>NC_134354.1:83628663-84358663 GCF_048569485.1 Anomaloglossus baeobatrachus | reverse complement strand
CTGGATCGACCGCGCTCCTGTGCACCGGACGGAGAAAGTGACATCGTTGTCTTCTATCAAGGCAGGTAAGCATGGGACCCTGCGGAGAAGTCCGTAGGAATAATTCCCATGCTGCTGATTTTTCCGCAGCAAAATCCGTATTATTTCCGCTGCGGAAAAAAACGCAGCATGGGCACAGCACTCCCCAAATGCCATAGAAATGGCTGGGGAGTAGCTGTGCTGCAGATTGTTGAAAAATCCGTGGCAAATTCCGCGCATTTTCCGCAGCGTGGGCACATAGCCTTAAGCGTTGTGAATTATTTTTAGTAATAAAAAAAAAAAAAAAATATGTGCCAATGTACTCCAGCCCTGTGGGAGCAAAAAGGACATGATTTTGGTATACAGTATAGCACAAAAGAGAGTACACCCCTCATATTTTTGTGAATATTTTATTATATATTTTTATGGCACAACTCTAAAGCTATGACGCTTTGTTACAATGTTAAGTAGTCAGTGTGCAGCTTGTAGAACAGAGTAAATTTGTGGTGTCCGCTAAATATCTCAACACACAGCCATTAATGTCTAAACCACTGGCAATAGAAGTGAGTACACCCCTAAGTGAAAATGGCCAAATTGTGCTTAATTAGACATTTTCCCTCCCCTGTGTCATTCGTGTTACAAGGTCTCTGGTGTGAATGAGGAGCAGGTGTGTTATATTTGTTGTTATCGCTCACACATGCCTCATACTGGTCAATGGAAGTTCATCATGGCTACTCATGGCAAAGAATTCACTGAGGATCTGAAAAAAGAAATGTTCCCCTACATAAAGATGGCCTAAGCTATAAGAAGATTGCTAACATTCTGATACTGAGCTGCAGCCAGGTGGCCAAGACCATACAGTGGTTTAACAAGACAGGATCCACTCAAAGCAGGCCTCAGCATGATCAACCAAAGAAGTTGAGTGCACGTGCTAAGCATCACATCCAGAGATTGTGTTTTCTAAATAAACGTAGCCAGCATTGCTGCAGAGGTTACAGGGGTGGGGGGGGGGCGTATGGTCTGAGCCTGTCAGTGCACAGACCATACAACACACACTGCATCACATTGGTCTGCATGGCTGTCATCCAAGTCTCTTCTAAAGATAATGCAGAAGCAAGCCCACAAACAGTTTGCTGGACAAGCAAATTGAGGACATAGATTACTGGAACTATGTTTTGTGGTCTGATAAGATCAAGATAAATTTATTTGGTTTATATGTTGTCAAGCGTGTGTGGTAGCAACCAGGTGAGGAGTACAAAGACAAGTGTGTCCTGCCTACAGTCAGGCATGGTGGTGGAGTGTCATGGTTTGGGGCTGCATGAGTGCTGCTGGCTTTGGGGAGCTACAGTTCATTTAGGGAACCAGGAATGCCAACATGTACTGTGACATATTAAGCGAGCATGATCCCCTCTCTTCAGAAACCGGACCAGGCAGTATTCCAAAAAGATAAATGACCCCAAACACACCTTCAAGACGACCACTGCCTTGCTAGAGAAACAGAGGGTAAAGATTCTGGACTGGCCATGCGTCTCCAGACCAAAACCCTATTGAGCATCTGTGGGGCCTCCTCAAATAGAAGGTGGAGGAGAACAAGGTCTGTAATATCCACCAGCTCCGTGAAGTTCCTATGGAGTATGGAAGAGGATCCATTGGCTCCTGTGAAGCTCTAGTGAACTCCATGGCCAAGAGAGTTAAGGCAATGCATGATAATAATGGTGACCACACAAAATATGGACACAATTTGACCATTTTCACTTAGGGGATGTACTCACTTTTTTACCAGTGGTTTTGACATTAATGCCCGTGTTGAGTTGTTTAGAGGTCAACAAATTTACCCTGTTATACAAGCTGCACACTGACTACTGTACATTGTATCACAGTGTCAGATCTTCAGTGTTGCCCCATGAAAAGATATAATAAAATATTTACAAAAATGTGAGGGGTGTACTCACTTTTGTGATATACAGTATGTTCTTTGTGTATGGAGGACTATCAGGAAATACGTAAATGGCTGTAACATAATGCCAGGTGAATCCATCAGAAGGCGCCAAAGCACCGGTCTCAAGTAGATGTGCAAATAAGACGTTTTTATACCATCACCAGATCATTATATGGACTTATCACTGTGTGAATTGTTACCTGTGCTGCGTGAAAGTGCAATCCATACCCAAAATTACTCAGAAACCTGTGAGTGGTGTCAGGGGCGGCGCTGGATCTCCAATAATGCCTGGCATGTTTACTAAAGAGCCTCCATCTATTTCCCCGCTGCTGTCCTCTACAATGGAGCATGCATTATAATCAATACGAGACATTCTCATACATTTGATGACTTTATGGACAATTATAAAATATGTAGGAAATAATAGTCCCCCCCAAAAAAAAAAATTAAAAAAAAAACAAACAAGGAGAGATCTTTCAGCACAGCTGCGGTGGGAAGTTTTACCTTTACGGTTCTAGTAATGATTTCTGCTTAGCGCTGCTCCGATGTGCAGCCCGGGGACCACCGTCCTGTGGTTTATAGGCTCCGCTAGCAAACAAAAAGCCCTTTCCCACGCACACACAAACGCTTCACAATAATAGAACTATTACCAAATATGCCACGGCTTGTCCTTGATGTTCTCTAAACACAGCAACTGCGAGACCTTCACCGATGACAGGGAGTCTCGAAGGTCCATTTTGTTAGCGAAAAACAAAATTGGTATCCGTCTGTGCTTAATGTCTGGGGAATGGAGGGGAAAAAAAAAGTGTTATTTAAAAGTAAATTAGAATCAGAATGTAAGTTGTGTGGACACGAAAGAGCATTCAGGGCGGCAGCGGATGTGTTGTGATCCAGTGTCATGTCGGCACAGTAAGGCCGCGTGCACACAGAGGTTTACGTTGAAATGATGCTCAATACACACAACTGAAAAAGATTATCCAGAAATATATATTTTATACAATGGGTTTAAAACTAACAAGCTAGTTGGTAACTTCCTGCCTGTTCTACCTGGCGCCGGCTTAGATCATTCACTGACTGCTCTTGTCGGCGATTCAGCTCCTTTACGCTAACAGAGCAGCTCTTTCTCTCCAGGGCTTTTCTATAAATGCAGCATGACTGCTGATGTCATGCTGATTGATAGTCAGCAGGGAGCCAGCTGTCAATAACCATGACGTTATAGTCATGCCCCAGTGACAGAGCAGGCTGAAAGAGGTAGAGCTGCTCTGTTGATGTGAAACCGCTGAATTGCCTGCAGGAGCAGTCAGTGACCGCTCTGAGCCAGCGCCGGGTAGAACAGGCAGATAAGGGTGCTTTACATGCTGCGACATCACTAGCGATAGCACCCGCCCCCCGTCGTTCGTGCGACATTTGGTGATCGCTGCCGTAGCGAACATTATCGCTACGGCAGCGTCACACGCGCATACCTTTTCAGCGACGTCGCTGTGACCGCCGAACAATCCCTCCTTCAAGGGGGAAGTGCGTTCGGCGTCACTGCGGTGCCACTAAGTGGCCGCCCAATAGCAGAGGAGGGGCGGAGATGAGCGGCCGCCCACCTCCTTCCTTCCTCATTGCCGGTGGAGGCAGGTAAGGAGATGTTCGTCATTCCTGTGGTGTCACACATGACCCGCCTCCTTCCTAAGGGGGCGGGTCATGTGGCGTCACAGCGACGTCACACGGAAGGCGGCCAATAGAAGCGGAGGGGCAGAGATGAGCGGGACGTAAACATCCCACCCACCTCCTTCCTTCTACATAGCCGGTGGACGCAGGTAAGGAGTTGTTCGTCGTCCCTGCGGCGTCACACATAGCAATGTGTGACGCCGCAGGAACGACGAACAACCAGCAGCATGCACCACCAACGATATTATGAAAAGGAGCGACGTGTCAACAATCAACGATTTTTGACGCTTTTGCGATCGTTGATCGTCGCTCCTTGGTGTCACACGCTGCGATGTCGCTAATGGCACCGGATGTGCGTCACTAACGACGTGACCCCCGACGATATATCGTTAGCGATGTCGCAGCATGTAAAGCACCCTATAGTTAAAACTTCCTGCCTGGTTAATTTATACAATGGGCTTAAAACTTAGGTCATTCTGGATAATCTTTTTAATTTGTGTGTAAAGAAAATCATTTCACCATAAACAGGCCACAACCAGGTATTACCCTCAAGATTTCAGACAGAGGAGTCAAAAGTATTATTAGAAGAGTTGTCCAAGAGTCAAGAATCCCGTACGGAGAGCTGCAGAAAGACCTGGAATCAGCAGGTACAACTGTTTCAAAGAAAATATTAAAGTAAAGCATTCACCTTCCATGGCCTGTGTGCACGCTCACCACGCAAGACTCAATAGCTGAACAAAAATGTCAAAAGACCACCGCATATCACCCCCAAAACACCATACCAACAGAGAAGTTTGGAGATGGGAACATCATGGTGTGGGGCTGTTTTTCAGCACATGACCCTGGCAAACGTCATGTCACTGAAGGAAGGATGAATGGAAAAATGTACTGACACATTCTTGATAAAAAATCTGCTGACCAACAAGGGCTTTGTACAAAGTATTAAATACATTTCAGTATGTGTGTTCAATACTTCTTCCTTGTGTCATTTCTCATTATTACACATCACTAAATTTATGGAGATCTATGGTTGATTTCTTTTAGTGTGTGGATTGGATGGGTTGTTACTGACATCTGGTGAGAAATTCATGTCAACAGCGCCTTTTGAAATATATTTAGTTTGATAATTGACATTTTCAATACTTATTTCGTCGGCTGTATGAGGCTGCTGAGTTCAAGTCAGGAAACCCACAGCCCGTCTGTACATGGACAGCGTTTTACCGACGTCTGAATGAGGCTTGAAAAAGAGGTTTCGTAGAAGAAAAGGAATTGTGGTTCCAGCTTCTGTCTTTATTTCACCCTTTTAAAAATTGATTGCATACATCACGTAAAAGGATAAGGAAGAAGGACGAGGAGCCAGGAGGGCAACGCGTTTCGAACACAAACCCGCGTTCTTTATCAAGCCTTCTTCCTTGTCCTTCCATGATGTACGCAATCAAATTTTAAAAGGATCCACAATTCCCTTCTTCTCCCAGTATATTTGATATTTCAGGGCCTTGGTCCGTGCATGCCGAACATTTTCATCATGTGGTTGGCTGGTTTACCTTCCTGTTTACTTCAATAGAGATTTCCAAAGATATTATATAATTTTTTTTATCTAACCAAAATGTCTCCTTTTGCCCTTCCCTTATGAAAGGAGTGTAAAAGTATTTTTTTTGGTATTGAACACTATTTCCAGGAGGAATGTCAGAGGAACAGTTTAGAGCAGAATTCCGAGAAAGCGTGCCTTGAAGGTGAAGATCCATTCTCCAGGTGTGACAAGTCATCACACATATAATTATGTGACTTTCAGGAGACGCAGTGACAGGGAAGGTGTATTTCCACACTGCACATGCTGACAGCGCAGCAGAAAGTGACCGAAGCACTAATGATTAGGAAATGCCGCGCACATGGGTCATTACTGCTACTTCACAGCACAATGGTGGGAAGCAGCACAATATCCTTTGTGTTACACTTTGATGTACATTTCTATTTTTTATTTTTTTTAGTGGAGACTTGTAATGCAGAACTGAACATTTTACATGAAGAAAGAATGTATGTGGTATACATTAGAGAGGCTCAAATCCTAAAAAAGCCAGACCTTTAAAATCATTCCAAGTCACTTCTCCACATGGAAAATCTGCAATGTGTGAATGTCACATGGGACTATGGAGATAACGGGAAACCGGGGCCCCAAAATGACCCTCACAGAAGGGGAACCCTGTGATATCCCTATTCTCAGAGATACCTCTAATGGTGGGAATGTCTGAGTCTACTTCCTGGCCCTGCTCCTGACCATCTTATACCCTCTTCCCCAGGGGGGCTGGGACAGGGGTGTGATATAATCTACAGAAATCGACAATCAGGGGATACCAAAACTCTGTCACACAGCACACACACAGAGGTGTGAGACAACAAGAGAGAGATTAGGAGGAAAACAAGATGACTCCACAACAAAACCAATCAAAAAAACAACGTTCTCCAGCAAGTCTGGGACACCACAATTCACAGACCAACACAGCCGAAACTATAGTCGGCGTGGGTGGAAAATCTCCTCTAACCAAAGTATGAAAAGGGACAGATGTTAGGCTTCCTTAGAGCATGTGATCCCAGAAGCCTAAGGCCGGGGCCACACGGGGATCTACTGCGATCCTCGCATGACACTCGGCTCACGCTGGCAGCACAGCAGGAGGAGAGTGTCACTGAGGTCTTGTCATGCGATTGGACCTCAGCTCGGAGGGCAGGCCGGCACTGAGGAGGGGAGAGCTGGGGCTGCAGAGGAGAAGGAGGGATTTATCTCCCTCTCTTCTCCATAGCCGGCTATTGCCATTCTTGCCGTGCACTCATGTTACACCGGTGTACTGCAAGTGCAGTGCGATTTTTCTCTCGCCCCATACACTTGAATGGGTGCGAGAGAAACCAGGATCGCATTACAGTCGCAGCATGCTGCGATTGTTTTCTCGGTCCGATTAGGGCTGAGAAAATAAGCGCTCATGGGTGCTAACACACAGGCTAATATTGGTCCGAGTGGAATGCGATGTGTTATCGCATCCCACTCACTCCGATTTTCATGCCGTGTGCCTTAGGCCTAACAAGCTGGCTAGCAGAGGTTAACTCTTGCTATCCTGTCTATCAGGGCTGCTTCTCACTTGCGAGTTTCTCGCAGTAGAGCAATGGAGAAAATCTCGCATTGGAATCGGTCACATGTTAGTGAATGATTCAGCTCTCATCTGCGATTTTTTTCTCAGTCCAAATCGGACTGAGAAAAAAATCGCAGCATGCTGCTTTTTTGCGAGTTTCTACTGCGAGTCTCTCCAATGCAAGTCTATGGGAGCGTGTAAAAAATCGGATGTCACGGGACGGCACTCACACCATCCTAGTGACATCCGATTTTCTAAATACATTTCTCGCATGTTTCCTAAAAATCTGGAAACGAGTGATGTCTCACAATGTCTGTCAATCACTATTCTCTGTCAGTCGGTGTCTCCCTCTCGAACTCTATTCTCTCTGCGTCGGTCACTATCTCTCTGTGGTTCTGTCGGTCGGTCACTATCTCTGTCCCTCACTCTCTGTCCATGTCGGTCTATCCCTCTCCCCCCCTCTCTCATACTCACTGATCCCCGGCGCGGCGCTGCACGGCTTTCTCACTGCTCCGGCGGCTTCTCCTCTTTTGAAAAAGCCGGCCGCTCATTAAACAATCTCGTATTCGCTGCTTTACCTGCCCACCAGCGCCTATGATTGGTTGCAGTGAGACACGCCCCCACGCTGAGTGACAGCTGTCTCACTGTAACCAATCACAGCAGCCGGTGGGCGTGTCTATGCTGTGCAGTAAAATAAATAAATAATTTAAAAGAATGGCGTGCGGTCCCCCCCAATTTTAATACCAGCCAGATACAGCCATACGGCTGAAGGCTGGTATTCTCAGGATGGGGAGCTCCACGTTATGGGGAGCCCCCCAGCCTAACAATATCAGTCAGCAGCCGCCCAGAATTGCCGCATACATTAGATGCAACAGTTCTGGGACTGTACCCGGCTCTTCCCGATTTGCCCTGGTGTGTTGGCAAATCGGGGTAATAAGGAGTTAATGGCAGCCCATAGCTGCCACTAAATCCTAGATTAATCATGTCAGGCGTCTATGAGACACCCTCCATGATTAATCTGTAAGTTACAGTAAATAAACACACACACACCTGAAAAAATCATTTATTAGAAATTAAAAACACTAACAAATTCCCTGGTTCACCAATTTAATAAGCCCCAAAAAGCCCTCCGTGTCCGGCATAATCCACGGACCTCCAGCGTCGCTTCCAGCTCTGCTGCATGAAGGTGACCGGAGCTGCAGAATACACCGCCGCTCCTGTCACCTCCACGGAGCAACTGAGGTGAGTAGCGCAATCAGCTGAGCTGTCACTGAGGTTACCCGCTGTCACTGGATCCAGCGGTGGCTGCGATTAACCTCAGTGACAGCTCAGCTGATCGCGCTACTCACCTCAGTTGCTCCATGGAGGTGACAGGAGCGGCGGTGTATTCTGCAGCTCCGGTCACCTTCATGCAGCAGAGCTGGAAGCGACGCTGGAGGTCCGTGGATTATGCCGGACATGGAGGGCTTTTTGGGGCTTATTAAATTGGTGAGCCAGGGAATTAGTTAGTGTTTTTAATTTCTAATAAATGATTTTTTCAGGTGTGTGTGTGTTTATTTACTGTAACTTACAGATTAATCATGGAGGGTGTCTCATAGACGCCTGACATGATTAATCTAGGATTTAGTGGCAGCTATGGGCTGCCATTAACTCCTTATTACCCCTATTTGCCAACACACCAGGGCAAATCGGGAAGAGCCGGGTACAGTCCCAGAACTGTTGCATCTAATGTATGCGGCAATTCTGGGCGGCTGCTGACTGATATTGTTAGGCTGGGGGGCTCCCCATAACGTGGAGCTCCCCATCCTGAGAATACCAGCCTTCAGCCGTATGGCTGTATCTGGCTGGTATTAAAATTGGGGGGGACCGCACGCCATTCTTTTAAATTATTTATTTATTTATTTCACTGCACAGTATAGACCCGCCCACCGACTGCTGTGATTGGGTGCAGTGAAACACCTGTCACTTAGCGTGGAGGCGTGTCTCACTGCAACCAATCATAGGCGCCTGTGGGCGGGGAAAGCAGGGAATACTGTTTAATGAGCGGCCGGCTTTTTCAAAATAGTAAAAGCCGCCGGAGCAGTGTGAACGCCGTGCAGCGCCGCTCCGTGTAAATTTAGGATGATCAAACTGTAGATTTTCTACAAAGAAAAAAACCTCACAAAAGGTGGAAAATGTCTTTAATCTATCAGTATAAATGGTCTATTAATCTATAAAACCATTTCATAGACAGAGGCGCTTTTAGTGTGAACGCTGTGCAGCGCCGGGATCGGTGAGTATGAGAGAGGGCTGCTAACTTCAGTCACTCAGGGGATTAGCGGTCACCAGTGAATCCTTCACTGGTGACCGCTAATCAGGACGCGGCACGGCACAGACAGAGCCGCAGTATGACAATGAAGTCGGGTGAAGTTCACCCGAGTTCATTCTGACAGTGCGGCTCTGTCTGTGTCTGCTGTCATCTGCCATTAAGCTCTGCTGCATGGCTGTCTGTGTCTGCTGTCAGCGGCCATGTAGCAGAGCTGAATGGCAGATGACATAGTAAAAAATACGCATTACATACGCATTACACACGCATTACACACGCTAGTAAAATCATTAATTTATTCAGAAAAAGCATCGCACTTGCATTGCACTCGGACCTAACGTGAACTAAAATCAGCCGAGTTTTTTTCAGCCCAGTCGGACCGATTTTACTCGCATAGATGGGTTTCCACCCTTACTGAGCAAATAGCAGGTCGACGCCCGAATCTGTCGCACAGATTAGAAACACCAGAGAAACCATCGGGCGGAGTGTCAGAATCTGCAAGGTGAACTGCATCTGATGCCTCCAGGACAGTGGGCGAGTTTTCTGCAACACTCCACGTGACAGTGAATTTAGTCTAATGCCGACGTCACACGGTACGGGCGATACGTCGTCGGGGTCACGTCGTTAGTGACGCACATGCGGCATCGTCAGAGATATCGTACCGTGTGACACCTCCGAACGACTGAGAACGAGCAAAAATACTCACCTTATCGTTGCTCGCTGACACATCGTTCATTTTCAAAATGTCGGTCCTCCTTCTGTGCTCCGGTTGTTCGTCGTTCCCGTGGCAGCACTCATCGCTCCGTGTGACACCTTGGGAACGACGAACACAGTTTATCTGCGACCCGCCGGCAATGCGGAAGGAAGGAGGTGGGCGGGATGTTACATCCCACTCATCTCCGCCCCTCTGCTTCTATTGGCTGTGTGACGTCGCTGTGACGCAGAACGCCCCTCCCCCTTCAGGAAGAGGATGTTCGCTGCCCAACAGCAACGTCGCCCGGGAGGTAAGTGCGTGTGACAGGGTGTTAACGACTTTGTGCGCCACGGGCAACTAATTGCCTGTGACGCACAAACGACGGGGGCGGGTACGATCGCTCGTGCGATCGCACGATAGATCGTCCCGTCTGACGCCGGCATAAGGGTATTTTCCAGTAGAACGTTTCCGCTGTGAAAAAGTGGCGATTATTTGCACATTTCACCCTTTACAGCTGTAGCATTTAATTAAGATGGTGGAAAAGCAAAAATCCGCAGTAGTGGACAATTTACGCTTGGGATTTTCCTAGCCGCATGTGAAGAGATTTGGAGTAATCCCATCCACAATGCTGTAATATACAAAGGATTTCTGTACACAAATCAGCAGTGCAAAATCCACAGCATATTTGCGTCCTGGGAATGTACCCCTAAAGTTGTGTCCGCACAATACTAAAAGCGTGCAGTGAAATTTTCATACGCAAAAACAGTCAAATGGAGCGTTTTGTTTGTTTGTTAGAGATTTCCTTACATAAATGTTGCTGATTTGAATGCAGAGTGAAATCAAGAGTGAAAATTTGCAGCATAAATTGATTGCAGATTTACCAATGGAAAGTGGAAGAAAAACAATAATAAGATTTCCTACCGGTAAGTGTTTCACCAATATTTGTGAAGTGACAGAAGACAGCGCACATATCAGGTTGTCTGCTAAGATTCTAGAGCCCTATATACATTAGATGAAAGTCAGTGGGTCGCACCAAGCATCAGATGTTTATGGAGGCCCCCGACAGATAATGGAGGAGAGCGTGATTGCCAGTCCGAATTTCAATATCAGATCCTCTTGTTTTCAGAGGATAAACCGCAATGAGAAAAAGTTGGGCATCACTTTTTTCTGCGCTCTCTCTCTTGCTCTCTCTTGAGAACACACGCTTGGCCGAGCACTCACTTGTAAGGGGTAATTGAGAGGGGTAGCTGTGCGCAAATATGAACATGTATGGCTTAACATGTATTAAATTGAATCTGTTAGTAGGGTTAACCGTCTATATGGTCATGTAGGTCATAGCAAGCTCAATAAAATGATACCGTGATATCTGTCATCCGATGTCTTATTCAAGAAAAATCCATGGTTTTCTTAAATACAAATGAGCTATTAAGATCTATGGGCCAGACAGAGATCTCCCCAATAATCTACCTCCAGAGCTTATTAAAAATGAAAGGGGAGATACCACTGTGAAATAGGGAGATCAGACTGTCAGTCATTACATGTCTCACACTGGTAACTCCTCCTTTGACAGATTCCCTTTAAGAACTTGGGAAAAGATGACTCTTTCTTTAAGACATAGGCTTGGCTAACCCTTTATTAAAGGCTTTTGTTTTTCCACACGATCAGGGATAAATCAGGTGATAAGACCGCAACAGATCAGTGTGTAAAAGCAGATGCAAAATTATGTATTTTAGTAAGATAGGGGCGCGGAGAGACCTCTTTACAACATTCACGAGGAACCATTGTGATAAATTATAAATTCAGGATGATCAAAATGTAGATTTTCTATAAAGAAAAAAAACTCACAAAAGGTGGAAAATGTCTTTAATCTAACAGTATAAATGGTCTATTAATCTATAAAACCATTTCATAGACAGAGGCGCTTTAACCCCGCGAGCCAGCAGATGTACAGACTGACTTTGGTGTCATCTCGCACTTCCAAGCGTCTGAGGATTGCTTTACAGGTGTCACAATGTGTTGAATACACACATGGCAAGATTACAAAAGAAGACCGACACGCTGCGCTTGCCTACGGTATAAAGGCTGTTGCCTTGGCAATATGTGCCACCAGTGCCAAGAGTCACAGCGGGCAGCGACACTGACCCGGCTCTACAAAAGACCCCGCAGGAACATTAGGAGCAATTAAAATTGATAAATGATGTCAGCCATGTAAAGCAACCTGATAGTAAAAACTTTTTACAAAAAAAAAAAAAAGAGAGATGAGGACTTTGCACAATGAACAGGAAGCGTCATGAGCATGGCCACAGGTATTGCCGGATTACACAATTCCTTTTTAAGCTGAACTTAACAGGAATAGTGTTATCACTTATCTATAAGATGTGTGATTGTCGGGGGTCTCCCCTGTAGGGTCCTCAAAAATCATTACAATTGAAAGTCTATGTGGCTAATGGCAACAGAACAGCCCCTTAGGCACTGAGTGGCACATGCCTGGCCCCCACCTCATTTTAGGGCTCCTCTTTGCTAGAGGTAGTGTAAGAAGCAAAAATGGGAAATCAAGAACCAGGTTGTAATCATCGGTGGGGGCCTCCGTGGTTGGATTCCTGGTGATCAGACATTTACGACACAATCAGTGGATAAGGGATAAATATTAATTGATGGAAAAAAAAAGCCCTTAAAATTTCATATCATAAATGTATAACTAACATGGCTGCCAAAAGGTGCAAGAATTACGGTGTTTCCCCGAAAATAAGCCCTAGCATGATTTTACAGGATTTTTGGAGTATGCTTGAAGTATAAGCGCGGCTCCAAAAATAAGTCCTAGTTACAGTCAGGACCAAATATCGCAATTTCTCAGGGCCCCACTCTCTAGGGACCCCAGCAGTTGTATTCTTCTCACATAGCGAGATCGCTAGCAAGATCGCTGTTGAGTCACAGTTTTTGTGACGCAGCAGTGACCTCATTAGAGATCTCGCTGTGTGTGACACTGAGCAGCGATCTGGCCCCTGCTGTGAAATCGCTGCTCGTTACACACTGCTCTGGTTCATTTTTTGGACGTTGTTCTTCCGCTGTGAAGCACACATCGCTGTGTTTGACAGCGAGAGAGCAACGATCTGAATGTGCAGGGAGCCGGCGTCTGGCAGCCTGCGGTAAGCTGTAACCAAGGTAAATATCGGGTAACCAAGTGAAGTGCTTTGCTTGGTTACCCGATATTTACCTTGGTTACTAGCGTCCGCCGCTCTCAGGCTGCCAGTGCCGGCTCCCTGCTCCCTGCACATGTAGCTGGACAATGGGTAAATAAGCAAAGCGGTTTGCTTATTAACCCGATGTGTACTCTGGCTACGAGTGCAGGGAGACAGCGCTAAGCGGTGTGCGCTGGTAACCAAGGTAAATATCGGGTAACCAAGCGCTTGGTTACCCGATATTTACCTTAGTTACCAAGCGCAGCATCGCTTCCACACGTCGCTGGGGGCTGGTCACTGGTCGCTGGTGAGATCTGCTTGATTGACAGCTCACCAGCGACCATGTAGCGATGCACCAGCGATCCTGACCAGGTCAGATCGCTGGTGGGATCGCTGGAGCGTCGCTAAAGTGTGACGGTACCCTAAGATTATTTAAGGACCTTGGATGACTTCACAGTCATGTGACCAAATATCTCTTAATTGCAGAAGTCTAAAAGAACTGGACAAGTAGCAGGCTGAGATGCAGGACTGACATTAGGGGGATGTGAGAGCAAACGGAGCCATTTCACATTAACCCCATTCTCCTAGGGGGCCCAGGATTTATATCCTGATGTTTGCTTCAGGACCTTTGTAACATCAGAGCATGTGACCAAAGGTCATTGCAGGAATCTAAGGCTGAAGAGGAGGCAGGCTGTTATGTATGTGCAGTATATGTGTGTCTGTGTGTAGATGGATGGATAAGAGATACATAGATAGACAGATAATACATAGGTATTAGATGGAAAGATAAATAGATGATAGAGAAGAGATCGATCGACAGATACACATATATTTGGAGAGTTAGGGGTACTTCACACACAGCGAGATCGCTACTGAGATCGCTGCTGAGTCACGGTTTTTGTGACGCAGCAGTGACCTCATTAGCGATCTCGCTGTGTGTGACACTGAGCAGCGATCTGGCCCCTGCTGTGAGATCGCTGCTCGTTACACACAGCCCTGGTTCATTTTTTTTATTGTTGCTCTCCCGCTGATAAGCACACATCGCTGTGTGTGACAGCGAGAGAGCAACAATCCTGAATGTGCAGGGAGCAGGAGCCGGCGTCTGACAGCCTGCGGTAAGCTGTAACCAAGGTAAACATCGGGTAACCAAGGTGGTTACCCGATATTTACCTTCGTTACCAGCGTCTGCAGCTCTCACGCTGCCAGTGCCGGCTCCTGCTCCCTGCACACATAGCCGGAGGACACATCGGGTAAATAAGCAAAGGTTTGCTTATTAACCCGTGTGTGCTGTGGCTACGAGTGCAGGGAGCCAGCGCTAAGCGGTGTGCGCTGGTAACTAAGGTAAACATCGGGTAACCATACCCGATGTTTACCTTAGTTACCAGTGTCCACAGCTTCCAGACGCTGGCTCCCTGGAAGCGCAGCGTCGCTTCCACGTCGCTGCTGGCTGGGGGCTGGTCACTGGTCGCTGGTGAGATCTGCCTGTTTGACAGCTCACCAGCGACCATGTAGCGACGCAGCAGCGATCCTGACCAGGTCAGATCGCTGCTGCGTCGCTAAAGTGTGACGGTACCCTTAGGTTGATGTTCCAGAATGTGACATGATTATATTTGAATAAATTTAGATTTTTTTGTTCAAGAATAAATGTAGACCATTGCTCATTGAAAAAAAAAAATAAGACATCCCATGAAAATAAGTCCTAGCCCATTTGTTGGAGCAAAAAATAAGACCCCATCTTATATTAAGGGAAGCACAGTATAAGGAGAACTTCCATACCTTGTGGCTTGTTATCTGGTAATTAGCCCTGGAGATGATGAACTGGTTTTTTATCAATCCATATCAAAGGCTGTAGTTATATACGTGGCTAGATGCAGTAAAAGTGTTCGTCCCCTCCACGGCTATAGTGCCCTCCCATGTGTGAGACTTTCCAATAGATTTTGGAGAATGGTTAGCTTAGCGTAAAGCCAGGGCTCCAATTCGTCCCAGCAGGGGCGCAAACACCCAGGGGCCGAAGTAGTAAGGGGGACTCTTACCCACATAAAAAGCAGGTGTAATTGTGCATTATGAAGAGGTACTTTACTTTAAAGGGCCCATACACTGTTCTTGCACATGTGCCCTTTCCAGTCTGTGCCCCTGCCAGAGGTCAAACTAGTCACGTTGTCCAGTAAACTGAGAAAACTGAACTAAGGAGCGTAGATCAAATCATATAAAGCAGAATTTTCTTATACAAACTTAACATTTTTATTTTTATGCAAAACCTCCCACCCAAACATTGTCAGCTTCTCTTTGCCAATGAAGAACGCGGTTAAAGATTTTTATTTGTGATACAAGATTTATTAGATAGAAAAAGACCAGCTCACCCATCAGGAGATTCCTTTTAGCCAGAACGGTGCACGAAAAAATAGGTAGAAAGACCTCCCTATGGACAAATTCAGGAGAGAAAAAAATCCAGCTTCCAGTTCCGGTTGATATCAAAAATATTTCTTTATTCAAAAATTAATTAAAATTCAATTTTTCTATATTTATAATAAACGCATCATAGCAGTGTCTATTGGAGACGCGTTTCCGACGAATACATCCTTAGTCTGAAGGCTTCAGACTAAGGACGTATTCGCCGGAAGCGCGTCTCCAATAGACACTGTTATGATGCGTTTATTATAAATATGGAAAAATTGAATTTTAATTAATTTTTGAATAAAGAAATATTTTTGATATCAACCGGAACTGGAAGCTGGATTTTTTTTCTCTCCTGAAAAGATTTATTAGATGTATTACAAGCAAAGGGTGAAATCTGGGTTATATTCTGCACAAATAAGTGGCCTGCTGCGGGATGCAGAAACATTCTGATGAGATTAAAAGAAATTCCATCTCCTTGGCTGGTCTTGTATTCCCCTGACAAGTTCCTGAATGCAAATCCACAGCAAATGAAGTTAATCGGAAAGATTCTGGCAGGACAGAACGACACTAAAGGGACAAAGGCATTAGGCTGTTTTCATACATCTGTGTTCTGCGCTCTAAAAACGGACAGATGTCTATGCCTGGACCGTCTGGACACACACTGTAACATATAGGAAGCTGTTGCGTTTGGGTCAAGAGACTTACGACTTGTCCATACACGAAACACAGAGTGTAAATCAAGCCTTAAATATTACACTCAGTTTATTCATTACCACAGGTGTATAATATCCTGCCCCTCACCGTGCCGTCTGTCCTTACCAATATTTATTAAAGAATGGATAGTTCTAAAAAGCGCACGGATACCGGCACGGTCCTGTAATAGGGTGCGAAACTCTGTACCAAGTCTGTTCTTGAATTTTCTTCCTCAAACATTCCATGATCAATGGCAGTGGTATTATTGGAAAGTGGAAGCGTTTAGCACCACAGACCTCAGCAATTAATGGTCACTCCACGTACCACGTAACGTTACATAGTGGGGTCACAAGGGCTGAAGTGCATAGTGTATAAAGGCCGCCAGTGCTCCGAACGTCACTGCAGCGTCCAAACCTTATGTGCACCAAAAACAAAACACCTCTAAAATCAATGATCATTTATTTATTAATACTAAAAAACCAAGCAAACATCACAGGCAAACAATTCACAGTGGTATGTAACATCTACATCAAAGTACCTTAAGGACATAAAGCTGTAGGGGGTAACAGTAGGTGGTGGTCCGTATAAATCAGGACTTAGATAGTCCACCAGGATTAGGGGGAATATGGGCCTTACCCTAGTCTGTTTTACTGCCTGACAACAAAGGTATACCACCCTAGTTTTCCCGGCGCCCCCATTCCTTGGCCGCTCTCCTTGTTGCTCACTACCCTGCCACTAGATAGCTACCCTCCACCAAACCTCATAAAGTGCAGTTTCAGTCACGTAACACATTCAGGAGTCGGAATGAACTATCAGTCAGATTCAATATGTATATACACTTTACAAAATTCTGCCACATCTAAGGCCGGAGAACCTGGTATATGATGTCAATTAATTAGAAAAAAATGGCCCATTCTGGGGGGATACTTAGCACAAGATGGTAGATCCCATGGAGTCAGATTGCCAGGTCAAGAAGATCCCCAGGTTAGATAAATATCAAAACATCCAACGCGTTTCCCCTCATGTTAGAAGTTCACAGGGGTACAAAGACTAACATAGTCTAAAGAAGGGTTCTCCTGTTAGGACCCTCATCAACTTGTATGTAATGCCCGGGACATTCATACTCGTAAGCCACGTGGTATGGGCATAAGAAGATGTTTTCTCCCCGTTGTGTTTACAATGAATTGTAAATGGATGTTTGGATATTTACCTAACCTGCAATTTAAACTGATGGAAAGGTTGCATCTTCTGCCATCAAATTTTTAGGACAACTCAACTGACTGCGAAAATTTCTATATGGAGATTACAAGGTTGCGCAACACTATACAGTCATGGCCGAAAATGTTGACACCCTTCAAATTGTTCCACAAGATGAAGAATTTCTCGGAGAAAATTAAGTTTTGTCATAAACATGTTTTATTTCCTGTGTGTGTATTGGAACAATAAAAAAGCAGGGTTAGGCAAATTGGACATAATTTCACAGAAAACCACAATAATGGACCAGGCAAAATTGCTGGCACCTTTACAAAGTTGTGGGTAAACTCACAAGTGATGCTCGTTCAAACTCACCGATGTCAAGTAACAGGTGTGGGCAATATGAAAATCACGCCTGAAACCAGATAAAAAGGGGAAAAGTTAAGTTGACAGAACTTTTTGCATTGTGTATTTGTGTGTGCCACACTAAGCATGGAGAACAGAAAGAATAGAAGAGTGTTTGAGAACCAAAACTGTTGAAAAATATCAACAATCTCAAGGTTACAAGTCCATGTCCAGAAATCTTGATGTTCCTTTGTCCATCGTGCACAACATAATCCAGACGTTTGAAACTCACAGCATTGTAGCCAATCTCTTTGCATTAAGACGGCAGAGAAAAATTCATGAAAGGTTGCAACACAGGATAGTCTGGATGGTGGATAGGCAATCCCTATCACATTACAAAGAAATTCAAGCTGTTCTGCAGGCTCACAGTGCATAAGTGTCAGTGCAAACTGAAAACTATATGTCGTTATTTGAATGAAATGAAATGCTATGGCAGGAGACCCAGGAGGACCCCACTGCTGACACATGAGACTTGAAAAAGGCAGACTACAGTTTACCAAAATGAACATAAGTAAACAAAAATCCTTCTGGAAAAGTGTTCTGTGGACAGATGAGACTAGATAGAGCTTTTTGATAAAACACATCATTCTACTGTTTACTAAAAATAGAATGAGGCGACGAAGAATAGAACACAGTACCTACAGTCAAACATGGTGGAGATCCAAAGATGTTTTGGAGTTGCTTCCTACCTCTGACACTGGGTGCCTTGACAGTGTGCAAGGCATTATGAAATCTGAAGATTATAAAAGGATTTTGGGTTGCAATGTAGTGCCCAGTGTCACAAAGCAGGGTCTGTGTCCAAGGTCATGGGTCTTCCAGCAGGATAATGACCCCAAACATACTTCAAGAAGAAACAAGAAATGGATGTAAAAGGCACTGGAGAGTTCCGAAGTGGCAGCAATGAATCCAGATCTAAATCCCATCAAACATCTGTGGAGAGATCTTAAAATTAAGTCTAATTTGCCTTTTTTCTTGTGTTGTTCCAATACACACAAAGGAAATAAACATGTATGACAAAACATGTCTAATTATAATAATTTTGTGGGAGAAATATTTCATTTTGTGGAACAATTTCAAGGCTGCCAACACTTTAAGCCATGACTAAGTAGAGGGGGTGTCACGTACCTTTGGCCATTTAGGGTTTATAAATAAACTACATCCTTCCATTTCCTTTCTCCTATATAAAAGGAAGGCTGGTGAGTAAATCTGTATTTCAGCGATGATTGTCTGTGCATTACAATGATATATGGCCAAGATTACAAGAAGCATAAACTGAAGAAGTAGGAGTGAGTTGATTCACAGCAATTTTGGAAGTCGGTGTCAGGCTACTGATGTCATATAAAAAGTCTGCAATAAAAGATGCTTCTGGGATGTGAACTGAGACAAATTGGGCACAGGAAAGAACAGACACAAACAGAACGGGGGAGAAAAAAAAAAGAAAAGAAAAACGACAAACAAAATTAATTTTGAAGATAGAAAATATCAGTGCTTTGATTTTGCTGCCGGGGAAGATGAGGGACTTAGATCGAGATTTAGACATCAAAGCGGCTGACAGAAACAATTTACTTGATGTTTCAAGTTTTCATCCACCAATGACCATTAGGAGCCTGACCTGCAGTCACCGCTCCCGGCGAGGGAGGACGCGGGGCACGGAAGCAGGAATGAAATGGAGGGAAAAATGAGAACGTCAGAGAGGATGTAATTGAAGAAGTCCTGACATGACACTTTACAAAATAATGGGGTTTGATAGACAGCAACATCGGAGATAATAATCATCCAAAACATCGGGGTGGGGGACTATGCGGCGCCACTTGTTTCTGCATACTAAACTTCTCTCCAGTGTTAAAGGCACAGCATGGACTTACTTGATAAGCAGCTTGCCTTTCCGATAGGAATTAAACACCCACGCTCGCAGGCTTTGTTGACAACAGATGGGTTAACAAAAGGGTTAAATAAGCCAAGACACAAATGTCAGTAATGAGAATTTTCTACATTCTGCGTCGTCCGCCCATGCCTGCTTTACTTAAAGGGAACCTGTCACCAGATTTTTTATTTCTAAACCAAAACTAGCACCTTCAGCAGCGCCTGTGCTGCATTATACAAAGGAGCATGTGATCCCCTCAGTCCCCCTGTAGACCGCACAAATATCTTTATAAATCTCAAATGCTGTATGGTAACTTTAAAGGGAACCTGTCAACACTTTTTTGGCCTATAAGCTGCAGCCACCACCACCGTGTTCTTATATACACCATTCTAATATGCTGTATATAAGAGCCCAGGCCGGGGGTATAACATAAAAAACACTTTATAATACTTATCTAATGGTCGCACGGTTGGCCTTATGGGCGTCTCCGTTGTCCGGTGCTGGCGCCGCCTCTTTCGGCCATCTTTGTTCTTCCTCTCTAGCCGCGGTGCATGATGAGTCAGACGTCATCCACACTCGCCGGCATTCAGGTCCTGAGCAGGGCAGATCAAAGTATTGTAGTGCGCCTGCGCAGGACAGGCGAGTGTGTATGACGTAGCCGAGTCATGCACCCAGGCTTCAGAAAGAGAACGAAGATGGCCAAAAGGGGAGGTGCCTGCACCGGACAACGGAGACGCCCATAATACTTACCTAATGGTCGTGCGGTGGGCCTTATGGGCTTCTCCATTGTCCGGTGCCGGCGCCACCTCTTTCGGCCATCTTCGTCCTCTTTCTGAAGCCTGGGTGCATGACACGGCTACGTCATACACACTCGCCGGTCCTGCGGAGGCGCACTACAATACTTTGATCTGCCCTGCTCAGAACATGAATGCCGGCGAGTGTGGATGACGTCTTACTCGTCATGCACCGCGGCTAGAGAAAAAGGAGAGCAAAGATGGCCAAAAGAGGCGGCGCCGGCACCGGACAACGGAGACTCCCATAAGGCCCACCGCGCGACCGTTAGGTAAGTATTATAAAGTGTTTTTGATGTTATACCCCCGGCCTGGGCTCTTATACACAGCATTCTAACATGTTGTATATAAGAGCCTGGTGGTGGTGGCCGCAGCTTATAGGCCAAAAAAGTGGTGACAGGTTCCCTTTAAGTTCAATCAGTTAGCTCAGCGGTCACGAGCAGTTGGTGCCAACAACTCAACAAGGCCCGTTGAGCTCAGTAACTGGCTACGTTGAACTGTTGATGTGACTTACAGTTATGGCCGAAAGTGTTGGCACCCCTGAAATTGTTCTTGAAAATGAAGTATTTCTCCCATAAAACTATTTCAATTACACTTATTCTGTCATGCACGTTTAAACTTTGTGTGCATTAGAACAGAAAAAAAAATCAGAAAAAAAAGGTAATTTGTACATAATTTCAAACAAAACTCCAAAAATGGACTGAACAAAATTGTTGTCCCCCTCAACTTAATATTTGGTTGAATGCGCTCTGGAATGAATAACTGTAATCAATCTCTTCCTATAACTATCTGAAGCTTCTTACACCTCTCACCTGGAATTCTGGACCACTCTTCTTATGCAAACTGCTCTGATATATGATATATATATGGTGCCTTCTTGCAACAGCAATTTTAAGATCTCTGCACAGATGTTCAATGGGATTTAGATCCGGACATATTGCTGGCCACTTCAGTACTCTCCAGTGCTTTGTTTCCATTCTTTTCTGAGGGCTTCTTGAAGCATGTTTGGGGTCATTGTCCTGCTGGAAGAGCCAAGACTTTGGATACAAACACAGCTTTCTGACACTGGGCACTACATTGCCACCCAAAATCCTTTGTGCTAGGCATTCTGAAATCTGAATATTACCACAGTCAAGGCAACCAGAGCTAGAGGCAGCAAAACAACCGAGAAAATCTCAGTACCTATAGTCAAATATAGTTCAGTGTTCTATTCTTTGTAGGCCTCATTCCATTTTCAGTACACACCAGAATGATGTGCTTTACCAGAAAGCTCTATCTTGGTCTCATCTGTGCACAAGACGCTTTTCCAGAGGGATTTTGGCTTATTCATGTACATTTTGGCAAACTGCAGTCTAGCTTTTTTATGTCTCTGTGTCAGAAGTGGGGTCCTCCTGAGTCTCCTGCCATAGTGTTTCATTTCATTCAAATGTCCAAGGACAGTTTGCACTGGCACTAATGAACCTTGAGCTTGCAGGATAGTGTGAATTTCTTTGATACTCAATTGGGGCTGCTTATCCACCATCTGGAATATCTTGCGTCGCAACCTTACATCAATTTTTCTCTGAGGTCCATGTCCCGGGAGATTAGCTACAGTGCCATGGGTTGTAAACTTCTTGGTTATGTTGTGCACCATGAACAAAGAAACATCAACATGTCTGGAAATGGAGTTGTAACTTTGACATTGTTGATATTTTTCAACAATTTTGATTCTTAAGTCCTCAGACAGTTCTCTTCTTTTTCTGTTCTCCATGCTTAGTGTGGCACATGCAGACATACAATGCAAGGATTGAGTCTTCTTCTCTTCTTCCCTTTCTATCTGGTTTAAGATGTTATCATCATATTGCCCACACCTGCCACAGGCGAGTTTGAAAGTGCATCACATGCTTGAAACAATTGTGCTCAGCGCATTTTGGGGGTTTCATGAGAAATTATGTCAATTTGTCTTTTTTTCTCAGATTTTTTGTGTTGTTCCAATACAAACCAAAGGAAGCAAACGTGTATAACAAAACACGTGTAATTGCAATAATTTTCTACCGTATATTACTGGAGTACAAGATGACCTGAATATAACATGAGGCACCTAATTTTACCACAAAAAACTGGGAAAACTTATTAACTTGAGTATAAGCCTAGGATAGATAGTCAGATAGATAGATAGAGGATGGGAGATCGCTAGATGGATGGCTAGACAGACAGTCAGCTAGATATTGCACACTATACAGGACACACACATATCTTGAACAAAACACATATAGAGAGCACATACTACATCACACATATAACACACAGCACATTATACTCAGACGTAGAAGACTTTTTTTTCTTCCTGGGCTGCAGGCGCCCTCCCCCATCTCTCTGGTGAAGACAGGACACAAAGCACAGAGGAGAGGAAGGCGCCCCCTGCTGGAGTCTGTGCAGAGCAGGAGAAGACCGGACACAAAGCACAGAGGAGAAGAAGGTGCCCCCTGCTGGAGTCTGTGCAGAGCAGGAGAAGACCGGACACAAAGCACAGAGGAGAAGAAGGTGCCCCCTGCTGGAGTCTGTGCAGAGCAGGAGAAGACCTGACACAAAGCACAGAGGAGAGGAAGGCGCCCCCTGCTGGAGCCTGTGCAGAGCAGGAGAAGACCGGACACAAAGCACAGAGAAGAGGAAGGCGCCCCCTGTTGGAGTCTGTGCAGAGCAGAAGCAGCAAATGAAAGTGAGGTGCTGTCTCCCTGCGGCGCCCCCTTTGCTGTCTGCTGGCCGACGCCCTGTATAACCGTACCAGTTGCACATAGGTAAATCTGGCAACTAGCAGTGATATCAGCAGTCATCAGAACATGCGCAGAGGCTGCAGGCGCCCGCAGATAAACGTGAGAGATCTGAGAACAGCCGCACTGCACCAGAGAAAAGGTAAGAGGGACCCTCAATTGAGTATAAGCCAAGGGAGGCTTTTTCAGCATAAAAAAAATGTGTTGAAAAACTCTGCTTATACACGAGTATATACGATACTTTATTTTCTGGAACAATTTTAAGGGTGTTGGTTGTGTGAATTGGGGTGCCTGTCCTGTGGGGTACACTTAGATATAATAGTATGAGCATCAAAACAAGAACATTTCTTTAAGATTTTTAAGGCTTTTCTGTTGGAGAGGTGGAGCGCGTGGTACCACATGACGGGCACCGATAACAATTGAAAAACCTGATCATTTTTTATGGAGGTGGCACTGATCATACAGAAGAGATTATCCCTGTTTTTTTTCTATCAAAAAATTGTGTTCCTGGACTGGCAGGATTTGATGCTAGACCTCATTCAGATGTGTCTGTTTAGTCACATATGTTAAAATATGGTAGCGGTGTCATTAGCGCTTTGCATTCGTGTTTTTCACAAATGGATCATTAACTAAAGAAAGAACAAATCCAGCGGATCGAAGGGGGGGGGGGGATGAATAAGATACTCTATTTCCCTTTTAAAAAATCCACATACAGTAATGACATCCACAGAATGTGACAAGAGGTTTGATCCAACGCATTTCGATAAATATATCGCTAAGTCTTATTCACGATCTATGAATAAAGGGTGCTTTACACGCTGCGACATAGCTAGCGATCTCGTTAGTGATGTGACACTCCAGATCGCAGATGCGATCTGCTGAGATTGCATATAGGTCGGTTTTATAGCGCCGGTCACATGTGCGATCTCGGCAGATCGCATCTGCGAGATGGCGTGTCACATTGCTAACGAGATCGCTAGCGATGTCGCATTGTGTAAAGCACCCTTAAGACTTAGCGATATATTTGTCGAAACGCCATCCTTGTGCTATACGCTTTTTTCACGGACCCATAAACTTCTATTGTCCCTTGTCAACCATGATGCGGGAATACAATGGACGTGTCGACATGTGTTTTGCAAGAACATGTTAATAGCACCATAGGTGAGTATGTGTGAAAAAACCAGATACTACATGGATGTCTGAATGCTGACTTATTGACACAAAGAAGATATCTATGATCTATTATAATTTCAGCTCCTGACATAGAGCAGCTTCTATTGGTATTTGTGTGATTTCACCACTTGTGATCCAGTAGATTAGGTGTTGGATACGGGCAGCACAGATCTGCAGAAGCAGCGGGGCCTCAGCTGTTTTACTTTGTGCACGATGGTTTGGTCACATTGCTGTATCCTTCAGTTGGCTAGGTCAGCTAATAGCCTGGAAATGTGCGCTCAGGAGGGAGGGGGGGGGGGGGGGCGGCACATTACATTTAGTGCACTGGAAAACTAAAACTGTATCATTAACATAGAAGCCGGAGTAATGCGGATCTCCCGGAAGACCCAACCTACATCATTACACATCTGGAAGAGCAAACTAAATTTTTTCCAGATCACAAGAGCCAATTTTAGCCAAGAACACGCAATGACAGAAAATTATTTATTTTGGCTATTGCATGTACAGGGCTTCTACAGCTCCATAAAAGCCGTCCCAAAGGCAGCAATTGAGCAATCCTGCCTGTGCCAATGCAGCCGGCCTGAGCCACTCACATTGCGTGCAGCGGGAAAGCAGATGTGACAACATACTGTCCTGTATCTCTACCATCGTCTGCACCCACGCAAAGCTGGTGACTGGAGCGAGGAAACCCAATCTACAATGGGTGCATCTCTCCGGCCAGGATGCTTGCAATAATGCAGATTTTTCAGTAAAGTACAGATGACAAAAGTGCTTGTAAAAACTATTAACCTCTAATTGAAAAGAACAAAGGTATCTTTGATTTTACATGCACAAATACCTTCTTGAGAAAGTTAAGCCTGCTTTACACGCTACAATTAATCTTGCGATGTGTCGGCGGGGTCACGTCGTAAGTGACGCACCTCTGGCACCATAAGTTACATTGTAGCATGTAACAGCTACGTGCGATTGCGAATGAACGGTAAAACGTGTATCGCATGCACGTCGTTCAATTCCTAAAAATTTAACGTCAGGTTGTTCATCGTACCCGGGGCTAGCACACATCGCAGTGTGTGACACTCCGGGAACGATGAACAGATCTTACCTGCATCCCGCAGCTCCCGGCCGGCTATGCGGAAGGAAGGAGGTGGGCGGGATGTTTACGTCCCGCTCATCTCCGCCCCTCCGCTTCTATTGGCCGGCTGCCGCGTAACGTCGATGTGACGCCGAACGTAACCTCCCACTCCAGGAAGTGGACGTTCGCCGCCCACATCGAGGTCGTATGGACGGGTAAATATGTGTGACGGTAAAAAATCGTTTGTGCGACACGTTCAACAAATTGAATCTGCCGCACAAACGATGGGGGCGGTTTCGATCGCATACGATATCGTATGCTGAATCTTAACATGTAAAGCAGGCTTAAGAGGATTTGAACTTTAGCGCCACCTATTGGTTGTTAATATCGACCCTTTAAAGAGCCTTGCTATATGACTTAGGCTACATTCACATCGCCATTGTTTTGCATCAGTCACAATCCGTCGCCTTGAGGAATTACAGTATCCTGCAAAATATTTTCCAGGAATTCGTTTTTTCCCCATAGACTTCTATTAGCGCCGGATTGTGACGGATGGCTTTGCTTTGCATCCGCTGCGTGACGGATCAGTCGTTTACTGATTTACCGTCAGGCGGGAGCAACGCTGAATGTAACTTTTTTGGAGCGGCAAAAAAATGCACTCCACAGGTGTCCGTCGCAATCCGTCAAGAGCTCTAATGGATGTCTATGGAGCTGGATTCAGTCGTAATCCGTCACACGACAGAATCCACTGCTGGATTCAGTCATGCTCTACTGAGCATGCAAAGCATGTTTGGCACACTCATTGGGCTGTCCCAAACACAAACGGATCACGGCTGATCCGTCAAAAGAATGCACAACGGATGTAACAGACGCGACGGATCAGTTTTTTCACAGGATTCCTGAGAACGGAGTCCTGTGAAATAACACATCCATTGCGTCAGTTGACATCTAAATATCGACAGATTTAAAACAACGGAAGTGTGAACGTAGCCCTAGGATAAGAAGCCAAACCACAAACTCCATTTGAGGACACGTGTTTTGAAGTGTTGCCTCTCAGTGCAAAGCAGCTGAATGAGTCTAAGAGATAAGGCACATGACCACAGAAAAGCTCTTGGAGTAATATAGCATCAAAACACTTCTATATGGCCCTAATGAACCTCCATATACCTCTCAATTTATATGGAAGCACACACTGTTTTTATTCTGTTGCATTCAAAATCTAGCAAAAAATATATATAAAAAGGCCATGGCTTGGCAAAAAGTAATTTCAATAACACAGTATGAAGATATGGTCTATGCATGCAGCTCCATCAAGTGCAGCTAATATGCAGTTCTGGGTGCATATTGCTAATCCCTGCCTAACCGTCCCTGTATACACTAGCATAGATAAAGAGATCTTAGAAAAAGTATTTTTAAAGGTTTTTTATAATATGCTAAAGAGGCCAGGGACTAGTCGTGAGGGCGTTACTTCCCTATACTAGCCGCCCTCTTAGCATGTTAGTATGCCCACAGGGGTGTACCAACATGTTATTCAATGTAGCGTCACCAGTGGTGATGCACGTACCTGTATCCGCAGTGAACGCTGAGCTGAATGTCCCATACTTCCAGTCATGCGCACTAGACCTGTCTGAAGCCGGGACATGTACACCTGGCTTCATACTGCGCATGACCAGAAGATCCCTGCATTCAGCTCAGCGTTCACAAGAGGACACAGGTACACGCATAACCACTGGTGACGCTGCATTGAATAGCATGTTAGCACGCCCATGTTGGCGTACTAACATGCCAAGAGGGTGGCTAGTTGGGGAAAGTAAATCCCTCACGACTAGTCTCTGGCCTCATTAGCATATGATATAAAATCTTTAGAAATACTTTTTCTAAAGATCTCTCTATTTATGCTACTAGATACAGGGACGGTTAGGCAGGAATTAGCATATGCACCCAGAACTGCTCGTGGTGCTGGGTGTATATTGCACCTGACAGGTTCCCTTTAAGTGCAGATTAGAAATATACCAGAAGTGACAAGAAGGTAAGAGCTATAATTCTTTGCTGACTGCCCTTACCTTTCCAATTTTCCCACTAATACTTTCACCATGCTTACATATGCACTTACATTTATTGCTCCACTAATCCTTAATCTCCTTCACTATCCCCATACTCCTTCACTCTCCAAACAGTTCTCACCTTCCCTCTTATTATCCCCCACCTGACCTGCTCCTCAACCTCACTAAAAAAAAAAAAAAGTTACACACTCCTTCTCGCATTCGTTTGTTCTCTGTTTGCTACTTCCCACTTCCGGAAATATACCTGTCAATCCTGGACTTCCATAGCTGATAACCCTCATTAGTTCTCCCTCTCATCACTCTTCACCTACAAGAAACTACCGCAATCTCTCCAACATAAAACCCATTCCCTCAAGACATCCACACTTATTCGTTCCTCACCCAATCGCCTCAAAGATTTCTCCCGAGCATCCCCCATTCTGTGGAATTCTGAGACGCAACATGTCCGATTATATCTCCCACATTTGGAACTTTCAGGGGAAACTTGAAAACCCATCTCTTCAAGAAAGCTTATAGCCTGAAATGACCCCATTGTCACCTCCCCACCCCCGGATCTGCAGCAACGCCCAACCTACTGTCTCCTCCCAATTATCCTGTCGACCAGAAGGCAACAAGGGCAGGACCCGCTCCCCTCTGTACCAGTCTGTCATTGTTAGTTTGTCCATTGTAATTTATATTCTGTATGTAACCCATTCTCATGTACAGCACCATGGAATCAATGGTGCTCTAAAAATAAATATTAATATGGGGACTATATAGTTAAAACACGAAGTGCGTACACCTGGAGAAAGAAGGTAGAGGTATTTTGTACACTGCTATTCATCATCCTGCAAATCACTCTCAAATATCAATGATGTTGAAACAAGGGAAGAACTTAAGGCTACTTTACACGCTGCGATATCGGTCCCGATATCACTAGCGTGTGTACCCGCCCCCATCTGTTGTGCAACACTGGCAAATCGCTGCCCGTGTCGCACAACATCGCCCAGACATGTCACACATACTTACCTGCCCGGCGACGTCGCTGTGACCGGCGAACCGCCTCCTTTCTAAGGGGGCGGTTTGTTCAGCGTCACAACGACATCACAGCTGCGTCACTGAACCGCCGTCCAATAGAAGCGGAGGGGTGGAGGTGAGAGGGACAAACATCCCGCCCCACCTCCTTCCCTCCGCATAGCGGCCGGGAGGCAGGTAAGGAGAGCTTCCTCGTTCCTGCGGCGTCACACGGAGCGATGTGTGCTGCCGCAGGAACGAGGAACAACCTCGTTACTGCTGCAGTAACGATTTTTGAGACTGGACCCCCATGTCACCGATGAGCGATTTTGCACGTTTTTGCAACGATGCAAAATCGCTCATAGGTGTCACACGCAACGGCATCGCTAATGCGGCCGGATGTGCGTCACCAATTCCGTGACCCCAACGAGTTCGCATAAGCGATGTCGTAGCGTGTAAAGCCCCCTTTAGGAACGTTTTCATTTGGCTTACGCCAGAGCACATACAAGGACCATGGTAGACTATGCTAAACTCTGCATAGATGAGCAGTGTAAAGAATATATATTGCGCAGCATACCTTTTTTGAGAATGGGCGTACGCCACTATATACTTATAACATACCATTGGCCTTTATCGGAGCCTTCCAGTACGTAATCAGGGCCTAAAGGGCCAGAAAAGGGCTATATATTACAGTCCAAAGAAGAGATGAGACCGCACTCTCCGGAATATGCCAAAGGATCATCTTTATTGAATTACAGGTGCATGATAAAAAGCAGGAGAGGACTTAACTGTTGGTTTTTCCATTTTTCCTTTATGTCTATTCCTGTTTTCCCTTTCCCTAATTCCTCCCTTTTTCCTTGTATTTCTTGTATTAAAATTTATAAAATGTTAATAAAAAGATGCAAAATAAAAAAAAAAAAAGAAGCAGGAGAGGAGCTAGGTGCAGGCCCCCTCCAGGACCACGGCCGTTTTGCGTCTAATCACGCTTCAATAGGTCCAAAAAGTAGATACAAGGTTAAGAGGATGCATTACAAGAAAACAGATCATTTATATGATTAAGTCCTAGATCTCCTTGTGCATCCTCTTAATGATAGAAATGATCTGTTTTTTTGTAATGCATCCTCTTACCCCTGTATCTACGTTTTGGTTTATTTGTCTTGTTTTATGATAATTGTTATATTTTTGTCTATGTTTCACTTTTGTGTTTGTATACTCATTGTTTTTAATGGCAGTGACGTGGACCAGGTGCTCCTCTTAAAGAGGGGGTGTTTCCCGTCTCTCCATATGGACCTGTTGAAGTGTGATTAGACGCAAAACGGCCGTCGTCCTGGAGGGGGCCTGCACCTAGCTCCTCTCCTGCTTTTTATCATGCACCTATAATTCAATAAAGAAGATCCTTTGGCATATTCCGGAGAGTGCGGTTTCATCTCTTCTTTGGACTATATATGGAATTCTTCACCTGACCAGACGTGCACCTCTAAAGGGTGCTTTACACGTTGCGACATCGCTAGCGATGTCGTGCGCGATAGCACCCGCCCACGTCGCTGTTTCATGGGGGTGATAGCTGCCGTAGCGAACAATATCACTACGGCAGCGTCACATGCACATACCTGCTTAGCGACGTCGCTGGAGACCCCAAAACAATCTCTCCTTTAAGGGGGAGGTTCGTTCGGCGTCACAGCGGCGTCACTAAGCGGACACCCAATAGCAGAGGAGGGGCGGAGATGAGCGGCCGGAACATCCCGCCCACCTTCTTCCTTCCTCATTGCCGGTGGACGCAGGTAATGAGATGTTCGTCGTTCCTGCGGTGTCACACATAGCGATGTGTGATGCCGCAGGAACGACGAACAACCAGCGGCATGCACCACCAACGATATTATGAAAAGGAGCGACGTGTCAATGATCAACAATTTTTGACGTTTTTGCGATCGTTGATCGTCGCACCTAGCTGTCACATGCTGAAATGTCGCTAACGGCACCGGATGTGCCTCACAAATACCATGACCCCGACGAGATATCGTTAGCGATGTCGCAGCGTGTAAAGCACCCTTTAGCCGAGATCACGGAGTGCCTGAGACGATTCTCATGTTTGTGTGACACCCTTTAAAAAGGTAACGCTTGGTGGTGCGGGACTTTTATCCTCTGTTTTTTTGGTGTTAAGGGCTATATATTATTCTGAGAAGACATTGTGATTCCGAAACATAAGGGTCATAATACAATACATAAAAAAAAAAAATAGCCTTCACATTGTGCGAACATATACTAATCACAAGATTCTAAAACAAGTGGTCCAAATAAAAAAAATAAAATAAAAATAATTATAGAAAAAAAAAAAAAAAATAGTTTGGCGACAGTCACTACTTCAATTAAACTTCTAAAGCTAATAAAAATCAGACGTAGTAATAGTGAAGAGATGAATAAACTACCATTACTCCAAAGGAGGTCAATAAAATGCTGCTAATATAGGAGGTTTATGGAGCCAGAGGAGTTATGTATCCATGGGTATCGGTGGAAATGACTCCCAAAACCTAGGTGCCAGCTGTTATTTTATGAACACTCTGGCTACCGGGCCCCTGGGTCTTGTCTAGTACCCACCAGAAGAAGTCATAAAAACTATTCACTAAGCAACAACTTCATTAAACGCTTTATAAGCAGCTACAGAAAACCATCAAACTACAGTAACGAGGAATAAAAGGCCGTGTGAACAGATACTAAAGCCATCTTTAATTATCCTGTCACCGGAGTGTCCTATTTATTTCGGGTTTTTGTTGTATAGTAAAGCGCTGAATGGTAAAAGTCACATAGCGTCCCTGTATTCGGAAACTGCTGTGAAAGCTGGTTTTCTCTGCTTTCTATGCTCATGGGTATGAGATATACATCTTCATACTGTAGGCACCACAGATCACACAGAGCCACCGTGCCGCACAATACAGGGGGCAGTAACGTATAGAAGCCGTGCGCGGCTCATTCACTCTTCATGAGAGCGGCCATTCTCCGGTGAAATATGTATAGCTTGTAATGCATCTTACTCATCATAACCCACTTTCTTTCACAGTATATGAAAAATACAGTGCTCAAAAAATTAAAGGGAACACTCAAATAACCCATCCTAGATCTGACTGAATGAAATATTCTCATTGAATACTTTCTGTACAAAGTTGAATGTGCGGACAACAAAACCACACAAAAATCATCAATGGAAATCAAATGTTTTAACCAATGGAAGCCTGGATTTGAAGACACACACAAAATGAAAGTGGAAATAAGTCATAATGATGCTCAGTATTGTGTGCAGCCTCCACGTGCCTGTATGATGTCCCCACAACGCCTGGGCATGCTCCTGATGAGGTTGCGGACGGTCTTCTGAGGGATCTCCTCCCAGACCTGGACTAAAGCATCCACCAACTCCTGGACAGTCTGTGGTGCAACGTGACGTTGGTGGATGGAGCGAGACATGATGTCTCAGATGTGCTCAATCGGATTCAGGTCTGGGGAATGGGTGGGCCAGGCCATAGCTTTCAATGCATTCATGTTGCAGGAACTGCTGACACACTACAGCCACATGAGCATTGTCCTGCATTAGGGAGGACCCCAGGGCCCACTGCACCAGCATATGGTCTCACAAGGGGTCTGAGGATCTCAGCTCGATACCTAATGGCAGTCATGCTATCTCTGGCGAGCACATGGAGGGCTGTGCGGCCCTCCAAAGAAATACCACCACACACCATTACTGACCCACTGCCAAACCGGTCATACTGAAGGATGTTGCAGGCAGCAGATCGCTCTCCACTGCGTTTCCAGACTCTGTCACGTCTGTCACATGTGCTCAGTGTGAACCTGCTTTCATCTGTGAAGAGCACAGGGTGCCAGTGGCGAATTTGCCAATCCTGGTGTTCTGTGGAAAATGCCAAGCATCATGCATGGTGTTGGGCAGTGAGCACAACCCCCATCTGTGGACGTCAGGCCCTCATGCCATCCTCATGGAGTCCGGTTTCTAACCATTTGTGCAGACTCATGCACATTTGTGGCCTGATGGAGGTCATTTGCAGGGCTCTGGCAGTGCTCCTCCTGTTCCTCCTTGCACAAAGGCGGAGGTAGCGATCCTGCTGCTGGGTTGTTGCCCTCTTACGGTCCCCTCCATGTCTCCTGGTGTACTGGCCTGTCTCCTGGTAGCGCCTCCATCCTCTGGACACTACGCTGACAGACACAGCAAGCCTTATTGCCACAGATCACACTTATGTGACATCCTGGATGAGCTGCACTACCCGTGCCACTTGTGTGGGCTGTAGAGTCTGTCTCGTGCTACCACGAGTGTGAGAGCACAACCAACATTCAAAAGTGACCAAAACATCAGCCAGAAAGCCTTGTACTGAGATGTGGTCTGTGGTCCCCACCTGCAGAAACACTCCTTTATTGAGTGTCTTGATAATTGCCAATAATTTCCATCTGATGTCTATTCCATTTACACAATAGAATGTGAAATTGTTTGTAAAGCAGTGTGGCTTCCTAAGTGGACAGTTTGATTTCACAGAAGTTTGAGTAACTTGGAGTTATATTCGTTTGGTTAAGTGTTCCCTTTAATTTTTTGAGCAGTGTATATTATATAACTACCTGGAAACAGTCAACAAGTAGGCGAGATGTTGGTGAAAATTCGTAGTGGCTCTAAGTTTAATACAAAAAGGAGACAGTTGCACTCTGTAGTGCTAAGATATGTGTAATAATGAATATGGGAAAATAGACATGCATTACTGCTATGAAAAGTAGGCAAAAATTAAGGTACTTAGCACACAAAAATGGCCAGTTTTATGTGAGCCCAACAGCCAATGGCAAGGTGTCCTCTTTTACTTGGGTCCGTGCCTACTCAATTGAAACAGGAAACTGTATTTGACCCTATTTATTGTTCATGTAGAACCCGGAAGTACAAAGCGGATATGCAATATTTCTCTCAAAGTTCTCAATAGGATCCATTGCTGCGGTGTCTGTGGAAGGAAAAGACGACTGACCACAGAATCCGCTGCTGATCAAATAGGAGCCGATTTAATCCAAACAGCCACATAACTGGGGTACATGGCTTCTGAAAGTGTGGGGGCACCACAGCAGGTAGCATCGTCCCCTTATAATGCTTAGAGGAAGAAGTTATTATATTGTGGCAAAAATGGACATACCTCTCCACCCAGCAGATATGAGCTGCACAGATTCAGTTACACATTTTAGCTGTAAATTGTGTGGATTTTGACCATGTAATATACAAAAGTGTTTTTTTCCAGATTTTTTTTTCCATTAGACCAAAAAGTGTTTTTTAGCATAGTTACAATTCAAACAATTTTACAAAAGAGTCTTTAGTTTTGATTTCAAAGGGAAAATTTCAGTAATGAGTCACTTACTGCCTTACTTGCTGTTTTGATAATCTCCTGCTGATGAAACAGGATTTTTATCACTGGAGGACTAGTAAAACTGTTGTAGCGCTTTATAACTCTACCCTACCACTGACTGGCAGCTTTCTGCCTATGCACAGTGTACACTTTAAGCCTCCAATCAGTGGTGTTGGAGGGGTTATACAGAGCTCAGCATTCAGAGAACTGGTAGATCTGCAGCCCATAAAATAGGGCTTTTATCAAAACTACCCCAGGCAACAGAATAATTGACAACTGCTGGAATCAGGGTCTCTGTCCCTACATTATGCTGCTCTCAGTTCAGGCGGCAAAAAACTGGTGACAGATTTGATTTAGAAAGGATTTTCAGGATCTATAAAACTTGAGTAACAAAATGAAACCTATGTTATTTAGATAGCACAGAGTTGTTTCTTAATTGTTCCCTTAATATATTGAATTAGTGTGAAAAAAAAGATCTGTAAAATTGCAGAGAGTAAACAGAAAACACAAACTGATGCAAAAAACAACAGGTGCAAAGAAATGCAGCGCTCGGGTTTACAAAGCAATCTAACAGTGTTACAAGGCGTCAATGTCAACAGTTTATTCCGAGGCTCTAGATAATGCGATCATGGATTGTGTGTGCTTATGACAATGTGATGTAATGCTTCAACCAAAATGCAGAGCCCTGTACTGTACAATTTTAAAGGTAAGAATGTTGCAATAGGACAGCACTTTTCTCGGCTATCACATCAGTCCTATAGACAATGAATGGAGCAGAGGTATGCATGCCTGCCACTACATTTACATTTCAGATCGTTTCTCAGCGAGTGCAGAGATTCTGAACAGAGACAAGTATAGGGTGAGTGACGCCCGATATGGGACACAAGAAATAATTTGCTTGAAAAGGAAACCTGACATGCTGCTGATACTTTCATTAAGGGGAATCTGTCACCAGGTTACAGAGCAGCATAACGTAAAGACAGAAGACCTTGATTCCAGTGATGTGTCACTTACTGAGCTGCTTGCTGTGAGTTTGGTAAAATCAGTATTTTCCTGTGGAAAAACGTTTTCAGTTTGTGCTTTTTTCTTATTAGAGAGGGAGGGGGGAGAGAGCAATAGAGAGAGAGAGGGGGGGGGGAGAGCGACAGAGAGGGGAGGGGGAGCGACAGAGAGAAGGGGGAGAGAGAGACAGAGAGGGGGGGAGAGCGACAGAGAGAGGGGGGGGAGAGCGACAGAGAGGGGGGGAAGAGCGACAGAGAGAGAGGGGGGAGCGACAGAGAGAGAGGGGGGAGAGAGAGACAGAGAGAGAGGGGGAGAGCGACAGAGAGAGAGGGGGGAGCGACAGAGAGAGGGGGGGGGAGAGCGACAGAGAGAGAGGGGGGAGCGACAGAGAGAGAGGGGGGGAGCGACAGAGAGAGAGGGGGGAGAGAGAGACAGAGAGAGAGGGGGAGAGGCGACAGAGAGAGAGGGGGGAGCGACAGAGAGAGGGGGGAGAGCGACAGAGAGAGGGGAGGGGGGAGCGACAGAGAGAGAGGGGGGGAGAGCGACAGAGAGAGAGGGGGGGAGAGCGACAGAGAGAGAGGGGGGGAAAGCGACAGAGAGAGAGGGGGGAGAGCGACAGAGAGAGGTGGGGGGGAACGACAGAGAGAGAGAGGGAGGGAGAGCGAGAGAGTGGGGGGGAGCGAGAGAGAGTGGGGGAGAGCGAGAGAGAGAGGGGGAGGGGGGAGCGACAGAGAGAGAGGGGGGAGAGAGAGAGAGAGAGAGGGGGGAGAGCGACAGAGAGAGAGAGGGGGAAAGCGACAGAGAGAGAGAGGGGGGGAGAGCGACAGAGAGAGGGGGGGAGAGCGACAGAGAGAGGGGGGAGAGCGACAGAGAGAGAGGTGGGGGGGAACGACAGAGAGAGAGAGGGAGGGAGAGCGAGAGAGTGGGGGGGGAGCGAGAGAGAGTGGGGGAGAGCGAGAGAGAGAGAGTGTAGGGGAGAGCGAGAGAGAGGGGGAGAGCGGAGAGCGAGAGAGAGAGTGGGGGAGAGCGAGAGAGAGAGAGAGAGTGGGGGGAGAGCGAGAGAGAGAGAGTGGGGGGAGAGCGAGAGAGAGAGAGTGGGGGAGAGCGAGAGAGAGAGAGTGGGGGAGAGCGAGAGAGAGAGAGTGGGGGAGAGCGAGAGAGAGAGAGAGTGGGGGAGAGCGAGAGAGAGAGAGTGGGGGGAGAGCGAGAGAGTGAGTGGGGGAGAGCGAGAGAGAGAGTGGGGGAGAGCGAGAGAGAGAGAGAGAGAGTGGGGGGAGAGCGAGAGAGAGAGAGAGAGAGAGTGGGGGAGAGAGAGAGAGAGAGTGGGGGAGAGAGCGAGAGAGAGTGGGGGAGAGCGAGAGAGTGGGGGAGAGCGAGAGAGAGAGAGTGGGGGAGAGCGAGAGAGAGAGTGGGGGAGAGAGAGAGTGGGGGAGAGCGAGAGAGAGAGAGTGGGGGAGAGCGAGAGAGAGAGTGGAGGAGAGCGAGAGAGAGTGGGGGAGAGCGAGAGTGGGGGAGAGCGAGAGTGGGGGAGAGCGAGAGTGGGGGAGAGCGAGAGGGAGAGAGTGGGGGAGAGCGAGAGAGAGGGGGGAGAGTGAGAGAGAGAGAGCGGGGGAGAGAGAGAGTGGGGGAGAGCGTGAAAGAGGAAGAGAGTGAGAGAGAGTGGGGGAGAGCGAGAGAGAGAGAGTGGGGAGAGAGCGAGAGAGAGAGTGGGGGAGAGCGAGAGAGAGAGAGTGGGGGAGAGCGAGAGAGAGAGAGTGGGGGAGAGAGGGAGAGAGTGGGGGAGAGCGAGAGAGAGGGGGAGAGTGAGAGAGAGGGGGAGAGCGAGAGAGAGAGTGAGAGAGAGTGGGGGAGAGCGTGAGAGAGAGAGTGAGAGAGAGTGGGGGAGAGCGAGAGAGAGAGAGAGAGGGGGAGAGCGAGAGAGAGGGGGGAGAGCGAGAAAGAGGGGGAGAGCGAGAGAGAGAGAGAGAGTGGGGGGAGAGCGAGAGAGAGGGGGGAGAGAGTGGGGGAGAGCGAGAGAGAGAGAGAGAGAGAGTGGGGGAGAGAGAGAGAGAGAGAGTGGGGGAGAGCGAGAGAGAGAGAGTGGGGGAGAGCGAGAGAGTGAGTGGGGGAGAGCGAGAGAGAGAGTGGGGGAGAGCGAGAGAGAGAGAGAGAGAGTGGGGGAGAGCGAGAGAGAGAGAGAGAGAGAGTGGGGGAGAGAGAGAGAGAGAGTGGGGGGAGAGCGAGAGAGAGTGGGGGGAGAGCGAGAGAGTGGGGGAGAGCGAGAGAGAGAGAGTGGGGGAGAGCGAGAGAGAGAGTGGGGGAGAGAGAGAGTGGGGGAGAGCGAGAGAGAGAGAGTGGGGGAGAGCGAGAGAGAGAGTGGAGGAGAGCGAGAGAGAGTGGGGGAGAGCGAGAGTGGGGGAGAGCGAGAGTGGGGGAGAGCGAGAGTGGGGGGAGAGCGAGAGGGAGAGAGTGGGGGAGAGCGAGAGAGAGGGGGAGAGTGAGAGAGAGAGAGCGGGGGAGAGAGAGAGTGGGGGAGAGCGTGAAAGAGAGAGTGAGAGAGAGTGGGGGAGAGCGAGAGAGGAGAGAGTGGGGGAGAGCGAGAGAGAGAGTGGGGGAGAGCGAGAGAGAGAGAGTGGGGGAGAGCGAGAGAGAGAGAGTGGGGGAGAGGGAGAGAGTGGGGGAGAGCGAGAGAGAGGGGGAGAGAGAGAGAGGGGGAGAGCGAGAGAGAGAGTGAGAGAGAGTGGGGGAGAGCGTGAGAGAGAGAGTGAGAGAGAGTGGGGGAGAGCGAGAGAGAGAGAGAGAGGGGGGAGAGCGAGAGAGAGGGGGAGAGCGAGAAAGAGGGGGAGAGCGAGAGAGAGAGAGAGAGTGGGGGAGAGCGAGAGAGAGGGGGAGAGCGAGAGAGAGAGAGTGGGGGAAAGCGAGAGAGAGAGAGTGGGGGAGAGCGAGAGAGAGAGAGTGGGGGAGAGCGAGAGAGAGAGAGTGGGGGAGAGCGAGAGAGAGAGAGTGGGGGAGAGCGAGAGAGAGAGAGTGGGGGAGAGCGAGAGAGAGAGAGTGGGGGAGAGCGAGAGAGAGGGGGAGAGCGAGAGAGAGAGAGAGAGAGAGTGGGGGAAAGCGAGAGAGAGAGTGGGGGAGAGCGAGAGAGAGAGAGTGGGGGAGAGCGAGAGAGAGAGAGAGTGGGGGAGAGCGAGAGAGAGTGGGGGAGAGCGAGAGAGAGAGAGTGGGGGAGAGCGAGAGAGAGTGGGGGAGAGCGAGAGAGAGAGAGTGGTGGAGAGCGAGAGAGAGAGAGTGGGGGAGAGCGAGAGAGAGAGAGTGGGGGAGAGCGAGAGAGAGAGAGTGGGGGAGAGCGAGAGAGAGAGTGGGGGAGAGCAAGAGAGAGAGTGGGGGAGAGCAAGAGAGAGAGAGTGGGGGAGAGCGAGAGAGAGAGTGGGGGAGAGCGAGAGAGAGAGTGGGGGAGAGCGAGAGAGAGAGAGAGAGTGGGGGAGAGCGAGCGAGAAAGAGAGAGTGGGGGAGAGCGAGAGAGAGTGGGGGAGAGCGAGAGAGAGAGTGGGAAAGAGCGAGAGAGAGAGAGTGGGGGAGAGCGAGAGAGAGAGAGTGGGGGAGAGCGAGAGAGAGAGAGTGGGGGAGCGCGAGAGAGAGAGTGGGGAGAGCGCGAGCGAGAGAGAGTGGGGGAGAGCGAGCAAGAGAGAGCGAGAGAGAGTGGGGGAGAGCGAGAGAGAGTGGGGGAGAGCGAGAGAGAGAGAGTGGGGGAGAGCGAGAGAGAGAGAGTGGGGGAGAGCGAGAGAGAGAGAGTGGGGGAGAGCGAGAGAGAGAGAGAGTGGGGGAGAGCGAGAGAGAGAGTGGGGGGAGAGCGAGAGAGAGAGTGGGGGGAGAGCGAGAGAGAGAGTGGGGGAGAGCGAGAGAGAGAGAGTGGGGGAGAGCGAGAGAGAGAGTGGGGGAGAGCGAGAGAGAGAGAGCGAGGGAGAGCGAGAGAGAGAGAGCGGGGAAGAGCGAGAGAGAGAGAGAGCGGGGGGAGAGCGAGAGAGAGAGAGTGGGGGAGAGCGAGAGAGAGAGAGTGGGGGAGAGCGAGAAAGAGAGAGTGGGAAAGAGCGAGAGAGAGAGAGTGGGGGAGAGCGAGAGAGAGAGTGGGGGAGAGCGAGAGAGAGAGAGTGGGGGAGCGCGAGAGAGAGAGTGGGGGAGCGCGAGCGAGAGAGAGTGGGGGAGAGCGAGCAAGAGAGAGAGAGCGAGAGAGAGTGGGGGAGAGCGAGAGAGAGTGGGGGAGAGCGAGAGAGAGTGGGGGAGAGCGAGAGAGAGTGGGGGAGAGCGAGAGAGAGTGGGGGAGAGCGAGAGAGAGTGGGGGAGAGCGAGAGAGAGTGGGGGAGAGCGAGAGAGAGTGGGGGAGAGCGAGAGAGAGTGGGGGAGAGCGAGAGAGAGTGGGGGAGAGCGAGAGAGAGTGGGGAAGAGCGAGAGAGAGTGGGGAAGAGCGAGAGAGTGGGGGAGAGCGAGAGAGTGGGGGAGAGCGAGAGAGAGTGGGGGAGAGCGAGAGAGAGTGGGGGAGAGCGAGAGAGAGTGGGGGAGAGCGAGAGAGAGTGGGGGAGAGCGAGAGAGAGTGGGGGAGAGCGAGAGAGAGTGGGGGAGAGCGAGAGAGAGTGAGAGAGTGGGGGAGAGCGAGAGAGTGGGGGAGAGCGAGAGAGTGGGGAGAGCGAGAGAGTGGGGGAGAGCGAGAGAGTGGGGGAGAGCGAGAGAGTGGGGGAGAGCGAGAGCGAGAGTGGGGGAGAGCGAGAGCGAGAGTGGGGGGAGAGCGAGAGCGAGAGTGGGGGAGAGCGAGAGCGAGAGTGGGGGAGAGCGAGAGCGAGAGTGGGGGTGAGCGAGAGCGAGAGTGGGGGAGAGCGAGAGCGAGAGTGGGGGAGAGCGAGAGCGAGAGTGGGGGAGAGCGAGAGTGGGGGAGAGCGAGAGCGAGAGTGGGGGAGAGCGAGAGTGGGGGAGAGCGAGAGCGAGAGTGGGGGAGAGCGAGAGAGTGGGGGAGAGCGAGAGAGTGGGGGAGAGCGAGAGAGTGGGGGAGAGCGAGAGAGTGGGGGAGAGCGAGAGAGTGGGGGAGAGCGAGAGAGTGGGGGAGAGCGAGAGCGAGAGAGTGGGGGAGAGCGAGAGCGAGAGAGTGGGGGAGAGCGAGAGCGAGAGAGAGCGAGAGAGTGGGGGAGAGCGAGAGCGAGAGAGTGGGGGAGAATGAGAGAGAGAGTGGGGGAAAGCGAGAGAGAGAGTGGGGGAGAGCGAGAGAGCGAGAGAGAGAGCGAGAGAGAGAAAGTGTGGGGGAGAGCGAGAGAGAGAGAGTGGAGGAGGGCGAGAGAGAGAGAGTGGAGGAGGGCGAGAGAGAGAGAGTGGAGGAGGGCGAGAGAGAGAGAGTGGAGGAGGGCGAGAGAGAGAGAGAGTGGGGGAGAGCGAGAGTGGGGGAGGGCGAGAGAGAGAGAGAGTGGGGGAGAGCGAGAGTGGGGGAGAGCGAGAGAGAGAGTGGGGGAGAGAGAGTGGGGGAGAGCGAGAGAGAGAGTGGGGGAGAGCGAGAGAGAGAGTGGGGGAGAGCGAGAGAGAGAGTGGGGGAGAGCGAGAGAGAGAGTGGGGGAGAGCGAGAGAGAGAGAGAGAGTGGGGGAGAGCGAGAGAGAGAGAGAGAGAGTGGGGGAGAGCGAGAGAGAGAGAGAGTGGGGGAGAGCGAGAGAGAGAGAGTGGGGGAGACCAGGAGTGCTTTTACATGATTTAGAACGTTCTGCTGAGCATGCTCAGTAGAACGTGACGGAATCCTGCACTGGAATCCGTCGCGTGAAGCATGACTACGGAACCCAGCACCATAGACCTTCATTATGCCTCTTAACTGATGGCAACGGAATCTTGCGGAGTGCGTTTTTTCACAGGCACAAGAAACGTTACATTCTGCGTTCCTCCCGCCCGACGGTCAGTCACTAAACGACTGATGCGTGGCGGATGCAACATAAGACCTTCAGTTGCAATCCGTCCTTAATAAAAGTCTATGAGGAATAAACGGATTCCTGCAAAATATTTTGCCGGTTACCATAATTCCTCAAGGCGATGATTACAACTGATGCAAAACAACGCAAGTGTGAAAGCAGCCTTATACAGAGCTCATAAATATGCTGGACTACCTGCAGCACGCCAAGTAGTCCTATAATGATAAAATTACTGTTTAATCAGCAGGAGATTATCAAAACTACATTAAGCAGCTTAGTAAGTGACACATCGCTGGAATCAGGATCTCTGCCCCTACATTATCCTGCTCTCATATTAGGTGGCAAAAACCTGGTGACAGAGTCCTTTTAATAAAATAGTCTTGACAAGTTTACTTTAAAGAGAAATGCTTCTTTCACCACATATCAGGCATCACTCACCCCTATTCACGGCTAGCACATGGTCATTGTTCAGAATTTTTGGACGCAATGAAAAACATTCCAGGGGAATAAAAGAAAACTTCTGAAAAATGCATGATAAGTACGCTTTAATTGCAAAAAATAGAAGAATCATCCATTTTTTCATACACAAACAGAATTCTTGGTACCCTTCTGTTAAAGTAAGAAAAACCCACAATGGTCACTGTTGAACCACAATTCAAAAGTAATGACTGGTTCTTATTCGTTGATATTCAGTGAATTTAATGCCCCACCCCAGCTATTTGTTTTATTGTAGCCCTGGAGTGGTATTTTAAATCCAAGTCCCCCCCCCCCCCCAGATCTTTTACTTATCCTCAGGAGGTTTCATCTTCTATCGCTGCTGCTTCGGTTGGTCTCCTGTGATTTGTGGCCTACCGGCAGCTCCAGTGCTTCATGAGCCGAAAGTCACAAGTACACACAAATCTATGGGAGCCTCGTTCTGGCTCTCATAGAGTTGTATTGAGACCTTGTAACCAGAAGTCAGAAGTTACAGGCACAAGATGGTGCCGTGTGACCGGAAGCAACGCTGAAAAACAATGAAGCTGCCAGGAGGTATAATGATGGAGGACTTGCATCTAAAGCACCTCTCCAGTATTGAAAAAGAGCCCTCAAAAAATGCTGGAGTGCTGCTTTTACTTTTATCAGCCTCAAATTATGTGACCATTGTTGTTATTTCTTTCTTTAACAGAAGGGACCAACAATTTTGTCCACGTGTGTATGTGTACATATGTATATATAGCCACACAGACTTGGTGGTTACCCACATACATATACCAGTGCTACTGAATAGTGCATAATGACTGGTATTATCCCAGAGCCAGTTCAGCTTTTACACTACATGGATTATCTTTGGTCCTGTTTTGTGCATTCTTTTTCTTTGTTACTGCTGCTCAACAATAGTTTATTTTGTGCCATTACATATTCATTGGGGATATTATAGGTGACCGTTGTCTGATTTTCTATGATATGCAGATTTCCTGCTTATACTGTGTTTCCCCCAAAAATAAGACAGGGTCTGATATTATTTTGCTCCGAAAGATGGGCAATCCATATTTATTCTTGAACAAAAACAAATAAATAAAAAATATTCAAATATAATCATATCGATTTCTGGAACATCAACATAACTCTGCAAACCCTGTGTGCATATATTTATCTTTTTATTTATCCATCTACTCACCCACGTATCCATACACACAGATATACACTGGAGATCAAAAATAGAGAACAATGTATGATCACTTGCTATTTTTCAGAAATAATGTGATCTACATTGATCAACATGTGAAGGTTTCCTGTAAGGGGTGCACCATGCCACTAGAACAGGGTTTTACAAAAGATCCAAAGTTGATCAACATAAAACCTTTATTTTGCCCAAAATGTGATGTTGATAATTAGAGAACAGCAATGACTGTAGCACAGAGAAAGATTATAAGTAAGTTTTCTGAAGGTAACAACAGTCAGGAATCAGTAGGACATATACAGGTCTTTGCTTTGAATGATTTCAGCACATCTGCAGCCACAGGACATCACTAGTGTCTCACACTGCTCTGGTGTGACTTTGGTCCACTCTTCTTCCAGTCTCTCCCACATTACATTGACTGTAGTGGGTTTCTTGGCCATAACTTTGTCACCAAGGATTTTCCAGAGGTTTTTTTATTGGGTTTAGATCAGGACTCTGGGTGGCCATTTCATTGTTTCAATATTTCCTGTTTCAAGAAACTGATTTACCCACTTTGCTGAGACAGGTGCATTGTGCTGCATGAAAATTGCTGGTTGAGTGATAAATGCAAGTAAGGAACCACGTGTTGTTGAAGGTTGTGATCCACACTTCCATTCACTCTGCCATGTAATTGTATGAGAGGTCCAACTCCTGCTGCAGAAAACATTCCCCAAACCATGACACTTCCTCCACCACCTTTCACTGACTTCTTAACACACTTTGGGTTCAGTCTTTACCCAGTTTGTCGATGAATATAATGTTTCCCATCAGACTCAAATAAATTACACTTGCTTTCCTCACTAAAATGAACTGTGGACCACTTCTCTGTCCACACAACATGCTCCTCACCAAAGGTGATTTTAGCTTTTGGACTTTCAGTCTAAATGTTCTTAAACGTCTTGACACTGTATGACGGGACAGATCCTTACCTTGTTCAGTGCTGAACTGGGAGCAATTCCAGCTGCAGTTGTGAAACGATTACCCATGGAGATTCTCCTCATTATTCTGTCATCTTTTGCATTTGTCTTTCAAGGCCGACCAAACTTCTTGGGGGACTTGAAATAGTTTGTGATGTTGTCAAGATGCAATATTGTCGAGATCACAGACTTGGACCAACCAACTTCTCTTGCTATGACTGATAGCATCACCCCTTTGGTCTTCATCTTGACAACCTTCTGCCGGAGGGTTTCAGTCACTTTAGAACGGCACACCATTTTTGCAAAGTCAATGCAAATTGGAAAGTTAGGCTGCCAGTTCCATAGGGTTTGTCAGATAATTAAGGACGTTAGCACCAGGTGCCAGATTAAACCCTATAACTTGCAAGTATCTGAAAGTATTCTCTAATTTTGATCAGTGTTATTTTACATTTATCTAATTTTTATTATGTGCTTTTGAAAAAATTAATTTATGCAATAAGCTTAAAATACTGCTAGATTACTCATGTTAGGATATAATCACATAGGACTATACAATCAGGTTAACATTTAGGAAATTAATAATAATAATATTTATTCATTTATATAGCGCTATTAATTCCACAGCGCTTTACAAACATACATTGGCAACACTGTCCCCATTGGGGCTCACAATCTAGAGTCCCTATCTGTATGTCTTTGGAATGTGGGAGGAAACCGCAGTACCCAGAGGAAACACACGAAAACACGGGGAGAACATACAAACTCCTTGCAGATGGTGTCCTTGGTGGGATTTGAACCCAGGACCCCAGCGCTGCAAGACTGCAGTGCTAACCACTGAGCCACCGTGCCGCCCCACGGGTTGTTCTCTAATTTTGATCTCCGGTTTACACACACACACACACACACACACACACACACACACACACACACACACACACAGTCAAGCATACTAAAAAAAATCCTGTAAAATCATGCTAGGGCTTATTTTCAGGGTAGGGCTTATTTTCGGGAAAACACGAAGAGGCACTTTTCTGCTGTGATGCTGTTTGAGTTATTGCATTGTAGTACTACATCTCTTTTAGTAGGTGTCTCTTATACGTGGCTCATTTGTTTACATTGCTATCAGATATATTGCATACATTTGTGAATACTTGTATTGCATCCATTATTGCCTCCCTTCTGCTGAAGACACCCATTCTCTGTGACCTATTATTTAATATGGATTAGTAAAGTCTATTGTAAATAATTTTCCACGTTGGTTTATCTATAAGAGCTGTACTCTTCAGACGGACAGGCCCGCAGCCTCTATCGAGGCATCTGATACATGGTGATTTGGCTGGATTGTGCGGCAGTCACAGGCGAAGAGCCTGAGATTAAAATCAGTCAAGAAAGACTTTCGGAGTGTGAACCGCTGACATACATCATCTGTGCTGAGTGCTCTTCAGGAGCGGCCGTCAGCGGCGCTGACAAGACCAGTTTCTGTAAAGTGTCTGATGAGAATAGAGCGGGGGAGGGGGGGAGACATCGCAATCTTACCTGCGTGATTTAAAAGGGTCTCAAGTTCTTCTTTAGCCACCACCATTCTGAGCTTGTCACTGCTGTCAATGACAAAAATAATAGCCTGGCCTTCTCTGCAACACGGGAAGACAGAAAACAAGATTTATTGTCAGGGGGAGAACGTATGGCAGGAGCAGGTACAGAACAAGCAGGGCTTACATGTATCACACCCATCATCCAGCGGACCCCCAAAGTATTATTTTATTAGTACATCCATATTACTAGATTAAACTATGGCCAATCGCCCAGGAGCAGGCACGCGGTGAGCCCCTTACTGACCCCGAATATGCTACATTTCCAGAGCGCAAGCTCATAGTATACATCAATGACTTTTCATTAAATCCTTCAAAAGACAAGCGATAATAAATGAGGTACAGGTCTGCTTTCTTAAAAAACAGCATCACCCCTGTTCCCAATTGTGTCCTGTGTTGCAACTCGGCCCCATTCACTTCAATGGAACGTAGCTGCAATACCAGGCACGGCCCATAGGCACGGGGGCTTTTAGTTACAGAGGTGTTCCCGGCTTAGTGAAGAATCGATAGGAAATGCTATAAATTAATACTCATTGGGGTGCGACCTCTGGACCCCTCACTAATCTGGGGTACAGAGGATCTGCGGGACTCTGTCCCTTCCGCAGTTTTCTGTGCAGTGTCTTCTCAGTCGCCCGCTACAGGACGGCTCATTCATAGGAGTGGGGTCAGCTGCAGGATCTGTAGGGGTCCTATAAGATGGACCTTGAGTGATGGCATACCCTAGCGATTGCCCCTTTAATATTACGTCTATACTTCACAATGCAAGAACCACAGATAAGGTAGAAGATTGGGGTGGCTGGTGAATGGATGAACGAGACAATGATAACCCTGAGTGGGTGAGATCTGACGATTCCCACCTCACTGATAGAGGAATAGAAATGAAGACGAGCAGCCTGGGGTCACTGCAGACTAAAAACTATACTTCTAGGTTATAAAAGCAAACTACTAAATAACTAATCTGGTTACATGTTCACTCAGCGCACTGTACAGAGGGAAACAGTCAACAAGCAGCTACTGATTATAAGGCTTGTCTCATGTTCTCTGTGCTCCTGAAGATCGATAGTTAGGGCCTCTGGGGTGTTGGCCTGCTGCAGCATCGCTCTGATCAGCAAAAATGCTGTGTTCCTGTGAGTGTCGGCGCTCTGCCAGCATTCAAAGGAAAGGAGTCGTGGCAGCAACAAACGTCATCATCTGACCTTGTGCCGGCATCAGAACGCATTGGCACTCTGACGCCGATTGTGTCGGGGAACGACACGATTCTTGCTGGCATGCATTAGATAGTGCTGTCAGATATTGACAGTGCGATCTACAGGGTTAAAAGGTGAGGGTGGATCTCCATGCATCCATGCTTGTTAGGCCGGCGTCACACTGTACAATCTATCATGCGATCGCACCCGCCCCCGTCGTTTGTGCGTCACGGGCAATTAGTTACCCATGGCGCACAATGTCGTTAACCCCCCGTCACACGCACTTACCTCCCGGATGACCTCGCTGTGGGCGGCGAACATCCTCTTCCTGAAGGGGGAGGGACGTTCGGCGTCACAGTGACATCACACAGCGGCCGCCCAATAGAAGCGGAGGGGCAGAGATGAGCAGGACGTAACATCCCGCCCACCTCCTTCCTTCCTCATTGCCGGTGGGACACAGGTAAGCTGTATTCGTCGTTCCCGGGTGTCACACGGAGCGATGTGTGCTGCCCCAGGAACGACGAACAACCGGCGCGCAGAAGGAGAAACGACATTTTGAAAATGAACGACGTGTCAATGAGCAACAATAAGGTGAGTATTTTTGCTCGTTCACAGTCGTTCGGAGGTGTCACACGCTACGATATCTCTAACAATGCCGGATGTGCGTCACTAACAGCGTGATCCCAACGACATATCGCCCGATATATCGTACCGTGTGACGCCGGTATTAGCCTCACATGTCTGCCTGTTAGTTCAGCAGACATGAGTGGGGGATATCATAGGCCCGCCTAACGGGACAGACACGGCCATGGACGTACCAGTGTCCTTGGTCGTGAAGGGGCTAAAGGAAATCTGTCAGCAGGTTTTTTCTACCTCATATCTGAGAGCAGCATAATGTAGGAAAAGAGATTCTGAATCCAACGATGTATCACTTAGATTACTGGCTGCAGCCGTTCTGACGTAACCAGAATTTTTAGATTTAGCAATGCGGCTCTCTATAGAGATGGTGCATTGACAGTGAGGTGTCAATCAGAGCAGGGGGCATTTCAGTCCTGACAAGCAATGAGAAGTCCTGCTGCTTAAACAAACATTGCAAATAAACAACAGGTCGGACCTTGATAACGCAGGCATCCCTGAATTCTATGTTTTAACCCCTACCTTATGCTATCTTCAGCTGAGATAGCAAAAACCTGCTGATAGATTCCCTTTAACCACTTCACTACCTTTAACGTACATGTAGGTCAAAAGTAGTGCCCCTACCTTTGATGTGGGTATGCACGTTGAGCCCACATCATTCTCCACACACGATGGCTGATGGCCTTGGGAGAATCAGCGATCTGCCAGCAGTTGCTAACCAGTTAAATCCCACTGTCAATCTCCGACAGTGGGATTTAACATGCACTGGCAGGTGGGGCGCATCATTCCTCGCTCCCTTCGGTATGACTGATGTGATGATGGGGTGCTGATGTGTTATCATGACAGCCGGGTATCAGCTGTTAACCCCTGTGTCTGTGATTATGATCTTCCTGTGAGGCGGCGTTCATAGGAGATTGTGACTATTTCTGTAAAGAGTTGTGCTGATGCTCTGCTCTGTACAGTACAAACGATCGGACAATCGCAGCTTAAAGTCCCCTAAAAGGACCAGTAAATACAGTAAAAATAAGTGTTCAAAAATATGAAAAAAGTAATTATATATATATATATATATATATTACATACATACAGTCAGGGCCAGAAATATTTGGACAGTGACACAAGTTTTGTTATTTTAGCTGTTTACAAAAACATGTTCAGAAATACAATTATATATATAATATGGGCTGAAAGTGCACACTCCCAGCTGCAATATGAGAGTTTTCACATCCAAATCGGAGAAAGGGTTTAGGAGTCATAGCTCTGTAATGCATAGCCTCCTCTTTTTCAAGGGACCAAAAGTAATTGGACAAGGGACTCTAAGGGCTGCAATTAACTCTGAAGGCGTCTCCCTCGTTAACCTGTAATCAATGAAGTAGTTAAAAGGTCTGGGGTTGATTACAGGTGTGTGGTTTTGCATTTGGAAGCTGTTGCTGTGACCAGACAACATGCGGTCTAAGGAACTCTCAATTGAGGTGAAGCAGAACATCCTGAGGCTGAAAAAAAAGAAAAAATCCATCAGAGAGATAGCAGACATGCTTGGAGTAGCAAAATCAAAGGTCGGGTACATTCTGAGAAAAAAAGGAATTGACTGGTGAGCTTGGGAACTCAAAAAGGCCTGGGCGTCCACGGATGACAACAGTGGTGGTTGATCGCCGCATACTTTCTTTGGTGAAGAAGAACCCGTTCACAACATCAACTGAAGTCCAGAACACTCTCAGTGAAGTAGGTGTATCTGTCTCTAAGTCAACAGTAAAGAGAAGACTCCATGAAAGTAAATACAAAGGGTTCACATCTAGATGCAAACCATTCATCAATTCCAAAAATAGACAGGCCAGAGTTAAATTTGCTGAAAAACACCTCATGAAGCCAGCTCAGTTCTGGAAAAGTATTCTATGGACAGATGAGACAAAGATCAACCTGTACCAGAATGATGGGAAGAAAAAAGTTTGGAGAAGAAAGGGAACGGCACATGATCCAAGGCACACCACATCCTCTGTAAAACATGGTGGAGGCAACGTGATGGCATGGGCATGCATGGCTTTCAATGGCACTTGGTCACTTGTGTTTATTGATGACATAACAGCAGACAAGAGTAGCCGGATGAATTCTGAAGTGTACCGGGATATACTTTCAGCCCAGATTCAGCCAAATGCTGCAAAGTTGATCGGACGGCGCTTCATAGTACAGATGGACAATGACCCCAAGCATACAGCCAAAGCTACCCAGGAGTTCATGAGTGCAAAAAAGTGGAACATTCTGCAATGGCTAAGTCAATCACCAGATCTTAACCCAATTGAGCATGCATTTCACTTGCTCAAATCCAGACTTAAGACGGAAAGACCCACAAACAAGCAAGACCTGAAGGCTGCGGCTGTAAAGGCCTGGCAAAGCATTAAGAAGGAGGAAACCCAGCGTTTGGTGACGTCCATGGGTTCCAGACTTAAGGCAGTGATTGCCTCCAAAGGATTCGCAACAAAATATTGAAAATAAAAATATTTTGTTTGGGTTTGGTTTATTTGTCCAATTACTTTTGACCTCCTAAAATGTGGAGTGTTTGTAAAGAAATGTGTACAATTCCTACAATTTCTATCAGATATTTTTGTTCAAACCTTCAAATTAAACGTTACAATCTGCACTTGAATTCTGTTGTAGAGGTTTCATTTCAAATCCAATGTGGTGGCATGCAGAGCCCAACTCGCGAAAATTGTGTCACTGTCCAAATATTTCTGGACCTAACTGTATATATATATATATTTAGTTTATACATGTGTGGACAGATTCTGCATTGGACCATCTTAATTTATCCGTGGCATCAGACCACTTATAGTTTTGCAATAATACTCTGAAAAATGAGTAGAGCTGGCGCATGCCTTCACAAAGAAAGCAGAATTATATGGTTTATTTTCCATTGTTTACTTTTACTATTGTTTCTTACAGTGACATTTATGACTAATGTAAAGCAATCCAGAGGAGATATTTTAACCTTCAGATCCGTGAGATGTGGGGAGACGTTTTTATGATTTTAGAGACAGTTGCTGTCACAGACATACAGCCGTGGAGGAGCTCGGCCTTTTCAAACCTTCGTAGATGGAGGTGATGGACGTAAATCACTTTCATACACTGCGATGTATTGGATTTTGACACTTATGTAGATAGTGATGGGAGAAGTTCGAGCACTTGTCTGAGCAGCACAGAAAAGGTGGAAGGCGTCACAGCGGAAAGAAAAGAAAGGAACGCTAGATTTGGACAAGACTGGGCTCGTAAAAAAAAAAATTGTAAAAACAATAATGTGTCTTCTAGAAAGTAATGACTGGACCAGATCGTGTGAATCAATTATCACCCACTATAGCTGTGATTTTTTTTTTTTTTTTAAAACGTAACAGCGCCCTATTCCTAGAGTTTATTCCCTCATTGCCAAAAATACACAGGACTTAAAGGGAACCTGTCAGGTCCAATATGCAGCCGGAACCACAAGCAGTTTTGGGTACATATTACTATTCCCTGCCTGTCCCTGTATACACTAGCATAGATAAAGAGCTTTAGAAAAAGGATTTATAACGACCCTTTATGATATGCTAATGAAGCCAGGGACTAATAACAAAGGTGTTATATCCCCAGACTAGTCCACCCTCTTAGCATGTTAGCAGACCCCTTTGGGCGTGCTAACATGCTATTCAATGCCCAGTGTTCTCGGTGGTGATGCGCGTATGTGTGATCGTTGTCATCACCTTTCAGACACCAGGTTTAGGCTCAGTGCGCATGATCAGAAGTCACCACACTTCCGGTCATGCGCATTAGACCTCTCTGAAGGCGGGACACATAAACCCGGCTTCATAGTATGCACGATTGGAAGTGTGGTGACTTCTGACCATGTGCACTGAGCGGTGGTGACAATGGACACAGGTACGCGCGTCACCGCCAATGACGCTGGGCAATGGGCAGTGAATAACATGTTAGTATGCCCCTAGATACAGGGACAGTTAGGCAGGAATTAGCAATATACACCCAGAACTGCTCGTGGCTCTGGCTGCATATTGCACCTGAAAGGTTCCCTTTAAAGAAAGAAAAAAAAACTCTAGGGGAAATATAAACCCAATAGGAGTATGTGCACATGGGATCTTTTTCAGGCAGATGCCATCCAGAATCCAGCTTACAAAGCACATAAAGAGCACCTTGTGAAATGAACCCATTGCACAGAATGTCAAAACGACCTTGCTGTGCAAATGTTCTGTGTTATATAACTTTTCTTAACCATTTCATGGATCGGAAACCCTGAAGTGGTTAAAAGAAGTGACATACTGTATTTTTCGGACTATAAGACGCACCGGATCATAAGATGCACCCTAGTGTTAGAGGAGGAAAATAAGAAAATAAAATTTTAAGCAAAAAATGTGGTCATGACACATTGTTATGGGGTGAGGATCTGCTGCTGACACTGTTATGGGGGTAATGTCCGCAAATTCTCTACTAAGGTACCCCATCCTGGTAATGATCCTCCTGCCTTGTATATGATCCCCATCCTTGTATATATATGTCCCTCATCCTGGTATAGCCCCCATCCTGCTATATAGCCCCATCCTGCTATATAGCCCCACCCTGCTATATACTCCCACCCTGCTATATACTCCCACCCTGCTATATACTCCCACCCTGCTATATACCCCCACCCTGCTCATAATCTACTCTCACCCTGCTCATAATATACTGCCATCCTGCTATATACCTCCATCTTGCTCATAATATACCCCCATCCTGCTCATAATATACCCCCAATCCTGCTATATACCCCCATCCTGCTATATGGCCTGTATCCTATGGCACAGAAAAAAAAAGAGAATTTTGTTACTTACCGTAAATTCTTTTTCTTATAGTTCCGTATTGGGAGACCCAGACCATGGGTGTTTAGCTTCTGCCTCCGGAGGACACACAAAGTACTACACTTAAAAGTGTAGCTCCTCCCTCTGAGCTTATACACTCCCTGGTAGCCAGTCCTAGCCAGTTTAGTGCAAAAGCTGTAGGAGAATAGCCACCCACAAGTAGAACCGAGTAAGACCGGAACAACCGGAGACTCTGTCCACGACAACAGTCGGTGATAACACACGGAACAAGAAAATTGCCAACAGGCAACAGGGAGGGAGCTGGGTCTCCCAATATGGAACTATAAGAAAAAGAATTTACGGTAAGTAACAAAATTCTCTTCCAAAGTTCCAAAGCTGTCCCTGGGTGGGAATAAACAGAAAAAACTAAGAAGTAGGCGGAGCCTAACTTCACAAGTGGGCGACAGCCGCCTGAAGGATGTGTCTGCCCAAGCTCGCATCTGCCGAAGCATGAGCATGCACTTGGTAGTGCTTCGAAAAGGTATGCAGGATAGTCAAAGTGGCAGCCTGACAGACTTGTTGAGCCGTAGCCTGGTGCCTAAAAGCCCAAGAGGCACTGACAGCTCTGGTCGAGTGTGCTTTGATCCCCGGCGGGGGAGGCACCTGAGTACTCTGGTAGGCGTCCAAAATGGTCGATCTAATCCAACAGGCCAAGGTCGGCTTAGAAGCAGAGAGACCCTTGCGCCGCCCTGTGGTTAGCACAAAAAGAGAGGTGCACCGCCTAAGCGCAGCGGTGCGAGCCACATAAATCCGGAGAGCACGCACCAGATCTAGAGTATGCAGCGCTTTCTCAAAGCGATGAACAGGGGCCGGACAGAAGGAAGGCAAGGAAATATCCTGGTTAAGGTGGAAGGGAGAGACCACCTTAGGAAGAAAGTCCGGGGTCGGACGGAGAACTACCTTGTCTTGGTGAAAAAACAAAAAAGGTGACTCCGAGGAGAGCGCAGCCAAATCAGAGACTCTCCTGAGAGAAGTTATGGCAACTAGAAAGGCCACCTTTTGAGAAAGACGATACAAAAAAACCTCCCTAAGAGGCTCAAAGGGGGGTTTCTGCAATACCGTGAGGACCAAGTTAAGGTCCCAGGGATCCAAGGGCCGCCGATAAGGCGGAATGATGTGAGACGCACCTTGCATGAAGGTGCGGACCTGAGCCAGCCGGGCGAGACGCCATTGGAACAGCACTGATAGAGCTGAGACTTGTCCCTTGAGAGAGTTGAGGGACAGTCCTAGCTGCAGACCGGACTGTAAAAAAGACAGAAGGGTCGGCAACGAGAATGGCCAAGGAGAATGGCCGGAAGAGCGACACCAGAACAGGAAAATTTTCCAAGTCCTGTGATAGATCTTGACGGAGGAAGACTTACGGGCCCGAGTCATAGTGGAGATGACTTCAGGAGGAATACCAGAAGCCGTCAAAATCCAGGACTCAAGAGCCACGCCGTCAATTTGAGTGCCGCAGAATTCGGGCGGAAAAACGGACCTTGCGAGAGCAGGTCTGGACGGTCCGGAAGATGCCACGGCATCTCCACGGACAGTTGGAGCAGGTCCGGATACCAAGCTCGCCTGGGCCAGTCCGGTGCAATGAGGATGACTCGACGGCCCTCCATTCTGATCTTGCGCAGGACTCTGGGCAAGAGAGCTAGAGGGGGAAACACGTAGGACAGACGAAACTGAGACCAGTCCTGAACCAGAGCGTCCGCGGCGAAGGCCTGAGGATCGTGGGAGCGAGCCACGTAAACCGGAACCTTGTTGTGACGGGATGCCATTAGGTCCACGTCCGGAGTGCCCCACTTGCGGCAGATTGACTGAAACACTGCCGGGTGCAGGGACCACTCGCCACCGTCCACGGATTGACGGCTGAGATAATCTGCCTCCCAGTTTTCTATGCCAGGGATGTGGACTGCGGATATGGTGGACTTGGAGTCCTCCGCCCATTGAAGAATGCGTTGGACCTCCAACATTGCCAGGCGGCTGCGTGTCCCGCCTTGGTGATTGATGTAGGCAACCGCTGTCGCGTTGTCTGACTGGACTCGAAAGTGCCTGCCCGCCAACAGGTGGTGAAAGGCTAGGAGAGCTAGAAGCACAGCTCTGGTTTCCAGCACATTGATTGAAAGGGCTGACTCGGACGGAGTCCAAGTGCCCTGAGCTCTGTGGTGGAGATGTACCGCTCCCCAGCCGGATAGGCTGGCATCCGTGGTGAGAATCACCCAGGACGGAGCCAGGTAGGAGCGCCCTTTGGACAGGGAGAGGGGTCGAAGCCACCACTGAAGAGAGCTCCTGGTCCGTGGTGACAGCGCCACCAACCTCTGTAAGGAGGAAGGCCGCTTGTCCCAACAGCGGAGAATGTCCAGCTGCAGAGGACGCAGATGGAACTGGGCAAAGGGAACCGCCGCCATGGAAGCCACCATTTGACCCAGCACCTGCATCAGGCGCCTGAGGGAATAACGGCGGGACCTCAGGAGAGAGCGCACCGCTAGCCGGAGAGACTGCTGTTTGATTAAGGGCAACTTCACAAGTGCCGGCAAAGTCTCGAACTGCATCCCTAGGTACGTGAGACTCTGGGTCGGAGTCAGAGAGGATTTGGGAAGATTGACAATCCACCCAAATTGGGCTAGGGTGGCGAGAGTGAGCGAAACACTCCGCTGACAGTCTGCGCTGGATGGACCCTTGACCAGAAGGTCGTCCAGATAAGGAAGCACTGCTAACCCCTGGAGGTGCAGGACCGCAATCACTGCCGCCATGACCTTGGTGAATACCCGAGGGGCCGTGGCTAACCCGAACGGGAGAGCCACAAATTGGAAATGATCCTCTCCTATCGCAAAAAGTAACCAACGCTGATGTGACACTGCGATTGGCACATGTAGATAGGCATCTCTGATGTTGATGGACGCCAGGAACTCCCCTTGGGTCATAGAGGCAATGACTGATCGCAGAGACTCCATGCGAAAATGCCGCACCCGGACATGCTTGTTGAGAAGCTTGAGATCCAGGATGGGCCGGAAGGTATCGTCCTTTTTTGGAACTTGGAAGAGATTTGAGTAAAAACCTCTGAACCGTTCCTGAGCGGGAACTGGGACAATCACTCCGTGTGCCTGCAAGGACGCCAAGGCCTGCGAGAAGGCGGCGGCCTTGGAGCAGGGGGGAGTTGAGAGAAAAAATCTGTTTGCAGGGCTGGAAGAGAATTCTATCCTGTAGCCGTGAGATATGATGTCTCTCACCCACTGATCGGAGACTTGCTTTAAACAAGCGTCGCCAAAGTGGGAGAGCCTGCCACCGACTAAGGACGTGGCTGGAGCGGGCCGAGAGTCATGAGGAAGCTGCCTTAGTGGCAGAACCTCCTGCGGTCTTCTGCAGATGCGCTTTTGGGCGCCAGTTGGATTTCTGATCCTTGGCTGAGTTAGCGGACGAGGCGGAAGGCTTAGAGGATGACCAGTTGGAGGAACGAAAGGAACGAAACCTCGATTGATTCCTACCCTGGGCGGGTTTCCTGGTCTTGGTTTGTGGCATGGAAGTACTCTTCCCGCCAGTAGCTTCTTTAATGATTTCATCCAGCTGTTCACCAAACAGCCGTGAACCAGCAAAAGGGAGCCCAGCAAGAAACTTCTTGGAAGAAGCATCTGCCTTCCACTCTCGAAGCCACAAAATCCTGCGGATAACAAGAGAATTAGCTGAAGTCACCGCAGTGCGGTGAGCAGCCTCTAGCATGGCAGACATGGCATAAGATGAAAAGGCTGAAGCCTGAGCAGTTAAGATTCCTTGGTGAGGGAATGCATCTCCTCTAGAGAAGCAGAGATGGCTTTGAGAGCCCACACTGCTGCAAAAGTCAGGGAAAATGCGGCCCCCGCAGCTTCATACACAGATTTGGCCAGAAGTCAATCTGACGGTCAGTGGAATCCTTAAGTGAGGTGCCGTCAGCCACCGACACAACGGTCCGGGCTGATAGCCTAGACACCGGAGGGTCTACCTTTGGGGAGTGAGACCACTCCTTGACCACCTCAGGTGGAAATGGAAACCGGTCATCAGAACCACGCTTTGGAAAGCGTTTGTCAGGGCAGGCCCTGGGTCACAGCGGTCTGAAAACTGGAGTGGTTAAAGAACACACTCTTCACTCTCTTAGGCGAGGTAAACTGATGTTTTTCGGCCAAAGAGAGCTGCTCCTCTGACACTGGCGGATTGAGATCCAGCACAGCATTAATAGAAGCAATCAAAACACTAAGATCTGAGTCACCCTCAGAGAAATCGATGGGATACATAGCTTCCGAGCCCCCAGTGAGGGCATCCTCCTCATCTTGAGAGTCAGCTCTTGAGACAGAGCCGTGGGATGGGGAGGGGGAGGAAACCCTGCGCCTTCTCGTAGAAGGACGGGGTCTGGGATCAGATGATGAATCCTCCGTGAGCTCTGATGGACGGAGGTCAGAGGATAGGAGTCCTCTGTCAAGAGTATTAGAGGCACCCTGTGAGGGGGGCTGATGCGTATTCATCAAAGTCCTGGACAAAAGCCCCATGGACTCAGCAAATGACTGGGATATGGACCTAGAAAAGGACTCTACCCAGGCCGGGGGTTCAATCACAGGTGCAGCAGCAGCCTGAGAGACCACTGGGGGTGAGACTCCAGGCTGTGGCACCGCCAAGTTAGAGCAACCATCACAGTGTGGATAAATGCTCGGCTCAGGCAGCAGGAGCTTGCATGCAGAATAAAGCTTTGGAGCCTTGCTCCTTGTGTGAGACATGCTGCTGGAGTGGGGGCTTTGCAGAGAATGAACCCCAGGGAGAATATACAGAGGTCCACAACCGGAGACCGGCTGTGGCTTACCAGACCGCTGAGCGCGGTGTTGTGTGCCCTCCAGATCCCGAAGCCCGGTCCCACAGAGCGCAGCATCTCAGCAGAGATGCAGAATGCAGGATGTCCCAGAGCAGAGTGAACTCTGCCTGAGAAATGGCCGCCGGAGCGAAGAGAGGGGGCGGGACTAGGGGCGTTCCTATAAAAGAGCGGGAACTGGAGGGCTATAGAGACCTGCCGGGAAGGAGGGACGCTCCAGCAGTGGGGAGTGTCCCTCCCCTGTGTAGAACGGCCGCCGGGAGGAGCCAAACCTGTCCCTCTGCATGAGTGACATGCGAGGGCAGGAAAATGAAACTAGGCCTCCGGCGAAGCCGGGGCCTAAATTTAAGCGGCGAGGCCGACAAGCAGGCACCATCGGCGCGGTTCTCGGGCAAAAGCTGGAGAACCCGCCGGAAAAGTTAAAAACAATCACATACAGCATACTCTCCCCTTACAATAAAGAACCGGGACCCCCAACATAAACGTCTCAGGTACTTAGCTGCTGAGACGCAGGGCCATGTCCCTGGGGATGAGTGCTCCGGTCCAACAGAATCCTCAAGGGGCTGTGGATGGAGACCGGACTCCTGCCAGGCATGGAGACCGTGCTGGCTCCCACTTCAAGCCAGAGCCCAGAAGGGATGGTGAAGGAGCGCGGCATGTAAGGCTTCAGCCTTGTAAATCAACCTTAACAACACCGCCGACACAGTGGGGTGAGAAGGGACATGCCGGGGGTCCAGACATGGACCCGCTTTTCTTCAAACTCTTTCCAAAAGTCAAACAATCAGATGAGAATGCATGTGTGGATGTATGACCTCCTGAACACAAAGCTTTATGATTTATGTGGCTCGCACCGCTGCGCTTAGGCGGTGCACCTCTCTTTTTGTGCTAACCACAGGGCGGCGCAAGGGTCTCTCTGCTTCTAAGCCGACCTTGGCCTGTTGGATTAGATCGACCATTTTGGACGCCTACCAGAGTACTCAGGTGCCTCCCCCGCCGGGGATCAAAGCACACTCGACCAGAGCTGTCAGTGCCTCTTGGGCTTTTAGGCACCAGGCTACGGCTCAACAAGTCTGTCAGGCTGCCACTTTGACTATCCTGCATACCTTTTCGAAGCACTACCAAGTGCATGCTCATGCTTCGGCAGATGCGAGCTTGGGCAGACACATCCTTCAGGCGGCTGTCGCCCACTTGTGAAGTTAGGCTCCGCCTACTTCTTAGTTTTTTCTGTTTATTCCCACCCAGGGACAGCTTTGGAACTTTGGAAGAGAATTTTGTTACTTACCGTAAATTCTTTTTCTTATAGTTCCGTATTGGGAGACCCAGCTCCCTCCCTGTTGCCTGTTGGCAATTTTCTTGTTCCGTGTGTTATCACCGACTGTTGTCGTGGACAGAGTCTCCGGTTGTTCCGGTCTTACTCGGTTCTACTTGTGGGTGGCTATTCTCCTACAGCTTTTGCACTAAACTGGCTAGGACTGGCTACCAGGGAGTGTATAAGCTCAGAGGGAGGAGCTACACTTTTAAGTGTAGTACTTTGTGTGTCCTCCGGAGGCAGAAGCTAAACACCCATGGTCTGGGTCTCCCAAAGGAACGATAAAGAAATAAACGTTTATACTCATCTTTCCTCCCTCCAGTAGCATCGCTCGTCCTCCTGTCTGTGTCAGCAGCAGCACCGCTGACCTGTGTGGAGCCGTCACTATTCCCTGCAGTATCGCAATGTCCTCCTCTCTGCCGGCTCGCTGATGTGTGTGGAGAGCGATGCGCACAGTGATGATGTCATCGCTGTGCTTACCGCTCTCTACACAGATCAGTGGGCGGCAGACAGGAGGACATCGCGATACTGCAGGGAACGGTGAGCATACCGTACTTATTCATTGCCGCCCGCACTGATGATGATGATACGCGGGGGGCAGTGAATACAGCCGCACATGATCACTCCAGGCTGTAGTTGCCAGGGGTGACCACACGGGCTGGCTCTTTACTATGCATGCACCCCCTGCTCATCATCCCGCCCACCTGTCAGCGCCGGCTTCAGCGCTGAGAGATGATGGCCGGGAGGATGGGCGCGCATATGAAATGAGCGGGCCCACGTAGTCACGGCAGGCGCTGCTACAGCCTGCTCATACCACCGATGACCCGCTCCACCCGTATTCCCCGCAGCCCTACATTCAAACTATAAGACCCACCCCCCACTTTCCCCCAACATTTGGAGGAAAAAAAGTGCGTCTTATAGTCCGAAAAATACGGTACTCATTCTGTAGGCGGCATCTGCTGGAATGCTGCCCTCTCTTTATACTTAGCCTAGGGCAGGTAATTTTATCCCTTGCACCACATGCATCATGCATTTTAGATACGTTTTTCTAAAATACTTGACAAGTGGTGTGGAAGGAGAAATCCAGCATCCAAGTCCGAAGATGTGTTAAAATTCCCGTTTATTGAAAATTCTTAAAAATTTAGCAGGTTCTACATAATAAAACCATATGGTAGTGAAACATGGTACGCGTTTTGAGTGTCTAGCACTCTTAGGGGTACTTTGCACGCTGCGACATCGCTAGCCGATGCTAGCGATGTCGAGCGCGATAGTACCCGCCACCGTCGCACATGCGATATCTTGGGATAGCTGCCGTAGCGAACATTATCGCTACGCCAGCTTCACATGCACTCATCTGCCCTGCGACGTCGCTCTGGCCGGCGACCCGCCTCCAGTGTAGTGTCCGACCCGCCGCCTGTAGTGTCCGACACTACAAAGATCACTGATTTACGACGCTTTTGAGATCGTTTATCGGCGCATCTAGGCTTTACACGTTGCGACATCGTTACCGGCGCCGGATGTGCGTCACTTTCGATTTGACCCCGACGATATCGCAGTAGCGATGTCGCAACGTGCAAAGTACCCCTTAGTCCGAATCCAACCTGGATTCGGACTAAGAGTGCTAGACACTCGAAACGCGTACCATGTTTCACTACCATATGGTATTTATTATGTAGAACCTGCTAAATTTTTAAGAATTTTCAATAAACGGGAATTTTAACATATCTTTGGACTTCGATGCTGGATTTCTCCTTCTACTTGACCATAGTTTGGCTGACTTACATCCGTGCACCGTCCTCCCAATGGTTTCCATGTGGATCAGGAGAGCTGAAAACCTGCTCTCCTTTCTTGACAAGTGGTGTGGTATATTGCCGAGAACTGATCCAGTGTGCTCACTGTATAGTGATCGGTGACTGTAATCGCTCCTTGCCATGTCCTGATGGCTGCAAGCAAGCGGCTGCAGGGAGAATATTCTTTTCTCCCTGTAACTGGTCATCCAGGAAGCTGGACACACATGGTATAAACACTATTTACCAGCAGATTACCCCTCAAGGTGACAGGTTCCCTTTAAGACAATCACCCCCACAATGGCAGCTTACAATGCATATAGGTTTGCAGTTTTTATTTCCACTTACTTGTAGTAGTGCTCCCAGAGATTCCTATACCGCCCTTGTCCAGACATGTCAAAAACTGTGAATGACAGGCTAGAGAAAAGAAGAACACAGAATTAGTATAACACGTATATTGTCAGTAGTCATCATAGTCATATGCACAGCACTATACATTACTGTGACACCACAACCACTGATTTATGTCCCCAGAGCCGGGCATGGGGGGCTGCACCTGCATTCAGCTCATTCCCTGCAGTGACATGTATATGGTTACATGGGGGGCCGTAAATACTTGCACGTGTACATCCTGTACAAATAGACCACCGATCGCTGTACATTATGACCTTGCTGTAGGGGGAACATCTGCAACCCATCAATTTACAGCAGTGGCAATGGTCTGCTATGTACCAGTATGGTCTATTATATAAATGTGTGATGGCTGCTCTCTGGTCGCCTGCAGTATATTACCTGAATAATGTAAATAGGTATACACAGGTCACTGTAATCAGCACTTTTCAATATTATGCAGATATATTTAAAGCTCAGTCAGCTACATGTTTGGCTTAAAAGTATTTTTGCAGCCGGAGACCCCAGTTGTCATATCTGCAGAGGCTTCCTGTATCTACTGGTTTTCGGGCCACAAGGACCCTCCACTGTCCCGATTGCATCTCCCATGGTCTCACTTATGGTGGCAGACACAACTAGTGTAGCATGAATTAACCATTGGTATGGCTGTGGAAACGCCGCCGTGTTTATGCACCTCATACAGTCTCATATAAAGGGTGTGATTCATATTGAAATCCTCAGGATAAACTAAAGGGGTTTTCTAGACTTAAAGGGAATCTAATCACCAAGTTTTTGCCACCTAATCTGAGAGCAGCATAACGTAGGGGCAGAGATCCTGATTCCCGCAATGTGTCATTTACTGGGATGCTTAGTGTAATTTTGATAAAATCACTGTTTAATCAGCAGTAGATTATCATTACAGGACTACTTTGTGTGCTGCAGGTAGTCCAGCATATTCATGAGCTCTGTATAACTGCTAGATCTGTAGCAGAGAAAACATTGATCAAAATAAGAGCAAACAGCTCAGTAAGTGACATCGCTGGAATCAGGGTCTCTGTCTCTACATTATGCTGCTCTCAGATGGGGGAGCAAAAACCTGGTGACAGAGTCCATTTAAAAGGTTATTCCCATCTCCAAATTTCGATCCCAATATGTAGTGGGTGTAATAATAATATTAGCAAATATCTCCAATTACAAATGTAGTATAGTTCTTCTCCTGATTAGCTATGTCTCTTACTTTATGTGCAGGGCATTGCATTAGCTTAGGTAACCATGGTTACATCCATGAGCAACTAACTAACTGTAAGTATATGAGTAACCATGGATAGCAAAGCTGCAATGCCCTGCACATGAGGTAAGTGACATAGCTGATCAGGAGAACTATACTACATTTCTAAATTGCTTATATTATTATTATACCTACTACATATTGGGATGGGAATACCCCTTTAAGCTAAATTTCTGCAATCACTCTGTTGCTGAAACCTGACAGTGTACAATAGTCACATTGTCAGGATTCAGAACGCTTGCCAGCTGGAGTGGTTGTGATGTGACACAATTAGCACACATCGCTCCGTGTGACACCGCAGGAACGAGGAAGCTCTCCTTACCTGCCTCCCGGCCACAATGCGAAAGGAAGGAGGTGGGCGGGATGTTCGTCCCGCTCATCTCCGCCCCTATTGGGCGGCAGTTCAGTGACGCTCCTGTGACGCTGAACGAACCGCCCCCTTAGAAAGGAGGCGGTTCGCCGGTCACAGCGACGTCGCAGGGAAGGTAAGTAGTGCGACGGGTCCGGGCGATGTTGTGCGCCACGGGCAGAGATTTGCCTGTGTTGCACAACCGATGGGGGCGGGTACGCACGATGGCGATATCAGTACCGATATCGCAGTGTGTAAAGCGGACTTTAGTCTCCCTGGATCTAGTAGATTAGATAAAGAGATCTTTAGAAAAAGTATTTCTAAAGATATTTTATTGTATGCTTCATGCATACGGTCATGCTTCACAGTGCAACGGGCTTCCAGGGGCTTCCAGCCCATGTAGTGCGCATGACCAGAAGTCCGAGATCATGTGCAATGAGCCGAAATACAGGACTCGAAGCAGCAGAAAGGTGAGCGAGACCATCCTCTGACGCTGCACATTCATTAGCATGTTAGCACGGTCACGGGGGTGTACTAACATGCTAAGGGACCGACTAGCCAAGGGAAGTACCGCCCAGGGAACTCCTGCGCTCATTAGCATATAGGATCTTTAGAAATGCTTTTTTCTAAAGATCTCTTTATCTATGTTGCTAGATACAGGGACGGTTAGGCAGGGAATAGCAATATACACCCCGGACCTCTCCTGGTACTGAGTGCATATTGCACCCGACAGGTTCCCTTTTATGATCTTGCCTTATTGCTCTGCACTGACTGAAGATCTCTAGAGAAGACAGGGCTGAATTATAAGGAGCCTGTTACCATTACAGACACCAGTACCGGCCATTGGCTGCTATTACAAACTCCTTTGTCCTGAACTCTATATAAACCAAGTTCCTGTTTGGGTTAGATGCACCACGTGGCCACATTCGTGGTCCTTTAAATAGTAAAAGGACTGTGGATGGAGACCCATGGCTCACCCAATCTGCTGTCCCCATCCACAGTATTTTAACTTATAAAGTGCCGTAGATATTGTCATGTGCTCTGGCTATCCAATCTTGTGTACGGGACCACTGTGGATATTGTTTAAGGATAACAAATATTTCATCATTGTGAATAATAGAAAAAATTCAATGAGCACCCACAAGCACCCCCCCCATAATTACCAAAGGGATAGATTAGTGGACAGATGTAATGGTGCAGTTAGAGGGGCTGTCCACTACTTTGATATTGATGACCAATCCTTAAGGGTGCTTTAGACGCTACGACATCGCTAGCAATAGCACCCGCCCACGTCGCTGTTTCGTCATGGGGGTGATCACTGCCATAGTGAACAATATCGCTACAGCAGCGTCACACGCACATACCTGCTTAGCGACGTCGCTGGAGACACCGAACAATCTCTCCTTTAAGGGGGAGGTTCGTTCAGCGTGGCGTCACTAAGCGGTCACCCAATAGCAGAGGAGGGGCGTAGATGAGCGGCCGGAACATGCCGCCCTCCTCCCTCATTGCCGGTGGACGCAGGTAAGGAGATGTTCGTCGTTCCTGCGGTGTCATACATAGCGATGTGTGCTGCCGCAGGAACGACGAACAACCAGCGGCATGCACCACCAACGATATTATGAAAAGGAGCGACGTGTCAACGATTTTTGACGTTTTTTGCGATCGTTGATCGGCGCTCCTTTTAGTCACACACAACGATAATCGCCAACGGCGCTGGATGTGCGTCACTAACGACCTGACCCCGAAGATATATCGTTAGCGATATCGTTGTGTGTAAAGTACCCTTTAGGCTAGGCGATCAACATCAGATTGTTGGGGGGGGGGGTCAGGCATCCAGCACTGCCACCGATCACCTGTAAGCAGCATTCAATGTGTCACAGTGAGGGTGTCAGCAGCACCCCTCCGTGCACTGTGTGGGGGCCGGTAACAGCTGATGGTGGGGGTGACGGGTTTAGGACCCCATGATCTAATACAAACTACAGAAACCAGATATGCAGGCTCAAATTAATGTGTAAGCAATGCAGGCGTGTGGCGGTGGTCCTGATAACTCTTCTTACCACTTTTCAAAGGTGAAAAAGGGAACCAACCACCAGCATTCTGCTATATGAGGTAAAGGCAGTGCCATACTGGCGCTGGGATGCTGAATGCAGGTATACATGTTGTTGAAAGATCGGATGCTTGGTTGCTGAAACATCTGCAAAGTTACAGAAATGCACTGCCCCATTGATTGTTGTGTGCTTCAGGCTCGGGAATTTTTGGGTCGGGTCCTCGTTGTAAAGTCCTCCTCCTGCGTCCTCTATGGCGTGCCCCCTTTTTTTTATTTAAATATCACACCATGCCTCCATTGCTGCTCTTGAGGTCCCTGGAGGAGGACTTTATAGCGAGGACCCAACCCACAAAGGCCCGCACTGATGCATACGCAAATGCAACTTTGATTTCAGATATTTCAGCAACCAAGCATCCGATCTTTCAACAAGAGATATGCCTGTATTCAGCATCCCAGCGCCAGTATGGCACTGCCTTTACTTCATATAGCAAAATCCTGGTGGTTGTTCCCTTTAAGAGTTGCCAAATGTAATTGAAACATGACCCGGAGTATTTGTTAGCTTTCCCTTACCTTAGGTTTACCTGCACCCTGATATAATGTCACCTTTTATTACATTTTCTCCCCCACACGGTGTCTGTGTAGACAATGACGTGTGATTTCTGAGATTATCCATGTCATTATCACTTGTGTCTTCCCGGGGGAGAGACCGGAGGTTTCCTTAGCATTAGGTAATTCGCCTTGGCAGTGATCGTTTGGTGCTCGGGGCTTTGCCGGCTTATTCACCAGTAAAGATAAAGGGTCACATGAACGGTATTCACATATAATGGGTCACGGCCGGGAATCGCACCTGATGGCGGCATTAGACATGCCAGGGACAGTGCCATACACCTTCATTATTTTTCTCCAGGACTATAACTACTTATCAGATTGTTACAAATATCAAGAGGCATCTTCTAGTATTCTCTATGGCTCTGGCACAATCATTTTAATGCCTTTTTATGTTTGTTTCTTTATTTTTCTTGGTTTCTCTGGTCTAATTGTTCCATAATAACCCATCAGTAACCCAGCCGTGACCTTGTCTTCTGCTAATTACTAAAATACTTAATCCAGCAAGACTGTTATTGCCGGTAAGGTCTGCACTCCAGCCTCCTGTATATCTGTAGCTGGAAATTACTGTTTAACACTTAAATCACCAGCGGGGGCTGTATACATTCATCAGGTATCATTTGAGGATATTGTTAATGAATGGATCCTCACAGCAACGCAAACAAAACATGGCTTGTAGTTTCTTCCACTCAGATACAATGTGCATGCTGCAGTCGATCGGTGGCTGACGATTAGCTGCAGTGCTCACATTGCGACCTTGTTGATCGCAGCATACCAGTGGGGGACACAGTGGTCACTATAGAGGAGCCGCGCTGGTCACCATTCACACATGAAGGCGGGAATCTGTTTAACCCTTCACATTATTTTTCTGATGTCACCAGATTTCACAATACTAGCTGCATACAATATTATATAGATCTTAGTCCTGATGAGGCTGGTGGGCTTTTTTTTGGAAAATTGAAGTCAGAATGGCTGCATAATCCTCGCTTTGGGTGTGAACTTCCAAAGCGCTCTGTCTAGCAGATTTCAGGGGTCGCCCCGACCTCCACTCTATTACCCCTACACAATGATTTGGGCTTACACAGACGCCCTCAGTAGGATCCACAGAATGGCTGCTGACTGGTGAAGCGGGCTGGCAGATTATAGGCCAATAGCTGAGTCAATTGCAGATCAGAGACTGGAACAGAATTATCAGGCCACAGAATAAAGCAGAACAGAGGCGGAGGTAAGAGGCAGGGATCATATAGCGGGGCACTGCAGGGAAACAAAAGTGACCCCGAGTAAGAAAACATAACTGGCAACGAGAGGCAGGAAGCTCAGGGTTTAGATCAGGGGTCTCAAACACGTGGCCCGCATGCTGTCCAAGGCTGCTTCTTGTGGCCCGCAGGCCCCGTGACAATCGCGGCAGGTGCGGGGGCCGATTCGTCAGCATTTTACTAAAGTTGAATAAGTAGCGGCGCCGCGCAGGGGGTCTCTGCACTATACCAATGGCAGCCGCCGGTGTATGACGTCAGCTGCTTACCTCTGAGTGGCCGGTGGCTGCCATTGGTATAGTGCAGAGATCCCCTGCGCGGCGCCACAAACGATTCAACTGAAGTAAATCGCTGACGCGTCGGCCACCGGCATAGGGCCGCAATCGTCACGGAGTCTGCAGGCCACAAGAAGCAGGTCAGGGGACACCGAGGGAATGGAGAACAGGTGAAATTTTTTTTTTGTGTATGTGAAGAACAGCATAATAGGGCACCATGATGAGGACATTACTAAAGGATAGGCACAAGGATGGGGCACATTACTACAGGGCACAAGGGGGCACAATAGTACAGGATGGGCATATTACTACAGGATGGGCACAAGCATGGGACACAACACTACAGGATGGGGACAAGGATGAGACACAACACTACAGGATTGGGACAAGGATGGGACACAATACTACAGGAAGGACACATTACTTCAGGACGGACAGAAGGATGGGGCACAATACTACAAGGCACAAGGATGGGGCACAATACTACAGGATGGGGACAAGATGGGTACATTACTACTGGGGACATGGATGGGGACAAGATGGGCACATTACTACAAGATGTTGGTTAAAATTACTACACGGTGCTAAAAAAAAGTGCACATTTGTTATAATAAAGGACAGCAAATTGTATAAACAAAAGTGATCCAAAAGGTGCATAGAAAAGAAAATATGAAATCACTAAAGATGTCACTCTGTCCTGCAAAGAATGTGGCCCCCAAAATTTATTTTCCTATGTGCGTCCCAAATACCTAGCCGAGTTTGAGACCCCAGGTTTATATAGTGTGATTCCAGCCCAGGACTCATAGACAGGAGTTAAAGGGAATCTGTCACCAGGATTTGCCACCTAATCTGAAAGCAGCATAATGTAGAGACAGAGACCCTGATTCCAGGGATGTGTCACTTACTGGACTGCTTAGTGTAATTTTGATAATCTTCTGCTGATTAAACAGTGATTTTATCATTAGCGGACTACTTGGCATGCTGCCAGGTAATCCAGCATATTCATGAGCTCTGTATAACATTGACTTCTTCTAAATGACAACAAACAGCTCAGTAAGTGACACATCGCTGGAATCAGGGTCTCGGTCTCTACATTCTGCTGCTCTCAGATGGGGGAGAAAAAAAAAAAACAAAAAAAAAAAAACTGGTGACAGATTCTTTTTAATTTGATGATTCAGTTCAGGTGTTAATCCTCAAGCTCCCTGACTGGATGACACTACAAATCCCAGAAATCAAACCAAACTGCTGCCCAGTGACATGAGCAGAAGGATCGAGCACAGACATGGATGTAGCCCTTTAAAAGTTTCCCCGCCTGATATTATTATGGCATTTAATGAGTTTAGCGCTAAACTACCGCCAATCTGACATTTCTTCGTCTTTACACCAGCCTCATCAGGTCTAAGAGCTACTCTATAATATATAATCTATGTTTGTAATATGAAATCTGGTTTCAGATCTGTTTTAAAGAAATTGGGCTAGTTTTTATTATATTACAAATGGGCCCATGTGAGTTTTAAAATTAGAGAAAAAAAAAAACACTCACCAATCAGCCTCCTTACACTCACTAGCACTGCTTCTCATGTCAGCTTCTGGTCTGCTTGTTCGCGTTTCTAATAGAGAATATCAGGTGACCGCTGCTCTCAGTCGGAATCCACTGATTGACTGCAGCGGTCATGTGCTGTCTAAGATTTAGGAAACCGTCTCCTAGCTTACTTTTCCAGCCCATGACTGCTTACACCCATCAGATGCCACTGATTGGCTGCAGCTGTCTCCTAACATGCACTGTTAAAAGAGAAAGCGAGATGAAAAGTGGTGCAAATATGCAGCAGTATTGCGGAAATGACGGGGGTCTGGTTAATAAATATATATTTTTATTTATTTTAAGACCATTTTGGGTCTATTTTTTAAAAAAATAAAAAGTAAAATAATCTCTTTAACCCCTTCAGCCCCCAGCCTAAAGACTAGGCCATTTTTTTGCAATTCTGACCAGTGTCACTTTGACAGGTTATAACTCCGGAACGCTTTAACGGATCCCGGCGATTCTGACATTGCTTTTTCGTGACATTGTACTTCATGTCAATGGTAAATTTAGGATTATATGTTTTGCGTTTATTTATGAAAATTTTGGAAATTTGGCGAAAATTTGAAATTTTATGCCCATAAATCTGAGAGATATGTCACAAAATAGTTACTAAATAAAATTTCCCGCTGTCTACTTTACACCAGCGCAATTTTCAAAACATTTTTTTTCGTTAGGAAGTTAGAAGGGGTCAAAGTTCATCAGTAATTTTCCCAACAAAATTTCCCCAAAAAAATTTTTTAGGTAGCACATCACATTTTAAGTGATTGGAGAAACCTAGGCGACAGAAAATACCCAAAAGTGACCCCATTCTAAAATCTGCACCCCTCACTCAGCAATGTAGAAGGAAAAAATTAAAAATTTTACTTTACACAAAAATGTCATTTTAGCCATAAAATTTAGCATTTTCACAAGGGTATAAGGAAAAAATGCACCATAAAATTAATTGTGCAATTTCTCCTGAGTACACCAATACCTCATATCTGGTGGAAATCAATTGTTTGGGCGCACAGCAGGGCTCGGAAGGGAAGAAGCATCATTTGATTTTTTGAAAGCAAAATTGTCTGGAATCATTAGCGGATGCGATGTCGCATTCGGAGAGCTCCAGATGTGCCTAAACAATGGAGCTCCCCCACAAGTGACCCCATTTTGAAAACTAGACTCTTAATGGAATTTATCTTGATGTTTAGTGAGCACTTTGAACCCCTGGAGGATTCACAAAAGTTTATAATGTTCAGCCGTGAAAATAAATATATTTTTTTTTTCACCACGAAATTGTTATTTCAGCCAGGTAGCTTTTTTTTTCACAAGGGTATCAGGAAAAAGTGCACCATAAAATGTATTGTGCAATTTCTCCTAAGTACACAGATACTTCATATGTGGTGGAAAGTAAATTTTTGGGCGCACGGTGGGGCTCAAAGAGAAGGGGCGCCATTTCACAGCAAAATTGGTTGGAATTATTAGCGGACGCCATGTTGCATTTGGAGACCCCCTGAGGTGCCTAAACAATGGAGCTCCCCCACAAGTGACCCCATTTTGAAAACTAGACCCCCCCCATACAAAAAAATATTAATTTGGCGAAATAAAAAATACGGACGCCTATATTAGTGCCTGCAACTGACACTAAAGGGTGCTTTAGACGCTGCAACATCACTAACGATATATCGTCGGGGTCACGTCGTTAGTGACGCACATCCGGCGTAGTTAGTGTCATGGCAGCGTGTGACACCAAGGAGCGACGATCAACGATCGCAAAAATGTCAAAAATCGATGATCATTGACACGTCGCTCCTTTTCAAAATATCGGTGATGGTGCATGCTGCTGGTTGTTCCTCGTTCCTGCGCATCACACATCGCTATGTGTGACACCGCAGGAACGACGAACATCTCCTTACCTGCACCATCGGCAATGAGGAAGGAAGGAGGTGGACGCCGAACGCACCTCCCCCTTGAAGGAGGGATTGTTCGGCATCAACAGCAACGTCGCAGAACAGGTATGTGCGTGTGACGCTGTCGTAGCGATAATGTTCGCTATGGCAGCGATCACCACATATCGCACCAACGACAGGGGCAGGTGCTATCGCTCGCAACATCGCTAGCAATGTCGCAGCGTGTAAAGCACCCTTTAGGCAAGTGCCACACGTGACAGCAATGCAAAAATCTCGCATCGCATCATCCGGCACAGCCGCACACTCCTGTTTGGAAGAGAGCGACCGTGCCGGATGATGCAATGTGAGACTCGTGCATCACTCTCATGTGTGGCACTGGGCTGACCCTTACAATATTCAGTAAAAAATACTGTAGTTGACGATTACTACAGTATAATTTTACTGGCCCTAAACTAATTTTATTTGTATTTCTTTCTTAGTTTACAGAAAGAAAAAAATCAGGACGAACGCACGAATGTGCTCCAAAAAGGGGGGGGACTAGGTGGGATGGAAAAAAAGATGGATGGAGGATGGGAGAGTGTGCGGCGGATCAAGGCGCGGCGGAGGATGGGAGAGGGCGCGGCGGAGGATGGGAGAGGGCGCGGCGGATGGAGGAGCGGCGGAGGATGGGAGAGGGCGGGCAGCAGATCAGGGAGGGTGAGAGGGGGCAGCAGATCAGGGAGGGTGAGAGGGGGCAGCAGATCAAGGAGGGTGAGAGGGGGCAGCAGATCAAGGAGGGTGAGAGGTGGGGGAGGGGGCAGCAGATGAAGAGGATGGGAGAGAGCGGGCAGCAGATCATGGAGGGGGGTAGCGGCTGATGGGGAGAGTGGTGGCAGATGGACGGGGGGGGCAACAGATAGAGGAGGGCGGCGGATCGGTGGTGGATCAGTGGCAGCGGATCGGCGGAAGGGGATCAGGGGTTGGGGCTTACCAATAGGGCACGCACAGGGATCGCTCTCCTCAGCTTCCATGGATTGAGTGAAGTTAAGGAGGCGGTCACCTACAGGTCACCGGTCCCAGATCCACCGTGATTGGAGAGATCGGTCACAAGGCCGGTCTCTCCAATCAGAGCTGGGGGCGGGTGAAGCAGAGATCACCCAGCTCCAGCCAATGATCAGTGCTATAGCTGCACTGATCATAGCTGGATTTCAATGTTTCAGCCATTTTCAATGGCTAAAACATTACAGTGGCTGGGATTGGCTGAGCGGCGTTCGTCAGCCAATCACAGCCTCCGTAGGTCAGGGGAGGAGACATCACCCCTCCTTAGGTCAGGCAGAGGTCACCTCCTTCACAAATCTAAGGTTTGTATGCACCGATCGCACTCAACGGGGTTCCGGGGGTCGCGACTTCGCTATGACGTACTAGGTAAGTCATGGGTCGTTAAGGGGTTAAAAGAGTTTTCTTTGAAGACAACCTGCCTAGTTACCTACTCGGGATCTCATTTAATAAGACAAAAAAGTGGGATGCAGTGCTGTGGCTCAGTGGTTAGCACTGTATGGTGGCTCAGTGGTCAGCACTGTATGGTGGCTCATAAATCACACCAGTAGCAGGGACAGAGGATTGATAGAGCAGTACCTGGATGTCTTGAACTTCTCTATGCTGAATCCAATAGTTGGGACAATATCTTGTGTCTGAGCCTGGAAAACAAAGTAAAATCAGAGATAAGTGTAAGGGTGAGGTGAACCCAAGAAGGGACGAATAGATCATGTCTCTACTTAGATCACACAGAATATAAGCATTAATATCTTCAATTTACATGCTCAGGAAAAAAAAAGTGAAGAGTTGTGGCTTTTCCTTGCACAATATAGCACCATTTCTCAAACCTGTGATCCACAGCCCTTAGAAAAGACCATAAAAATGAGAACTACATAAGAAAGGCCATAGCGGTAAAATACAAAAACTTATTACTAAAGGGATCAGCATGAATAAAAGAAGCATAATCTGCCACCACTGACCTGATAGGTCCTCTTTAAAGGGAATCTGTCACCAGGTTTTTGCTCCCCCATCTGAGAGCAGCATAATGTAGAGACACAGACCCTGATTCCAGCGATGTGTCACTTACTGAGCTGTTTGCTGTCATTTAGATAAATATCAATGTTTTCTCTGCTGCAGATCTAGCAGTTATTTGAACGTGGAGCTCGATAACCCCGCCCACACCACTGATTGGCAGATTTCTGTGTATACTGTGGGTGAAAAGCTGCCAATCAGTGGCGTGGGCGGGGTTATACAGTGTTGATGAATATGCTGGACTACCTGCAGCACGCCAAGTAGTCCTGTAATTATAATCTACCGCTGATTAATCAGTGATTTGATCAAAACTACAGTAAGCACCCCAGTAAGTGACATTTAGCTGGAATATTTTGTGACAAATTCCCTTTAAATGCAAGAATATTGGGCTAAAAATAATTATATAAAAATGTGTTTCATTGAAAGATTTGCCGCATTTGGCTTTTTTCCGATTCCGTTTTTCTGCACATTGCTAGCTGAGGTATGAGTTAACTGAGGAGAAATCAGTGAACTTGTTCCAGTGGGGTGCTTGCATTTCTTTTCTGTGTTTTTCTGAGCTGATTTCTGACCACATCAAAGTTCGGCTGGACTTTAATGACGTCTGTGGTCATAAATCAGCTCAGAGGAGTTTTTATTAAAAAAACAAAAAGTATTGTTGCATGAACCATACATGTCACATACATGTTTTCTGGATTACTGCGCACGCAAAGTCTGGTGGGCCATGTACATGATATGACATAAGCTCAGGAGGCAGTGTTGGATGTACGGCACACAATATACGCAACTGCCGAAAGATAGAAAGGGTTACAAGACGTCTCCGGAGTCAGAGGATTAGGAACAGAAGTGAAATAAGTGGAAATGTCAGAGTTTAGGACATCTGTAATCAGCATGGCTTCATATGCGGCACGTCAGACCCGGAATCCCCCGCACCCGAGTGTACAGGAGAGTTCACTACACAACACTGCTGCAACTTTGTTTTTCCTTTGATCGCTCTTCGTGCCGTTTGCTTACAGAGTAATTAGAGACACTGCTGGGAAATTAGGGCATTAAAATGGTAAAACGAGAAACTTTATTTTCCCGTCTGTCTCCCATGGGAGGACACAATCAAGAAATGTCTGCGTCTCGTCACAGGCGCTGGGCAGAGGTTACTTGTAGAGAGAAGCCAGCACACAGTGTATCATGTCAGCAGTCCCGGGAGGATTGTTCAGCAGCAGCGCACCGCCATGCCAGCACCGTAAACCAGGCGCTGAGATGCCAGGGACGACATTAGCACAGCGCACTCCGCTTTACTTTTATGCCCTGATAACTTTAAGCGGATTTCATTAATTTGCGCTCAGACATTTTTGCTATTGAATTGCTTAATGCATTGCGGCAAGTTTCTCGGCTTCTGATGTTATCCCGTAAGAGATCTTTAAAGGTGAAACTCTGGGCAAATCTTCAGCACTAGTAAAATGAATGCACTAGGGTCATTTTATAGACCAGAGCTGGGATTTTGTCCCCCAATGGAAATATCCAATGGTCTCTACACACTATGGTCCCCCACATCACTACCAATGAATGTTACTGGGAACATTACTTTACATTGTATGACTTCTGCCTACTTTGGACCAGTCGGCAGGGATAGTGACTAACCAGGGCTTTCAATTGATAAGCTCAGCTTCCATTCACTTCAATAGGAGCTGAGCTGCAGTACCCGAACGGCCACTACAGAGCAGGGCAGCTCCAGCTGCAGAGAGAGCTGCACATAGCTGATCGGTGGGTGCCGGACCCCCACTAATTTGATACTGATGAACTATCCTAATAATAAGGCATCAATATACAAGTCCTGGAGTGTATATAGGGGGTGACTTATCCTGGACGACTCATGCAGCAGTTGTTATTGCCGATGCTATATAAACCCTAAGGTGAGCAGCACAACGTGGTAGATGAGAGTCAAAGAATTAAAGGCCCCTTTATGGTAGAGGTGTAATCCCATCCTGGCCATTTATCCAAAGGATGTGCCATAAATGTAGAGTAGATTGAGGATATGTCGTCAATACCAGTGGCGGTGCGACACACGACAGCACCACTGATCAGCTGTTCCCAATGTGCTCAGTCAACTGTATAGTAGCAGCATTGTGGTCCTGCTGATCCACCCGTATGCATTAGATTGTGGGGGGGAGGGAGGGGGGGGTTGCAGTAACCGGCTGCGGGCATTAATTATACAATTGTGCAGCTCTGCAGCCGATCACTTCCAGCCTCCGCCGACACCAGGAACAGCCGATAGCTGGGGAGAGGGAGGTGGTGTAGCACCGGCACTGATAAGAGGACCTATCCTCAGAACTAGCCATCAATGTAATAGTGCTGGACATCCACTTAGACACTTCCTTCAATGGATCACTGAGGGTCTCTGCAGGATGGACACTTTATGCTCATATTCTTATCAGGAGACCCTTGCAACAAGTAGGATTTGGTGACGCAGAGACCTCTATGTCACTGACAAATAACATCAGACACAATTTACACTGTAATGTAATGTTTCATCACTTACCTGGCAAGAGAAGTTATTATTTGCAGACATTAGCGCACCACTGCAATGTTTCTTTTATTGCACCGCTGGAGTGGCACTTTAAATCTAAGCCCTCTGCCCCCAGTCTTATACGCAGCTTCTGACAACTTTATCTTCCATCACCATCGCTGCAGTCAATCTCCTGTGATTAGTGACCTGCCGACTACTCCAGTGTTTCATAGAGTGCACTGGAGGTCACAACTCGATACAAGTCTATGAGAGCCTCGTTCTGGCTCTCATAGACTTGTACTGAGATCTTGTGACGTAACATCTGACTTCCAAACAGTCAGAAGTAATAGTCACAAGATGTCACCGCGGGACTGGAGCATCGTCAGTAACAGGTGAAGCTGCCAGAAGACCGGGGGCAGTGGACATACATTTAAAGTGTCACTGCAGCACTGAAAATAAAACAAAATGCTGGAGTTGTGCTTTAAGAAAACACGTTGAATTGAAAAATGAATGAAAAAAAGCAGCAATTAAATATTATCTTCACATATTACTGTTCTGTCACAACATTACCATAGACAGACAACAGAGGACGGGACTTACATTGGCCGGCTTTAGCTTGTTGATGATGGTGGTCTTGCCGCTGTTATCCAGCCCCAGACACAAGACGTGCACTTCTTTCTTCTTCAGGCCCAGCCAGCCTGCCAGCCGGTCAAACAAACCCATGCTCCTCACAATGAACCTGGCATGAAGAATTTACACAATAATGACCATCGCACCATAACATCAGACTGCGCACAAGAAGCGAGTGACACGGCCATGACAGCTGCGGCCAGCATAAGCCTCTTATTATAAAGACCCAGAGCCTCTAATGACGACTGACAGGAGGGTGTGCCGGGGCCGCGCCGCAGGAGAACCACAACACCGGGGGCCACATGCACTAATCCTGCCTGCTTTCTACACCGAGGCTTATAATGCACCACATTGTATCACACTGGTCTATGCCGGATGATATGGCCGGTGATTTACACATTTTGTCTAACTTTACATTACCTCTTGGTTGCTTTACTTTTAGATATTTTTTGGTGCGGCGCCAAAAAACTGGTGCATGTCATGAAAGGAGTAGTCTAGTATGAGGCTATTGAGAAACATCAATATCAGATCAGTGGGGTCCAATGCGTAACACCCCACCAAATAAGACGGCATGACGTGATCAGTGTACAGACATGGGTGTGCAGGTCAGATGGCATTGAGGTGAAAAGCTCATCAATATCGTACTCCTGGAAAATGTAACAGACTTGGTACACACTTTATATAGGTATGTAGTGAGGCGCAAAAATGTGTGAATCTGTCCGCAGGTTTTTACTATGTAGTATGAAGACAGCATGCTTGCTGTAAGGGTTAACACAGAAATCACAATGATGCCTATTATCAAGATCCATGGTGTTTACCTACAATGTTTGTTTTAGCTTCAGATTATCATTGCTTGACTAGGTCAGCTAGTCCAGCATGCCCCTTTCTGTGATTAGCAGCTTACCATCTATAGACTTTAAGAACTGCTCTCAACCAATCCATATCCCCAGTATTTAATACATAATGTAACAGGAAGAATCATAGTATAAAAATGTGGAAAGGACTAGGGCAAGTCGTAGAAAACCATAATGAAACAAAGGAAGGAAGAAACGACCGACAGAGCCCAATTGCTGATTGTGAAAAAGACTTTATTAAAGGTAAATGGTGAGCGGCACAATCACAGAACACCGATGTCAGAAATTCCCGGTAGGTGAATAAACAATCACTTAAGAATCATATAAATATTCAGATTATCATATACACAGTATAGAAGATGATAATAGTATACATAGTATAGAAACCTGTAGGGGAACCGGGAAAAGCCTGAGACCGGCGACCACCCGACGGCCATTTCGTCAGGAAAAGCCTTCATCGGGTGGACGCCGGTCTCAGGCTTTTCCAGGTTCCCCTACAGGTATGTCTACAATCATTAGGCACTGACCCCTCTTGAGTCTATGTCTGTGGTTTATTGGGCCCCTTTGTGCTAATTATAGCAAGTATGTTCACGTAGTGATTAGTCTTTTCACACGTGATCTAGTTTGCTCTACACATGCCTGTTATCTCTGGTAAATCTGATTTCTATACTATGTATATACTATTATCATCTTCTATAGGGTCATTCCGTGTCAAGTGGACCAGTTTTAAAAATCGTCCCCACTCGACGTTCTCCGATTTTGCTGAAAATTTATTAGGATGTACATGTATGTTTGAAAAGAGGTTCTGTAAATTTTTAGGGCCAGATCTCAAATATATTGGGCACTGTTGACCTTTCACTGGAGGCCCCCCCCAAGCCTGCGGCTTCAGCTAAGAGGATTTTGCAAACTTTGGCACATAGCCATTAGAGTTCTATACTGGCTATGATGCTGAAATTTGGCATACTAGCTCAACTTTTGCTGCTAAACGCGATAAAATTATTACCGGCTATGACAAAACAATATTTCGGCCGCAATTTTGTGTCAAAGTAGCTTGCAAAACGTGTCGCATAAAATTTATGCCAAACTTTGCCCATATATAACTCAAGACCAAAAACCAATAGGAACTGGTGCTTTACCCTGTACACCAAACATCTTCATGACTTTGCATTGCTGCAATATCACGGTCAAAGCATATGTATTTGTGGAAATATTCACACCCACATATGATGAAAAACTTAAAAAAACCGAATTTTACCTATTTTTAGGTCAAATTTCCCAAAAAGGGTACCCCTAAAATATATTAATTCTGTTATCATTTGAAAGAGCACATTTTTCTCTACAAGGATCATTGGGTTTTTTTTTTGGAGTCTCTCCATTTAAGAAAAGAAAAACGCCACTGAACATGGTGTTATGTATGCACGTAATGCATTGATTTTGTGTTTGATTTTCAGATTCTTATCACATGTTACAGAGTTGTATTGTTGCTAGCAATGTCTATTATAATCAAAAACCTATAAACCTATTGACTATTGTTACATTTTAATGCATATATTATTTATTTTTTAGTGATGGAGAATGAAATTGATGACGAATCGGCCCAGTGCTCTATCGGCCTTGCGAACAATTCAAAGTGCCACCTTAAGACATTCACCCATTGCAAGGATGAGTTGAAATTGTTTACAAGCTTTGGATTGGATGAACAGAAATTGCTGCGTCGACGAATGGGACTAAATTTTGACGAACATTCACAAATCTGTTTACACTATGAAGCTTCCTTCTTGACCAAATATGAGCATTTGCAAAAATCGTGTTGCAATCCTTTTGGGAAGAAAGGTGTTAACACCAAAAAGAATTTGCGAGCTATCAATTTGTTAGCAGCTGACCAGTTGAACGAATTCACAAAGAATGATGTGAAGCCTGGCCAGAAGATGTGTGTATCATGTCGAAAAGAATTTGCTAAAAGAAAAAAATCAGCTGATCCAGTTTCCTCTGAATCAGATCCAGATGGAATGGAATGTTCTCCTGAAAGACTAAATTCAAGCTTAACATCCATTGGCATCTCTCCTCTGAAATATCCACGGGTAAGCCAAAAGGATTGCAACACGATTTCCATCACTAAAAAATAAATAATATATGCATTAAAATGTAACAATAGTCAATAGGTTTATAGGTTTTTGATTATATAATATATATGTTATTATGAAATATTGTTTTGTCATAGCCGGTAATAATTTTATCGCGTTTAGCAGCAAAAGTTGAGCTAGTATGCCAAATTTCAGCATCATAGCCAGTATAGAACTCTAATGGCTATGTGCCAAAGTTGGCAAAATCCTCTTAGCTGAAGCCGCAGGCTTGGGGGGGGCCTCCAGTGAAAGGTCAAAGTGCCCAATATATTTGAGATCTGGCCCTAAAAATTTACAGAACCTCTTTTCAAACATACATGTACATCCTTATAAATTTTCAGCAAAATCGGAGAACGTCGAGTGGGGACCACTGGTCCACTTGACACGGAATGACCCTATACTGTGTATATGATAATCTGAATATTTATATGATTCTTAAGTGATTGTTTATTCACCTACCGGGAATTTCTGACATCGGCGTTCTTCTGTGATTGTGCCGCTCACCATTTACCTTTAATAAAGTCTTTCTCACAATCAGCAATTGGGCTCTGTTGGTCGTTTCTTCCTTCCTTTGTTTCATCTATAGACTTAGTTTACAGAGCATGGTTGGGGTGGGGTTACCTCTCAGCTCTGCTGCATTGCTACATCTAAAAGCTCATGTTGTGTCAGAATGGCTGCAGTCAGTTGCCTATGTGATACATCTCTGGAATCAGGGTCTCTTTGCCTACATTATACTGCTCTCCGATGAGGTAGAATAAATCTGGTGACATTTCTTTAATGAACACAGCACATGCCATGTACAAAATCTGATTCGCTCACAAAAAAAAGCAACAAGTAATTTCCTAACCATGGAATAGGGGGTAACATGTGATCACTGGAGGTCTATCCACTGGTAATGCTGGTGATCTGAAAAATGTGGTTATGCGGCATCGCTTTGAAGAACGGAGATGTTCAGGCTCAACCTCTGCTCCATTCATTGACTATGGGATTGCAAGAGAAAACTGAGCCCTGATCTCAGCTATTTCCACATCCCACTGACACTGCAGCACGTGGAGCTGGACTTCATTCACCTCATTCTAATGCGGGCGTCACACGGGACGATATATCGTGCGATCGCATGAGCGATCATACCCGCCTCCATCGTTTGTGCATCACAGGCAATTAGTTGCCTGTGGCGCACAAACTCGTTAACCCCCCCGTCACACGCACTTACCTCCCGGGCGACGTTGCTCTGGGCGGCGAACATCCACTTCCTGAAGGGGGAGGGACGTTCGGCGTCACAGCGACGTCACACAGCGGACGCCCAATAGAAGCGGAGGGGCGGAGATGAGCGGGACGTAACATCCGCCCACCTCCTTCCTTCCGCATTGCCTGCGGCCGCAGATAAGCTGCAGTTCATCGTTCCCGGGGTGTCACACAGAGCGACGTGTGGTGCCTCGGGAACGATGAACAACCGGAGAACAGAAGGAGGGCCGACATTTTGAAAATGAACGACGTGTCAACGAGCAATGATAAGGTGAGTATTTTTGCTCGTTCACAGCTGTTCCGAGGTGTCACACGCTACGATATCTCTAACGATGTCGGATGTGCATCACTAACGATGTGACCCCGAAGACATATCGCCCAATATATCGTACCGTGTGACGCCGGCATTAGAGTTCTAGAGCGGAGATCTTGAGAGCACTAGTGGTCCCAGCAGTCAGACTCCAGCCATCAGTAAGTTATCCCCCGATCCTAACCTTTTTGGGGAATAATCCTATAATAGTATTTTCAGGTGTTTTCACTGATCAAAAAGTGATGGCACATTGCTAGGATAAGCCATTATTTTGTAATGTCTGATTGCAGGTGGCCTAAAGGCCCCATTACACACAACGACGTATCTAACGATATATCGCTGGGGTCACGGATTCCGTGACACACATCCGGCATCGTTAGCGACGTTGTTGCGTGTAACACCGCAGGAACGACCGTTAACAATGGAAAATACTCAACTAATCAACCATCGTTGACATGCTGTACCCTTTTTAAAAAAATCATTGATTGTTGAGCACGCAGGTTGTTCGTCGTTCCCAAGGCAGTACACATCGCTATGTGTGACACCTCGGGAACGACCAACTACAGCTTACCTGCGGCCGCCGGCAATGAGGAAGGAAGGAGGTGGGCGGGATGTTCGTCCCGCTCATCTCCGCCCCTCCGCTTCTATTGGGTGGCCGTTAAGTGACGCCGCACGAACCTCCCCCTTAGAAAGGAGGCGGTTCGCTGCCCACAGCGACGTCACTAGGCAGGTAAGTCCCGTGTGACAGCTCCTAACGATATTGTGCACCACGGGCAGTGATTTGCCCGTGACGCACAAACGACAGGAGTGGGTATGCTCGCTAGCGATACTGCTGCGTGTAAAGCCCCCTTAAGCATTGGGATTCCACCAATCCCTAGAACAAGGGTCCGGTGCCCTGTGGGTAAAGTGATGGAGATAGCGAAGCGCTGCACTGGGATCCTCTGCCAGCCGCAGTCAATGAATGGGGCAGGGGGAGCACATGTGATCATTAGGGTGAGAACCGTCCAGGGGAGGGAGCACCGGCTCTCACATGATGGCTCTTCGTCCAATTATCCAGCCTGGTGATAAGGCTAGTTTCACACTTGCGTTGTTTTGACGCAAACGGAATCCGTCACTAATGTAGTACAGTTCATTTATTTACAGTGGAAGCGCGTTACTATGGCGTGTGTGTGTCATGCAGTACCCGCTTGTGTCCACATGATGTCGCACTTCCACTGTAAATAAATGAACTGTACTACATTAGTGACGGATTCCGTTTGCGTCAAAATAGCGCAAGTGTAACACTAGTCTAACCGTCCATGGGAGGGAGCACTGGCTCTCACCTGATGGCTCTTCCTCTGATTATCCAGCCTGGTGAGAACTGTCCAGGGGAGGGAGCACCGGCTCTCACCTGATGGCTCTTCCTCTGATTATCCAGTCTGGTGAGAACCGTCCAGGGGAGGGAGCACCGGCTCTCACCTGATGGCTCTTCTTTGGTTATCCAGCCTGGTGAGAACCGTCCAGGGGAGGGAGCACCGGCTCTCACCTGATGGCTCTTCATTGGTTATGCAGCCTGGTGCGGTGGCATAATCGTGACGTGATTCCAGGCCATTTTATCACAGGGAGCCGTGGAGGCCATCAGGTAGGAGCCGGCGCTCACTCCCCTATCGTGGCCGCAGGAATGGGTCTTGTGAATAAATCTGCCCCTAACTTCAGAAAATATGGCGCCATTCATATGAGGCAGACACCTGTGCTCCAGGTTGTTGGGGTCCAGAGATAAGCATCTGCTCTCGGGGTCCTATCGCCCATCCTGATCACTTGGGGTCCTCCCTGCACAGTGATTGGGGAGAATCTTAGTGACTGTGGAGGTGCTCAATGTAAATAGCACTTAGAAGCCTGTGGTTGCTAGGCAGTGTATCCCTAGTAACCGTCCTGACAGATGACTTCCAGGCTGGACAGGCAGCACTCTGTTGTATTGCACTTTTCAAAAAGTGATTTTGGTGGTCGTGGTGAGGGGCATCTCTTCTATGGTGCATTGCTCTGGGGTAGGACCTCAGAGGACGCTGCCTGTGGATATCAGCACACACTGCACACAGGTGGACTTCCCCTTTAAGGCTGCACACCTCTATGCGGTGCTTGTCACCGGCTACACAGGGCGGGGGACGCACACAGCGCACAGGGCCTCCCGGCACATACCTGACCGAGATCCGGCTGCCTAATCCCTGAACCTGATGAACGGACGGCGCAGAATTACCAACCGGAAGCGGCGGGCTCTATGGTAACCCGGCAAACACTGCACTGAGCAGCGCCACGCCCCCTCCGAGCGCAGCCAATCACTGGTCTTTGTGAAAGCACCCAATGGCAGCGCCGCTCTCATCTGTGCCCGTCTATGTCTTTGTCACCGGCGGCTCCGTCCCCTCACTGTGGATACCAGGACCTGCCGTGACGTCACGGTCATGTGATCGGTCACCTGTCCTGTGTGGGAGGAGCCGGCGGTGGCGCTGCGCTCTGTCCCCTCACGCCCCGCTCTCCGGTATCTCCCCTCTGTGCAGCTGCCGGTTGTTTCCGCGCAGATGTGTCATGTCGGTTGCTCTTTTATTGGACACATTGGGGACCACGATAAATATTTATTACATTTTTAGGACATGGAAAGTGATGGACAGAAGTCAGCTCAGACGTCGTTTACTTGTAGGAGACTTCCCTTTAGTATCTACCACAGTGCAGGGGAAGATGGCGGCGACGGCTCCTGCGCTGCCATGGTAACCGTATCACCCTGCGACCCCCGGATGCAGCGAGGGACCATTAACCCCTTCCTCCCCACAGCCTGTTTTCACGTTCCTGACCCGGCCATTTTTTTCTTTACAATTCTGGCCAGTGTCACTTTATCCCAGTGATATTGGGTTTTTTGTGACACTTTGTACTTCATGATAACAGTAAATTTAGGATATTTTTGCGTTTTAGAAAATATCTGAAGTTTGGTGAAAGTTAATCAATTTTCTAACTTTGAATTTCTAAGCCCTTGTTGCCTTCACAACCTTGGATGTCCCTGTACATCCAATGCCGTATCTGGCTCTTTAAGGCTGCTTTCACACATCAGTTTTTTGCAAACAGGCACAATCCGGCGCTTTGCAGAAAAAACGCATCCTTTTTTTTTGCCGCCGGATGCGTTTTTTCCCTCATAGACTTGCATTAGCGCTGGATTGTGCCGCATAGCCTTGCGTTGCGCCTGTTTTTTGCCGAATGCGGCATATTTAGCCGATGCGGCGGCTGGATGGAACAGCGGATCCGGCGCGATTTACAATGCAAGCCTATGGACGCCGGATGCGGCGTCCTGCGGCAAAAAACGCATCCGGCGGCCGCGTGCAGTTTTTTAAACTGCGCATGCTTAGTATCAAACCGGATCCGTCAAAAAACAGACGGGCCGCATGGAAAAACGTATGCAATGGATCCGTTTTTTTCGCCACATCCGTTGCATAGGTCTTTGAGCTGGATTGTGCCTGATGCAAAAAACTGATGTGTGAAAGCAGCCTTATGCTCGCCCAGTGATTCCGATCCTTATTGCCCATTCATGTTTGCTGATCTGATCAGCCAACATGTGCAGTACAGGGCAATTCCCCACAAGTGACCCCATTTTACAATCTGCACTCCTCAATGAATTCATCTAGGGGTGCAGTAAGCATATTGACACCACAGATGTGTCACCAAATGTTATACTATTGGGGAGGGGGTCAAGAAAATATAATTACATTTTTACCACTAATATGTTGTTTTAACCCCAAGTTTCCAATTTTCACAAGGGGAATAGGTAAAAAAAATAAAGGCCCCATAACTCACGCTAGGTGCGGGGAAGTACCAAGCGAACAACGATAGGGAAGGGAAACCCTTTGTCTAGGGAAGGTGGTGACCTCTGACCAAACTTACCGCTAGTCCCTGGGATCCCTCACCACCCTAGATAGATTCCTCACCTATGTGCCAAGCCCGATACCTGACCCTAAGTATCCCTAGTGCTGGGCCCTAAATAGGGAACGGGTGGGATGAGCTCTTTGTCAACACCACTAAATGCTAAAAAAGACAAAAGGAGAACACACAGGGGGAAAGCATGAACTACTTATCCACAGATGACACAGGTAGAGGAGTTGATCATCAGGGTTTTCGATAGGGGGTACTCTGGCGCTGGGACTACGGATACTTTACTCTCGATGGGGTTTTCACAGGTGGTCGGTCCCGGCTTCGTGCCCTGGACGCTCACTCTGCGGCTGTGGAATGGGGTACAGGGATGATTCTGGGGATATACGTGACGCCACCTGTGGTGTCTGGTAAGCGGGATATACCAGCGCTGCCCGCGGCCGGCCTCTGAGGCGATGGTGACGGCAGCTTAAGATCTCTCAGCTCCCCACAGGTGGAGCTATTTTACCTCAGGGCGGCGGGTCGCTGACCAGGAGGGAAGTGACCGAGCGGTGATGGCTGCCATCTTCTCTGACGTCGCAGGGTCCTGTCGAATGGCGGAGAGACGACACACCGAGTCCACATCAGCTTAAACAAGTCCTTTTTACTAACATCTGGTTTGTTTTGCACAGTACACAGCAGAAACAGTTCGGTTACCAGAAGGCCAATGTTCACAGATTTCGGAGGAGATTTAATGACAGAGTTTTTCTCTGAGGTTACCTTTCTTTGTCTCTTTCTCGGTCTCTGCTCTGAGGGCTCTGTGACTCCCTCTTTAACCCACTCGTTAGTCTCGTCACTGGTTTTCCGAGGGGTCTGATGCTGCACGATTTCTTTATCTATGCCGCAACAGCGTCGTGAACTCGGCTTGGGGTTAGTAGTCAGACTCTTGATGGGTACCGGGACTCTTATTTAGGATCCCAGGTTAACAGTCAATGGTTTGGGGATAAACCTGACAAACCTCCTCGGTCCCGTTATACCGGTGTCGACCTGAACTCTTCAGCTGGCTCTCGCCAGACCTAAAGTGTCCCCTTTCCGTCTGGGTTACCCCTTTTCCTGTGTCTTTTCTTTCGGGGTACCCTCGCTCAGGACGTCGGGCCTATGTTATTTCTAGCCCTTCTTTCAGTCATCAATTTACGCTCGTCTCTGCTTGTCACTCTTTAGTGACTGACTGTTAACGCATGTCACCCAGTCGTCCTGGCAACCACGTTGCGTCTCACACTCAGCTAGGCTCCACCCCCCTATGGACCTACTATATAAACAGTCCCAGGAATATGGAGGTAGGGGCTGCTGAGTCAATGTTACTCAATCTAATATAAGACTCTGCATTTCTTCTCTCTTTCACTTGTGACCAAAGAGCACTGCACCTTGCTGTTAAGGGGCTGTATTCCCCTGTAGTGCCTAACCACAAGGGCGCCACATAGACATTCAGCAAAGTTTTCAGTAACAACACCACAGAGGAGCACAAGCCACCAGCTTGCAACCAAGGCTAGAATGAACTGAAAAATATCACCAGCCTAAGGAAGGAGGGGTTTATAAGCACCAAGAGAATACTGATGATCAGCAGCTGGAAGACAAGCTCCTGTTGGGTCCAAAAGGGGAAGAGATGAATCCAGCAGGAAAGCTACTTATACCAATGAATTCTGACAGCAGGAACAATGGAAAATCAGGGAGTATTCTGCGCAGCCAAATACTGTCACATTTTATAACCAGAAACCACCTGACTGTCACCCATGACACACCTGTGACAATAACATGTTACACAATTTCTCCTAAATGAGGCAAAACCCCACATGTGACTGTACAGAACTGTTTGGCTGCGCCGCAGGGTTTGGCAGGGAAGGAGCGCCATTTGATTTTTGGAGCACAGATTTTCAGATTTTCCTAGAATAGTTTGCAGACTCCATTTGCAGAGCCTCTTAGTGGCAGAAGAGAAGAAACCCCCTTATGTGACCAAATTTTTTAAATTATACCCCCTGTGGGCTTAATAACATGACTTCCAAGAGTCGGCATCATCGCAGCTCCTGGAAATCTTGCGCATGCTCGCGGCTCATTTCAGTAGTATCAGAACGTCTCAGAAGCTGGTTGTATGAGTCCTGGCTTGTGATCATGCGCAGTGCATCTCATTGAAGCCGGGACGTGTACACCCTGTTTCTAAGGTGCACTGACGCTGCCGGAATAAGCTGCGCACATACGCAGAATTCCCAAGAGCTGATGGTAACACCCGCTCCTGTAATAAGGATAATCCCACAGTTTCAGGAAATCTTCCAGTTAATGTCTGCTGAATCTCAAATCGAATGTAACTGAGTGCTACCAGGAGGAATTCATACCAGACAAAGATTGCTGGTATAAACTCTTCTCAGTAGTTGGAGATGCACACACATGTTTTATTGTTATGTACAAGCCTTTTTATAGAGCAATAGTGGGTTAATCTCTTAGCAAAATTCCTAGCAGTATGCCATTGGTTATATTAGAAGAATATGCAGAAAGTATGTGTTGTTTATGTCTAGGGATGATGAATACCAAAATATTCACCTTCGCGAATGTGAGGGAAATCCTGGGGTATGATGATAAATTATGATGTTCAGTCATGTCAGCCAGCACCCCTTTGATGTCATCCCCCTTTTCCCTTCACACACAGAGACCCTTGCAGATATCCAGCATCTGGGAAGGTGGAATCCAATTACACAGCCAAAGGCAGTCTCCTATGATATGGAAATTAGCTGAGCTGTTGGACCCAGGAAAACCCCCCTCAGTGACACTGTGGTAGAAGTTTGTATCTACTTAGCAGGCTTTGAAGTCTCCAGACAGACAGGCTCCAGTAAAATATGTGTAATATCTCGTGAGCCGTGCTTCCTATAAATATGTCAAGCAGAAATATGGCATCCCAGGATGCTGACGAGCTCAGCACATATTTTATATAGGTGTGGGACCATTGTAAGTATCCCAAACGTGATATTGGCCAGTGGGGGGACCAGCAGACCAGCCATGTGTTCTATCATTTTGAAGGTAAAATCATAACTGTAAAATTGAGAGCATTGGCGTCCGCCTACGACGTTCCCAGGCAAAGTTATGGCCAATAATCCCTTGGGGGTATTATTTTAGACTCCAGTCAGGGGAGGGGCAGTGCTTCCCCGTGAGGTCACTAAGGTAGGAGGGAACATGGATTGAGCCAGGTTGATAACCACAGTTCAGACATTTTGGCTTGTTCTTTGCTCAGGGGTCACGTATGCTACACCTGTGAGAAAGTTCCTGGAACCCTGGTCGAACAGCGCCCCCGTGGCCAGATGCACAAGGTAACTGCTTGAACTGTGTGCCTGTTTGTAAACCATACTTTACTTGTAAATGTACTCTGACCGATGTATATATATATATCCTGTAGATTCCGTATTGTATATATTATAGTTTCTAATGTGGCTTAGGATGATTAAAATATATAATTAATCTTGGGCTGTTCTGTTATCTCGATCCTGAACTCCACGTCTGTGTGCTCGGCTTAATAGTTACCGTAATCGGTTGGTGGCAGCGAGTTTATGCCAAGGATCATTGTGGGGCGACCAGTGAGATTAAAGGGGGTGCAGATATATTCCGTCTGCTGAGGTCGGGCGGATATATACCTTACTCTCACCGGGAACCCTTCAGTCATCGGCATAGTCGAATAGCGGCCTCCTTGCTTATTGTCGGGCAATGCCATAATTGGCCTGACTATAAGAGGGGCGCTAGAGAGCGCGTCACGTGCTCTGTCTGTCGGCAAGGTGGTGGAAAGGGGGGGCTGTTGCTTCCGCTTCCTACCCCCTGTTCGTGACAGCGAATATCCAACAAATAGGTTGCTGCTATTCAAATATTCGATGCGCAATGTAAGTCTATGGGAAGCCCGAATAATTGTTATTCGTATTTCCCATAGTCTTACATTGCGCATCGAATATTCGGGGCGACCTATTCGGCGAATATTCACAAAGGCGAATATTTGTGGTATTCGATCATCCCTATTTATGTCCATATTTGGGATTTCCTCTTTCGCCCTTCCATTGCTCGTGGGGTCCTTATCTTCAACCCACCATTACTCGCAGGGTCCTTGTCACGTAGCTCACCAGTCATGGATCCGAACTTGCGCAGATGTAGCCAGTCATCATTAATATCTTCATTCTGTTCCCTTATACTAGACATCAGCTGCAGGCTTCGTACTTGCTTTCCTGATACACAGCAATAATCAGGAAACAGGCTCTATCTTGTTACTCATATACAAAAGAAAGCTTAGTTATAGAAAAGCATATAGAAAGATATATTGTATTCTCACAATAGAAAAGCATATAGAAAATATATTGTATTCTCACACTTGGAAGCCATGTTATCATGCCCAAAGGGGAGTGATAACACAGAAAGTCGGTCAACTCTTCTGGGGAACTAATGTCCTATGGAGACCCGCACACAGCTCTCCTCTTGCCTTTTATATGCACCTTTGGAACCAATAAAAGAATCTGTTTTTTTCTGGAAATCGGATGGTATGTGCCGCTGATTCTCTACTTTCCTTGATGATGTAATGAGACTTTGCTTCTTATATCAACGTGCACCCACGACCAGCGCTACATGGGAATATAACCTGATCTGACCTCCTCCTCTCCAGCATTAGTGCGGGGCGCAGTGTGGTGGTGCAAGGCCTTTTCTTCTTATTGTGCTTAATTAGCATAGAGCAGTGCAGTTTATAACGCCTTGTTTTTAAACATTGATTTTAGTAAATAGCATTTTACAGAGCTGGTTAGGAAGGGAATTTTGGCACACAAATGTGAATGCTTCTGGGTTGAAGGGCATAGGGGACCTGACTGGTTTGCTTTAAAGTGTAACAGTCATTTTAATTTTTATTTCATAAATCAATAGTACACATGAAAATAAGAAACTTTGTAATATATCTTATCAGGCAAATTCACTTTTTTCTCTGCCAGAATTGATCAGCCATTATTAAAATTCTCAATTCTGAGGTAAAATCTGTATTCAGTGAAGACTTTTCCATTACTGAGATAGGAGATGGCAGTTGGTGCTGACGAGAGTCTATGTAGATAGAGGGACAAGGGGCGGATCTCTGCCTCTAGCTCCTCTCTAGCTCCTCCCGCTGCCTTTAGCTACTTCCTCCCGTCGACATCGAATCTCATCAGCACCAACCGCCATCTCCTCTCTTAGTAATGGGAAAGTCTTCACTGAATACAGATTTTATCTTAGAACTGAGAATTTTTGATAAGATATATTGAAAAGTTGCTTTTTAGATGTACTGTTGATTTAGTAAATAAAAATTAAAAGTTACACTTTAAGCTCTTTTCTCATGTCCATTCTAAAAAAGCAGATAACTTATTCCATTTGTCTACTCCAGGCTTGGGGAACCTCCGGCTCGTGGGCCGTTTGCAACCTGCGATGACCTTCTCTGCGGCACTCGGGCAGATAACCAGGGACCACAATGTTCGGGTGGCAGCCGTGTCCTGCTGGCTGCTGGCTCTTTAAACCCTACACGCAGTGTTCAATGCTGAGCACTAAAATGCTCACACTAGAGGATTACATCTTCACGTGGGCCAGTGCCAGCATGTGGACGTACTTAGTGGGCGGCTTAGGCGTGGAATGCGCTCACGTCCAACAAAAGAGGAGTGGCTACCACAGCATCCACCACTACTCTGTGTCTTCCAGGTCTGTCTGTTCCCTCATGGCTCTCTGCGCCCCCAGTCTCCACCAGGGCTCTCTGTGCCACCAACGCTGTCTGTCCCCAGTGCTCTCTGTGCCTCTAGCCTCCACCAGGGTTCTCTGTGCCCCCAGCCTCCACCAGGGTTCTCTGTGCTCCCAGCACTGTCTGTTCCCCCAGGGCTCTGTGCCCCCAGCTTCCACCAGGGTTCTCTGTGGCCCCAGCGCTGTGTGTTCCCCCAGGGCTCTCTGCTGCCAGCCTCCACCAGGGCTCTCTGTGCCGTCAGCACGCTGTTCCCCCAGGGCTCTCTGTGCCCCCAGCCTCCACCAGAGCTCTCTGTTCCCCCAGGGCTCTTTGTGCCCCCAGCCTCAATGAGAGCTCTCTGTGCCCCCAGCCTCCACCAGAGCTGTCTGTGCCCTCAGCCTCCACCAGTGCTCTCTATACCCCCAGTGCTCTCTGTGCCCCCTACTCCATCAGAGCTGTCTGTGCCCCCAGCCTCCACCAGGGCTCTCTGTGCCCCCAGCACTGTCTGCTCCCCCAGGGCTCTCGTGCCCTCAGCCTCCACCAGGGCTCTCTGTGCCCCCAGCCTCCACCAGGGCTCTCTGTGCCCCCAGCCTCCACCAGGGCTCCCGGTGCTCCTAGCACTATCTGTACCCTCAGTGCTCTCTGTTTATACCCCCATCATCCCCGGGTCTGTCTATTTGTGTCCCCAGGGTTGGCTATGCCCCCAGCATCCTCTAGGTCTGTTTGTGCCCCCAGCATCCCCCAGTGCTCTCTGTGCCCCCAGCGTCCCCCAGTGCTCTCTGTGCCCCCGGCGTCCCCCATTGCTCTCTGGTGCCCCCGGTGTTCCCCAGTGCTCTCTGTGCCCTTGGTGTTCCCCAGTCCTCCCTCTGCTCCGATCATCCCCGGGTCTGTCTGTTTGTGTCCCCAGGGCTGGCTATGCCCCCAGCATCCTCTAGGTCTGTTTGTGCCCCCGGCGTCCCCCAGTGCTCTCTGTGCCCCCGGCATCCCCCAGTGCTCTCTGTGCCCCCAGCGTCCCCCAGTGCTCTCTGTGCCCCCGGCGTCCCCCAGTGCTCTCTGTGCCCTCGGCGTCCCCCATTGCTCTCTGTGCCTCCGGCGTTCCCCAGTTCTCTCTGTGCCCCCGGCGTCCCCCAGTGCTCTCTGTGCCCCCGGCGTCCCCCAGTGCTCTCTGTGCCCCCGGCGTCCCCCAGTGCTCTCTGTGCCCCCGGCGTCCCCAAGTGCTCTCTGTGCCCTCGGTGTTCCCCAGTCCTCTCTCTGCCCCCAGCGTCCCATAATGCTCTCTGTGCCCCCAGCATCCCCCAGTGATTTTTGTTCCCCCAGGTCTGTCTGTTTATGCTGACAGCATCCCCCATGACTTAATTAAAATCAAAATACTTCGGCACTCATAAGAAAAACTGAAACTTCAGTCTGTCCAAAATTGTGATTTTATTTATGCAGAAAAGTAAAAACAGCATCCAGACGTTTTGGCATTTTTTGCCTTTATCAATGCACCACTGTCAAAAGATTTCCAAGAAAAATCGGCTGATGTAATGGACGGTTTTTGGGAGAAGATCAAAGCCTAATGAAAATGCTGATGAATGCTTAAGGGAATTAATATACCACAGTAAGGTACATCCTTTCAGACAAAGACCATAATATTCCTGGGAAAACCTGATATATATTATGAAAATCAGAGCACCCCAGTGTGGCACTATATAAAGGTTCTGGATCACAAGAATTCCTTATGTGACACTAAGCAAGAGCAGACATGTAACAGATTCTCTAATGCACAAACGTAATAGCAGAAATATGCACAAGTGGGATCTTGAGGAATAGGTGCCAGATAGAGGGTGTAGCATCCCCCAGGACTGTCTGGCTTTCTGTGCCTTCCTGGCAGTTTGTGCCCTTTTGGCTTTCTGTGCCCCACAGTTATCTTTATACCCCCTCAGTGATGTATATACCACCAGCAATGTCTGTGACCCCAGTGATGTATATACTCCCAGTGATGTATGTACTTCCCCAGTGATGTCTATGTTCCACAGCCATGTCTATGCCCCGCAGCTTCCCTAGTGATGTATATTCCTCCCAACCCTCCCCAGTGATGCATATACCCTCAGCATCTTCTGTAATGTATATTCCTCCCAGCCATCCCCAGTGATGTATATTCCTACCAGCCCTCTCATATGGTATATATTCCTCCTAGCCCTCCCCAGTGATATATATGCCCTCAGCGTCTCCTGTAATGTCTATTCCCCTAGACTCACCAGTGATGTATTCCTCCCAGCCTTCCCCTCTGATGTATATTCCTCCCAGCCTTCCCCTCTGATGTATATTTCTCCCAGCCCTCCTGTGATGTATATTCCTCCCAGCGTTCCCCTCTGATGTATATTTCTCCCAGCCCTCCTGTGATGTATATTCCTCCCATGATGTGTATGTCACCAGTTTCTCCTATGTGATATATATGCCCCCAGCCTCTTCTGTGATGTATAGGTACCCAGTGTATGTATATGCCCTCAGCGTCTCCTATGTGATGTGTATACAACAGTCCCAGCTTGTGAGAAGCAACAAGATCAATATCTCCTAATATCATAGCCACGAAGCAAAGCTCCAGCCACCACAGTGAGTTGTTTGACCAACATTTTGTGCAGCCCCCGAATGATGATAGAAATTTCCAAATGGCCCTCGGCAGAAAAAAAGGTTCCCCAACCCTGGTCTGCTCTATTAAGACATATGCAAATGTATTCATTTTTTAAAATAAAAAAAATCCAAGAAAAGTAGTTTTCAAATGGCATCGTGTTGAGCAGATGCTAATACAGCAATGATCCTGCTTATCAAGCACACGCAGCAGCTAATAACCACAAAAACATGTCAACTGTTATACTGCGTCGTACTAAACCATAAGGTTCAAACAGAGAAAATAGAGACAATTGTGGCAGAAGTGATTTGAGTAAAGCGTTTTATACCACTCACAAAGAATGGAAATTGGCAGCACTTCATCAGCTAAACCAACTGTGAAAAGTGTTTGTTGAACTTGGTACCAGTGCAAAAAATGGAAAGCCAGCTAAAATAATCACATATGGATTTTACACTCCGCAGTTTCCATCCAATTTCTTCTTTTCGTTTCATTTTTTTGTTCCTTTTTACTTAAAGGGGTATTCCAGCTGTATATAGTGATGGTATAGTGCGCTAGTATGTCATATTACGTGCATATCACTGAGGATGAAGACCACCTCGTTACCCCCTTCCAACCACTCTTCGATTTTTTTATCTCTTTTTTCCTGCACAATTCTGCAGGAGTTCAGGTGCTGAAGCCAATTGCATGGAACTTTTTCTGCACAGTGCCTGGACAGCAGCAGAGAATTAGAAACGCTGTCACCTGTTATGGTAGAAATAACTTCCAGTGCCTTGAAAATGTTTTCTTACTCCGTGAACTTTATCACATTACATCCACAAAATTAAATGCATTTTATATTGGGATTTTATGTGATATGCCAACACAAATTAGCAAGTATTTGTAAAGTATCAGGAAATAAAACATAATTTTTTTTAGATATTTTAAAAATATAAATCTGAAAATTGTGATGTGCATTTGTATTCAGCCCCCCTGTAGTCTGATACACTAAATAAAATCCTGAGTGACCTATTGCCCCCAGAAGTCACCTAATTGGTAAATTGAGTCTATCTGTGGGTAATTTATTCTCTGTATAACTACAACTGTTCTGTGAAAGCCTTAGAGGTTTTTTTGAGAGAATTGGGGATCAAACAGCTTCAAGAAAGCCAAGGAACACACCAGACAGGTCAGGGATAAAGTTGTTGAGAAGAGTAAAACAGGGTTAGGTTTAAATTATTATTATTATTATTTATTTATAGAGCACCATTAATTCCATGGTGCTGTACATGAGAAGGGGGTTACATACAAAATACATATACAAGTTACAGTAGACAGACTAGTACAGAGGGAAGAGGGCCCTGCCTTTGCGGGCTTACATTCTATAGGATTATGGGGAGGAGACAGTAGGTGGGGAGTAGGTTGGGCAGCAGCTCCGCACGATGGTGAGGTGGCAGCTCCGCACGATGGTGAGGCGGCAGCTCCGCACGGTGGTTGGGCGGCAGCTCCGCACGGTGGCCGGGCGGCAGCTCCGCACGGTGGCCGGGCGACAGTGAGTTCATTGTAGATTGTAGGCATTTCTGAACAGGTGGGTTTTCAGGTTCCGTTTGAAGTTTGCAAGGGTAGGGGATAGTCTGACGTGTTGAGGCAGCGAGTTCCAGGAGACTGGGGACGCTCGGGAGAAGTCTTGGAGTCGGTTGCGTGAGGAGCGAATGAGGGAGGAGGAGAAAAGGAGTTCTTGGGAGGACCGGAGGTGACGTGTTGGAGTGTAGTGGGAGATTAGTTCGGAGATATATGGAGGAGAGAGATTATGGACAGCTTTGTAGGTCAGTGTTAGTAGAAAAATAGTTTATTTAATTTTTTATTTTTAAATAAAAAAAATAGTCCAAGCTCTGAACATTTCTTGGAATACTGATCAATCCATCATCCAAAAATGGAAAGAGTATGGCACAACTGCAAACATGCCAAGACATGGCCACCCACCTGAACTGACATCCCAAGCAAAGAGAGCACTAATGAGAGAAGCAGCCAAGATTTCGTCAAGTGGGAGAATATGTGCACTGGACAACTATTAATCCTATACTCCACAAATCTGGCCTTTATAGAAGAGAGGCAAGAAGAAAGCCATTTTTGAAAGAAAGCCATAAGAAGTACTGTTTGTAGTTTGCAAAAAGCCATGTAGGTGACACAGTGAGCATGTGGAAAAAGGGTCTCTGTCAGATGAGATCAAAGTAGAACTTTTGGGGCTAAATGCAAAACACTATGTGTGGTCGAAAACTAACACTGAACATAACCCTGAAAAGACCATCCCCACAGTCACACATGGTGGTAGCAGCGTCATGCTGCAGGGAGGCATTTCTTCAGCAGGGACAGGGAAGCTGGTCAGAGTTGATGGGAAGATGGATCAAGTTAAATACAGGACAATCATGGAGGAAAATCTGTTATGGGCTGCAAAAGACTTGAAACTGTGGTGTAGATTCACCTTCCAGCAGGACAATGACCCTAAAATACTGCAAGAGCTACAATGGATGGTTTAGAGCTGGAGCTATCTGCAAAGAAGAATGGGCTAAAACGTCATCCTCTTGATGTTCAGAACAGGTATAGATATACCCCATTAGACTTGCAGCAGTAATTGCCGCAAAACATGATCCTACAAAGTATTGACTCAGCAGCTAAATACAAATGCACGTCACAATTTTCAGATTATTATTAAAATAGTTAGAAATCATGTATCACTTCCTTAACATTTCATAAATACTTGCTACATTGTGTTAGCATATGATATAAATGTCCAATAAAATACATTTATGTTTGTAGGTGTGGAAAAGTTCATAGGGTATGAATAAGTTTTCGAGACACTGTATGTGGGTACATTAACACAAGACTGATACACAGCAAATCTTCCAGTACAGAAAATCCACAGTGAAATTTACAACTATAAAAAATACACAATAGCATTTGATTTTGGTTTCAGATTTCATTGAGAATATTCTGTTGATGTGCAGGAGATTTCAGATGATTGCACAGTAAATATCTGACATGTGGATGTAAAATCAAGTGCTATGTATTGGTTAGATGAGCTGTAGATCTCTCAAAAGCAGTATGTAGGAATATGTGCTCACAATATGGAGTTGTGCAAATGTTGGGCACAACTCCAATCAGCTCCCCATTTACGTTGTTTTTGAAGGAGCTTTAAGCCAGTAGTTCTTTATCCCTGCTTAGTCTGGCTCACAATGCAAACATTAAGTCAACTTCTCCCCTTTTTATCTGGTTTCAGGTGTGATTTTCATATTACCCACACCTGTTACTTGCCACAGGTGAGTTGAATGAGCATCACATGCTTGAAAAACAGTTATTGCCCCACAATTTTTGTAAAGATGCCAATGATTTTGTCCTGACGATTTTTGGAGGTTTGTGTAAAATTATGTCCAATTTGCCTTTTTTCTCTGTTTTATTTTGGGTTGTTCCAATACATACAAATGAAATAAACATGGGTATAACAAAACATGTGTACTTGCAATAGTTTTCTGGGAGAAATACTTCATTTTCTGGAACAATTTGAAGGGTGCCAACATTTTCGGCCATTACTTTATAGGCACATGGATTTTGGGGCTGTAAATGCGAATTCGAAGTGCAAAAATTCTTGCAAAAATGCGTGTAGAACGGGATAACTGTTAATACAGTCCTGGTTTTTCTAGTGTCAAGGGAGAATTTAGGTGAGACTGCTAATGGAGTCTTTGTTTAGGGTAGATCCAGAGGCACTGGGCCAAATTAGCTATCTGTACAGATATAATAAATGACTCAGAAACAATGACCACAGAGACTGTGTTCTCTCTTTGAGTCAGTATAGGCGACTGACCCGTGTAACATTTCAACCTTCAGACACATACAAAGTATCAAAATCTGTCTTTTCTCATACATCGAAGCCGTATATGGAGGTCTGGGGAGGTGCGTAGTGTTGAGGATAAGAATTGAGTATCCAAAAAATACTTAATTCAGCCATTTCATAGACTCAGGTATATAGTTTAGTAGATGTAAACTAACACACATATTTATGAATGTTCTTGTTTCTTACTAACATGTGTATATATGTATATTTAGTGATTTTCCTTAAACACAGTATATACCAGCAAATGTAATTTTAAAGATGGCTGCCGCTTCCTGTTTGCACATGGGACGATGGACAAAGGAATTCCTAAAAGCCAGAACTGAGCCAATCAAAAAGAGGATATGCTAATTTCCATGTGACTTGAAGCCCCGCCCTATGATACTTGATTGGACTAAAACTTTTGTAAGCACCCCTTTACTTCTTGGTCTAGGGGCTTTGTTTAAGAATAAAGTTCAGTTGCCTCAGGGTCTGTCATGGAGAAGGTCCATAACCGATATATAGTGTCTGTTATCGTTCATTCTCGCGTGCACTCATGACATTATAATTTGAAACAGCGGTCAGATCCAAAAAGTGACCGGTTGAGTCACGTCCTTAACAGTAGGAACATAGAAACACACATTTCATCCCACAGATAACACATTCCTTATTTGTGTGAAACCACTGATAAGACTTTCACTCATCATTATGAATACCTTCCCTGTTCATTGTTCATTTTGGCTTCATCATTTTTGGTTAACCCTTTCTTGAACATACAGCTTAGAATCATATTATGGCGTCTATGCTATTGTCATATAGACACACAGATAATTATGCAACGACATCTATATTTTGATTATTTACATACACAGATCATCTTATTACATCTGAACAAACAACCTATAGCCCAGGTTACCCTCACACTACCAGTTGTCAAAACAGCTTCAGACAACAGTTTTTGATCACATTCAGATGGAAAACCATGGCAGATAGCAGCAAACGGACTAGTCAAATTAAATGGGGTTTATTCCTTTGTCGACCTACAACAGGTAAAAATTGCAAATATGTCAGCGAAACCAGAGTTTTTGCCTCCAATTCTTGCCACGGGTTCCATGGCATATTTACTCCAAGTGAACCCTTATTCACTCCAGATTTTTCAACTGAAAATCCACAGCAGATACAGTATATTCTTGGGAACATACATATTTAAGGTATACATATTATTTTAAACATGCTACTTTTTCCAGCTTCGAGAAACAGATGAAGGAAATGCTTGTGCTCCCCGGCAATGCTGAATGGACTGGTTTAGATTATGACAGCTAGCAACTACATTGGTCAATAGCGAGAAGCGGGGTCCAAGGGTGCGACAGCCACACACAGCTAAAGTCAGAACTGAGATTTCAAGTTATAGCTCATCTTTACTACAAACTCATGATCTTTGGCCTTTGCAGGTAAACTTGACTTTTGGCTACAAATGTCAGTGGCACCTTGGGACCCTACTCCTAGATATCAACTTTATTCTAAACAACCTCTTGGACATTTTGGACAAGCTGTCTTGGTGCATTCGGACAGGGCCCCCACTTGCACTCAATTTATCCCCGCACTCCCTTATGTTTAAATAAGACTTCGGTTTATTCCATCATTTGACTTTACAATATTATATCTCTCACAACACTAAACAGCTATTCAACATTTTCAATTCTCTCCTCCGTCCTCCAGCACCACCTCCCTCTCCTCTCATCTCAGCTGAAGACTTTACCTCTTTCTTCAAGCAGAAGATTGACAACATCAGAGCTTTGGCCCACAATCACCACGGCCCCTTATCATAGCTACTCAGCCCTCTTCCTCCAAATCCAGCTTCTCCACCATCACAGAAAACAATCTTTCCACTCTACTCTCAAGATCACATTTAACCACCTGTGCACTGGACCCCCTCCCATCACACCTCATCCCCAACATCACCGCAGTCCTCATCCCAGCCCTAACCCATCTCTTCAACCTATCACTAACAAGTGGTGTATTCCCTTCATGCTTTAAACATGCCTCCATTACACCCATCCTCAAAATGCCCTCCCTTGACCCATCCTCTGTGTCAAACTGTTGCCCCATATTCCTTCTCCCCTATGCCTCAAAACTACTGGAACAGCATGTCCATCTTGAACTGTCCTCATACCTCTCATCCTGCTCCCTCTTTGCCCAGCTACAATCTGGCTTCCGACCACATCACTCTACTGAACTGCCCTAACCAAAGTCACCAATGATCTACTAACCGCCAAAGCCAAGCGACACTACTCTATCCTCCTCCTCCTGGACCTGTCCTCTGCCTTCGACACAGTAGACCATTCCCTCCTACTATAAATTCTCTCATCTCTTGGCATCACAGACTTGGCCCTATCTTGGATCTCCTCATACCTAACCGACTGAACTTTCAGCGTCTCCCATTCTCACACCACTTCCTTATCTTGCCCCCTATCTGTCGGTGTCCCCCAAGGCTCAGTTCTTGGACCCCTGCTGTTCTCCATCTACACCTTCGGCCTGGGACAGCTCATAGAGTCCCACGGCTTTCAGTATCATCTCTATGCCGATGACACACAGATCTACCTCTCTGGACCTGACATTACCTCTCTACTAACCAAAATTCCACAATGTCTGTCTGCTATTTCATCCTTCTTCTCTGCGCGATTCCTAAAACTTAACATGGACAAAACAGAGTTCATTGTCTTTCCTCCTCCTCACTCATCTCGTCCAACAAACCTTTCCATCAAACTTGATGGTTGCTCACTCTGCCCAGTCTCTCAAGCTCGTTGCCTTGGAGTAACCCTCGACTCTGCTCTATCCTTCAAGCCACACATCCAAGCCCTCTTCACCTCATGCAGACTACAACTCAAAAATATCTCCCGGATCTGTGCTTTCCTTAACCAAGAATCAGCAAAAACATTAGTGTATGCCCTCATCATCTCCCGCCTCGACTACTGCAACCTCCTGCTCTCTGGCCTCCCTTCCAACACTCTTGCATCCCTCCAATCTATTCTAAACTCTGCGGCCCGCTTAATCCACCTCTCCCCTCGCTATTCCCCAGCCTCGCCTCTCTGCCAATCCCTCCACTGGCTTCCCATCGCCCAACGACTCCAGTTCAAAACATTAACCATGACATACAAAGCCATCCACAACCTGTCTCCTCCCTACATCTGTGACCTAGTCTCCCGGTACCTACCTGCACGCAATCTCAGATCCTCACAAGATCTCCTTCTCTACTCCTCTCTTATCTCCTCTTCCCACAATTGCGTACAATATTTCTCCCGTGCCTCCCCCATACTCTGGAACGCTCTACCTCATCATATCAGACTCACCCCTACCGTGGAAAGCTTCAAGAGGAACCTCAAGCCCCACCTCTTCCAACAAGCCTACAACCTACAATAGCCCTCAGTCCAGTAGACCACTGCGCAACCAGCTCTGTCTTCACCTATTGTACCATCATCCATTCCCTGTAGACTGTGTGCCCTCGCGGGCAGGGTCCTCTCTCCTCCTATACCAGTCTGTTTTGTACTGTTAATGATTGTTGTACGTATACCCTCTTTCACTTGTAAAGCGCCATGGAATAAATGGCGCTATAATAATGAATAATAGTAATAATAATAATAATAATTATAAGGTGATACTGTGATTTGCTGTCGTTAAAGGTATTAGACGGGTGGAAATTCATGCTGCTAGTACGGTAGTACTTTATTGTCTTGCCAAAAGATGGAATAAAAAGTTTTGCTTGACCAAGATGTTGTCACGCTTGATATGGGGAAGTACCAAGCGAGCGGAGAAAGGTAAGCAAAACCTTGCGCATACAGAAGGGGGAGATGGTGACCCCTGTCCAAACCTACCGCTAGCCCCTGGGGTCCCTCACCACCCTAGATATTTTCCGAACTTATGCACCTCGCTGGATACCTGACCCTAGGATGACCCTAGAGCTGGGGTCTAGATAGGGAACAGATAAGATGAGCTCTTCGTCAACCCCACTAAACACTAAATAAAACACAGGGAACACACACAGGAGGAAAATGCATGAACTACTTATCTCCAGTTGCCTCAGGAAGAAGTTCAGCAAAGAGCAGCAACGATCTACAGAGTGCAAGGCGCCTGATTGCATCCAGAGCTTGTGAAGGAACTGAATATCACCAGCACAAGTCCAGGGAAAATTAGAGTATTTAAACCCAAGGGGAAATACAGATAATTAGCAGCTGAAGGGAAGAGGAGCTCCACAGGGTTTTAAAGGGGAAGGGATGAAAACCCTAATACACTGAACAGTAACAGCATGAAGAATAGAAAGTCAGTGAGCATTTTGCTCAGCCAAATGCTGTGACTTTCTATTGCCAGACACCACAGGACTGTCTGTCACCCGTGACACACCCGTGACAGATGTCAAGGAAGTTCTATATGAAGATATATCGGTATTTTGATTAATCCTTTTTCTCGTCAGACTTTAATAAGATTTCCTACAGAGCGGTGTATTATCCAGACTCTGTAATTTACTGTGTTCCCGCTGTTACTCTACAAGCGACTTTGTCTTTTATGCAGTACACAGATTTCTCTGATTCTTCTTTCAGTATAACTTCTGCGCTCAGTCACTGGCAGTCTAGCAGCTGTGAGATGTATATTTATAGTCACACCTTGAAAATCTCACTTCTTTAGATACAAGCTGACATATGATAGCAATCCTTTGTTTGGAAACTAGGTCTGCTCTTGCCTTCAGGGTATCAAAAAAACCAAAACCATATGGTCACCTTTGTATATACTGTTTATGCTTCGTCAGTTCTCTCTACAATGAACAGGAGCTCATGATCTGATTCCTAATTAGCATGGTTTCGGTTAATTTTAGAGAAATGCTTAACTCCAGTCCATGGGAGAAGGATGGAGTTTGTACCGGCATCATAAACTTGAAAATGCATGAATAGGACATGTAGGGTCATAGAAAAGTAAAATTTATGGAGTGTCCAGTTTAGAAAACCCATTTTCATATACCATACCATATTAGAGAATTGTGAATTAATAGATGGAGTCCTGTGCTCAGGATAGGATCTTCATTTCTTGAAAAAAGTGTTTCCGAATAACAATAGGTTGTCTTGTTCTGTGTTAGGCCCCCTTCACAAATCCATGTAAAAAAACATACGTGTTGCATGATCCGTTTTGGACATCTGTATAGCCATATGTGTGTGTCATCCATGTGCCGTTCATGTGACATGTCCATGTGACATCTGTGTGACCGGTACTGGAAAAAATTTCATGATACTGAGTGTGAACGACTGCCTTGAGATATATTGTAACAGTGCCTTTTCAGGTGTGCTTGGATTTGCTCTCGTGAAATAGACGGAAAAAAAAAATACGAGTATAAGCCAAGCTATAACAACAAGATCCAGAAGATTTGATTAAATCCCTTTTTATTTTCACAGGTCAACGCGTTTCAGAGATGTATCCATCTCCTTCATCAGGATGAAAGGAATCTTAAGTTGTAAGATTCCTTTTGTCCTGATGAAGGAGATTAATATATCTCTGAAACACGTTGACCTGTGGAAAAAAAAAGGGATTTAATAAAATCTTCTGGATCTTGTGGTTATAGCGCGGCTTATACCTGTAATTCTTTTCTCTGTCTATTTCACTACTACACTTCGGGGCCACTGCTGACCACCACCTATACATGTGCAGCAAGGGGTCGTGACTGGCACAACCCGATCAGGTGAGCGCGTTTTTAGCACTAGATCAAATTCCCATACTGGTTAAGACCCTATTTGCGCTCTTTTTCCACAGCTTTATTACGTCTTGGATTTGCTCTCGGGTATCTGATACAACACTCTTTTTTCCCCCCCTACTCTTTTTGGGGGGTTTCCCCCCCCCCACCCTTCTTTGGGTGGTCTAAAGAATGCAGTCTGTTTATATTTACCCAGAACTGTGCTATGTCTGAAACGCGATGAGGTAAAAAATATATTTATTAGTTAAAAAAGAAGAGACTGCCACAATTGCAGTACAAACCAAAAGACAAGAGCATCACATGTAGTGCAAAACATAACCCCTGACAAAGGTGACGCCGAAACGTGTGCGTCGGGGCTGGGTGTCACATGTGAGGGTAAGTTCTCCAGGTCCAGGTCTCCTCTGATCAGGTATTCTTTCTAATCCTCCATTACTTTTACTATTCTTAGGGCGGCCTCACACGCTACGATATATTGGGCGATATGTCGTCGGGGTCACGGATTCCGTGACGCACATCCGTCATCGTTAGAGATATCGTAGCGTGTGACAGCTGTGAACGAGCAAAAATACTCACCTCGTTGCTCATTGACACGTCGTTCGTTTTCATAAAGTCGTTCCTCCTTCTGCGCGCCGGTTGTTCGTCATTCCCGAGGCAGCACACATCGCTCCGTGGGACACCCCAGGAACAACAATCACAGCTTACCTGCGTCCTGCCAGCAATGCGGAAGGAAGGAGGTGGGCGGGATGTTACGTCCCGCTCATCTCCGCCCCTCCGCTTCTATTGGGTGGCCGCTGTGTGACGTCGCTGTGACACTGAACGTCCCTCCCCCTTCAGGAAGTGGATGTTCGCCGCCCACAGCGAGGTCGTTCGGGAGGTAAGTACGTGTGTCGGGGGTAAACGACTTTGTGCGCCACGGGCAACAAATTGCCCGTGACGCACAAACGATGGGGGCGGGTGCGATCGCTCGTGCGATCACACGATAAACCTTCTCGTGTAACGCCGCCCTTACAGTTTGTTTCACTAGCGGTCACCGCTTGAGGTTGTGCACCTAAGGCCACTAGTGCTTTATTCCCTTTGGCACACCATCGTTTGCACATCCCCCACGCAGTGTCCCTCCTCTCCCTATCTCTATTTGTTTACTGATTACATAGTCACTCTACATTAGCCTGACAGTTACATGCCATTTGTTTCCCAGTTCTGCATCTTTTTACCTTTATTAACAAGCGATATATACGGTATACTGCAGAATTGTGCGTTCCATATTTTGTTATATCCTTCTTTCTGGTCACACATCCATATTACCTTTAACCATATTGCTACCATCTTTGCCACTGTTTGGTCCTGGACTGTTTATTATATGTTATATAGTATATGGCGTCTCTGCCCCCATGTTTTGCACTACATGTGATGCCCTTGTTTTCTGGTTTGTACTGCCATTGTGGCGGTCTCTTCTTTTATAACCAATAAATATATTTTTGACCTCATCGGTTTTCTGTGGAATTTTTTCTACATTTCTGTGTCTCCTATGTATTTTCCGTAGGTCGTTCTATAGGCTTGCAACCCACACACCTCTTTATTATTCGGCTTTGATGTATGTATTTATTTATGTTGGTGCTATGTACAGTTGCTTCTTTTGATCTATCTCGGTATTTATGTAAGAAACGCGTTGGATGTCTAATGGCATCTTTATGTGTACCTGAATTTTAAGCTGTTCAAATAAAGTTGTGGAGTTTTAATCCAGAATTGATAGAGTTTTCATTCTATTATTGTCTATGTATGTGAGCCCAGCAGGAGGGCTGCTGTCTCCGTGCCAAGGATTAATAGCAGCTGAAAAGTGTGAGCCGGCGAATATTGTGCTTACATGTAACTGTACTATAATCCCTTAGTGAGCTGGTAGTCTGTTCTTATCTAGAGCAAAACAGATTTTAGCCATTTTTCAGGATGATGAAGCTACGTTCCCACAATGAGTTTTTGGTGAGTTTTCAATGCTGCGTAAAAAATGCATATTAGGCTATGTGCCCACGGGGAAAGTGTCCTGTGGATATATCCGCAGGACATTCTGCAGGAGCTCCCAGAAAACCGCAGCACAACTTTTGTCTGTTTCCATGCTGCGGTTATGCTGCGGAATGTCCTGCGGATATGCTGTGGTCATTCTGCATTGAGGATACAGTACCATGGCTTCAGCACTGCATCCTCAATGCAGAACAAGGGCTGGAGTGATCGGGGAGTTCATACTTTCCTCCATCACGCCACACTTCACTTCCCGGCCGTGTCTGTCTGCACATTGCCAGAGGAGATGGGCAGGCCTGAATTAACTCTGGCTGTCACATGACCGGAGCTTGTACAGGCCCCGCCCACCTCCTCCTTCCTGCTTCTGGCTCCACTGCCCTCCTCTGCACTAGAGGAAGTGACTCCGGTGTCTGCTATCAAGGCAGGTAAAAATGGGACCATGCGGAAAAATCTGCAGGAATAATTGACATGCTGCAGATTTTTCCGCAGGGAAATCCGCATTATTTCCGCTGTGGAAAAAAACGCAGCATGGGCACAGCAGTTCCAAAATGCCATAGAAATGGCTGGGGACTCGTTGTACTGCGGATTTTTGAAAAATCCGCGGAATTTCTGCGAAAAAATCGAAAAAAGCAAATTTTCCGTAGCGTGGGCACATAGCCTTACAGTTCCAGCAAAGTGTATGGGATATATGGAAATCTACTAGCAACTGTGTTTCTTTTTTACGCTTTATGGCATATTAAGTGGATACAAAACAGAGTGGTAAAGAATAGAATTATTGTCTCAGTAGCCTAATGGCCAAGACCACCAGGTCCAAGAGTAACTAATTTACAAAAAAATGTTTGTTTTTTTGTTGTTTCTTTTTTTAATTATATCCAGTTGTGAAAGTTATTTAACTTTACAAATCATATTATTAAGCGAGTTGGCTTCAGTCCTGTAAAAATAAAAAACCTTGAATTTAAGTTGCCTCCAAATTGAAATTTTAGTCAGTTTTTAAATGGACTCAATTCATCAAAGCTATCCTGGCGTTTTGAAAAGTATCTATCTGCGCTAAAATGTTGCTGTTTTTGAAATTTTCACACCATTTTCACCCAACGTGTGAAATTGGGGCGGCACATGGGTGTAACAACTGCCACTCCTCAATACCATGAAAAGCGATGGTGTTCACTATGCAATAAATCTGACTCCAGCACTCCTTACCCCACTCATTCAACGTTCCTGATTCATGAAGAAGCGTTTGCTGGTCTTAAAGGAAACCAAGCAGCAGGATTTTCATATATAAAGTAAAGCCAGTGCTATTCTGGCACTAGGATGCTGAATGTAAGCATTGGTGGCTCAGTGGTTAGCACTGCAGTCTTGCAGCGCTGGGGTCCTGGGTTCAAATCTCACCAAGGACACCATCTGCAATAAGTTTGTATATTCTCCCTGAGTTTGTGTGGGTATGCGTGGGTTTCCTTCCCCACTCCAAAAACATACTGATAGGGAACTTAGATTGTGAGCCCCAATGGGGACAGTGTTGCCATTGTATGTAAAGTGCTGTGGAATTAATAGCACTGTATAAATGAATAAATATTATTATATTATTATAGCTTTTTTCTGAGATTGGATGTTTTGTTTCAGAAATATGTGCAAGTAAAGTTCTAGCAATGCACTGCTTTTTGATTGACAGGTGCAACAGGAAGGGAATATGTTGGTGTGGTTTTGCTATCTATTCCTGCCCCTGTCTGCGTGCCTGGCCTTCCCACTCCTGATACCGTCATAGCTGTTAATTCAGTTGCAGATAGACAGACAGGGGCGGCAATAGATAGCAACATCTGACCCACATATTCCCTTCCTGTTGCACCTGTCAATCAAATAGGAATGTATTGTTCGAACTTTACTTGCACATATTTCTGAAATAAAACCTCCAATTTCTGAACAAAAGCTATGCTTACATTCAGCATCCTAATGTCAGTATAGCACTGGCTTTACTTTATATATGAAAATCCTGCTGGTTGGTTCCCTTTAATTTTGTTTTTCTTCACTACTTTGGTTCATTGTTATGGAGTGGGAATAGTTCGCAGCACAGCCCAAATGCATATCTGAGAATCTTAAGAATAGTTAACGCAGGTTCTGGAGATATGCTTTTTTTGTTATGAAGTCCTTGTCTCCTATCTTGACAAAGAACTTTGTTCCTTGGTTTTATTTTTTCCTCCGTTGTCATGCTCAATAAGCGCGCCAGTCATAAAACACAATAATAAACCTCATGTAGTTGTATCATTGCGATTATTATTGCTGTAATAAAACTACACACTGGTGAGAAGATGCAGTGTGCATACACCTCCCAAAACATCACATTTATGCAATAAAAAAGCAGCATCGCACATGCAGTCTGATGGGATTATATCACAGTGGAGAAAGACTAGTGCGCATTCTAAGAGAAACTGCTATTTCCCAGGTTTGTATCTTAATTATTTACAAACACTGACATATTATACTTATAATATACTTTTCCCATTGAGTGTAATATGTTTTACCATTTTAAATGAAAAAACTATGCTCATGCTATGCTTCTTCTCTAGTATCCTCCATAGTCAGTACAGACAGTAAAATAAACAACATTGTTTCATAGTTTTTCGGAATAGTTAGGTAAAGAGTTCCAAAAGTCCTTGTAAGATGCCTGTCCTCATTGCAGCATCTCTAGCATCTACCAGAGTAAAGGGGCTTTACAAGCAACGACATCGCTAACGAGATGTCGTTGGGGTCACGGAATTCGTGACGCACATCCGGCCTCGTTAGCGACGTCGTTGCGTGTGAAACACACGAACGACCGCTAACGATCAAAAATACTCACCTTATCGTTGTTCGTTGACACGCCATGCTGATCCCAAATATCGTTGCTGTTGCAGGACGCAGGTTGTTTGTCGTTCCTGCATCAGCACACATCGCTATGTGTGACACCACAGGAACGAGGAACATCACCATCCCTGCGGACGCCGGTGTGACGACATGGACTCTCATGGGTTAAAGTTTCTTAAAATTCAGCCAGACAGGATGATAGATTGTTTATAGACGGGGATAAGTCCCTCATTGTTTCTACAAGACTCTTGTTGACTCATGTAATTGTGTTGGCCACTGAAAGCCAGACGCATTGTCTCTCCAGACTCTTTCAGTAACCATTGTAACGTAGTTGTGTATTGCTAATGTGATTACCTTAGTAGCCATTGTCGAGTCTGTGACTTTCAGACTTCATGTAGATATCTTAAGTCTTTCTATACACATCATTTAAATGAACATTGTCCATGCAGCTTGAGATTCATCCAATGGGAGAGGCGATCTTGTCCAACCAATCAATGAGGACGCAGTGTATCCAAGTAGAAGGATGTGGCTATAAAAGGGATTTCTTTAAGCCACCAGGTTGTTGATGGATGCTGATGGATCCAGTCTAAGCTCTTCGGAGCTCACTAGAGGATCAGGATATCTTATGGCTTCAATCTAGGGACTCTGGTTCCGGTTGGAGACCATATCCACAGCCTAGGGATTTTGACCCCGGCTGCCAGGATTGTATCATCATACCAGGACTACCTAAGGAGGACACTCAGGTTGGGACAGTTCAGTCACCTGTTACAGACTTTGCAGACATCAGCCAGCTTCTTAAATCTGGCGTTATTCCAGTCACGGTGGGTGCTCGCCGAAAGCGGGGTGCTGCTGGATTGGAGTAAATAGCCCTGGAAGCTCTGAGGCATGGACATTCTAAATCCCTGGTGAGCCAGCGGAAGGGTGAGACTCTGTTGCCTGTTACATTTGTGTTTTCTGGTTATGTGTTATGGGCCGTTAATTGTTTGGGGATCCAATAAAGTCTAATTATTGTGGTTCCCTCACCCTGTGTTGTCTGAGTAGTGTTACGCCCACGATTAAGGAAGCCGGTGTTCAGTTGGGATGAGCCCTGAGCCACGCTGTCTTTCTAAAGGTGGCGGGTTTTAGTGGACGAGAGCACCCACTGAGCCCCGTGTCTCCACAGCCGGCAATGAGGAATTGTGTGGATCCAGATTTATGTGCTCTGCTTTTATCTACTTTCTTCTGGTGACTGTGTGGCTTACATGCTTAAAGGGAGAAAGAAAACTTGTCCCCCCCCCCCCTTGTTTAATTTATTCTTTGCGCCCCTGTATACCACATTCCCAGTATCATTGTTATATTGGAGACTTAGACAGGTAGCTATTATTTCCTCCAAAAAGTAGTTCAGAGAGTTGGAGCTACGGGTGACTTTAAAAACTGCAAATATTCAATCCTGAATGCATATTGCATCTTAAAATTCTTACTAATTAGCATTTTCATTTTTATGTAAAATATAATGATAGAAATCTATTGTCCCCAGTTTGAGGCTGCGCCACCCGAGTGCGCCTTGTTAATATATTACTGTACCTGGCTTTTCTTGGATTACTTTCCTCTAATTAAAGCTCCCTCTACGGTGCGATCAGCAAACTGTTTACACAATCAGCCGTGTGCAGCGAAAATATTAGAAACAACACATTTGTTTGTTTGCAAATACACCTTGTAAATTATCCTTGTCTTCCATCTAATTAACACAGTTACAAAAATCTACAACTGCTGCCATACTGGACGGAGAACGCGAGGAAGTAATAAAGTGCGCTCAGCCCTGCTGCTGCTCTCTGTGGCTCGTACCCGCCCTGGGGCCATGTATGAAAAATGTCTTCTGGATGCAGACGCCATGTGGTTTTTTTGTCTTAGACAGAGGCATTAATTTTGTCTGGTGTATGAAGATTAGGTTGCAAATGAGAACAGCTATTTTCTGTTGTACATTTTTGGAACATTTGGGTTTTTTTAAGTTTATTTTCCATATCAAAATCATCGTTGTTTTCAGTGGGAAACCCCTTTGCTGTTCATACGTCTACTTATTCTTCTACCCCATTTCCAAAACCAGTTCAATACGTCAGATGACATTTTGTAATATGATCTTCATGTGGACTACACCACAAAACTGTATTAAGTAGCAATATATGGAAAAGTCCTATTGAATTGGATTACTTCTTATGCGAATTTACGGCAGATCAAATTGTAAATCCACAGCTGACACATGGACCTTGTTGCATAAAAAAAGTTGCCAGAATTTTATTGGAAAACAGCTTAAAATGTAACTTTTGTATGCTTCTTATTTCATACAAATCTTAAAGGGGTTTACTTATCTTACTTCATAGGCCTGTTTCACACGTCAGTGAAAAACACAGACGCTTGTCACTGACGTACTAAAAATAATATATGTACCTCCGTGTGCCATGATTCATGGCACACGTGGGTTCTTCATGTGCTATCAGTGATCAGTGATCCGTGATAGCACATGGAGATAAACTCACCTGTCTCCGCTCCTGCTGTCCGTGGTGCTGAAGTCTTCCAGATGCTGTCTCCTGCTGTTGTTTCTCTCACCGCTGCAGCTACTTCCGGTCGGCTGTGCAGTGCATAACTGCATATTCATGAGAATAATTAGCCGACTTGGAAGCAGCAGAGAGCAGCGGCTGGAGACAGCATCGCTGGAGACAATTGAGTTTAAAAAGTTTTTTATTTTCAATGTCCGTGTTTTTCTGGTACGTGTTTCACGGATCACACCATAGTGTGTTATTCACTTTTATGTAGCTCGATTATGTTCAGAACTCCCATAACAATGTATGTTCATCATCAGAAGAACAGTGGTTCCATGACCCCATTTACCAATTCTATGCTGCTATAATTTCCATAGATTTCCTAGGTAAGTACTACTTATAAGTAAGGCCACTTGTCACGGTCATCTCTCTGCTTTGGGGCTCTGCACATAAATGTATTCCTTTTCTTTTGTCTGGGAGAGGGTTACTGTCTGCATTTCTTTCCAGCAAGCATGTCTTCACCTCTTCAGGTGTTTCTTATTTGGACCACTTCCAGTCCCTATATATACCCTGTGCTTCCAGCAGAGGGAGCCTGTTATTCTCATTCAGTTGGAAGCTTGGCCTGGAGGTGAAAGGAGCTGTAAGAGTCCTCTCTGCGACTTGCTGTGTTGGCTGGAGTATTGGGGCTGACTCCTGCAGTCTGTGGTGTGCTTAATGTACAGTGTGAAAGTTTCCCAGTCGTCTGTTTTCTTCTGCCCTTTTATGTTGTAGCCCCCTGTGCACAACTAGTCGCTTTTTTGTTTGTGATTTCCGTGTGTATGAGTTTTTTGTTTTTCCCCTGTTCGTGTGTAGTTGTGTTTACGGTCCCGGCTCACCCCTCGGGTGGAGGTTGGGGAGGGGAGTTACATCAGGGCTTGAACAGGAGTTAGAGTCACGCTGGTGACTCAGACCTCACAACCATTAAGTGTACCTCTGAGCTGAGGGACAGTGCAGGGTCCCCAGTCTGAGGGTCAGCCTAGGTGTCCTAGTCCTGTCATTCTTTTCCTGTGACACCACTTCAGATGAAGGCTTTGGGGACCTTGGCTTCACAGAATTACCGAATAGTAATAGGGACTCCAATACAGTACTGGTGAAAGGTTCAAGATATGAGTTATGCTATAAATATGTAACATGGAAATACTCCTTTAATTGGAAATGCGGCATGCAAGAACCAAAGTACAGAAATAGAAATGTAATAACCATAGTGTAGTTATACTAGAGATTCTATATGAAGAGGTAAGACTCATTACTAGTTCATTAGATTTACTTCAGAAATATGAATTTAGGGAACAAGAATGTTATGAAAATATCAAAGCAAAAGGAAATTAAGCCTGAATGAAGCAAACCGATGTTTGTGGATAACAGCATATATTATATCTTTATCGGGAATTACCAATCCAGAGGTCTAAAATAAAAATCAAACAAAGGCAAGACGTATTCTTTTCTGTCCCTCTCCTTTGTAGAAATCAATACTAATGACGGTCTGATTACTTTATAATTAGTGGATAATAGAGGTCCTACTTTAAGATAATACTTTGTATTTATTCCTCAGTATACCAGCTGCACTCTATTAATGAAGATTTATCCAAATGTAGGAATATACCTGAAAAAACACAATCTTAGTAAATCCACTCTTAAGGGTGCTTTACACGCTGCAACATCGCTAGCGATAGCTAGCAATGTCGTGCGCGATAGCACTCTCCCCCGTCGTTCGTGCGACATTTGGTGATCGCTGCCATAGCGAACATTATCGCTACGGCAGCGTCACACGCACATACTTTTTCAGCAACGTCACTGTGACCGCCGAACAATGCCTCCTTCAAGGGGGAGGTGCGTTCGGCGTCATAACGACGTCACTGCGGCGTCACTAAGCGGCTGCCCAATAGCAGAGGAGGGGCGGAGATGAGCGGGACGTAACATGCCGCCCACCTCCTTCCTTCCTCATTGCCGGTGGACGCAGGTAAGGAGATGTTCATCGTTCCTGCGGTGTCATACATAGCGATGTGTGACGCCGCAGGAACGACGAACAACCAGCGGCATGCACTACCAACGATATTATAAAAAGGAGCGACGTGTCAACGATCAACGATTTTTGATGTTTTTGCAATCGTTGATCATCGCTCCTTGGTGTCACATGCTGCGAAGTCGCTAACGGCGCCGGATGTGCGTCACTATCGACGTGACCACAACGATATATCGTTAGCGATGTCGCAGAGTGTAAAGCACCCTTTAGGCCGATTTTTTTAAATTCTTTTATAGGGAAAAAAAGGCCTATTTTCAATAAAGTTTGATCTGTGGGTCCATCTTTACCATCAGTGTTGTCTGTTTTCTCATATGAGAAAAAATTTGATTAAGGTTTCTTACTTTTCTCTTAGCATTCCATAGTCACATGGGTTGAAGAAAGTTCACCCTTCCTCCACCAAGTATATATTTTTGTCACTAAATCATCTGTAACCAAGATAGTGGTGCGCTGAGGATATCATCCAGCCCTTTTTTAAAAGCTGTTATAGTATCTGCCATTACTACCTCTTGTGGTAGGGTATTCCACAATCTGACTGCTCTAACTGTAAAGAACCCTTTCCTATTTAGCTGCCGGAATCACCTTTATTCCACTCGCAGTGAGTGCCCCTGGTCGTTGGTATTGTCTTTGGAAGGAATAAGTCATGAACCAATCCTTTATATTGATAACACATGTATGTATACGTATAAATGAAATCTCATTGTCAGTGTAGCCCATCAGGACACCAGATTATACTCTGGTAGGCCATGTTCCTTAGTGGTCCCTTGAGCCAGACGTAGAGGGGGCCCGCCGGTAACTCTTGCTTGGTTGTTCAAAAGGCCACTGGCCTATAGGTTGTCAGCCAACTTCAACGTGTGGCACATGACAGTGACATTATTACCATGCACTGAAGTCAGCTGCCGGCCTCTGATATGCCAGTGGCCACTTTAACGTTTGCGCAGGGTGTGACCTAGCAAGAAGATACCACTCAGGAATGGGAGCAAGGTGAGGATGTGTTGTTTTTATTTCCTATGTTTTTTTCTGTGTGCTGGTATATAGGAGGCTATGTGAGGGCACATACTGTCTATACGGGACTTTTTATATGGTCCTGCTCATCATATGAGACCGTAAGGTACGATAGTAATTTATAATATAGAGTAGAGACCCCCCTATTGAGATTTGCCGTGACGTGGCAGGGGGGCTCAAATCATTGATCAATTGTTTGCAAAAAAAATCTCATTGAATTGTTACAGTAGGAATGAATTTGTGAATTTACACTTTTTATTGTTGCATGCCATTCATAGACAGTGCTGGCTCCCCCCTCTTTGTGTCTATACGGGACTGTATGGGGGCTAATACTGTCTATAGGAGGCTATGTGGGGGCTCATGCTGTTAATAGGTTGCTATGTGGTGGCTAATACTGTCTATAAGAGACTATATGGGGCTCATGCTGTATATAGGGGACTACGTGTGGGCTCATACTGTATATAAGGTACTATGCAGGGGGTCATACTGTAAGTATAGGACTATGTGGGGCTCATGATCTTTATAGGGGGCTTTGTGTGGACTCATACTGTCTATAGGGGATTGTGGGGCTCATTCTGTTTATAGGGGGCTATTTGTGGGCTAAAACAGTTTATTGGGGACTATGTGGGGACTCATGTTGTTTATGGGGGGTTATGTGTGGGTTTATGCTGTTTATGAGGGGCTATGTGTGACCTTATAGTTTATATAGGGAACTATGTAGTATCTAATACTGTCTATAAGAGACTATATGGGGCTCATGCTGTGTATAGGGGGCTATGTGTGGGCTCATACTGTATATAAGGTACTATGCAGGGGCTCATACTGTATATAAAGAACTATGTAAGGCTCATGATCTTTATAGGTGGCTTTGTGTGGGCTCATACTGTCTATATGGGATTGTGGGGCTCATTCTGTTTATAGGGCTCTCTTTGTGGGTTAAAATAGTTTATTGGGGACTATGTGGGGACTTGTGTTGTTTATGGGGGGTTATGTGTGGGTTTATGCTGTTTATGGGGTCTTTGTGTGACCTTATAGTTTACATAGTGGACTATGTGGTGTCTAATACTGTCTATAGAGGACTAGACTTCATTTAGCAAGGCCGCATCCACTATTTTTTCGGTTCTGGCTGGAAGTATGCATATTGCGTACTTGGTCACCGTTCCCGGTCACAGCACACATATAGCCATATGAGGCTTGTTTTTTGCGGAGAGGTTGTAGATTTGAATGACATCATTCATTCTGCCACATATTGCGATGAAATGCCACAATTGTTTTTTTTATTTACCATGTTCAGTATATGGTAAAACTAACCAGGCAGTGTGACTCCCCAGGTCAGTACGAGTTCGTAGATACCAAACATGTAGAGTTATTTTTATTTAAGTGGTGAAAATCTTTTCAGAAATTTGTAAAAAAAATTATTTGCGCTTTTGTCACCATTTTCCAAGACCATAACATTCTCATTTTTTGGTATCCGCCGCTGTGTGAGGGCTTATTTTTTGCCTCCTGAGCTGATGTTTTTAATGATAAGATTTTTTGGGTAGCTGTGATGTTTTGATCGCCTCTTGTTGCACAGTTCTTGTGACCAAAAAATGTAATTATGGCGTTTTCAATTTTTTTCTCGTCATCGATTTGATTAATTTATTTTATATTTTGATAGCGGGCAATTCTAAACACAGCGATACCAAATATGTGTGTTTAGTTTTATTTTCAATGGGGCCAAAGGGGATTGATTTGAACTTTTGTGTTTGTTTTTTTTAAATGTTTTCATATTTTTGTAAACTTTTTTTTTACACTTTTTATTCTTTTACTAGTCCCCTTAGAGGACTTGAAGCTGATACAGTCCGATCACTTCTGCTGTTCAGAGCATTGCTTCAGCATCACTCTGTATAGCATAAATGCTGATCTCCTGTGAATGTTGGTGCACAGCTGGCATTCACAGGAACTATGTCATAACAGTGGCAGGGGTCATCAGCTGACCCCCCTACTGTCATATCAACCCATTGGCACACCGCAATCAGATTACAGGACCTCCGATCGCGGCAGGGAATGGCGCACTCCCCGCCAAGACGTGTTAAATCCTGCTTTCAGAGATTGATAGTGACTTTTAACTTTGATCCACCCGCGCCTCTTAATTCCACATGCCAACTGATCAGATCACCTGACGTGTGGGGAAACATGTGGGCTCACCACACGAGCCCGCATTAAAGGGACAGATACAATCTAGATCATGAAAGGGTTTAAAATGCACTTTACATTTTTGCCATCGTTTTCTCCATCCATGTTTTTTTTTTTAATGCAGCATTTTACTGTACCAGCACAGTGAATGAGAAGTCTTCTGCAAATGTTGCTTTTTTTCCTTGCAGGTTTGAAGCCATTTCTAATCTGCTGCATATCAACTCTCTAAAGAGAGCTTTACACGCTATATTGTTAATGTTTTATAGTCGGGGTCACGTTGTTAGTGACGCACATCCGGCGTCATTAACGATTTCGCAGCGTGTGACACTTACCAGCGACCTCAAAAATGGTGAAAATCGTTCACCAAGGAGAGGTCGTCCCAAAACCAAAAATCGGTAATGGTTGATTATCGATGTGGTTCGTCGCTCCTGCGGCAGCACACATCGCTGTGTGTGACACTGCAGGAGCGAGTAACGTCTCCTTACCTGCCGCCGGCCGCAATGCGGAAGGAAGGAGGAGGGCGGGATGTTACATCCCGCTCATCTCCGCCCCTCCGCTTTGATTGGCCGGCTGCTTAGTGACGTTGCGGTGACGTCGCTGTGATGCCGAACGTCCCTCCCCCTTGAGGGAGGGATTGTTCGGCAGTCACAGCGACGACGACGACCAGGTAAGTATGTGTGACGCTGCCGTAGCGATAATGTTCGCTGCGGCAGCGATCACACGAAATCGCATGCACGACGGGGGCGGGTGCTTTTGCGTACAATATCGCTAGCAATTGCTAGCGATATCGTAGTGTGTAAAGCCCGCTAAAGTGTTTTTGCAGCATTTCACCCCCCCCCATTCCAATGTTCACAGAAAAAACAGCTTTTTTATGCAGCTTTTTTCCTGCTATGAGACAATTTTGGTTTGCAAATTCCTTCTGTTGCCATCAAAATTTATGTTGGTGCCTGTTCATATACAGCCACCGCCTCCTGTTCCATAGGCATTATTACTTAAGCACCACCTGCCTGGGGCTGTTCCGCCCTTCATCCATGTCTGCTGGTCTGACACTGTGGGGGCTAGTTCTGACATTGTGCTGGTGTGTGTGGTTCTGCCGCACGCACTGGCACCTGGACTGCCCTTCTACTCGCAGTTGTCAGCCCTTGCAGCATGGGAGCGGTTCTGACACTTCTCAGGTAGGTGATGTTCTCATATGGTCCTGCGCATTACACGAGACCTTATGGTACGTATGTGTGGCGCCCCAGGACCTGGTCGCCACAACAGCATTGCCCTCCCAAAGGGTTAATGCTGAGCCTGGAGGTAATTGGGAGGTCCATTGGCCAGCAAGTTTAACATCCAACGCAGTTCTCCCTCCGGCCAGCAGGGGGAGCTCTGAACCTGGGATTCCAGGGAGTATCCCCTTAAGTCTGATCTGGGGGAGGAAGTAGTGTTCAGTCTGTAGAGAGCAGTAGAAGTGAACAGACGCAGAGTGAGCTGTCCTGTGAATCTGGGGCCTAGAGCTAGAGTAGCTTGGCCCAGAGAAGCAGGAGTAGCTGAGAGGCAACGGAGAGACTCGGACATCGGAGTCTGTGGCCACCAGGGCTTAAAATACTCCCTGGTAGCCGAATCCGAAGGGCAGGAGAGCTGCAAGCACCTGGCCCAAAAACATCCCAAAAGCACAGCTGCAGCATCAAGGCCCGGTGTGGACTCCAGCAGAGAAGCACCAGAGAGGGCCTGCGCAGCCTGCTACAGAGGGAAAGGGACGTACCATCAGTCCCAGCAGCAAAGAGGGCCATTGCTGGATTCAGAGAAGCAGGGTCCTATCATAACAAAGAAAAGCACAGGAGTAGGCCTCATACTCAGCTGGCCAGAAAGATCTCCCCAAGTACTTCCAGGCCGACCGGATCCCCATCACCACCTGTAACGGTCTCCCAGGACTGGACTGTTCCCAAAGTAAAAGAGGAAAAGGTAAAAAGACTGTTGTTTGTGCCTGGTTCTTTCATTGCCTGTCGGCCCTGCACCGTGTTAGCCACACAACACCATAGACTTCCACGAGCACTAACAGGGTCCCCGGGGCTCCGCTCCACCTGTGGGGAGCAGTACCACCATTGCTGCTATAACATCACCCCGGAGGCCTCACACAGCAGCGGCGGCTTAATAGCCGCAGACCACAGGTGGCGTCACGAACACAAACTTTATTCATCAAGCCACATATTCTACTGACACCCACCAGGGCCACGGAGCCGGGCCCAGCCACCACTGACTACCACCGGACTAGTCCGGCCCGGCACCGGGTGTCCCATAGCCCTGGGGTGGGCGAGTCGACTTTGGCGTCACGAACAGGATTTCGTGCCCGGTCCCACCGGGTACTGTGCGCCTGAAGAATTGCGCTTAAAAGACTGTGTTACTGCGTGTTTCACTGTTTGAAAACTGCCGCCGCCATTAGCCCCGCTGAGCGCAGGAAGAAGGGGGGCGTGCCTGATAAAGAGCGCGAAGGGAGCGCGCCATCAGAGCAGAGCGCTGTTAACCCCGCGCTACCCAGAAGGGAATTTGAAAAGTGAACGGAGCCTGGTAAGGTTCACTAAGGGGGAGGAAGATGTCCGACTCGGAGGGAGGGCAGGTGGCTGCCATAGCCCGAGACGCCGCAGCACCAGCCGAAGCAATCCCAGTCGCCGTCACCCCAGCCCCCGCTGTAGCGCCGGTAATGCTGATCACGATGCCGTACATCCTGGGAGCGGAGTGGCTGCCGCAGTACTCCGGGGAGTCCCATACCTTGAGCGACTTCAGAGAAAGTCTGCACAGCTTGTTCCGGGTGTATCCTCTGACTGAGAGCCAGAAGGTGGGCATATTAATGGGGCAGCTAGCCGGCGCAGCCCAGCGTGAAGTGAAGTCCTGGCCTGATACAGATAAAGGGACAGCAACCCAGATACTGGCTAAGCTAAAGAGTACTTTTGACACCCGCACCGCAGCAGAAATAAAGATGAGATTCTTTGGGTGCAAACAACGGGCCACAGACAGCATACGGGACTATGCCTTAAACTTGCAGGAGGCCCTGAAAGCAGTTAAACAGGTGGACCCAGAGAGTGTACGTGAAGAACACAAACTCCTAACTGAGCAGTTCATAGAGGGGCTCCTGTCAGATGCCCACAGGACCCAGCTGCGTATCATGGTCCTGCAGAACCCTGCTCTGGACTTTGCAAAATTTAAGGACCAGGCCATCCGGGTACTGAGAGAATCTACACCGAACGACCCAGTACCCCTCCGGCCTCTTGCTATCACGTACCTTGGGGTGGTGCCTGCAACACCAGCTGCTGCAGGGGCCGAGGCGCAGTCCCTGGAAAAGGATCCCACTGCAGAGCTCAGACAGCAGGTCCGGGAGCTGACCAAAACTGTAGCTGCCCTTGCCAAGACCGTGCAGTCTCTACAAGTGACCCCATCACCTGCAAGAATCGAGTTGGCCTCCAGCCCAGATGACGTCCCATGAATGCGACAGAGGAGGATTCCGCCGACCCGAGGCAGAGACACAGACCGGTATGATTCAACGGGACAACCGATCTGCCGCCGCTGCAGCCAGGCGGGCCACATTGCACGACACTGTCCTTTAAATGGGCCGAGCCTGGGGCCAGGAGCCGACCCCCAGGTGTAAGGAATCCCGGCTCAACCCTCAGCCGCAGCAAGTATGTGGGAGGACGACCGGTCCTTCCTATTGTGCTGGATGGGATCCCTTTGAATGCTCTCCTGGATACGGGGTCCCAGGTAACAACCATCCCCTATAAACTGTACAAAAGATATTGGGCTGATTCAGACATTGACCATGGCCCAGATGATGATTTAACAATTGTGGCCAGCAATGGTCAGCCCTTGCCTCAAATTGGGTACAAAGAAGTAACCATTAAAGTGGGGCGGGTAGAATTGCCATGTCAGGGCATGATAATTGTAGATATTGATCGCAAAGAATCTGACCCACTGCTAACCATTGGTACAAATGTGATAGAAAATTGTATTGCCGAGGTGATAATTTTGTTGCAACAGGCGTCTGAAACTGCCAGCTCCGGGCAGCAGCGTGCCCTACAGAGGGAGATCCGAGCCCCGATGAGGAGACAGCAGGTAGAGCTGGCCGGAGGAGAAATTGGCAGTGTGAGGGTAAGTGACCCCCTCCCCATTGCAATACCCCCAAGAAGTGAAATGTTGATATGGTGTCGGGCAGCAATAGGCCTCAAGGGTCAGGACTACCATGCCTTGGTAGAACCGGTGTATTCAGACAGTAGGCCTGGAGTCCTGATAGCCAGAGGGGTAGCAGACGTCCGCAAGGGGAGAGTGCCCGTCCGTGTCCTGAATTGTGGGGAGGAGGAAGCCAAATTGCCCCGGTACGCCACTGTAGCAAAACTGTACACTGTCAGCAACAATACCATCAAAGCAGTGGAACCCTTGATCCCGTCCGACCAGGCGGAAGACAATGGCTCCAAGGGGCAGCTGGAAGACTGGTGCCAAAAATTACATGTGGGCACCGACTCCACCCCCTCACACCAAAAGCATGGGGTTTACCGGGTGGTACAGGAGTACGAGCGGGTCTTCAGCAAACACCCCCTAGATTTTGGGCAGGTGAAAGGGGTTAAACATCAAATCCCCACGGGTGATCATCATCCCATTAAAGAGAGATACCGCCCTGTACCCCCAGCACAGTATCAGCGTGCCAAAGAAATGTTACGGGAAATGAAGGAGGCTGGGGTTATCAGAGATAGTTGTAGCCCCTGGGCAGCTCCACTAGTGCTCGTAAAGAAAAAAGATGGTACAATGAGAATGTGTGTAGATTACAGGCAAATTAACCGCATTACACATAAAGATGCTTATCCACTGCCCAGAATAGAGGAGTCACTAACAGCCTTAAAGTCAGCTAACTATTTATCCACCTTGGATCTCACCAGTGGGTATTGGCAGGTTCCCGTGGCAGAGGCGGACAAGGAGAAGACTGCATTCACGACACCAATGGGCCTCTGTGAGTTCAACTGTATGCCATTCGGGCTCTGCAACGCCCCAGGGACATTCCAAAGGTTGATGGAGTGCTGCTTGGGCCACCACAACTTTGAAACCGTGCTGTTGTACCTGGATGACGTCATAGTCTACTCCAAGACTTATGAAGACCACCTGAGGCACTTAGCAGAAGTGTTTGAGTCCTTATCGAAATATGGCCTGAAGATAAAGCCGTGCAAATGTCACCTCTTGAAGCCGAAGGTACAGTACCTGGGTCATGTGGTCAGCGCAGAAGGTGTGGCACCTGATCCGGAGAAAGTCACCGTAATCAAGGACTGGCCAAGACCCACCACGGTAAAGGAGGTGCGGCAGTTCCTTGGGCTGGTGGGCTACTACCGAAGGTTCATTGATGGTTTCACCAAGATAGCAGCGCCCCTTCAAGATCTCCTGGTGGGCCAGCCAAAGCAGGCTAAGAAGCAGAGCCCTCCATTTGAATGGAGCAGCCAACTAGAAACATCCTTTGTCCGGCTGAAAGGGGCTCTCACGGGAGAAGAAATTCTGGCCTACCCTGACTACAGCCAGCCGTTTGTACTGTATACAGACGCCAGCAACGTGGGACTGGGAGCAGTTCTGTCCCAGGTGCAGGGAGGCAGAGAGAGGGTGATAGCGTACGCCAGTAGGAAGCTTCGGCCCACAGAAAGGAATCCAGAAAACTACAGTTCCTTCAAGCTGGAGTTCCTCGCTATTGTTTGGGCAGTGACTGAACGCTTCAAGCACTATCTGGCATCGGCCAAGTTCACCATCTTTACGGACAACAATCCGTTGACACACCTGGCAACAGCCAAGTTAGGTGCGTTGGAACAGCGATGGATGGCCCGGCTGTCTAACTTTGACTTTACCATCAAGTATCGGGCTGGCAAAAAGAATAACAATGCTGATGCGCTGTCCAGAATGCCTCACTTACCCGAGTCTGGAGAAGACCTGGATGAACTCGAAGAGATAGAGTTACCGGCTTTCCATCACCAAGGTGTTTCCCAGTGTGAGCATGTTGTAGGAGTGAAGCGCTCGAGCCAGCACGAGGTCTCGGTCAACCCATTACTCCACCATAATTGGGAAGAGACACAGAACGGTGACCCGGCCGTGCGATTGGTCAAAGAAAAGCTAGCACAAGCTGAGGCTCATCTTGGCCCAGATGCTCCAGAAGAAGCCCAGCAGTTGTGGAAGAAGAGGGGACGACTGTTCACCTATCAAGGCAAGCTCTGTAAGAGATATGTCAACTGGCGAACGAATGAACTCGTTTGGCAGATAGTGGTTCCGCAGAGGGATGCTCCAATGGTCCTAGCAGCTTATCATGATAATGCAGGACACTTCGGGTGGAAGAAGTTGGAGACCCTACTCCGTGATCGGTTCTACTGGGTGCACATGAGAAAGACAGTCGAGAAGTGGTGCCGAGACTGTGGTCCGTGTAACCTGAGGCGGAAAGATGATGCCAGCCAGAGGTTTCCCCTACAGCCAATTGTCACGAAGCAGCCCCTGGAGTTGGTGGCCCTGGACCACGTGAAGTTAACACCAAGCCGGTCAGGCTATGTGTACGCCCTCACCATTGTGGACCATTACTCTCGTTTCCTGGTAGTAGTGCCCGTGAAGGACCAGACAGCCAGAACAGCAGCGAGAGCATTTCAGGCCTACTTTTGTCGACCTCACGGTTACCCTGAAAGGGTACTGACTGATCAGGGTCCTGCATTCGAGGCAGAAGTGTTCCAAGAGTTCTGTAACATGTACGGTTGTAAGAAAATCAGAACCACACCGTACCACCCCCAAACCAATGGATTGTGCGAGAAGATGAACCATGTGGTTATTGACATGCTCAAGACTCTACCTTTGGAAGAAAGAAATCAATGGCCAGAAAAGTTACCAGATCTGGTAGACTTGTACAACCATATCCCGGTAAATTCGACCACCTGCAGCCCTGCTTACCTGATGCGAGCCAGACCTGGCAAGTTACCTGTAGACTTTGAGATGGGGACTGTGTCACCTGAGGCGGTTCAGGAAATAGAGGATTGGGATACAGAGCGGCAGCAGCGGTACCGTAAGGTCCAGGAATGCGTAGAGAAGAGCCTGTCTCAAGCAAGAACGAGACAAGAGCAGTATTACAATCAAACAGCCCCAGCAACTCCCTTAGCACCTGGAGAACAAGTCCTCAAGAAGAAGCGGAGGACGCATAAATTGGATGATCAGTGGGAAAACGAGCCCTACACCATTATCCCCTCCAACTTTGACAATAGTAAGGTATGCCTCATAAGCAAGGATGAAGGCAAGACCTATCAAGCAGTTTCTCGGGACCACCTGAAAGCGTGCCCTGAACGGTGCAGAACCCAAAAAGAAGTAGAAGAAGTACAAGAAAGTCCCCAAAGTCAAGAAAAAGAGGAAGAGATGATCCAAACCATCCTTGGAAAATTCCCCAAAACTTGGACCCGAATAAACAATGCCATAATGGTACCAGTCTTGACGTTCCCGCAGTTGGTCGAGCCAGAAACAGAAGAGGTTCCAGATCCACCTAAAGAACCGGCCGCTCCAACACGAGGTGACACGCCGGCAGTGGAACAGGAGGGTCAACCCCCTGCCAGTGGTGAACCTGCCGTACCCTTGGCGAATCTGAGATCCCGTAGGCAACCGACATGTATCCCTGTCAGGGTTAGGCCTACCAATCACATGGGGGGGGCAGACACTCCAAGTAGTCAGGGACAAACCCCAGAGCTACGCCGGTCCCAACGTAGCACTCGGGGACAGCCCCCTCCAAGGTATAGAACATAGAAAGTAAAATACCTAACAGAATGTAAATAGTTATGTGAAATGTCTGTAATGTTGTGTATAAAATGTTTTTTTTGTCTTAGGCGATTAAGTAAATGGACAATTGGGCCACTGGACTATGGGTGGCCAACACCTAAATTGTTCATAGTTAGCACCCGTGTGCTCAACACCCCTGAAGAAAAACCCGTCCGGCGTGCATAGAGTGGGGTCATCAATGCTCTGACGCACGCCCAGAGCCTACGTTGGGGGTTTGATCGCGGCGGGTCCCCCATGGAGCAGTGTAATGGACACCCGGCAGGGAGCCACACTGGACTCTTATAGTAGTGTTTAAGTTTGTAACGTTTAACTAATGCGCCTCCCATAATGGGATGAGATGTTGTAACATGTTGTGTTTGTTTCCACAGTCCGGGAGTACTGAATTTAACTAAGGGGGAGTGTGGCGCCCCAGGACCTGGTCGCCACAACAACATTGCCCTCCCAAAGGGTTAATGCTGAGCCTGGAGGTAATTGGGAGGTCCATTGGCCAGCAAGTTTAACATCCAACGCAGTTCTCCCTCCGGCCAGCAGGGGGAGCTCTGAACCTGGGATTCCAGGGAGTATCCCCTTAAGTCTGATCTGGGGGAGGAAGTAGTGGTCAGTCTGTAGAGAGCAGTAGAAGTGAACAGACGCAGAGTGAGCTGTCCTGTGAATCTGGGGCCTAGAGCTAGAGTACCTTGGCCCAGAGAAGCAGGAGTAGCTGAGAGGCAACGGAGAGACTCGGACATCGGAGTCTGTGGCCACCAGGGCTTAAAATACTCCCTGGTAGCCGAATCCGAAGGGCAGGAGAGCTGCAAGCACCTGGCCCAAAAACATCCCAAAAGCACAGCTGCAGCATCAAGGCCCGGTGTGGACTCCAGCAGAGAAGCACCAGAGAGAGGGCCTGCGCAGCCTGCTACAGAGGGAAAGGGACGTACCATCAGTCCCAGCAGCAAAGAGGGCCATTGCTGGATTCAGAGAAGCAGGGTCCTATCATAACAAAGAAAAGCACAGGAGTAGGCCTCATACTCAGCTGGCCAGAAAGATCTCCCCAAGTACTTCCAGGCCGACCGGATCCCCATCACCACCTGTAACGGTCTCCCAGGACTGGACTGTTCCCAAAGTATAAGAGTAAAAGGTAAAAAGACTGTTGTTTGTGCCTGGTTCTTTCATTGCCTGTCGGCCCTGCACCGTGTTAGCCACACAACCCCATAGACTTCCACGAGCACTAACAGGGTCCCCGGGGCTCCGCTCCACCTGTGGGGAGCAGTACCACCATTGCTGCTATAACATCACCCCGGAGGCCTCACACAGCAGCGGCGGCTTAATAGCCGCAGACCACAGGTGGCGTCACGAACACAAACTTTATTCATCAAGCCACATATTCTACTGACACCCACCAGGGCCACGGAGCCGGGCCCAGCCACCACTGACTACCACCGGACTAGTCCGGCCCGGCACCGGGTGTCCCATAGCCCTGGGGTGGGCGAGTCATATGTATATTATAACTGTAGTGTAGGGACCCCCCTTATAGAGATTTGCCGTGACAGGGCAGGGGGGCTCAAATCATTGATCAATTATTTGCCAAAAATCTCATTGAATTGTTACAGTAGGAATGAATTTGTGAATATTACACTTTTTACTTTTTCATTGTTGCATGCCACTCATAAGCAGTGCTGGCTCCCCTCCATTTTTCATGAGACAGTTGTCGCGGGTGGAGGAGGGGACGCTGCGCTCTCCGACTGCTCGGGTCCGGCTGCCGCTGCTGCTGCGGCCTCTGCTGCTCGGTGGCTCGAGCGATGGGCCGGATCCCGGGGACTCGAGCGGCGCTCCTCGCCCGTGAGTGAAAAGGGGGATTGGTTTGGGGGATTTGTTGTCCGTGATGCCACCCACGGTTGTGGTGATTGTGTAGTCCTGCACCACGTCCATGGGGAGCCCCTGAAACCCCCAGAGGGTAGCCACCGGTTCCTGTGGTGGCTGGGCCCCAGCCTGCTCTACTGCGGGCCCTCCCTCCAATCTGCCTCTCCGGAGGCGGCAACGGTGGAGCCATAACAAAACATTATTTACATTCCACAAGTTTGTGGTTGCCCTGCAAGTTCACGGGCTTGTCCGTAAGGAGTCCCTTACGCAACTTTTCAATCGGTCCCCTCGGGGACAACGGTGCCGGCAACGACCGATTCAAATCACAATAATCAGGTTAACTTCGGTTGATCACTCATTTTCATTTCCAAAATTTGCACACTTTTAACACATACAGGTGGTCCCAACGGGGACGGTGCAACAGTGCTCCGCTGCCCTACTCAGAGTCCTCGGCATCACCCTGGAGAAGGGGCGCGGTGCTCACACGGGCCTCCTGGCTGCCCCTCAGCTTCGCATCCAGCGCAAACCACCCCCTCTCCCCGCAGTACCGGGTGTACTGCACCAGGTCCCCTGGCATCAGGTTGCAGCCTGGGTGCTCCTCTGGCAGGTGAGCATTAACATCCCGCTGGGCTATAAATACTTCGGCCTCCAGGCCCAGTTCATAAATGAATCCATAGCCCTGGCGGACATCAAACTGCCTCACCTGCCCCTCATACAGCGGGCCCCGGACACGGAAGGTCGCTTGTCTCAGGCTCTCCTTCTCCCGTATCATACGGGCCACCATCTCTGCCTTCCTTCTTTCCCTCTCCTCGATTTCCAGGCCCAACGGTACCGGCTCCCTGTCCCAGTACGGCGCTGCTGCGAGCTCCGACGCACGGGTCAGGCCCCGCGAGACCTTTTGGACACTGCCCACTATTGGTGACCTGGGCGGCAGGTCCCGCGGTGACTTGGCCTTGGACGCCACCTTACAGCGGCAACCCGGCGCAACCTCAGCCGAGGTGTGGGGAATGGGCACAGGGGCTTTCCTCTGCTGGGCCTTCGGCACGGAGCGGGCTATCGGCTCCGGCTCGGGGAACTTCTCGGGGGATGCTTCCGGTTCAGGCTTCGGGGCTTTCCACGGCAGCACCTCCGGTTGGCTACGGGCTCCGGCTACAGGTCGGCCCGCCGGGGCGGGCATGCTGGGTATCGCTACCGGTTGCGGTGACAGCGGGCCTAGTGGCGGGGTCACGGCTTCCGGGACGGGTGGCGAGGGAGGCAGCAGGGTGAGAGGGTATAGACCGGGTCCCGCAGCCGCGATGACCGGCCCTTCAAGGGCATCGGGGCGTGGGTCACTCACCCTCCCTTCCGCAGCTTCCTCCTCGCGTCTCCGCACGGCCGCTACGACCTCCGCCATGTCGGTCTCCCACTCCTCCATGAGGAGCTGCATTTTGACCTGCAGCCTCTGGTAGAGCTGCGCGGTCCGGATCTCCACCCACGCCGCGGTTCCAGGTGCGGGGGCTACGGTGCTTCGAGACGGCATCCACATGTTGCTGGCGGCCTCTCCCAGGAACAAGATGGCTGCAGAGTCCTGGCGTCCCTGCCTTTATAGCCGCGGCTACATGCGACCAGTCGCCATTTCGTCCCCCTTAGCCTCTTTCCGGCTCCTCCTCTATCGGGGCGGGATTTTGGCCTTCGCGCCTCCACTACTCGAGGGGACGCTCGATCGGGAACTTTTCGCGCCAAAGATGGCGGCTTCTGAAATTTTCCGGCCGGACACCTCCGGCGGTAACAAGGCGCACCTCTACCAGACGGCAGAGCGGTAAGATCCTGTTCGTGACACCAAGTTGTCGCGGGCGGAGGAGGGGACGCTGCGCTCTCCCACTGCTCGGGTCCGGCTGCCGCTGCTGCTGCGGCCTCTGCTGCTCGGTGGCTTGAGCGATGGGCCGGATCCCGGGGACTCGAGCGGCGCTCCTCGCCCGTGAGTGAAAAGGGGATTGGTTTTGGGGATTTATTGTCCGTGACGCCACCCACGGTTGTGGTGATTGTGTGGACACCACCGCTGCTCTGTATGGTGATCCTGGGAGCGGTGACAGGGAGCCGCAGAGTTGTTAGTTCTCCCCTCCGTGGGTAGGGGTTGGTTGTCCCGGGGCTTAGTGATGGGGTGGAGGATGAGGGATGGCAGGCCAGGTGCGGGGCCTGGTGAGGTGCAGGGTCGCGGGGGCAGCGCTGTGCCTCACGGGCACGGTGGTACTCACTCAGCCTGAGACGGTGACACAGTTCTCGGTAAAACACACGGCTGGAAAGACGGTTCCCACGGACGGCTGCTGTTGCTTTTCCCCGGTAGTTAACGGTGACTGTCTCTTTCCCTGCACCTTGTGTAATGTTGGTAGCGATGGGTTCCCACCGGTAACCCGCTCCCCGACTTGGATATGGGCCGGAGGAGCCCCTCTTTGCCCGCAGGCGATGGCCCTGAGAAACTGGTGCCTTGGCGGTGGCGGTGTCTCTCTCATACGGTTGGACTGTTGCCTTCAATCGGGACTTAGTTGTTTGGAGACCCGGAGGTCCCCTTCACTGACGGATTTGGCAAATTCACGGCGACTCCTAGCCTTGCCGGGATCCGAAAGGCCCCTGCCAATGGTGCTGGCTTCTCCTTGTGTAGCGGTCCGGTACCGCCGGGCCACCACCCGTCCATGGTCCTCACGGCAACTCCGATAGGCCACTCCTGCAGACGGTCACCGCCGTCTGCTAACCTTGCTGTCTCTGTCCGGGGCACACACCCAGACTAACTTCAGGCTGCTCTTTTACTACTTTCCTCCTTCTACTTCAACCTCCACAACTCAACTCCACTCTACTCAACTCCTCTCACTTCCTCCTCCAAAACTAATCTGCCTGTGTTTTCCCTCCTCCAGGACTGTGAACTCCTTGGTGGGTGGAGACCAACCGCCTGGCTCCACCCCCTGGTGTGGACATCAGCCCCTGGGGAAGGCAACAAGGATTTCTGGACCTAACCGGGGTGTAGGGTGTGGTGATGTCAGTACCTGTGACCCCTGGCTTGCCCAGGGCGACACACAATTTTGGTGCAAAAATGTCTGCAGCAAATACTTTATGTGCGCACATATGCTTAGTATTGAAAAAAGATTGTTCCTGATTAGAAAATACACCATGTTGTTTCCTGGAAAAAATGTCACGATTGTCTGTGACCTGTGCCTGCTACGGCCCATTCTTATTCATATGAGCGCAGCTTAAAGTGCACCTATCACCAGGATTTTCCTATATAACCTAAAGCCAGTGCTGTACTGGCAGTATCATACTGATTCTATACATACCTTTAGTGGTCAGCTAGGATGTACAGGTTTCGAAACACAAGCAAGTAAAGTTTGTAAAATTAGCAGCTTGTTGAGTGACAGTAGCTTCTATCTGGGGTGGGTATTCATAGTGATTCCCGCCCTCCTGTAACTTATGCTAATTCTATTATACAATTATTTTACTTTGTGACTAAAAGGACCCGTGCAGATGTCATACCCATGTGACCAGAAGGGGGTGGGACCTCAGCCAACAGAAAAATGTTGCTTCCTGGTATAAGCTATGTTGGCTAAGGCTCCACCCCTTCTGGCCACATAGGTATGACATTAGCACAGGTCCTTTTAGTCACAAAGTAAAATGATTGCATAATAGAATTAGTGTTACAGAGGGGGTGGGAACTTTACTTGCTTGTGTTTCAAAACCTATATACCTGATCCAGTACAGCACTGGATTTAGCTTATATAGGAAAATCCTGGTGATTTATGCGCTTTAATTGTAATTAGTGATGGGCAGTCCAGCTCTTTTTAATGTTGGGTCTCATGTGGCTCCTTTACTAACCTCTGATTGTCATGTGAAGCCCCACAAGTGCTGTGTCGGTGCATTACCTTCAGGGACTCCACGCAGCTGGATCTGGTCACAGGTAGGAGATCTTCTTCTTGTCGTGACGCCACTCTCAGTATTGCGGTCAGTGGGGACCGCCACTGCAGGTTGAGGGACGCCTGGGGCTGATGGTGAGTGCAGTTAGTTGGAATAGCCTCCTGAGAGTGAGGCAAGCCCCAGGGCCCTGTGTAGGTACGTAGAACCACAAGGCGCAGAATAACTCCACACAGGCAGAATGTCTTTCAGGGTTTTTACTCACTTCAGGTGGCAGGGTGAGTAACCCGGGCGTAGCTGGGATGAACCAGGCGGGAACCAGGTGTCCTTCAGGCTGACTTGTGAGGGTGACTACTAACTCGCCTTCCTTAGCCCTTGGTGGTTTGGGGTGACCCCGACTTTGAGTCCCTATGGGGGTCACCCAGGGAAGTTGCTGAAGCCTCACTCCCCTTCGTTTGCCGTGTGCTTGTCGCCTGGGCCAGATCACTCCAGCTTCTTGCCTCCTGTGAGCTATGGGCCCTAACTGTGGCTACGTGGCTGCGGCTTTTGTGGTGTTGTGGCGTGGGCTTTGAGAGCCCCACACCGGCAGGTTTAGCAAAAGAAAGCTGGATCTATCTCCGCTTCGGGATCTGCCGCCCGTTTGGGCCTGGTACTCTCTAGCAGTCTCCTTACTTCCCACTCCGTGCCCTCTCTTTAGCTGAAGATGGATTTCGGGTAGCACTCCTAGTTGACCGTTCTCCCCCGTCAGTAGCCACTGCGCGGGCGCTGTTAGACAGCAACAGCCCCACGGGTCTGCTCCTCACTGAGCCCTATGGAGTTCTGCTCTAACTGACTCACTGCCCCTCCTCTCCTGTTCTTGCCTACGCCACCTAGCAACCAGACTCTCTTACCACACCCCTTGAGAGGAGATGGAGGCTTTTGGCCCCCTCCACTATTCCAGTGGAGGTCAAGGCTTTGCCCCCTCCTGGGATCCCCAGGGGTCCTCTCATGGGTACATGTGTGAGACCTGATTACTATGCGCCTGTGTTCCACACCCCGGTCAGCCTTCTGGATTACCTGTATTGTACTGTCCCCAGCATGGGTGCAGTACTCAGTGGTGCCTGACCAGGTCAGGGACGCCACATTCCCCCTTAGTTATCACCAGCACGTCCTCGGGCTGCAAGACAACATTTTAAAAATGCATAAAACATTAAAACATGTAAAACATTTTAAAAGCACCAGGTACCATACATCACCACCCTCCACCCACAAGTCCGTTAACCCACCCAAAACCCTTTCACGTTGGCCGCGGCTTCAGCCACTTCTGGCAGGATGTAGAGGCGGCTTACATGGGCTGGTGGTTTCAGGGTATACCTGGCCTGGTGGATCCGCGCCTTCAGCCTCTTCTGGCAGGATGTAGAGGCGGCCTCCACAGTTGGTGCTGACCAGGTACCCTCTTTGTGGTGGAGAGCCAGGCCCCATAAACAGGCATGCTCTCTGGTCGCAGGTGAGCCAAGGCCCTATATACGGACGGGCTCCTCCTGGTTGCAGACGAGCCAAGCCCCTAAACAGGCTGACTCTGGTGGTGGTGGTGCCCTTTTGGTGTAACTATTTACACTGCGAGAGTTTGTGGCTATAGCCAGTTCATAGCCTTAAGGTTTATTTCTCACAATAGTTTATGTGGGCACATTCTTAAACTTGTAAAACGTTGCAAAACAAACTTTTCAAACTGGTAACTTGCTGTATTTCTTATGTTATTTACATGGATTCCTCTTCACCAGGGCTTGGGCCTGTAGGGCTGCGGCACCTGTTGGTTTCTTGATCTCTTTCTTCGTCTTGGTCATCAATGGGTTCCTTTTCTTTTCTTTCCTCTGTATCTTCTGTATCTGTTTCTTTCTCTGTATCTGTTTCTTTCTCTGTAGGACATGGTGTTACGTCTAGCGCATACCACCCTCTTTCTCCTTGATGCATGGTAAACTGTACGGAGTCTCCTGTACGCAGGTTCCTTCCAGGATGTCCTCTGGGCAAATTAGCTCTGACGTCTCTCCTATTGACAAAAATACCTTCTTTGATACCAGGTGCAACGATGAACCCGTATCCTGACTTCAGGCTAAAGTCTTCCACAATTCCTCTGCAAAGGGGTCCTCTGGCCTGGGCTTTGGCTCTTCTCAGGAACCTTTTCTCCTGTAGGTCTCTGGCCGTGACTTCTCTCTGCTCTGGGGATGGCGGAGCAGGTGACAACTGGTTTCTGCTACGGCGCCGTGTCTTGCGGGCTGGATTCTGCGAGGTACAGCTTACAAGCTCCCAGGTGGGGCGGTTGGGCAGGTCTTCTTCAGCGGACGGTGTCAGGTCCTCCTCATCCCAGCGGGAATAGGGCAACATCTCCGGCTCTGGGTATGGATCCACTGCTGGTGGCTCCGGAGTCAGCTCCTCAGCTTCCTGGCCTCCTCTCCCCCTTAGTTCTTCGCTGCACTCTGGTTGTGGCAGCGCTGGGGATGAGTGTTCCTCAGCTGGCCCAGGCGGTGGACTCTTCAGCGTGGTTGCTGCAGGGGTTGCCTTAGGGGTGTGCGGAGGGAGCATGTATCTGTCCACCATCTCCTGTGGGAACTTGGCCTCCAGGTCAGCCTTCAGCTGCCAGTATGCGGAGTCTTCACCTATCAGGGATTTCCTAGTAGGGACTTCCTCAGACCGGGGAGCGGTATCTGCTCTGGCCTTGCAGGCCGGGGAAAATTATGAGGTAGTCTTTTCTTGGCGGGCCGCGCCTGTCATGGCGGCGGCCTGGTCTTGGCGGGCCGAGCCTGGCGTGGCGGCGGCCTGGATCAGCGTCGCTGTTGCAGGGGGCTCTGTGCAGGCTGGGCTGGACGTCGCTGCAGCAGTCTGGGCTTTGCGGGCCGCACCTGGCGGGCCTGCGGCCTGGTTCAGCACCTCACTTGCGGCGCGGACAAGCGTTGCTGCGGCGGTGGGGTCTTGGCGGGCCGGGCCTAGCAGGGCGGCGGCCTGGGTCAGCGTTACGCCTGCGGCGCGGATGAGGGTCGCGGTGGCAGCCGGTTCTTTGCGGGCCGAGCAGGGCATCGCTGCGGCGGGCTGGGCTTGGCGGGCCGCACCTGGCGTGGCTGCGGCCTGGCTCAGCGTCGCCACACCGGGCGCCTCTTCAGGGACCGCGGGCGTGGCAGCAGGGGTCGGGGCATCCGGGCCGGCAGGGGCAACACTGGACTCACCCATCGGTAGCAGCATCGGGGTCTGAGTCGTCACCACCCGGTCTGGCACTCGGTGCGCGGCTCTCTCCTCGTAGGCCCGAACCGCCGCGGTCATCCATAGAAACTCCTCGCGTCCCTCTCTGATCAGCCTTCCGACCCTGGCTTCCAGTTGATCGCAGAACTCGGCGAGCTCCCGACACCACCAGGCAGCGGAGCCTGGCTCTGGGTCTCTGCACTCAGACGCCATTTTCTCTAGCAAGCTGCTGGTTTCTCTTCTGCTCCGCCGTCTCTGGACGCTTCCGCTCTCTTCACAAGCGAGGTCAGAGCTCTGCAGGGGATCTCTGGGTAGCCACACCTCTTCGTGGGCGGTAACTTCTTCCAGCGCGGGCTGCTGTTGTTTTTCAGCGCGCTTTTCATGGTGGCAATATGGCGGCGCTTCCAATTTTTCAAGCGGACCGCCTAGGCACATGGTCACCTGTCTGAACAGGTCTAGTCCTTATCCTGTTCGTGACGCCAGATGTGAAGCCCCACAAGTGCTGTGTCGGTGCATTACCTTCAGGGACTCCACGCAGCTGGATCTGGTCACAGGTAGGAGATCTTCTTCTTGTCGTGACGCCACTCTCAGTATTGCGGTCAGTGGGGACCGCCACTGCAGGTTGAGGGACGCCTGGGGCTGATGGTGAGTGCAGTTAGTTGGAATAGCCTCCTGAGAGTGAGGCAAGCCCCAGGGCCCTGTGTAGGTACGTAGAACCACAAGGCGCAGAATAACTCCACACAGGCAGAATGTCTTTCAGGGTTTTTACTCACTTCAGGTGGCAGGGTGAGTAACCCGGGCGTAGCTGGGATGAACCAGGCGGGAACCAGGTGTCCTTCAGGCTGACTTGTGAGGGTGACTACTAACTCGCCTTCCTTAGCCCTTGGTGGTTTGGGGTGACCCCGACTTTGAGTCCCTATGGGGGTCACCCAGGGAAGTTGCTGAAGCCTCACTCCCCTTCGTTTGCCGTGTGCTTGTCGCCTGGGCCAGATCACTCCAGCTTCTTGCCTCCTGTGAGCTATGGGCCCTAACTGTGGCTACGTGGCTGCGGCTTTTGTGGTGTTGTGGCGTGGGCTTTGAGAGCCCCACACCGGCAGGTTTAGCAAAAGAAAGCTGGATCTATCTCCGCTTCGGGATCTGCCGCCCGTTTGGGCCTGGTACTCTCTAGCAGTCTCCTTACTTCCCACTCCGTGCCCTCTCTTTAGCTGAAGATGGATTTCGGGTAGCACTCCTAGTTGACCGTTCTCCCCCGTCAGTAGCCACTGCGCGGGCGCTGTTAGACAGCAACAGCCCCACAGGTCTGCTCCTCACTGAGCCCTATGGAGTTCTGCTCTAACTGACTCACTGCCCCTCCTCTCCTGTTCTTGCCTACGCCACCTAGCAACCAGACTCTCTTACCACACCCCTTGAGAGGAGATGGAGGCTTTTGGCCCCCTCCACTATTCCAGTGGAGGTCAAGGCTTTGCCCCCTCCTGGGATCCCCAGGGGTCCTCTCATGGGTACATGTGTGAGACCTGATTACTATGCGCCTGTGTTCCACACCCCGGTCAGCCTTCTGGATTACCTGTATTGTACTGTCCCCAGCATGGGTGCAGTACTCAGTGGTGCCTGACCAGGTCAGGGACGCCACAGTCACACCCGGTCAGCGTAGGGGTAATTGTACAAACACTATTTGCCCAAAGGGCAACAAGAGGTACCCTAACTAAAGACCTAATCAAATAAACTTTATTAAATTATATAAATGGACAAGGATTAAAATTGGCAGGTGGGAGGCCAATTCTGTATTAGATGAGTGCGGCCACGGACCGACACTGCTCTGGATAAATTCCTAAATGTAATATGGCTGGCTATCACTTACACTGCCTGTTATAAACTACCTAACAGTTAATAGCCTCCCCGACATGTTTCGCCATGACTGGCTTCATCAGGGGGCTGAGGCTATAGAATGCTGAAAACCGGTTATATCCCCTTTTAAAACCTCTGATGGTGACCTCACCATAGTGCTACCAATAGTGGTGGACTCCAGTGGCCAAATCAAGTTCAGGATAACTTCCACTCACACTTCAATTGGATGTGATCGAACACTGTTGTGTGTTCTATGTTATGAGTTGCCAATATATCAATCACTCATAAGTAAGCACCTATCAAGGTGACCGATATAACTCCAAGCATTGATTGCATTGATGGGCTTTAATTGTAATTAGTGATGGGCAGTCCAGCTCTTTTTAATGTTGGGACTCATGTGGCTCCTTTCACCAAAAAGAGCCGGATCTTTCAGCTCCTAAATGGAAACCTATTAATTATGTAGTCACGCTAGGTGAACACATATTTTAGCTGGTGTTAATGCGGCTGAAACCAAGCCCACCCATTGTCAAAGCCCAGCCCACTTGTAACCGGCCAATTAAATGGTTAAGTGGGCGGGGTTTCATCTGCTGAATGCTCGAATTTTACGCCCAGTGAGAGTCATGAAGAGAATTTAGTGTCTGCTCACTGGGGTGTTGGCTCCTGTCGTTCACAGCAGGGAGCCGGCTCTTTGTGTAGGATCAATTGCGATGGACACATCACTAATAGTAATAAAAGAAGCCAACTATAGGCAATAGGGGCGCTATTATAACACGCCACCCATAGACAAGATTGGTGCTGTTGGGAAGGGGAAAAAGCGAACTACTTTCTTTTTCTTTTTAATCCTGACGAACCCTTTGTGGGTATGTTCACAAGGGTCGTATACGCATCTCGTTTTCCAGACATGTAATTTCAGTACAAAGTGGGGTATAGGATTTTCTCCGCGCCGTCACTTAGGTCACTTCATTATGAACAATCAGGATTCAGGGCAGGGCGTCTGTTAATCTCAATACTATTCAGTAATGTAACATAAAACCTTTTTATGAAAGTTTGTAAATGTCTACAAAAGATGCAATGATTCCATGCAATTATTCTTATGATTGACAGGTCAGTGAAGAAGGTGGATGAAATCAGTTCTCCGAGAGCCACAGGCTGCCTGGAAGGCAATATTGCCCGGTTCCATATGAAACAATTCACTACTATCCTCCATCATTTTCATATGTGAAATAATAATGAGCCTGAACTACTGTATATGTGCCTGCAGTGGTGAACCGGGCCTAAGCTATACATCATCAGAGCCATCTCCTGCACAATAAGATCTAGTGGTCCTGCTCCACTTTGGTATCACATCAGCAATTCACAATATTTTCAAAGATACTAAAATATTCTCCCTTCTTCTTCTTCTCATGTCATGTTTCATGCTATATTATTAAAGGGATTCTGTCAGTGATTTTTTTCCTACCTCATCTGAGAGCAGCATTGTGCAGGGATGGAGATCCTGATTCCAGCAATGTATGACTAAAGGCCGCTTTACACGCTGCGACATCGCTCAAGCGTTATTGTTTGGGTCATGGAATTTGTGACGCACATCCGGTCGCTTTAGCGATGCGTTGCGTGTGACACCTTTGAGCGATTTTGCATCGTTGCAAAAACGTGCAAAATCGCTCATCGGTGACATGGGGGTCCATTCTCTAATATCGTTGCTGCAGCAGTAACGAAGTTGTTCCTCGTTCCTGCGGCAGCACAGGAACGTGTGACACCGCAAGATCTCTCCTTACCTGCCTCCCGCCCGCAATGAGGAAGGAAGGAGGTGGGCGGGATGTTCGTCCCGCTCATCTCCGCCCCTCCGCTTCTATTGGGCGGCGGTTCAGTGACGCTGCTGTGACGTCGCTGTGACGCTGAACGAACCGCCCCCTTAGAAAGGAGGCGGTTCGCCTGTCACAGCGACGTCGCAGGGCAGGTAAGTATGTGTGACGGGTCCGCGCGATGTTGTGCGCCACGGGCAGCAATTTGTCCATGACGCACAACCGATGGGGGCGGGTACGCATGCTAGCGATATCGGTCACGATATCGCAGCGTGTAAAACGGCCTTTACTTGGCTGAATTGCAGCAGTTTAATAAAATTACTGTTTTATCTACTGCAGATCTATCAGTTTTCGGTATATTGAGTTCTGGATAACCCCAACTACACCACCACTGATTGGCAGCTGTGTGTACACTCTGCGTAGGCAGAAAGCTGCCAATCAGTGGTGGGGGTGTGGTTATACAGAGTTTATGATTCTTGAGGACTACATGGCAGCAGGTTTACCAATCTACCAGTCTAGTAGGGATTGTCAAACCTACAAAAGGCAGCCCAGTACCTTGCTACATTGCTGGAATCAGGGTCTCTGTCTCTGCATTATGCTGCTCTCAGATTAGGAATAACGCAATAACCTTGTGACAGATTCTCTTTAAATGCAAATGTTACCACTCCTGTGACAAAAGTTATCAAGCTGACTAACTTTATATGGAAAAGTTACTAAAAAAAAGATTTTTTTTAGCCTGTTCCAATTATTCCAGATGCACAGATTGCTTATTACTAGTCTTGGAGTATTATCTATTCTAAGCTATCACTGGTGTTACCAGAATGTTGGTGTTACCATCTGCCCAATCTCTAAGGCCTAAAACACACTTCCGCAAAAAAAAACGTCCGTGTGCCACTGTCCGTTTTTTCGGGTCCGTGTTCCGTTTTTTTGGGACGTTTCTCCGGTACGTATGGCATCCGTGTGATGGCGTATGCAAGCCGTGTAAAATGTCCGTGTTTGTGTGTAAAATGCCCGTGTATGTGTATGTGGAATGTCCGTGTCGAATGTCCGTTTGTGTGTTGCACAATGTCGTTGATACATGTTGGCTGACAGCAGACAGAGTTGCGCGATGAGAATGAACTCGGGTGAACTTCACCCGACTTCATTGTCATGCCGCGGCTCTGTCTGTGTGCCGCATACTGATTAGCGGTCACCTGTGAAGGATTCACCAGTGACCGCTAATCCCCCGAGTGACTGAAGTGAGCAGCCCTCTCTCATACTTACCGCTCCCCGATCACCAGTGCGGCGAGGAGCAGCTGTGCAGAGAATACGCGGCAACAATTACTTTGAATATGCCGGCCGCTCATTAATCAATCTCGTATTCCCTGCTTTCCCCACCCACAGACGCCTGTGATTGGTTGCAGTCAGACACGCCCCCACGCTGAATGACAGCTGTCTCACTGCACCCAATCACAGCAGCTGGTGGGCGTGTCTATACTGTGCAGGAAAATAAATAAATAAATAATTAAAAAAAACGGCGTGCGGTCCCCCCCAATTTTAATACCAGCCAGATAAAGCCATACGGCTGAAGGCTGGTATTCTCAGGATGGGGAGCTCCACGTTATGGGGAGCCCCCTAGCCTAACAATATCAGTCAGCAGCCGCCCAGAATTGCCGCATACATTATATGCGACAGTTCTGGGACTGTACCCGGCTCTTCCCGATTTGCCCTGGTGCGTTGGCAAATCGGGGTAATAAGGAGTTTTTGGCAGCCCATAGCTGCCAATAAGTCCTAGATTAATCATGTCAGGCGTCTCCACGAGATACTTTCCATGATTAATCTGTAAATTACAGTAAATAAACACACACACCGGAACAATCCTTTATTAGAAAAAACCACTAACAAATTGCCTTGTTCACCAATTTAATAAGCCCGAAAAAGCCCTCCATGTCCGGCGTACTCCAGGATGGTCCAGCGTCGCTTCCAGCTGTGCTGCATGAAGGTGACCGGAGCTGCAGAAGACACATCCGCTCCTGTCAGCTCCACAGCTGTCAGCTCATGAGGTTCTGGTTGGTGATGTGCCAATTTGCTCATGGGTAGATCATTCTTTTGATCTTTCCCATTTTTAAATGGTCTTAACAATATTTCTCTGTGTTATTAATAAACTTTTTCACACTTTTTGCATGCAACAAGGGACTCCTCTTGAGCTTGTATGCTTTATATTAATTCATGAGGTTCTGGTTGGTGATGTGCCAATTTGGACAGTATACAGCAGTACATAGTCACCAATTGTAGGATTCACATACACGCGTTACGCCACCATATGTGGCTTCATCAGGGGTAAGTTACCCCTGATGAAGCCACATATGGTGGCGTAACGCATGGGGCAGGCGCACCCATACCACCTCCCTCACTATTTACTTACCTGGTATTGTATTAGCTCTCTTTGATCTGTACCATATTTATGTGAATCCTACAATTGGTGACTATGTACTGCTGTATACTGTCCTTTGGTACTGCTATTTTGAGCTTGTATGCTTTATATTAATTCATGAGGTTCTGGTTGGTGATGTGCCAATTTGCTCATGGGTAGATCATTCTTTTGATCTTTCCCATTTTTAAATGGTCTTAACAATATTTCTCTGTGTTATTAATAAACTTTTTCACACTTTTTGCATGCAACAAGGGACTCCTCTTGCTTGATTCCATTATCCTGGATTTTCCAGTACATGTTTGGTGTAGTTGTGCTCACTCTTTCCCATGTGTTGTCTTCCTCTACACTAAGCGTCCCTACTATGTGTCCCAGGAGCCACATGTGGCTCGTGGGTCCATGATGTGTGGCTCGCAGCTGTCTTCCAGCTTGGTACATAAGCTCCAGGTCTAGCAAACAGCTATCAAGAGTCGGAGAGCCGGTCTCCAGATGGTAACCTTTGTGAGTAATCCCACATAGAAGAGCAGATCTGAATGGGGGTCAGGTAGGAACCCCTGGCTCTTGGTATACTGCCTCGGTGCAATTTCTGTGGACAAGCTTTGTCTGTCACTTTACCAGTAATAGGGGCTCTGGGTGTCACTTCTGTGAGGAGGGAGATGGATGCAATTTGCGACCCTCTATGAGTTGAATGTGGCTCACGATCCTCTTTCAGAGCTCATTGTGGCTCTCAAGGTCAGAAAGATTGGGGACGTCTTCTCTACAGTATGCTTTAGATCAGTATTCTACAATTGGCTTTATTTTCTTATGACAATCTTTTTTTTTGTAACTGTTGAATTACAATTGTTACAAAAACAAAAGGTGGGAGACAAAAGCGCGGATAGGGTCTCATCCAAGCAGACTAATGGGGTGAGGACAGATCACGGAGGCTCACCTGTGGGGGTTGTGAGAGTCACAACCACTGTAAGAACATGTAGCCGCTGCTGCAGTAACTCAATATACTGTATATAGTACAAAAGAGGTCAGAGAAAGGGTTAAACAACACTGCACTGCCGTAAAGGTAGAATCCAGTTGAATCTTGTATAAAAAAAAGTGATTTTATTGGTCTACGCATTTCGGAGATTAATCTGCATCTTCAGGACAAAAATCACATGTGAGTAATTAATCTCCAAAACGCATAGACCAATAAAATCACTTTTTTATACAAGATTCAACTGGATTCTATCTTTGCTGCAGTGCGGTATTCTTTAACCCTTTCTCTGACCTGTTTTGAATTACAATGGTTGTATTTAATCCTTGGCTGTATTAATCTTGGTGTAAGCATTTGAACAAAAAACATTTTTTGTGGTGACCCCCTCTCCCAGGGATGCAACCCATAAACTTTCACACATTTAGATGTTGGTACAACCTTCTTATATCAACAGGGCCTGAAAACAATTTAATATGTACTATATCATCTTTTCCTGGAGTTAGGCATACTGTACTTGATCCTTTTTTCAAACAGGAGATATGTTACTTAGTGCTATCAGATGTATCAGTACCAGTTTGTCATTCGCCTCTGATGCCACGTCCTGGTCCTTTCCGCTGGTCTTCTGAACACCTTGGCTGCAGCAGTGATGTCATGTATAAAGCTGGCCATACTCATAGGAAAACTTTCAGTCTACGAACATGACAATTTGCTCAAAGACGGCCATCTCTCCCGACTCCATTATACACATGAACACGGTGGCTCAGTGGTTAGCACTGCAGTCTTGCAGCGCTGGGGTCCTCGGTTCAAATCCCACCAAGGACACTATCTTCAAGGAGTTTGTATGTTCTCCCCGTGTTTGCATGGGTTTCCTCCAGGTACTCTGGTTTCCTCCCACAATTCAAAAATATACTGATGGAGACCTTAGATTGTGAGCCCCAGTGGGGACAGTGTTGCTGATGTATGTAAAGTGCTGTGGAATTAATAGCGCTATATAAATGAATAAATTATTATTAACACACAGCTTGGCTTAGCGATCAAATGTTTTCAATAGGAATAGAGGAAAAAAACTCTGCCAGGATTATATGTAAACATCCGCCCACCTCCTTCCTTCCGCATATCCTACGGAAGCCGTGGTGACACCGGTAGGAGATGTTCCTCGCTCCTGCGACTTCACACACAGCGATGTGTGCTGCCGCAGGAGCGAGGAACAACATCGGACTGTCGCGTCAGAGTAATTTTGGATTACGCCGACGCTGCACCGATGATACGATTACAATGCTTTTGCGCTCGTTAATCGTATCATCGAACCTTTACACACTACGATGTCGCATGCGATGCCGAAAGTACGTCATTTTCAATTTGACCCCACCGACATCGCACCTGCGATGTCGTAGTGAGCAAAGCCCGCCTAAGCCTCATCCTTCTCTACCCCGTAGACTTGGGAGGCCCCATTGAAATCTGCTGGCTAATATCTGAAGTCGATTTTAATGTAATGTGTATTGGTGTCTTAACTCATGTTAACGCCGCAGCCAATCACTCGATTAACCATACACGGCACAGGACCACTATATTGCCTTATGTCTCAGAAGGCTTTTGCGGCAACTGATAGATCTGCCCATTCCTATGGAGATCTCCCCTTTTTTCTTGCGGAATATGTAATAAAGTCCATATTCTTGCCAGAGCAGGAACATGTCATTCATTGGGCAGAATAACTTGTGCAGCCTAGTCTCAGCATCCTGGCCTATATAGAGGCGTTATTCACTGCCGCCCTAACTTCAGATGATGAGAAGATTGTTTAATGTATTATTTAATCCCACACATTTAGTTCTCAAGCCCCGAGAGCCACTTAGCACACAGTACTGCTGGAAAACCTTCCAAATGAGCTTGTGTGCCATGACTCCTGATGGGTTTATCCTGGTAATATGTCGTTAGAGGGAGGAATGCCATCTATTCTACACGATAGTGTTTTTTCTTATTTGAGCCATTTCCTACAGATTAATGTGCTTTCCACAAACAACAAAGCTACTAATTCACTTGACTTAACACAATTGAATGTGGTAACACTTGAGAGCGATTTCTGTAGAGTTACTTATATTTTCGCCTGTCTGTAGACTTTGTAATTTAGGCCTTTAGTAAATATTCAAAATTTTATACACCGCGAGCAATAAGTATTGAATGTGTTACCAATTTTCTAAATAAAATATATTTCTAAAAGGGCCATTGCCATGAATTTTTCACCAGATACCAGTATCAACCCATCCAATCCACACAGGCAAATAAATCAAACCATAAATATCTATAAATTTAGTGATGTGTAGTGAGAAATGACACTGGGAAAAAATATTGAACACATAAAAAAGATGGAAAAAGCCATGAAAAGTCATGACATCAACTGAATCAGTAATTAGAAAAGAATCCTGTCGCTTATTGAAAAACAATATAAGGTGGTTCAACTGATGGCCTATAATAAGGTGTCTCATTACTTAGATGCCACACAAGAAACATCTCAGGATGGGTAAAACCAGTGAGCTACCTATGATTTTTGCTACCTTATTGTTGAAAAACATACTGATGCCATTTGTTACAGAATAATTTCTAAACTACTGAAGGTTCCAGTGAACACTCTTGTAGAAAGAACATCATTTCACCAGGTGCTCCCTGCAATATTTTAGACAGGGGTTAAAAGAATTACGAGAAGAGTTGTCCAACAGCTATGAACCACCCATGGAGAGCTACAGAAAGACATGTAATCAGCAGATACAAATGTTTTAAAGAAAACAATAAGTAATACCCTCACCCTACATGGTTTGTATGCTCACTCACATGTGAGACTCCTTTACTGAACAAAAAGCTTGTTCAAGCCTGTTTAAAGTTTGCTAAATAACATTTAGACTAGCCTGTGAAATACTGGGAGAATATAGCCTGGTCAGATGAGACCAAAATTGAACTCTTTGGATGCCATAATACACACCATGTTTGGAGGCCAAAAGGCAAATCACCCCAAACACAACATACCAACAGTGAAGGTTGGAGGTAGTAAAATGATGGTGTGGGACTGTTTTTCAGCATATGGTACTGAAACATTTTATATGATTGAAGGATTCATAAATACACTAATGTACCAAGACCTTCTTGCTAAAACTCTGCTGCCATCTACCAGGATGATGATGAAACAAAGATGGATATTTCCATAATATAATCATCCCAAACACACAGCAAAGGAAACTCTTGATTGGTTTCAAAGAAAGAAAATAAGGCTGTTAGTATGGCCCAGCCAATCACCTGACCTGAATCCAATAGAAAATTTATTCAAGGAACTAAAGCTCAGAATTCATAGAAGAAGCCTCTGGAACCTTCAGGATGTGAAGAGTGTTTCTGTGGAAGAATGGCCCAGAATCACACCTGAGCAATGCATGCCACTAGTTTCTCCATTCAGGAGCTGTCTTGAAGCTGTCAGCACCAAGAAAGGCTTTTGTACCAAGTATTAAATACATTTCAATAAGTGTGTTCAATACTTTTTCCCTGTGTCATTTCTCATTATAACACATCTTTAAATTTAAAGACATCTATCGTTTGATTTCTATACCTCTGTGGATTGGATGGGTTGTTAACAACATCTGGTGAGAAATTCATGGTCATGTAAATGGCAACTATAGAAATGTATTTATTTAGAAAATTGGTGACCTGTTCAATACTTAATTCACCCACTGTATATAAAACTCCAAGAACCCATAATAACTTATTTGGTATCTCTGAGTATGTACAGTGCAAGGCTAAGTTCACATGTCCTGTAATCATTTGGTAGAATGGATGCTGTAGTGATCCGTTGGCAAAATGATGTCCGTCGGACCCGTTTTTTTTTACATTGGAGTCTATGGAAAACAGATCTGTTAACAGATTGCTATTTATCTTCCATTTGTTATGGATCTTGTAAGAAAAAAACCCAAATCCATTACAAATGCAAGGATAACAGATGACTAAATAGCAATCCGTTAACAGATCCATTCTCCATATACTCCCAAGTTAAAAGAAAAAAACAAAAACGGATCCGTCAGACAATAGTTATTTAAAAATAGACAAAAAGTTGTGTTTGCGGAACTCTTTTCCCAACGAATCTCTGCAGAATCCATTCTAACAGATGATTACAGGACATGTGAACTCAGCCTAAAGGCTGCTTTATACGCAGCGACATCGCTAGCGATGTCGCTGGTGAAAGCACCCGACCCTGTCGGTTGTGCGTCACTGGCAAATTGCTGCCCGTGGCGCACAACATCGCTAACACCCGTCACACATACTTACCTTCCTAGCGACGTCGCTGTGGCCGGCGAACCGCCTCCTTTCTAAGGGGGCGGTTCGTGCGGCGTCACAGCGGCGTCACTAAGCAGCCGATGTACGATGATGTTCCTGGTTCCACACATAGCGATGTGTCCTGCCTCAGGAACGACGTACAACCTGCGTCCTGCAAAAGCAACGATATTTGGGATTAGAACGACGTGTCAACGATCAACGATTAGGTGAGTAATTTTGATAGTTAGCGGTCGTTCGTACATTTCACATGCAACGACATCGCTAACGAGGCCGGATGTGCGTCACGAGTTCCGTGACCCCAACGACATCTCGTTAGCGATGTTGTTGCGTGTAAAGCCCCCTTTAGAGTAAATTATGTAATGAGCTGTATTACTACATGGAGAAAGTAAATTATTTCTACTGTTGTAGTCCACCCTAGGCCAAATTCAGACAGTGATAAAAAAAGGTCTGAGTATAGACCACAAGGAATGTAGTGGCCACAGGTCTCCTGACCTGAACTCTACAGCCTTGTAGACATAAATGAGGCTATTGACACAATGAAAAAAGGCTGGGTTCACATTGTCTTTGGGCCACATATTTGTGGCTTCATGTGGCCTTCTGTCTGCTGACGCACTTAAAATCAGAATTTTGATGGATCTCCTGATGGGCCAATTAACTAAAGCTTGGCAGACAAAGTTGCTATGCTGCAGAATATGTTGGCGGTCATGATTCATGCATGGCTGTGCCATTCCTGAGACAGTGCATGTATCCTGTCTCTGGGGTTTAGGTCCCTTGGGAGGGGCCTCTTCGTTCTGGCCTCATTGTGGGGGTCGTGCCACCATACCTTTGTGCTGCTACCACCGAGACCCCACAAGTAATATTTCCGGCCCTGCCGTGTGCACTGTTCCATTGTACCATTCGTCCTGACCTCCGTTCCTCCTGCCCGATCGAACATCCGTCCCTCAGGTTTGACCTCCTGACCTCCATTTTCCCATCCTGTTCTGACCTCCGCCCCTCCTTACCTCCATTCCTCCCTGTCCTCTGGACTCTGGTCCTGTTCCGTGTCCTCCACCCCCTCCCCTGTGCTTACTTGCTCTCCCGGTATCTGACCTTGGCTCTGTTCTTTGACTTTGGCTTGTTTTCTCCTAGCTACAGACGTGCCATCCCAGCATGGACCGTGACTCATCGACTATCCCTGCTCTTGTGTTAGCGACCTCTAGTGGGCTTCTGTCTAACTGCACTCAGGAGTTCTCTTTCTACTGGAGTCCCAGCGCCCCCTTGCGGTAACTTGACATTGGCACTATATAAATAAAATTATTATTTGTACTGTGTCTAGGCTTAATTTTAACTCTACTTCTTGAGGTGGGCACAAATGCACAGTTGACAGCTTTTTTGTTCCCGCATCAAGAAGGTGGACTCAGCTGAAATGGTGGCTTAACAGAGCACAAAGATGCTCCTGGCTCATCATAATGAATGGGACCATCAAGGGTTCTGACCAAATTCTGTTTTTCAGTGCTTCATCGGAAGCCCTGAAGGAGCCACTCAGGTGTGGCGCAAGCACAATGTGAACATAGGCTAAGCCGTATATCAGCTCATTTAACACATATTCAGTATACTCAAGTAAATGAGACTTATGAAAGTTGTCATTGCATTAAGTCTGCCTCCCTGGGGAAGACTGTGTACAAATAAATAGGTGACTATGTGAGTCAGGGGTGGGCTTGTGTGTAGGTGTTTCGCCCGGGGACCAGGGGTACTCAGATCCGGGCCACAGAGTCACTTCTGTGGGTATCACGATGGCGTGACCCGGTCTGTGATCCCAGGCTCCACAGAAAAGGGGATTTGGTAAGGGGAATTGTTATAGTTCGTGACGCCACCCACGGTTGTGGTGATTTCACCACCGCTGCTCAATACGGGGATCCCGGGGATGGTGAAGTGGAGCAGCTAGATGTTGTGTTGCCCCTCCGTGGGTAGGGCTTGGTTGTCCCGGGGCCCGGTGATGGAGTAAGCAGGGGGCAGGGCGCAGTGCTGCAGTGCGGTGCCCGAGGGCACGGGTGTACTCACAAGAAAGTCACACGGAGTCACTGGTGAACTAAGAATTGCCGGTGTCCGCAGCCTTTGGTACGGGGTGTTAGTGTCCCACACACGGTGCAGCAGCCCTTGTTGTTCTTCCCTGCAGCCAAGTGTCTTTCTCTCCTCTCTCTTCCACTTTCTCCTCAGCCGGGGACGGGGAATCTACTCCCCTGTAGTGATCCGGGTACCCAGGTACCGAGGGGCCACCGCCCAGCTCCGGCTACCTGTTCTGGCCCCTTCCTCACTACGGCCTGCCCCGGCCCTCTTGGAGAATGCTTCACTCCCAGCCGGGAGCTGAACTCCAGACCTCTGTTCTCTCTGACCTCTCCACACTCTCTGCTCCAGCCCCTCCCCTCTCCTCTGCTTTTCCCTTACACTGGGGGCTGTGCTTTGTCATGCTGCACCGTGTGAGATCATATTACCAAGGAGGATTAACTCTTTATGTGACAACCTGGCTGTGCCAGGGCGTCACACACCCCCCTGGTAAAACACGGCCCGTCCTCGGGCCGGCTAGGCACCGACATTTTATTAAACTGGAAAAGAATAAAACATTTTAAACATTTTCAATCTTCCCACAGCGGGATGCACATTGCTTCAACGTTGCAACACAAATAACACTTTTAATAATAACTGTGTAACGGGTCCTTCAGTCACCCACCCAAACAACCTAGCCTTGATGCTGCCCCTAAAACCCAGGCAGCACCCCTTGACCCCAGTCCAGTAACAGCCCCAAATTGGTCAACGGGACCGGTACTTCGCTGCCGTTGCGGCCGGGCGGACTGCCGGAGCCGTCGTCATCTCCGTCGCGGCCGGGCGGACTGCCGGGGCCGGTGGCAGGGTGGTGACAAAGGTGAGGCCTGGGGACCCCAGGTCTGGGTCCTCCCCAACAGGTGCTGCGGGCTCCGCTACCGGTAACAGGGGTAACGGGTCGGTGCATCGCTGCGGCGGCCTCTCCAGGAACCAAATGCTGGCAGAGTCCTGGCATCCCTGCCTTTACAGTCCTTGTCACATAAGCTGCGGTTCCTTCTTTCTGCTCCCCCCTGGTACTCGGGAGCAGTCCTTCCAGCAGCTTTTAAAGTTTCTCTTTTCGCTTCCGGTCCTCCGGAGCTTCACTTCCGCCCGCGTTCTCAGGGGGCGGAGCCTCTTTTTCGCGCCCACCGCTCGGAGAAGAAGGCGCCAAGTTGTTGTTTTTGGCGCCTAAAATGGCGGCTAAAATGGCGGATTTCAAGATTTTTGCAGCGGATCACCGCTGACAGTCCAGAATAAGGCGCACTTCCTCCAGGTAACTGGATGGGTTCGATCCTGTTCGTGACGCCAAATGTTTCGCCCGGGGACCAGGGGTACTCAGATCCGGGCCACAGAGTCACTTCTGTGGGTATCACGATGGCGTGACCCGGTCTGTGATCCCAGGCTCCACAGAAAAGGGGATTTGGTAAGGGGAATTGTTATAGTTCGTGACGCCACCCACGGTTGTGGTGATTTCACCACCGCTGCTCAATACGGGGATCCCGGGGATGGTGAAGTGGAGCAGCTAGATGTTGTGTTGCCCCTCCGTGGGTAGGGCTTGGTTGTCCCGGGGCCCGGTGATGGGGTAAGCAGGGGGCAGGGCGCAGTGCTGCAGTGCGGTGCCCGAGGGCACGGGTGTACTCACAAGAAAGTCACACGGAGTCACTGGTGAACTAAGAATTGCCGGTGTCCGCAGCCTTTGGTACGGGGTGTTAGTGTCCCACACACGGTGCAGCAGCCCTTGTTGTTCTTCCCTGCAGCCAAGTGTCTTTCTCTCCTCTCTCTTCCACTTTCTCCTCAGCCGGGGACGGGGAATCTACTCCCCTGTAGTGATCCGGGTACCCAGGTACCGAGGGGCCACCGCCCAGCTCCGGCTACCTGTTCTGGCCCCTTCCTCACTACGGCCTGCCCCGGCCCTCTTGGAGAATGCTTCACTCCCAGCCGGGAGCTGAACTCCAGACCTCTGTTCTCTCTGACCTCTCCACACTCTCTGCTCCAGCCCCTCCCCTCTCCTCTGCTTTTCCCTTACACTGGGGGCTGTGCTTTGTCATGCTGCACCGTGTGAGATCATATTACCAAGGAGGATTAACTCTTTATGTGACAACCTGGCTGTGCCAGGGCGTCACATAGGCAGTTTCTATGGGCCTTATTAATGGGCAGAAGTATTTAATTTATAGAATAAAAAAAAAATCAATGGATGAAATTCACTGGTAAATACATTTAGACAATTTAAGCGGGCTTTACATGCTGCGACATCGCTAGCAATTGCTAGCAATGTCGAGCGCGATAACACCCGCCCCCGTCGTACGGCCGATATGTGGTGATCGCTGCCGTATCGAACATTATCGCTACGGCAGCGTCACACGCACATACCTGCTCTGCGACGTCGCTGTGACTGGCGAACCGCTTCCTTTCTAAGGGGGCGGTTCGTTCAGCGTCACAGCGACGTCACAGCAGCGTCACTGAGCTGCCGCCCAGTAGAAAAGGAGGGGAGGAGAAGAGCGGCCGGAACATGCCGCCCACCTCCTTCCTTCCTCCTTTTCCAGTGGACGGAGGTAAGGTGATGGTTGTCGCTCCTGTGGTGTCACACACAGCGATGTGTGGTGCCGCAAAAGCGACAAACCACATCGCTACTGAACAAAAAACGATATTTTGTTTTAGGACGACCTCTCCATGACCACCGATTTTTTTCCCTCTTTTGCGATCGTTTACGGTCGCTCAGAGGAGTCACACGCTGCGATCTCGCTAACGAGGCCGGATGTGCGTCACAACCACCTTGACCCCGACGATATCTCCTTAGCGATATCGCAGCGTGTAAAGCCCCCTTAAGACTTCTAGATTTTATGCCAAATTTATCCCAGTGGCTCAGGTTAAATGATAAATTTGGGATGTCCTTAGACATCTTTGTCTTATTTTGTGCCACCTCTTGGACCATTTTGATTAGTAAATTTCTTGTAATATTCTGCATTTTCATCTTGTTTTGTGCGCAAAATTGCAGCAGTGGGCAACTGGATGATAACAACTCTGCTAAACTTGATGTTCTGAGAGTTGTGGCATGTCTTCTACGATCACCACTGAGGGCAGCAACATCTCATTACATCTCTGTCTCGCTCAACAGAGCTTTTTGCTTTTCTGTCTTTAATCCAATATGTATGACAATATGGTTGCTAGGTAAACACTGCCTAACAACCATAGTATATTCAGTAAGAGCACAGCCATAGTAACCAGTCTCTCATGCTACGTAGGTCTTCTGCTTAAAGTTGAATTCTCACAGTACTATGGGAAGAAAAGGGGCAAGGAAGCATGAAAGGCTTGATAATGCTTTTCTGTCTTTGAAGATGGATGAGTATATGTGTCGCGGGCGGGGACGCAGACCATGGCAGGGGAGCTACTCGAGACACTCGGATCCGGGATCATCGCTGTGGCTCGAGTGGCAGCCGGATCCGGGGCTCGTGCAGCAGCCCGTCGCCCACAACTTTAATAAAGGGGTTATTTACAGGGGAGAGTTTGTCAGTGACGCCACCCGTGGTATGGGGCAAGCGGGGCTGATGGAGCAGGGCAGCAGGATGGTATCCCCTCAACGGGTAGGGGAGGTGTTGTCCCGGGGCCCAGGTGTAGGCGGAGTGGAATTCTGGGGCGCAGTTTGCAGGCTGGACCGGATGATACCGGTGTACTCAGTGTTTTTAAATAAAGCACACAGAGTCCAGATAGTAAACCAAGTGCCGGATACCGGTAGCTTCTGGAGGGGTGTGCTCGGGTCCCACACACCGGTGAGCAGAACAGGGGCCCTTCCTCCTGCACTTCTAGTTTGGTGTCTTGTGTGTTGACTAATCTGCATGGAACGGGAAAAGTCCACTCCCGGTGTCTTTGCTGTGGCAGCTGTCGCCCGCGAGATCTGACCCTTGGGATTTTTGTAAGCACTTGCAGACGCATTATCCCCCACGTTGGGCTTCTGTCTCGCTCTATCTGGGCTACTCGTGGGACCAGACGTGGAATCTTGTGCCCTGCTGGGTAATTGGAAAGGTGCTTGCAGCTGTCTTCGCCCTAGGGTCCAGGTACCCAGAGTGTGCACGGCCTCCGGACCGGATTCCCGCTGTCGGCACCGGTGGGCTACAACCCTGCCCTGGTCCACTTAAAGTTTCCCACGAACGGATCTCAGTCCCCTGTGGCCCTGTTCTGTCGTCTACCACCTAGTCAGCTCAGGGAGTCCGGTAGTCCGGGAGCTACAACCCCAGACTCAGTTCAACTGTCTTGTTCCCTCCCCGAACACCTCAGAACCCCTAGGTGGGCGTCACCATCTGCCTGGCTCTGCCCCCTGGTGTGTACCTATTGTCCTGGGGGGGTGACTAGGTTTTTGTGGCTGGTGTATGTACCTGTGTGGGGTTGTGTTGGTAGGACAAGGAGGAGGGAATCCTGCATCTGGAAGATGGATGCAGTCTCCTGTGACAACCTGATTTTGTCAGGGCATCACATATGCAAATTAGAAGGAAAAGGTTAACCTGCGATGTCCTATGGAATGAGGAGATCATTTGGGAATGTATTCATGATTTTATTATTTAACGCATTTTAGTGTCTTGAAAACTCCTTCTTCAGGAAAAAATCCTGGAGTTCTCAAGACTCCGAAACGCATTGAATAATAAACTCACAAATATATTCCCAAGTGATCTCCTCATTCCACACAGCAGCGCGGATTAACCCCTGTTCTTCTACTTTGCATATACTAATTCATCTTCAGGGTCTGCAGCAGCCATCGTGGTATTGTTCCTTGCTTTTAAAGTAGTTGTGACTCTCTATTCGCGCCTCGGTCTTTTCCAGCAATTTTTTTTTTAAGATGGATGGTTGGAGTTGTAAAGACAACCTGGTAAGTCTGTGATGCCATCTGTTGTCTTGCATTTTTTAACTCTCGCCCCTTGATTCACATGCCCCTTCAGATGAACATGTTTGCACATCAGGAACGTAGAAAACTCATATTCCAATAAGATGAAACAATTTTTTTTTGTCCTGAAAGAAAATTTTTGAATTGAAAATCTAAGATTCTTCTCGAGTCAGTTCAGTATTGAGAATTAATATCTCGGCCTATTACTGCTGCCAAGGTACACTCAGTTTGTTGTAAGGCTCAGTACCAAGCCACTGATATAACCAAGCTGAAGATGGTGCTAGGATTTCCCGCAATGTACGAGAGGCGGCGGTTCTGCTTCATTCAGTGTTTTGGTTTATAGTGCTCAAATGGACGCTACAGAAACTATGATGTATTGGTAACAACACCCTAATTCTAATTATGATATGCTGAGCAGTTTCCAAATATTGAAACTACAACTGATGGGATTTTTTGGTATTTTTGGGAGGAGAACAGTTGTTTAAAACTCTTTTAAATATAATTACGCGCCTTTTAAGACAATATTAGGCTGAGTTCACAGTCAAGTTATAATCCATTGGAACGGACCCTACAGAAATCTGTTGGCAAAAAAGTTGTGCAGAAACAAACTTTGTTTTTAACCTCTTCACCACCGGGCGATTTCCCGTTTTTCCTCCCCATTTGCCAAGAGCCATAACTGTTTTATTTTTCAGTCAATATAGCCATATGAGGGCTTGTTAATTGCGAAATGAGTTGTACTCTTGAACTACACCATTAATTCTGCCCCATTAAATAGGAAAAAAATCCAAGTGCGGTAAAATTGAAAAACAAAAATGCATTTACAATGTTCACTATACGGTAAAACTGACCCCTGGTATTATGATTCCCTTACCAAACATGTATAGTTTTACTTTTCCCTAAGTGGTGAAAAAAAATTCAGTTTGTTTGATGGCGGCAGGGAATGGCACGATCCCCATTGCAGTGTGTTAGATTGCGCTGTCAGAATATGATAGAGTGATACAAAGAGTTAACACTCGCGCCTGTTAGCTGCACATGTCTGCTGATCAGATCAGCAGACATGTGCGGGGAATGCCGAGCTAGCCTGCATTAAAGGGAGGGAGGCACCCTAGGATGTACAGGTATGTCCTAGGTCGTAAAGGGGTTAAATAATTGATTTTAGCTAGATCTGTTTTTTAACATTGGCGTCTTGTTAGGGCCAGATGGACGGGTAGACCCTGGAGGTGGATCCACTGGGCCGAACTCCCGGATGAGGGAAAGGAGTCCGGTAGCCGGAGCACTGTAGGTAGCAGGACAGTCCGTGCACTGAGAGCAAATGGAGAAGTCCCTGGGACCACGAGGTCACGGATGGTGGTCCGGGTGACGGAGCTCAGGTTCGGAAGCCGTGATGGTGTCAGGCAGGGTCCGGAACCGTTGGAGCGAGATGACGGGTCACCGCAGGGATCCGAGATGGTACGGACTGTCAGGATGGCAGATGGGCAGCGTTCGGGGTTCGAGATACAGCAGGACCGGATGGCGTTGCAGGATCGGCTCTAGAAGACAGAGAGGTAAGTATCTCATAGAACACAAGGAGACCTGACTCCTAGCTTGGGAAAACACGAAGAACAGGCCCAGCTCCCTTGGACATTAACCCCCTATATACCCTGTACCTGAGTGCATCATTTCCTGTTAATTGACACTGGCCCTTTAAGAAAGGTTCAGTGACCGCGCGCGCGCCCTAATGCGCATGCGCGCGGCCCGGGTGCCAGAAGCCAGGGCAGGAAGCTGAAGGGAGGACGCAGGGGAGCCGGCCAGGAACTGGGAAGCCGTCGGGCGCCGGCAGCGGAGACCAGGGGGCCTGGGAAGTGCGGGCACCGGAGGCTGGAGAGCGGGGAGCGTGGCAGGTGAGCCGGGGAGCGGAGCTGAGGACCCGGGGATCAGAGCAGGGGACCCGGGGAGGGGATCCGAGGACCCGGGGAGCGTGACAGTACCCCCCCCCACGCCCCCCTCCCCGCAACCGGGACAGGAAGGCACGGATAAGAGGAGTGCCCACGTTCTCCCTGGGCTCCCAGGATCTATCCTCAGGACCATACCCTTCCCAGTCCACCAGGAAGAACTGTCGACCACGTACGGTCTTCATGGCCACGATATCTCTTACCGCATAGATGTCGTCCTCAGCAATAGGAGGAGGGGCCGGACTGGCGGCAGCGGAGAAGGGACCAAGGACAACCGGCTTGAGCAGAGAGACGTGAAAGGAGTTGGGTATTCTCATCGTGGCCGGGAGCTGCAGTTTGTAGGAGACCTCATTGATCTTGCCGAGGACTTTAAACGGTCCGATGTAGCGAGGTCCCAGCTTGTAGGATGGTATCTTCAGTCGGATGTATTTGGAAGCAAGCCAGACGAGATCTCCCGGAGAGAAACACGGAGGATCCAGACGTCTCTTGTCCGCATGTCTCTTCATCCGCAGGGAGGCACGTGCAAGGGAGGCCTTAACAGAGTCCCAAATGGATGTAAAGTCACGGAGTACTGCATCAGCAGCAGGGATGTCCGAGGAAGAGGATACAGGCAATGGGACAGACGGCTGAAGTCCGTAGACGACATGGAAGGGAGAACTGGAGGAGGACTCACTGACGTGGTGATTGTGGGAGAATTCAGCCCAAGGAAGAAGCGTGGACCAATCGTCATGATGGGCGTTCACGTAGTGACGCAAGAAAGAGGTCAATATCTGATTGATCCGTTCCACTTGGCCATTCGACTGAGGATGGTAGGCTGAGGAGAAGTCCAGAGTCACTCCCAGATGTTTGCAGAGAGCCCTCCAGAAGCGGGAGGTGAACTGAGTTCCTCTGTCGGACACTATGTGTGATGGAAAGCCATGCAAGCGGAAGATGTGCTGTATATAGGCGTCCGCGAGTTCCTGAGCAGAGGGCAGTCCAGCCATAGGAACGAAATGGGCCATTTTAGAGAACCGATCCACCACGACCCATATGACTGTGTGTCCGGAGGATAATGGCAAGTCCGTAATAAAGTCCATCGCTATGTGTTGCCAGGGAACTGAGGGTATGGGCAGAGACAGAAGACGGCCGTATGGCAGGTGTTTGGGTGTCTTGTTCCTGGCACAGGAGGAGCAGGCAGAGACGAAAGAGGCGACGTCCGTGCACAGGGATGGCCACCAGTAATGACGTACAATAGCGCTCCATGTTTTCTTCTGACCTGCATGACCGGCTGTTTTCGAGGCATGGCCCCAGTGTAACACTTTTTGCCTGTCAGCCTCAGAGACAAAAGTCTTCCCAGGTGGTATCTGGGCCAGGGTGACAGGAGCCACCGGAATAATCTTACTTGGACAGATGATGGGTTGAGATGTCTCCTCCTCCTGTTCCAGGGGCACGAAAGACCTAGACAAGGCATCAGCGCGTACATTCTTGTTCGCGGGTCGGAAATGAAGCTGGAAGTCGAACCGGGCAAAGAACAAGGACCACCTGGCTTGTCGTGGGTTCAGTCGCTGAGCAGTCCGCAGGTATTCCAGGTTTTTGTGGTCCGTGTAAACAATGACAGGGTACACTGCTCCTTCCAGAAGATAGCGCCATTCCTCCAGAGCCAGTTTGACCGCTAATAGCTCTCGGTCACCGATGGTGTAATTGCGTTCAGGCGCGGAGAAGCTCTTGGAGAAGAAACCGCACGTCACCATCTTCCCGGAGGAGGACTTCTGCATGAGTACTGCTCCGGCTCCCGAGGAGGAGGCATCCACCTCCAAGGTGAACTGGCGGTTTAACTCTGGACGGTGGAGTACAGGAGAGGAGGCAAAGGCTCGCTTTAGAGCGCCAAACGCGGCGTCGGCCGCAGGTGACCAGTCCTTTGGATTAGCCCCCTTCTTGGTCAAGGCGGAGAGAGGAGCAGTCAGAGCCGAGAAGTGAGGAATGAACTGGCGGTAATAGTTAGCGAATCCCAGAAAACGTTGGATTGCCTTCAGTCCAGAAGGAGGAGGCCAGTTGAGAATGGAGGAGACCTTCTTGGGATCCATCTGCAGTCCGGTATCGGTGATGAGGTACCCCAGGAAGGGGAGAGAAGACTGTTCGAAGACGCACTTCTCGTACTTGGCGTACAGACGATTCTCTCTCAGTCGTTGTAGAACCAGTTGCACGTTCTCTCGGTGGGTCTGGAGGTCCGGAGAGAAGACAAGGATGTCATCCAGATATACCACCACACAGACGTAGAGAAGGTCCCGAAACACATCGTTCACTAATTCTTGGAAGACTGCTGGTGCATTGCACAGGCCGAAGGGCATCACGCAGTATTCATAATGCCCATCGCGAGTGTTGAACGCGGTCTTCCATTCATCCCCTGAGCGGATACGGACCAGGTTGTAGGCACCCCGAAGATCCAACTTGGTGAACACACGAGCTCCTCTGAGCCGATCAAACAATTCGGGGATGAGCGGCAGGGGGTACTTGTTTTTCACGGTGATTAGGTTCAATCCCCGGTAGTCTATACATGGGCGTAGGTCACCCTCTTTCTTCTTTACGAAGAAGAAGCCTGCTCCAGCAGGAGAGGAGGAACTCCGGATGAATCCCTTAGCCAGGCTCTCTGTGATGTACGTAGACATGGCCCTTGTTTCGGCTGGAGATAGTGGATATATCCGTCCTCGAGGTGGTGTAGTTCCCGGGAGCAGGTCAATGGCACAATCGTAAGGACGATGTGGCGGGAGTACTTCGGACTCCTTCTTATCAAAGACGTCCACGAAGGACCAATAGGCTGAGGGCAGTCCTGGTAGGGACTCGGGAACCGGAGGTCGCCGGATGGGTTGTATGGTCTTCAGACATCTCTCATGGCAAGAAGACCCCCATCGAGTGATATCGCCAGTGCCCCAGCTGACTGAAGGCTCGTGTGTCCGCAACCAGGGAAGTCCCAGCAGGATTTGATGTGACATATGTGGGAGGACGTAGAGAGCGATGTTCTCGGTGTGCAGAGCACCGATACGCAGTTCAAGCGGCTTGGTGATCCAGGAGATGGTGTCAGAGAGGGGTCTCCCATCCACAGAGGCAATCACTAGGGGCTTGTCGAGTGGAGTAACAGGCACCTGGTACTTGTCCACCGTGGCCTGCTGGATGAAATTGCCTGCTGCCCCAGAATCGAGGTACGCCTCAGCCGTAAACCGCGTCTCTCCCGTTGTTACTTGCACAGTCCATGTAACTGGGTCTGAGAGAGTCCCAGCACCTAGGGTGGCCTCTCCTACCAACCCTAGGCTTTGGAGTTTCCCGGCCTCTCTGGACAGGCGCGTAGCAGGTGTGTGCCCTCTCCGCAGTAAAAGCAGAGACCCTTGGCGAGCCACTCTGCTCGACATTGTTCCGACTGTCGCACACGGTCGATCTGCATGGGCTCATGGACGGAGACACCAGAGGCCGTTGACTGGAGTACGGTGGGCTTCGGTGGAGGAGAGGAATGCCTTACCGGACGTCTCTCACGGGACAGCTCTTTGGACCGCTCCTGAAAGCGTATGTCCACTCGAGTCGCTAGGGTAATCAGGGCGTCCAGAGTGGACGGTACATCACGTCCAGCCAGCTCATCTTTGATTCGACCCGATAGTCCTTCCCAGAAGGCGGCGGTTAGGGCCTCGTTATTCCACCCGAGTTCTGAAGCCAAGGTGCAGAAACGGATGGCGTATTGACCCACCGTCAGTGTTCCCTGACGTAACCGGAGAAGTGATGACGCAGACGCGGAGGCGCGTCCGGGTTCGTCAAAAGTGCTGTGAAAGGCCTGCAGGAACTCCTGGAGGTTCTTGGTCATAGGTTCCTCCTTCTCCCACAAGGGGTTCATCCACGCCAGTGCCTCGCCCTCTAGGTGAGACATGATGAAGGCGACCTTGGCTTGGTCGGAGGCAAACAGATGTGGCAGCTGCGTGAAATGGAGGGAGCATTGGTTTATAAACCCCCTGCAGGTCTTGGGATCTCCGGCGTACCGGGGTGGTGAGGCCAAACGCAGTCTGGAAGCATCCGAAGAGGCGGCCACGGGAGCGGGGGTCGTGGCTTGACTAGTGGAGGCTCGGGATGTCGAAGACGTGACTGCCGCTTGTAGCGTGGTCAGGCGGGTGTCCACGGAAGTCATAAAGTTCAGCATGCGGGTCTGGACTTCACGCTGGCGTTGGAGTTCCTCATGCAAGGCCGCTAGTGCTTCGGCGGGATCCATGGCCTGTTCTTACTGTTAGGGCCAGATGGACGGGTAGACCCTGGAGGTGGATCCACTGGGCCGAACTCCCGGATGAGGGAAAGGAGTCCGGTAGCCGGAGCACTGTAGGTAGCAGGACAGTCCGTGCACTGAGAGCAAATGGAGAAGTCCCTGGGACCACGAGGTCACGGATGGTGGTCCGGGTGACGGAGCTCAGGTTCGGAAGCCGTGATGGTGTCAGGCAGGGTCTGGAACCGTTGGAGCGAGATGACGGGTCACCGCAGGGATCCGAGATGGTACGGACTGTCAGGATGGCAGATGGGCAGCGTTCGGGGTTCGAGATACAGCAGGACCGGATGGCGTTGCAGGATCGGCTCTAGAAGACAGAGAGGTAAGTATCTCATAGAACACAAGGAGACCTGACTCCTAGCTTGGGAAAACACGAAGAACAGGCCCCGCTCCCTTGGACATTAACCCCCTATATACCCTGTACCTGAGTGCATCATTTCCTGTTAATTGACACTGGCCCTTTAAGAAAGGTTCAGTGACCGCGCGCGCGCCCTAATGCGCATGCGCGCGGCCCGGGTGCCAGAAGCCAGGGCAGGAAGCTGAAGGGAGGACGCAGGGGAGCCGGCCAGGAACTGGGAAGCCGTCGGGCGCCGGGAGCGGAGACCAGGGGGCCTGGGAAGTGCGGGCACCGGAGGCTGGAGAGCGGGGAGCGTGGCAGGTGAGTCGGGGAGCGGAGCTGAGGACCCGGGGATCAGAGCAGGGGACCCGGGGAGGGGATCCGAGGACCCGGGGAGCGTGACACGTCTATGGAGAATGGATCCTGTAACTGATTGCTATTTATCTTTCATTTGAAACTGATCCAGTAAGAAAAACAGATCCTTTTCAAATGATGAAAGAAAAACAGATGTGATAGTAAACAATTAACGGATCCATTTTCCATAGACTCCAGTGTTTAAAAAAACAGATCCAGCTAAAATCAATTATTTTAAAACAGACAAGAAAGTTGTGTTTGCAGAACTTTTTTGCCAACGGATTGCTGCAGGATCCATTCTAACAGAGGATTACAGGACATGTGAGCTTAGCTTATTGTAGAATTTATAAGGCTAATATAATATTAATGTTGTAACTAATTTCACAATACAAAATGCATATATTAATTCGATATCTTAGACCTGATGAGGTTGGTGGACTTGTGACGCCCCTGGACTATCAGGGCGTCACAGGGTACTGCACTCTTTGCCCTTTAGTGCAAGGTTCAACCCCCCCCATAGTTCTGGGTTCTCAAGCTATGGTACAGCCTCCATCCGCATCCAAATCCCAACCACACCTCACACCGCACCTTGTCAGACACACTAGTGGGCTGCTAAGCTGGAATAGGGCTGCCCACCTAAGGGTCAGGCAGACTGGTGGGAGGGAAGTAGAACAGAGTAGTGTTAGCCCTCGAGAAGTGAGGAGCTAGGGGAGTGTGTGGCTCCCTGGGAGTTAGAGGTTGGGTCGCAGACTGTGGTCTGGGCCCGGAGGAGTCGGAGACCCGGTCGCAGTGTTTTGAGGCTGGGTGCCTAGACCTGGTCTTGGAGGACGGTCAGCAGCTCGAGTCTAATAACCGATCCGGGACCGAAAGCACGGCGGGGTACTGGACCTTAGGTCGGGGAGTAGCTTCAGGGAACCCAGCAATTAACCTGCGGAGGATAGTGACTTTATGAACTGTTCCTAAGAAGCTCAGAGATCAGGGGCACTAGCGCAACGAAGGGGATAAGGATTTCCAACCACACAGCCCACCGAAATCCCAAGCATGAGCCCTTGAAAGCACAGCTGCACTACCAACAAGTAAGGAGCGAGGCCCGGACAGCCTTACGTCAACGGGCCACCAGAACACTTCTAATTTGTGCACGGAGGCAGGCTCCAGACCATCCGGCAGTACTATAGAGGTCGGATACCCGGACGGGCTCCCCCAAGAGGGCAGCGGCACCCAGAGACTTGGTTTACCTTGTTGGCAGAGTCTGCTTTGCGGTCGCATTATCACCAACACTGCCTGAGTGAGTACATGGTCCTCCCCTGCTTCCAACCAGCCCTGCGCTCCCCTACACCAGCATCTCACCATCCAGAGTCCCGGGGCCTCCCCTACCCGTGGAGGGAACGTCATCTGGCTGCCCCACTCCATCTCCCCCGGGCACTCCCATTGGCAGTGGCGGTACATCCCTTACCGCGAACCACGGGTGGTGTCACAAACTCTTATCCCCTCCCTGTAAATACCTCCTTTACATTTGAGTGGCCGCAAGCCCCCGGGTCTGGAGACCCTCGAGCCAGAGCAGACCCCCGGACCCGAGTGGTTCGTCTGCTGCAGGGGTGGCACAGACTTACTTTGAGAATCTGTGTCATAAAGACTGTTTAATCCGTAATATTAACATTAGCATTTTATGAGCGCTGGAGCTATAAAATGCAATTTTTAATAATGCATGTATTGTAAAGTCTGGTGACAGATCCACTTTAATATCAGAATGTCTCCCTTTGACTACATTGATATGAACATATGACAGGCTCATTCATGCTCCTGTATTATAGATGCAAGTCCCGACAGCTTCAACGATCCCTATGAAGTTGGATGTTTGTGTCCTTAGGTTAAGGGCTTACATGTGTAATAAAGGCAAGTTTGTGTATAATACACTTGTCTACTGGCCTTTGGTCGCATGGCCTTTAAAATGACCATTGGAGCATTAGTGATTTGTAACTTTTATATTAGGAGATTGCTAATTATGTGACTTTGTAGTATATTCCGATAATTGGCTGACCTTCACTTCAGCTAACACCTTGTTAGAAATCTTTCCAAGAAGTAGATGATTCAGACTTTAATTGTACAATCTGCAATACCATTATCTAAATATCGCAACATTGATGACAAGAATCTACCAGATGATATTCACACGTGGTTTCATTACACCATTTATTACTTCTCTGTATTGTTGGAGAAGACACAATAGGAGACTATCAGCCGATAGAAAATGGACACAGAATTTATTGAGTGTAGTGAATATGTATATATTGCATATACACATGCACAACTTGTAAACTGTATAGTAAACAGGATATTTAATATGCTGCATAATTCTGAACAATTGACCATCTGACCCACTGTCTACATGCAACTCATTATAAGCATGGTATAAAAGAGTTAAATGTCCATATTGACCCTGTCAATAGACTATTGCACATTATTTCCCAGAATGCATAGTCAGGTTTATTGTGAAGTGCCAGCTCACAAACGCCCCGGTACATCCACACATACAGTATGCCCTGTAGGATACAAAATGCTCGGAATATAGTGTAAAGTGGAAGAAATGTAGCCATCAACTAAAATGCAGATATTAAATTTATCAATATGTGAAATTTGCTGCAAAGAAAATATAAATGGATATTAGTTATGGCACCGTTATCACATAAATATTAGGAAGCATTGATAACTAGTGATGAGCGGGCACTACCATGCTCAGGTACTCTGTACTCATACCTAGTGAGGAGTGGGCACTACTATGGTCAAGTACTCGGTACTTGTAACTAGTGATGAGCGGGCACTACCATGCTCGGGTGCTCAGTACTCGTACCTAGTGAATAGTGGGCACTACTATGCTCAAGTGCTCGGTAATTGTAACTAGTGATGAGCGGGCACTACCATGCTCGGGTGTCCTATACTCGTAACTAGTGATGAGTGAGCACTACCATGCTCGGGTGCTCGGTACTCGTAATGAGCATTTGGATGCTCGGATGGACGCGACTCTTGTACTTGAGTATAATGGAAGTCAATGCGAAAGATTTCCTGGAAAAATGCTTGAGTTCCCCCTTGACTTCCACTATACTCTAGTACAAGAGTCACGCCCATCCGAGCATCCAATAGCTCATTATAACAGTATGAGTACTGAGCAACCGAGCATGGTAGCGTCCGTTCATCACTAGTTACAAGTACCGATCACCTGAGCATGGTAGTGTCCCTCTTATCACAAGTTGTGAGTACCGAGCATCCAAGCATGGTAGTGCTCGTTCATCATTAGTTATGAATACTGGGCACCCGAGCATGGTAGCACTCGCTCATCGCTAGTTATGGGTCCCTAGTATGGTAGTGCTTACTCATCACTAGTTATCAGTACTGAGCACCTAAGCATGGTAGTGCTCGCTCATCAACAGTTAAGAGTGTCGAGCTCCTGAGCATTGTAGTGCCCGCTCATCACTAGTTATGAGTACCGAGCACCCGAGCATGGTAGTGCCCGCTCATCACTAGTTATTAGTACCGAGCACCCAAGCATGGTAGTGCCCGCTCATCACTAGTTATTAGTACTGATCACCCGAGCATGGTAGTGCCCGCTCATCACTAGTTATTAGTACTGAGCACCCGAGCATGGTAGTGCCCGCTCATCACTAGTTATTAGTACTGAGCACCCGAGCATGGTAGTGCCCGCTCATCACTAGTTATTAGTACTGAGCACCCGAGCATGGTAGTGCCCGATCATCACTCTTGCTAACATGTTCTATCTGTACCTAACAAACATTGCTATCACCAAGAAAACATCTCTATATACCTCCATATAAAATCAGAGGTACGCATTGGTTGAATTCATTCTCATAGATTTCTAAAGCTGAAGCACAAAGAATCTGTCCTGCTTAGATCGTTAATGACCTTCACTTTGAGGGTATGGGCTAATGAGAGTTTTTCTGAGTCAGATAAAAATGAGTTTTCTAGTGGTAACCGCTTTAACAATTTTTTTGCTGAGGATTTTTTGGAGGAGTTTTTCATTCCCTGACGCAGTTGGGGTATGGGCACACAACATCTTTTTAATTTATCAGACTCCACAAAAAAATTTAAAAGCAGTTAAAAAAGTAGCATGTTCATTCTTTGGTGTTTTCCGCCAGGAAGCTGCTCACTGATTGTAGCCTAATTTGTAGAAAGAGGACTCAGCAAAAAGAATGGAAAAAACGCCAGCTGAGCTGCATCAGGAAAAAAGACCGCCGGCTCTTTCCCGAAGCGGCTTTGTTTAGGAGAGCCTTGGCGGATCTGCCTTTTAAAGACCATGTGCATATACCCTTCAAATTTTAGAGAGTTTTTTTCCTGATGTGTTTTTTTTGCAGGATTTTTATTGAAAGTTTCTTAGTTTGGAGCGTTTTCCATCGGGAGACACCTTAAAGAAAAATGACATGCATTTTCATTTCTCCCACCAGACATTTTTCAAAACCTGAAGCAGAAGAAAAACGCTCAAAAGGCTGAACATATGACCAGAAAAGTGGTCTTGTAAATAGAAATGAAGAGAAAGAGTCATTCAAGCTTTCTGATCAGTCTTTTGGCGTGGACCTGCTGTAAGAGACTCCTCAAAAACTTCCATGTGCACATACCCTAAAAGTAAGTAAAAGGTTCTTGTGCCCAGGTGGTGGGATGTTGGGTGGATCAAGGTTAAGAGGTAGTGGGTTCTCTGGTGAGCGGCAGTTTATATTGCTTAGCCATTAAGTCCACACGTCTGCTTATCTTTAACACCAATAGATGGACTAAAACATGGGTTGTCCTATTGTACCTTTTTACATTTTAAATGTATTCCACTTCCTTGTTGATCGTATAGGGTATTAAAGTTCATTCAATAAATGATAGTTCTGGAAAGTGCATTTTGTTTAATTTCCTCAATCAAGATTTCTGATTGGTGCAGGAAAGGAAAACCAGAGGCAAACCAAAAATCATAAAAGCAAAACTCAAAATAGGGGCCACCTCAATAAGATCACTTCTTTAAAAGCTAATAATCTATCATAAAGGGAATGGCCCACTCCCTTTTACTACATTGTCCTTAGCTGTCATGTGTTGAGCCTCTAGGTAGTATTTCACTAAAACGGGTCATTAATATCAAGCAGAATAACCCCTGACAAAGGCTGGGGTCACACAAGTGTATAAAATATCGATCCCATTCTCATCCAGAAAAGTGGGATGATTTTTTTTCTCACTTTGTGCTGTCCATATACAATCCATTTTTTTTTACTTTATTAATCTTTTACAGGACCCTTTACAGTTTCCCATCTAACAGAACTGTAATGTATCCATATAAATCCAATGCCATACTGACAGGCAATATGGCATCAGATTTTTTTTCTCACACTGTACTGATTTCAGAGTCAAAACTGTGATTTCCTTTTTCATGCTGAATACAGCTAAAAAAAGAAATGCAGTCCCTCTTGTTATCTGATTGCACTCATCCAATTTATATGCTCATGTGAGTGAGCCCTAACAATCAGGTGGGATGTTATATTTGACATCTATTGTACAGAAATTACCAGGATGGGGTCCATCTTGTTTTTAATATCAGGTTCTCTCTCTCATAGACATAAATGTAGACAGCCACATGCCAGGCCCCATTCTCTCATCAGGTGAGATCATCTATATATCTCCTGTGGAAATACCACAAATGCTTTAGCTCTAGATAGCCCATTATATGAGGCTAATGAGGGCCGAACATTGTAAAGAGAGATTTTGTAAACTTTTGTATACTTTAAGACTATCTAAATCTGTTTACACTGTGAAAAGATATGGACACTCTTGGGATCATTTTTCTATTTAAATGCAAGTATTTTAGGCTAAAAATCATTTTTACAAATAGGCTTGTTTAAAGGAAAACATTTAGCAGGATTTACCTCCATAAAATGTTAGGGCTCTATCAGCCTCCTAATGATGCTTGTAACAATGTCTTTATTCTGAATATATGTTTATGTATTTGCTGCAAAACTGGAGTTAAATCTTAGTGTGCCAGTCGCTGTCACTCGTCTCTGCTCTCCATCGCACCTACCCACAACATGACTGGTAAACCAACAGAACAGGGAGGAGAACAAAGTCAGCCCTCCACTCATCTCCCCTCTTATCTCTACACAAGATTGTTTGTCAGTCATGTTGCGTGGGATGTGTCAACTACATTCAGAGATGAGTTATGGTGCTCCTGAACTAGATCAGAGTCAAGCACACCAGGAACAGGATTGGGAGAGCCGCCATAATTAACAAAAGCCTAACAGGTTCCCAATGCCTTCTATCCCACCAACATTTATATACAGTTGAAACAAGAGGTTTACATAAAGTGTCTAAAAATATATGTTCTTCGCACTATCTGACATTAAATTACAATAAAAGCCACAAAGTGACTTAAGGATAATGAAATCAATGCCTTGGAGTGGCCATCACAAAGCCCTGATCTCAATCCTATTGAAAATTTATGGGCAAAGCTGAAACGGCCGGTGCGAGTAAGGCGACCTACAAACATGGCTCAGTTTTCCCAGTTCTGTCAGATTAAGGGCAATGGTACCAAATACTAATGAAATGTATGTATACTTTTGACTTTGCAGAAAGTAATGAAAATGCCTTAAAACATTGTTTGTCATTATTCTGGCATTTTGCAAATACAGTATATAATTAATTTTGGTAATCCTAAAATGGGAACGGTTTATTATGATTTCATGTCAGATAGTGAGAAAAACATGCAGATGTGTCTTTAGATAGTGTATGTAAACTTCTGGGTTCAACTATATATATCACTGCCTAACAAGTTCTTTATACTGCATGACACCTAAACACAATGAAAAAAGGTCTTTATAAAGTCTGTTTTTCATATGTAAATTAGCCCTTTGACTAGTCGTTGAAGCATTAGTTCCCCAGACTAGTTGGTCCTCTCCTCATGTTATGACACCCCTTTGGGTGCTATAACATGATTTGCAGAGAGCTAACGTTATCGCCAGTTCTCTACAAATCCTGCACTGGCGCACGGTCTTTTTCACTAACAACATTGAGCCTCTGAAGCTGGGCGTTCGCTTCCCAGCTTCAGAGAAGCAATGCAATGTTCGGAATTGAAGAAGATGGCGATTTCACTTCCGGACAAGAACAGTGTGCCTCTCTAAAGCCGTGAAGTGTACACTCAGCTTCATAGGCCCAAGGTTGTTACTGAAAAAGGCCACTCACATGCGCAAGACGTGTAGAGCACAGGTGATGATGCCGGCCCTCTCAGGGACGTGATAACATTAACATTTGGAGAGGGCCAACTAGTCTGGGAAACTAGTGCCCCATGGACGAGTCAAATGGCTAATTTACATATGAAAAAAAGATTTTATAAATACTTTTTTCAATATGTGTTAAAGATTCAGGTGGTATAAAGGGCTCATTAGAAGGGTATTTATTAATAAATATATAAATGCTGGTGAGTGGAAGGGCATGGGGGACCTATTAGGTGTCCTTTAAACCTCCGTTTTGCAGAAAATGTAGAAGACACACATTAAGACTAAAGACATCATTTGAAGGCTGATACTGCCCTAACACTTTATGGGGGTATACCTTGTTCTCAGGTTCCTTTCAAATTTTTTGTACCTTTTTGTCTTCTATATTTTCTGTGTTGCACTGTTTATTCCTGGCTGCAGCATGAATGAGTTAATCGAAAATCCGACAGTGAGGTAGTCCTGATAGTAGAGTTTTTATCTGTCTTTTTCTGAGCTCTCCTTAACTGTTTAATGACTACAAAGTTCAACACATCACAGTGAGGAGTGTTTTGAGTAGAGCAGCCTTGGGGACCGGCAAGTACTATAGGAGCCATTACCTTGTGTGCCATGTACATCTGTAGCACTGCTTATTTAACCTTCCCCTCATTTTGATGGAGCATTAAGGTTTACGGGCCTTGGGACCAAGGTTCCAATAATCGGTGATTGGACTCTCGACAATTGCCTATCCTACCAAAAGGTAATACAAGTCCAACTTCATTACCAATGTTTTAGACCTAATCTCAGTGAGAGAAACAGAATTATAATCTTGTAGTTCTGATACCTTTTTAATGGCTAGCTAAAATGAAATAAGAAGATGTTACAGAGCAAGCTTTCGAAACTCCTTAGGTCTCTTCATCAGGCATGGTATAACAAAATATCTGAAGAAATACAAATATATACACAAAGAGCAGAGGTGGTATAATAAAAGGACATTTAAACAAACAAACACTGAGCATAGAAAGTGAGTCTTTAATTAGCTTTGATTAGTGGTGTGAGAGTTTTATTGTCCTAATATCCATGTAAAATCAGAGGTCTGGTGCCCTCACAGTCTCTGGAGCAGACTCCTCAGATTTTGTATCCTCACGCACAACTTTTTCTCTTTTGGCAAGGAGCTATAGTTACAACGCACAGGAACTGCTATGGGTAGCAAAATGGCACCGCAATATGCCAGCCTTTTCATGGCTAAACTGGACAATGACTTTTTATCATCAAACCATTGACCTATTCATTACATGAATGACATCTTAATAACCTGGACCGAGTCCGAACAACTACAAAATCTGAGGAGTCTGCTCTAGAGATGGTGAGGGCACCAGGCCTCTGATCCTACATGGATATTGGGACAATAACATTTTCACACCACTAATCAAAGCTAATTAAGCACTCACTTTCTAAGCTTAGTGTTTGTTTATCTAAATGCCCTTTTATTATACCGCCTCTGCTCTATTTGTGTATATATATGTTTCTTCAGATATTTTGTTATACCATGCCTGATGAAGAGACCTAAGGAGTCTCGAAAGCTTGCTCTGTAACACCATTTTATTTTATTTTAGTTAGCCATTAAAAGGTATCAGAACTACAAGATTATAATTCTATTTCTCTCACTGAGAGCAATCAACCATTTTTCAACTGGCTAACACAGTACCAAGACTTTTTTCTTTAGACCTAATCTGAATCACAAAAGATCTGCCATATCTCACTGACTTAACCTAGAAGGAGCGGTTTTTCCTCCTATGTGATAATCCTATTTTAGCTGCGTATAAATGATGATGGATGGCTATCTCAGTTGCTCTGTACCTGGGCGTCATGGGTTGACCATATGGTGTACCATTTGTATTGGTAGAAGAAGCACAGAAATAAAATATCAAGTAGTAACCTTGAATTGACCTTGAAGAGAACTTTTATTGGGTCTTTCAAAAGCAGCAATCCTATGGTAATATGACAGACCCTGTAAAAGGCACTATATGCCACTATACATGAGAAAGGAAAAGAAAGTGGTACTCGCCAACAAAATAGATCTTTATGATACCCATACTAAACCATGAAAGACATGGAGTTTTAAACATTTATATATAATCTATGTCCTATTGTATATTTTACCATGTGCTTTTAATATATTCTCTAAAAAAACAATGGACAGGAAGGTCCTTGTCCTGGCTGCTTAGAAGACTAGCAAAGCTCTCTTGCATCATTTTTATATTTTTTTTTTTTTACTGAAAGGATTTCTGAGGCATAGATGAAGTAAAAACACTAGAAGACAAAGATTTTTTTTTTCGGTTCTAAACTGTAAAAGTACAAGAATATAGAGTATCGATTACATGGACAATTCAATCCTGGGCCTCAGGAAGTACACTTTGTTAATTACCTCAAATATCCATACACACAAGCTCACTATATCAAACCAATGTAGATATATTATTTACTGTTCTCCCAAAAAAATAAAGGAAAAAAAAACATTAGCAGCTAAAATTTTGGATATCCACATTGTACCCGTGACCTACACATAACGGAGGCAGCCATTAAAAGTTAATTCAGTGTCCTCCTCCTGCTTTCATCAGAAACTAGTGACATCGGATGGTAATAAAGTGCCCCTTGCTTCAGTAGTACCAAAACTCCAAATCATCTCTAAATACATTGTCTTTCTTTATTGTATGATATTAAAGGGCTTGTCAACTTTTAGTCATCCCATTTTTGTAAGAAGGGTCCATAAATCCCACTATTGGGACTTCCAGCTTTGATCTGTGGGCCATCTTGGTGGCAGGTGTTGAATTTCCCAACAGCACTCCCACAGGAGAGACTAGGAATTACACAAGTCCTATTGAAATAAATGAACTGTCCATGTAATTCCTAGACTTGTATCTTCGAAAGCTAGAAACACTCGTCTGCTTTGGCTGATTGCAGACCTGAGTGGGAGACCCGCTTCTATTATTTAATTTAAAGTAGGTTTTCTAAACTAGACAAACCCTTTAATAGATACAATAAAAACACTAGATCCAAAATTCACCTAAAATACTGTTTCTATATTTTCTGCATTTTCTTTTATTTTAATATGCACAATTTATATTCGCTACAAGATTACAAAACAACAGCCGTCCGTAGGTTAGACCGATACCACCGTCTTGCTACATGATAAGGAAGCTAGAGTTGACAAAACTGCCATTGAGTTCATGATCAGTTGGATAAAGATGCCACACATAACGTTTCACACACATGCGTAGTCACTCATCAGTTGCCAAAAGTCTTTTCTGTGGGGCCCAGGATTCTACTTGTCCGTAACTTGAAGAAATATCTATTTTAAAGTTTTCAAAAACTTCAGTCTGGAAGAGTTGAGATCTCCCTCTCTTTCTCTTCAGAAGAGTCCAGTGGTTTCAAGAGCGAGAATCCAATATGAGGAATAAGAATCTCTTCTGTTAAAGAAATATTGAGGCACAAAACAGTCGCTTCAACTATTTTCATACGTGAAATCCCTTTTCTTGTAAATGCATCATTTGTAATCTCAAAGTCTGTATGCTGCTCACTATTCGTCTCTGGTGACCGATGAGCGTGACACCAATTCTTCTGATGTCGCTAAAGGAGAAGAAACAAGCATTACTGAAACAAATCACTGATAAATAGGAGGAGGTGTAGAACTATTTATGTACCATATTTTTAGTTTTATAAGACATTATAACACACACCCCAAATTTGAAAGCGGAAAATAGGAAAAAAACATTTTTACTGTTAAAATTAGGGTCCGTCTTATAATCCTAGTGTATCTTATATTAGCTCACCAGGAGAGAGCTGCAGTAGTAGAGCGGCTCAGGAGGCTTGGAGGAAGGGTTGTTGCAGCTCAGGAGGGTCAGCGATGCTGTGGGCTTGGAGGGTGAGTGGACGGAGTGTCGGCGATACTGCAGGCACGACGGCAGGCACCATTGATCTGCCAGTGGTCTGTGGGCTCCATTGAATTGCCAGCGGCTGACGCAATGGACTTCAAAAAATGGCCGCAAAGGCAGCGCATATGCAGATTGGCCTTCGCAGCCATTTTCTTGAAGTACATTGCATCAACCGCCGGCAATTCAAAGCAGCCCACAGGCAGATCAATGGCGTCCGCCACCGCGATACCCCACGAGCCCGCAGTATTGCTGATCCTCCATCCACTGACCCTTGTGAGCTGCTTCACTACAGTGACACACCACCTCCTAAAACCCCTCAATATCGCCAACCCTGGGCCACCACTGCCCGGTAAGCCATTTCTTATAAAATGCAACCCCATTTTACCCACAGTTTTGGGGGGGAAAACATGCGCCTTATAATCCGGAAAATATAGTATCTATTATACAGTCATGCTCGAAAATGTTGACACACTTGAAATTGTTCCAGAAAATGAAGTATTTATCTCAGAAAATCATTGCAATTACACATGTTTTGTTATACACATTTATTTTCTTTTGAACAACACTAAAAAATCGGATAAAAAAAGGCAAATTGGACATGATTTCACACAAAACCACCAAAATTCTTGGTAAACAACTTTTTTTCAAGAATATGATGCTCGTTCAAAGTCACCCGTCGCAAATAACAGATGTAGGCAATATGAAAATCACACCTGAAACCAAATAAAAAGGCGAGAAGATGACAGTGTTTACAGTGTGTGTCTGTTTGGAGAACAGAAAGAGGAGAAGAGAACAGTCTGAGGACTTAAGAACCAAAATTGTTGAAAAATATCAACAATCTCAAGGTTACAAGTCCATCTCCAGAGAGCTCAATGTTCTTTTTGACCACAGTGCGCAACATAATCAAGACATTTGCAATCCATGCCAATGGAGCTAATCTCCTTGGAAGTGGGTGGCAGAGAAAAATTGATGAAAATTTGCAATGCAGGATAGTTCAGGGATAAGCAACCTCAATTAAGTTTCAAAGAAATTCAATCTATCTTGCAGGCTCTGGGTGCATCAGTGTCTGCGCAAACTATCTGTCCACATTTGAATTAAATGAAACACTATGGCAGGAGACCCAGGAGGACCCCACTGCTGAGACAGTGACATAAAAAAGCCAAAAGCCTCTAAGAAAGAGTCTTGTGCACAGATGAGACCAAGATAGAGCTTATTGGTAAAGGACATCATTCTAATGTTTACTGCAAAGAGAATGAGTCCTAGAAATAAAAAAAAACACAGTACCTACAGTCAAACATGGTGGATGTTCAAATATGTTTTATGATTGCTTTTCTGCCTCTGGAACTGGGTGCCTTGACTGTGTGCAAGGCAACATGAAATGTAAAAATTACCAAAGGATTTTGGGTCCCAATGAAGTGCCCAGTGTCAGAAAGCAGGGTCTGTGTCCAAGGTCATGGGTCTTCCAGCAGGACAATGACCCCAAACACAATTCAAAAATCCCCCAGAAATGAATGGAATCAAAGCGCAATGAGTCCAGATCTAAATCCCATAGAACACCTGTGAAGAGATCTTAAAATTGCTGTTGGGAGAAGGCGCCTTCAAAACTGAGAGACCTGGAGCAGATTGCAAAAGAAGAGTCCAAAATTCCAGTGTGAGAGGCCTGTTGATGGTTACAGGCAGTGAATTATTGCAGTTATTTATTCCAAAGGGTATGCAACCAAATATTGAGGTGAGTGTGCCAAAAATTTTGTCTGTCCCATTTTTATTTTTTGTGAAATGATGTCCAATTTTCATGTTTTTCCTGTTTTTTTTTTTGTTTTGCTCCAATACATACAAAAGAAAAAACATGTATATCACAAAACATGTGTAATTCCAATCATTTTCTGAGAAAAATACTTCATTTTCTGGAAAAATTTAAAGGGTGCCAACACTTTTGAACATGACTGTATATAGCGTATCATGTATGGATCTTTTTTTCATGGCTTCATAACTCAAACAATAAAACAATAGATAAATTTTCCATCCATGCAGACATATTACATTACTTGGTTTCCAATAGATTTGTCGTGCCAAGGTACATCTTTCAGGTAATAGAGATGCTTGGATAGCCTTGATTTGAAAAAAGTAACACCTTCCATTTGTGTTTTCCTCTTGGGTTGTGCCTTGCATTCATCCTACATCTTTGATGTTCATTTACTTTCTTCAATTTTCTATACTGATAGCATCACATTTATGGAATATCCACACAAGTTATTTAGAGGGCACCAAATTTACATTGTTATACAAGCTGTACACTGACTATATTGTCTTTAGTGTTGCTCCAAGAAAAGATGCAATAAAAAAATTGACAAAAATGTGAGTGGTGTACTCACTTTTGTGATATTCTATACTGTGTGTCCACCCATATCCTGTCCACCGCCATTAACATGAGAACGGCGGCCGCTATAGGCATAGAAGTGGTGTCTAGGTATAGTAAAGTAGCCATGCACTACGCAATGAAACCACCTATTGCGCCACCTGGTGGAAAACAACGGATTTAGCATTTTTATCTCGAAAACGGAACAAGATAGAGAAAAAAAGTGAATTACAAAGTTATAGGACATCATCAATTCAATACGAATCAACACCTTGCATACAGAAATGGTATGATATGAAACCAATGACCCCCCCCCAAAATGAATGCTGGTCACGCATATGGCGCTCATTTAACTTTGATGCTCAAAGTGGCCACTGTCAGCTACAATGTACATCTGGACTCTGGACAGCATACTGTATCTTGCTTCACGTTGTGCATTATGGTAGGTGACATCAGGGCCAGATTAAGGTTGGTGGGGGCCCCTGGGCAGAAAATCTGGTGGGGGCCCCATAACGTTAACATTTTTAGCCATAACAGTAGAGCACGAACCGTAGCATTTAGATATAAATCCAATGAACATTTATCTTATCCTGTTCTGCCACATTCAGATTTACAGCACTACGATACAGATACAGTCCAGGATAAATCACAGCTGTCCACTTACACACAGAAAGTAGAGTTAAGGCTGCTTTACACATTTCGATCTCGTATGCGATCGCACACGCCCCCATCGTATGTGCGGAACAGGCAATTTGTTGCCCGTGTCGCACAAACGATTAACCCCCGTCACACGTACTTACCTTCCAAATGACCTCGCTGTGGGCGGCGAACATCCACTTCCTGAAGTGAAAGGGACGTCACACAGCGGCCGGCCAATAGAAGCGGAGGGGCGGAGATGAGCGGGACGTAAACATCCCGCCCACCTCCTTCCTTCCGCATTGCCGGCGGGACGCAGGTAAGCTGCAGTTCATCGTTCCCGGGGTGTCACATGGAGCGATGTGTGCTGCCTCAAGAACGATGAACAAAGAGACGTTCAATTTTTAGAAAATGAACGACGTGTATGCAATCAACGTTTTAACGCACAATCAGGGTCGCACGTAGCTGTCACACACTACAATATCACTAACGATGCCGGATGTGCGTCACTTACGACGTGACCCCGCCGACACATCGTTAGATATATTGTAGCGTGTAAAGCTCGCTTTTGTCACATATTTTTTATTGATCCCAATGTTAAGGCAGCCAGGGCCGGCTCCAGGGTTTTGTGGCCTCCGGGAGAAAGAGTCTCAGTGGACCCCATCCACACACAGACACGCACATACACATACACGCATACGTACATATACATATTTGAAGACAAATTCAGAAAAATACATATAAACAGACAAATATATGCACAGTCATATACACTGACATACATGCAGACACAGACGCATTAGGGGTCGTGCGCACGTTGCGTAATTACATGCATTTACGCTGCGTATAGCACTGCAGTGTAAATGCATGCGTCCTGCGTCCCCTATACAATCTATGTAGATTGTGCATGATACGTGCACCCATTGCTTTTATGAACGCAGCGATTTGGGTGCTAAAATGTTGACCCAAATCTGTGCGTTCATAAAATGAGCATGTCAATTATTCCGTGCGCTATGGATGCAGCCCCTGCTCTGTCTATGGTGGGGGCAGCAGCCAGAGCGCATGAAATCGGCTTTTTTTGTACAGAAAAACTGCATCCATTATGCAGTGATTCTGAAGCGATTTGACGCGCACATGTGCTGTCAAATCGCTGCAGAATATTCAGCAGTTACGTGCGCATGAGCCCTTACAGGTATTAATATGGGAAAGTCGCCAGCAGCCTCACTCACCTCTCCCGCTTGTTTCCGTCCAGCTCCTTCAGGACATGTGGCTGTTTCACGATGGCTGTCACTAACACACATGACTGCACACTGACAGCACTGCTGTATATACATCACAGGAGGGGCTGGGGGCTACGATATATACATTACAGGAGGGGCAGGGGGCATAGACGTTACTGGAGTGGCAAACAGCTCTGGTGGTGTACTCATCACTGCGATGGGTGACATAGCGCTCTGGGGAACCCATATAGTTCGGGGGGGGGGGGGGCGCACAGACTGCTCTAATTCATATATACACACACAGTACTGCTTCTTACACACACATCTCTGACACACACACACACACACACTACAATGCACCCCCCATCACCCCCTACACACACACACACACACACACACACACACGCGCAATACAATGCACCCCCCATTACCCCTACACGCACACACAATACAATGCACCCCCCATTACCCCTACACACACACGCACACACTACAATGCACCCCCCATTACCCCTACACACACACGCACACACTACAATGCACCCCCCATTACCCCTACACACACACACGCACACACTACAATGCACCCCCCATTACCCCTACACACACACACACACACACACACACACACAATACACCCCCCATTACCACTACACACACACACACAATACAATGCACCCCCCATTACCCCTCTCCCCACACACAATACAATGCACCCCCCATTACCCCTACACACACACACACACACACACAATACAATGCACCCCCTATTACCCCTACACACACACACACACAATACAATGCACCCCCCATTACCCCTACACACACAATACAACCCCCATTACCCCTACACACACACACACACACATATAATACAATGCACCCCCCATTACCCCCACACAATACAATGCACCCCCCATTACCCCTACACACACACACACACAATACAATGCACCCCCCATTACCCCTACACACAATACAATGCACCCCCCATTACCCCTCCCCACACACAATACAATACACCCCCCATTACCCCTCCCCCTACACACACACACACACACACACACACAATACACCCCCCATTACCCCTCCCCCTACACACACACACACAATACAATGCACCCCCATTACCCCTCCCCCCACACACAATACAATGCACCCCCATTACCCCTCCCCCCACACACATTACCCCTCCCCCCCCACACACACACACACACACAATACAATGCACCCCCCATTACCCCTCTCCCCACACACAATACAATGCACCCCCCATTACCCCTCTCCCCACACACAATACAATGCACCCCCCATTACCCCTCTCCCCACACACAATACAATGCACCCCCCATTACCCCTCTCCCCACACACAATACAATGCACCCCCCATTACCCCTCTCCCCACACACAATACAATGCACCCCCCATTACCTCTCTCCCCACACACACACACACAATACAATGCACCCCTCATGACCTCTCCCCCCACACACAATACACCCTCCATTACCCCTCCCCCCCACACACAATACAGTGCACCCTCCATTACCCCTCCCTCCACACACAATACAATGCACCCTCCATTACCCCTCCCCCCACACACAATTCAGCCCTGCACACACAAATTACACTGCTCCATCCCTACACACTCCTGCCTCCCTCCCCCCCTCCCTCGGAATACAGTGCTCCTCCTCTGCCTGTCACAGAGCTGTGTTCCTTCACAAATGTTCCCCGTTCTGTGTCCTCTGCCCCTCCTCACTCATCCCCATTAATTACACCTGTCTCTTCAGCTCCTTCATGGAGCGCTCGCTTCCTCATGTCCCCAGTGTGGCGCCGGCAGCACTGTGATGATGTCAGCAAGCTGCTGATCTCATCACGTTGCTGCACGTCGGGGGCGGGGCCCAGTCCCGGTGCGCTGTTCAAATGTATTTACGTCTGAAAGACGCAAATACATTTGAATAGGAACGGAAACAGGAAGCTGCGGTAATCGGCTCTGCTGCGCTCCTCTGCAGTGTACATGCCGGCACACAGCAGAGCCGGCACGCAGCAGAGCCGGCACGCAGCAGAGCCGGCACACAGCAGAGCCGGCACACAGCAGAGCCGGCACACAGCAGAGCCGGCACACAGCAGAGCCGGCACAGCTCGCTGCCTCCTGCTCCTGCTAGTGTGCCTGGCATGTAAGGAGCGCAGCGGGGACAGCAGACAGCGGCCCACCACACCGTGCCCCTGCTTCTAGGTACGGCCGCAGCACATAGCAGGGAGCATTAGCACACCTCTGACCCCGGAAGTTCAAGCGGCCGCTGGTACTTCCGAGGTCAATCAGCGTCCTGTGCCCGCAGTTTGTTTTTGCGTCTTAAAGACGCATATGCAAATAAATAGCGGTGCCCCCCCCCCCCCCCGAAAACACAGCTGATTTATTAGACTGTCTTTACGGAGGGGGAGAGGGTGTGAAAAAAAAATGCTGACAGGTGCCTAGTGCCAAGTATGGTGGGGGCCCCCTTAGAAGCTCTTTTGGTGGGGGCCCCTGGGCTCCAGCCCCGCCTGCCCCGCCTATAATCCGGCCCTGGGTGACATGTTTGCACAAGCATCTGTGATGCGTCGTTGTAGGTCCTGCAATGTTGGTGGAGGGGTCGCATACACCTGCTGTTTGATGTGACCCCACAGAAAGAAATCCAATGGGGTCAGGTCAGGTGAGCGTGGAGGCCACTCCACGCATTCACCATACCCAATGACTTGTAGGAAGGTCTCCATGAGGTATCGCTTCATGTCCGCAGCCTTGTGAGTATTACACGTTCTAATCATAGCATTTCTGTATGCAAGGTGTCGATTTGTATTGAATTGATGATGCCCTACAATTTTTTAATTCATTTTTTTTCTCTATCTCATTCCGTTTTCGAGATAAAAATGCTAACTCGGGTGGCGCTATAGGTGATTCCATTGCATAGCGCATGGCTACTTTACTATACCTAGACACCACTTCTACTCCTATAGCTGCAGCCGTTGTCAAGTTTATGGCGGTGCAGAGGATATGGGTGGACACACTGTATACAGTATGCTGCAATACCACAGTATTGCAGTATATAGTGAAAATTTAGCTCTCTGATGAAGCTCAGGCAGTAGCTGAGCTTCACTGCAGTTCCAAGATGGCAGTGATGAGGGTCTTCAGTAGTCCCCCGCTGGCATGGTAACTAATTGCTAACCTGCATTGCAGGGCCAAATGTGAGCCAGTGAGTGCAAGCATTGGCGACCATTACATTCAAATGTGTTGCTGTTAACCATTTAGATGTTGTTGTCATTTAAATGGTTAACAGTAGTAACTGGAGCTATGCAGTATGCAGCATTAACCTATCACTTGTGGGGAGAGCTCAGCTCCTGACCACCCCCATACATGAAAACAACTGCAATGATGTACAAAGACATCATATTGTACTAAGAGGATAATCCAAGTGCTACTAAAGCACTGATCCTGATGTTTCTGTCGTATTTCAAAATTACTTACTCAATGCTCATTCTGCAAACCAAGTCCAACGTTGTGAACCCAGCTGCAATGAAATTAGTAGCGTACTGACCCATCTTTATAGAGTCTAGCCACTCTGTGACTGTGACATAGAAGTGATATTCTGGTGTCTCCCCAGGTGACTCCGGTAAGCTGGAGAAAAGAGAAAAAGGACAGAATTAAGGTATTAAATAGGAAAACAATATAAAACAGATGGTAAATATATGTGTGTATATATATATATATATATATCTAATATATAAAGTTGAATGTGTGTATGTATGTCCGGGATTGGCATCCGCACCGTCGCAGCTACAGCCACAAAATTTTGCACACACGTCTGGACCCCGAGAGCGTCATAGGCTATGTTTTGAGGGGAAATTTTAACCCCGCTCTTTACAGTTATTCACCAAAAAACCTGCCTCCATTAAAGCAAATGGTGCTGGGAGCCACAGTGCAGCCAGAGCTTCAGAAGAATGCGCAGCCACGCCCTTAAATGGAATGTTGGCGTGTCACAATGCAGCCAGGGAGAGAGACAGACACAGACCGGGAAAGAGGCAGACACAGACAGGGTAAGAAACAGACATAGACAGGGTAAGAGACAGACACAAAGAGACAGACTGACAGGGAAAGAGACAGACAGAGAAAGAGAGAGACAGGTTAAGAGACAGACACAGACAGGTAAAGAGACAAAGAGACAGACACAGGGAAACAGACAGACAGGGAAAGAGAAGGAAAGAGACAGACAGGGTAAGAGACAGAAAAAGACAGATAAAGAGACAGACAAAGAGACAGACACAGGGAAAGAGACAGACAGCGAAAGAGAGGGAAAGAGAGGGAAAGAGACAGACAGGGAAAGAGACAGACAGGGAAAGTGACAGAGATAGATAGACAGACAGGGAAATAGATTGAGACAGATGGAGAAAGAGACAGAGACAGTCAGAGACAGACAGGGAAAGAGACAGACAGACAAAGATAGAGAGAGAGAGAGAGAGACAGAGAGATATATACAGAGGGGGAGACAGACATTATATTTACATTTATTACATTACATTATTACATCTATTTGTTTTGTGGTTTTTGTATGCAGAATACATTTTTGTTAATACATTCTATTTTGTTAACAGCAGTTAATATATATATATACACTGTATATATACTGTATATATGTGCTCTATTGCAGTCACAGCAGCCTGCACGTTGCCGCATTTGGCTCATTTTGCTAGATGTTGGCCAGATTTTTTTTATTTTTTTCCCATAGCATGTACAGTATTTTGGGGTGGTGACTGCTACTTTCTTTTGCTGAGCAATCTTCCCATCAGTCTTAGGTTATGTTCACACTCGATCTTTTTGCTGAGTTTTCGGAGTGGACACTGAATATAATCTCCAACATTTCAAGTAGTGTTGAGATTTTGAAGAGGATTTGTAAAATTTCAGGTCAGCTTCTGCTGCACAAACCTTTGAAAAAAACCTCAGTGTCAACATGTTATTAGGGTATGTTCACACTGCGTCTCTTGCTGATGTTTCTAAAAACAATAGCATTTTCTTAATTGTTTAATAGATCTAAAAAAATACAGAAAACACAACGAAAAAGACACCAAAAAATACTAAAAAAATATCTCAGGAAACAACCAAAACCACAAACAAAATGCATACCTCCCAACTTTTGAAGAAAGGAAAGGCAATTTTTGACCACGCCTCTAGCCACACTACTAGCCGCACCCATTTGGCAGTAAGGGTCATTCAGCAGATGCCTCGGACTGTTCGTTAATAGTCATAGCAGCCAGAATTTTCTTATATTTCTATGTGTCACTATATGACATGTTGCTTATTTGTGCCTATAAGGCCGTGTTGACACGTTGCATAAATTCTGTTTCTTTGTTTCTGTCGTTGTCTGCACCAAACAACAAAATAACAATCTTCTCTGGTTTTTCCATTTTTGCTGCATTTTTTCTGCCTTTTCTCCATTATTTAATGCGTTTTTGGTTCAGATGTGAATCTGCGTTTTTAAGTGTTTTTTTCTTGTACAGAGAAGCTTTTTCCTGCATTTTTTTCAGCTCCACATAGAAACCTATAGAGAAAAAAAAGCCCCAAAACCGCAGAGTTCAGCGGCGTCCTTTCATGGAATCACATCCACTTTGCTTGGACAATTAAACACAGCAGAATATATGTGCAAAAAACAGCAGAAAAAAAATGCAGCATTTACACTACATGTGAACATGGACTAATTGCCCAAGCAAAGTGGATGAGACGTCAGGAAATCTCCGCCCCTGATGTCTAAAGATGCCGCTGATCTGTGCAGATTTAGTGGTTTTTTTCTTTATAATCTTCAGGATTCACATCTGCAACAAACATGTATCAAATAAGGGGACAATGCATAAAAAATACCTCAGACACGCAATAATCAGAGGAGATTGTTATTGCGCTCGTGGTGCGGACAGCGGCAGAAAAACGCAGCATTTCTGATTCGTGTGAACACAGGCTCAACAATACATTTTTATTATATTTTTTATGGGTTTTAATAAAGAAAAATAATAAATTGCGCCTTCTTTTCCCGCCATTTACCGATCCCCATAAATAATCTGATCGCTGTGTTGTTCGGGTCGTTACGATTACAGGGACACCAAATATGTCCATGTTATTTGCTGACTTGTGATGTTTATTATTTTGTTAAAAAAATTTAATAAAAGTACATTATTCTATTTTTTTTATTATTTTTAGTAATTTCATTACAAGAAAAAAAACCTCTCTTTTCCTCTCCCTCTAGAATAAAGGACACAGAGACGCTGCTCTGTACAATGGAGCTCTGTGTCCTGTGTAATCAGAGGCTGCATTGTAGGTCCATATATATATATCCTCCCTCTGACATTGTCATGCTTAGTGGCTCAACAGCTTATAGCAGCTAGAAAAGCTAGGAGGGCTGCTCGACATGTGTTTGAAAGTTGCTGGTTTGAATCCAAGGTGGCGAATATAAAAAAATATTTTTGTGTTTTTTTTTCCTCATTTCTTTATAGTAGTTTTATGGGAACAAATGATCCTGACTCTTTCCTTCACCTACAAAGAGATGCAGGATTTATCTATCTATCTTTCTATCTATCCCTCTATCTATTATATATCTATCATTTATCTTTCTAGCTATCTATCTATCTATATGTCTATCTATCATGTCTGTATCTATCATATATCTATATATCCATCCATCCCTCCATCCCTCTATTCATCCATCCATCTCTCCATCCCTCCCTGCATCCCTCCTCCCTCCATCCCTCCCTGCTTCCCTCCATCTCTCCATCCATCCCTCCCTCCCTGCATCCATCAATCCATCCATTTCTCCACCTCTCCCTGCACCCATCCCTCCATCCCTTCCTGCATCCCCCCATCTCTCCATCCATTCATCCATCCCTCCATCCATCCATCTCTCCATCCATCCCTCCATCCATCCATCCCTCCCTCCATCCATCCATCTCTCCATCCATGCCTCCAACCATCCCTCCATCTATCCATCCATCCCTCCATCCATCCATTCATCCCTCCCTCCATCCCTCCATCCTTCCTCCATCCATACCTCCATCCATCTTTGCAGCTGAATAATCTGCTTCTGGTTTCTCAACTGCAATATAGAGGTCAAGATAACCAAAACTTTCTATGTGCTTTCAATACAGGCAGTGGCTCAGTGGTAGAGCTGCTGCCTATGGAACAATGAGCTTTCACAGTTCACGGGTTCGAGTCCCAGCCGCCCTGATAATCCAGAGCTGATGAGAATTTAATTTATTCACTGCACTGAGGGGAGGAGCCGGGACATCAGCTGTGAGCTGCGGGACAGACCTGAAAAATCGGGGCAGTCCCGCAGAATCCGGGACGGTTGGGAGGTATGAAAATACACTACAGATTTACAAGAGTTTGTTTCTTTAAACTGCCATTATTGGTCCTGTCTGAGTGATTACATCAGTGGACACTTTAAAGCTAAAGACCGAGGGGGCAGTTTTATAATTTAAAGAGGACCTGTTATAAGTTTACAGTGGCCAGTTTTTGTTGTTATTTTATTCCCATTGCCCCTGAGTATTCTGTTTTTTGTTTGTCCATGACTCAATGAGGATCCCATGTTGGTAGCATTCAGAATGGCAGAGTCCATGACATGGAATTGAAAAACATAAGAGTTAAGGTCGCTTTACACGCTGCGACATCGCTCAAGCGATCTCGTTGGGGTAACGGAATTTGTGACGCACATCCGGTCGCTTTAGCGATGCCGTTGCGTGTGACACCTTTGAGCGATTTTACATCGTTGCAAAAACATGCAAAATCGCTCATCGGTGACATGGGGGTCCATACTCTAATATCGTTGCTGCAGCAGTAACAAAGTTGTTCCTCGTTTCTGCGGCAGCACACATCGGTACGTGTGACACCGCAGGAATGAGGAACCTCTCCTTACCTGCCTCCCGCCTGCAATGCGGAAGGAAGTAGGTGGGCGGGATGTTCGTCCCGCTCATCTCTGCCCCTCCGCTTCTATTGGGCGGTGGTTCAGTGACGCAGCTGTAATGTCGCTGTGATGCTGAACGAACCGCCCCCTTAGAAAGGAGACGGTTCGCCGGTCACAGCGACGTCGCAGGGCAGGTAAGTAGTGTGACGGGTCTGGGCAATGTTGTGCACCACAGGCAGCGATTTGCCCATATCGCACAACCGATGGGGGCGGGTACCCACGTTAGCGATATCAGTACCGATTTCGCAGCGTGTAAAGCGGCCTTTAATCCTCGATAAATGTTCTGCATGCTAAGGCCATATTCACACGTTGCATTTTGCAGCGTTTTTTTTCTGCTTTTTTCTGGCGCTTAAAAGCTTCTTTTTACATTATCAGTAAAAGCTCTGAGATCTCAGAAATCTCATACACACAATTGCTTTTTTTTGCTGTGGAAATTGGAAAACTGCTGTGTTTTTTAAGTCTGCAGAATGTGAATTCTTTCAGCTTTTTTGCAGTGTTTTTTCACAATAGAAAGCAATAAGGAAATGCAGAAATGCTGCAAAAAAATGAAACCATGTGTTATTGAAGCATTTTTGATGAATAAAACTTACCATAGTTTTCGGATTGTAAGGCGCAATTTTCCTCCCGAAACTTTGGGAGGAAAACGAGGGGTGCTTATTATAAGCTGAATGTAGCTTACGGGGGGATGGTGGAGAGGGGTCGTAGGGGTGATGCTGTGGGCTGTGCACTGTTCTGTGGGTGGTGCTGATGCTGATGACAGGCTGTGCTCGCTATGGGCGGTGAGGCAGGGGCCATCCTGAAAATGTTGGCGGTGCGGGCTTCAAATAATGGCGCTTGGAGTTGGCATGTGCGCAGATTGAGCTCTCAGCTCCAAATCTCATCTACACACATGCCGCCTCTGGTCCATTGATCTCCCAGTAGCGGACTTAAGGAAATGGCACCCAGAAGTGGTGCATGCACAAATGATATCTCAGCTCTTCATTCAGCTGATAGCTCAATCTGTAAACTCACTGACTCCGGGCGCCATTTCCTTGAAGGCCGCGCCGCCAACAGCCTCATAGCACCCGCAGTGAGGATGTTGGATACCTGCCACACCACCTGTAGCATCACCCTATTCCAGCACCATCCCTGGCTCTGGTGACCCCGCTCCACCACCGCTGCCACCCCCCCTCTCCCCGGTAAGACACCACCGGATTATAAGACAAACCTCACATTTTTGTATCTCCTTTTTTTTCCTCTAAATTCGGGTTGCGTCTTATAATCTGGTGCATCTTATAAAACAAAAAATATGGTACTTTATAAAGCGTACTGTAGACAAATGACACATATAATCCACACCCTCAAAAATACAGCAAAAAATGCAATAAAGAAACCATCAAAACCTGCTTTTTGTAAACGGCTTCTTTACTGCCAAAAGAACAGGGTTAGCAAGCAAGAATAAAAATGCTGTAAAAACGCAATGTGTGAACATGGCCTTAGGGGCACTTTGCACACTACGACATCGCAAGCCGATGCTTGCGATGCCGAGAGCGATAGTCCCCGCCCCCGTCGCAGCTGCGATATCATGGTGATAGCTGGTGTAGCGAACATTATCGCTACGGCAGCTTCACATGCACTCACCTGCCCTGCGATGTCGCTCTGGCCGGCGACCCGCCTCCTTACGTAAACATCCCGCCCACCTCCTTCCTTCCGCATAGCTGGCGTGAGCCGCAGGACGTAGGTAGGAGATGTTCCTCACTCCTGCGGCTTCACACACAGCGATGTGTGATGCCACTGGAACGAGGAACAACATCAAAACATCGGTCATTTCCAAATTATGTAAATGACCGATGCTACTCTGATGATACGATTACGACGATTTTGCGCTTGTTAATCGTATCAAAAATGCTTTACACACTACGATATCGCCTGCGACGCTGGATGTGCGTCACTTTCAATTTGACCCCACCGACATTGCACCTTTGATGTCGTAGTGTGCAAAGTGCCCCTTAGACCCTATTCCAGTTATTACAAAGGTTGTGTCTGGAGTGGTCCATTTTTATCAGTCTGGTTGGTGAACTCCAGATGACCAGCTATATTGGGGAGATTTCTAGGCCAGCATTTCTATAAGAAGGTTTCCAGGTATGATACACAAAAATGGCAACAGACGCACTAACGGAAGGAGCCGAACCGATAACGCAGCAGTGATGATTTATCCGGTGAAGCTGGACTTGTGCTCTATAGACAGATGCACTCATAGCTTATAATGGACAGTGCTCATACTTGAAGTGATGTTATTGTAAAGGATAGCGGTAATTAACGTGATTAAGAGATGTCTCAAAATAACAGCATGCAGCAAATGAGCTAAAAGTCAGAGCCGCGATGTACTTCTCCAATCACCAGTTTAAGACCCAAATAAATAACGCTGCCATAGAACAGAGGGCGCACACAAGTCATTCATCGCCGAGGCTCCTCTTCATCATCAGCCTCCGTTATGCATGTGGATTAATAGCAGCTATATTGGTCAAGGTTTTTTCTTTATTATGTTCATTGACTGATTTCCCCGCTCATAGGTCAAAGTACTTTGAATTTAATGATCATGATCCTGTGATCTATTTTCCGATGCCCTTTACTCTACTAAAGTGTGTTATTCGCTGGCGCTTCCTCCATCATCCATGCTGTGAGCTAATAAATACGCATCTCATCATGGGCTTAATGAGAACACTGCTTTTTTTTAACTCTTACTCAAAATAATTGCCCCAAATTCACAAGCTTTTTTGTAATGTTTGCGCCTCCTTTTAATAGCATATTGATAGGATCTCAAGCATGAGGAACCTCTATAGGACTTGGTCATAATTGGTGATGCACCCAATAAGAAATCTGCTTCTTGTTCATCCAACAAAGTATTTACAACTTTTGGTTTAAAGAGGTTCACATATTTCAGGAAAGTGTTATTTTAGTTATTTTAGAGTGTTTGGCGTCTAAACAGCAGTTAATCACCTTTCCCGGGTCCAGCACCAGTTTGCTGCATCTCTGGTCTCTGTTTCTGTGTTTTTGGTGCAGTGGTGAAGTCACATGCACAGTGTACATCACCACTGCAGCCAATCACTGAGCTCTGTGGATGTGCTGAACTAAAAACTATGAGCTTGCGAGCTCAGTGATTGGCTGCAGTGGTGATGTGTGTTGTCAATGTGAGGTCAATGCTGCAGCCAAAATAACAATATTAGATAAGTGGCTGGGAACGTGTGCTGGTCCCAGGGAGGGTGAGTACAATCTGTGATTTTTACCCATTTAAAGGGAACTAACCAGCAGGAATTTTATATATAAAGTAAAGCCAGTGCTATACTGGCGCTAGGATGCTGAATGTAAACATACCTTTTGTTCAGAGATTGGAGGTTTCATTTCAGAAATATATGCAAAGTAACGTTCCAGCAATGCACTGCTAATTGATTGATAGGTGCAACAGGAAGGGAATATATAGGTCTTGTTATCTATTTCAGCCCCTGTTTGTCTGCATGTACCAGAATTAATGTCTATGATGGTGAAAGGAGGAAGAAGGCCAGGCAGACAGACAGGGGCAGGAATAGATAGCAAGACCCGACCCACATATTATCTCCCTGTTGCACCTGTCAATCAAATAGCAGTGCATTGCTGGAACTTTACTTGCACATATTTCTGAAATAAAACATCCAATCTCAGAACAAAAGTTATGCTTACATTCAGCATCCTACTACCAGTATAGCACTGGCTTTGCTTTATATATGAAAATCCTGCTCGTTGGTTCCCTTTAAAGAAAAATTGTGTTTCACCAAGACAACCCCTTTTCAGAAAGAAGATAATCAGTTGATCTCTGTAGTCTGTATAACTTCCACAAAAATGTGGGCAGCCATATATTTCAATGAAGCAATATGATATCAGTTTTGAACCTTGCTCTAGCTATCAAAGAGACCCCTCTTATATCCATAAGATGAGACTACCCCTAGGGTTTTGCCATAATCAGGCCATATTAGTTATACACAAGGTTTGTGATACATGACTAACTACCTGCAGTCCCATCTTGGAGCTTTTATTTTTTTCTGTTTGGCAGAAGCGGCTATTCTCACTTATCTCTATATGAAAAAATTAAGTAAAGAACTGGACTATCTTCATTAGTCCCATACATGTCAACGGAGGGGCTCTGTGCATGCATGATATCCTTTCAGTTTAAATGTGGGTCCCATTCTCATTATCATTGGGACCCCGCTTGATTAGATACTTTAGAAAAATTATTGTATTACAATTCTACACTCGGGCTGTTTTAATTCTCAATACTTTGGAACAAGGTCATCACTTTAGGACATACATATCTAACAGCAGGGACTTAAAGAACACAAAAAAGTCATCAAATAGAAAGGCCAATACTACAAAGGAAACAAAATAGTAGGAGATCCCTGTAAAGATTTTCCAGTGCTTTGGAGGCTCTGGTTTGCAAAGACTATTAGTCTGGAGCATCACTGGTCATAGTGTAGCTAATAAAATGTTTGCCCGTGACGCACAAATGACGGGGGCGGGTACGATCGCTCGTGCGATTGCATGATAGATCGTACCGTGTGACGCCGGCTTTAGTGTGTGAGATGTAATGATCCAGCTCTGATATCCTGGTCTAACCTCCTGCATGAATCAGTGTGGGTGGAAGGGCAGTGCAACTGAGTTTAGCTGTGTCACATTACAAACCCTTCTAATCTGGTCTCCTGATATATAAATTGCTATTTTGTGCCTTTTGCCATATTTCTTACCCCAGAATATCTTCAACAAGTATATTAAGGGTGCTGGGGTTGCGGATGAGCTTGTCTAAAAAGCTCACGATGTCTGAAAACTTAGGTCGGTGATTCCTTTCTTTCTGCCAGCAGTGGAGCATTAACTGATGAAGAGGGACTGGACACCCCATCGGAGCAGGGAGACGGTAACCTTCTTCTATGGACAGGATGACCTAGAAATAATCACACATAAGTATTACATTACATCTGTGACATGTGCATTCTTTTCTACAACATGCCCTGATAGCTTTTAACATTTTAGCTGAGCTATTATAAGGTCAGCAAGGAACGCTGCGAGATTTCAGCACTGAACCCTGAAGAACTCTTAATTTAGCTCTCGTCTGTAGCACAGTAACCCAGGATCAGTGCACTACAAGATGAGGCAAGTGAAATTTATTTCCGTGACTTCAATAATATCAATCTACGAAGTCATGTAAAACCTTAGTCTTTGTATTTTTTAAGATCTACTAATACACTAATATTATTTATTAGTATATTAGTACATCCATTGTTCCATGAAGCAAAAGAAAAGATGACTGCATTTTGAGTCCGATCCCACCACCAAAGTCTTCTTATACACAGTGTTTCATGCAGAATGAGGCTAGAGCCGAGCCATCTCAACCTTCATGATGTCTCTTTTGGTGACAGGTATACAACACATACAAAAAAAGGTTATGTTTGGCCAGAATATAATCATCCAGTGGATACAAAGGATCTGATGGTCAACTCTCCAGAGAAGACTATCAGGTTAGGGAAACTTTTACAAAAAAAATATGGTTGGGGTTGGAAAAAAGGAATTGATGTGACTGATCATACCATAAAGTTGTATTTGTAGTAAAAAATGTCCCATAAACATCAAACCTCACATTACATTTTTGGCAGACAGGTTGGGTCATGTATAATTTCCAATAGATGGTTATACGCAATGGTCCATTTTTATCATTTTTTTATATTATGTGTATTGGTGGCCTATAATGGTACAAATGAGCTCTTATACATTGAATAACATGTCAACAACATTTTGTTTTATTGAATAATCATCAAACCATTTGTGAAAGAACCATTTTTGGATGAGCTTAGAAAAAATAAACAGAAAAGCATATTTTCACCTGAGGAAGGAACTACTCAACACAACTTCGCTCAATATTTCTTCAAGAATTCATTTACTATAGATATACTGATTTATGTTCATGGCTTTGCATATATGATTCATGCATGGAGTGATAATTGTCACGACGCGGACAAGGGTGAGGCCAAACATACAACTTAACAGGGATAACACCTTGACACACAAGGGGTACACCAGGGACACTTTAACAAAGGTGAGCCCTAGTGCTAGTGACAGGGAAGATAGACACCTTCTTCACTTACCTACCACTGTACCCTGCATGCCTAGCCAGTCACTCTACAAGTTCCTCACCTGTCGCTGAGCAGGAACCTAAAACCCTGAGTGACCCTACAGTCCTGGCTAGGGAGTGGGTAAGTAAGGATCGTTAGTCCCACCACTGCACTAAAACAACACACCAGGGATGGAAGACAGACAGGGAGGAACACAACAACAAACTGCTGCAGTCAGACCCAAGACTGCAGCCACCAAAGCAACTTCAAGTGAGGGCTACACCAGCTTCTTTCACCTCCAGGCCCAGCATCCAAATGAATGAGAATTACTGGCACCTTCTGTTGGTAGCACAGTGTAAATAAAGGGACTGGGAGTGGTCCAAACCGGAAACACCTGAGATAGAAATTAGACCACTTGCTGGCAGGGAATATTCACAATAACCATCTCTTCCCCAAAGGAAAGTGAATACATTTAAAGAGCAGACTCTTCACAAGAGAAAGGGGGTCTCAGAATCAGAACCTGTCACTAAACTTTAATAGCAGAGAGACAATCATGACAATAATAAAGCCAAGTATGGGATCTGGTACTGTTTCGGGACAGTGTTGTAATAAGTCGATGTACTTGAGTACCAAGGCTAGGAAAAGTTAATGTATAGAAGAAGAAAAATTGTAAAACTAAAGAAAAGCAACATGATTAAAAAAGGTCTGGAGAAATATAGCCAAAAATATTGAACGGAAAACTTGAATCACAATCGTATCTCAAACAATGAAAAATTCAACTTGAAATTCTTTACTGATATTAATTGTGTAATTACTTGAGCTCAAAATGACATTTAGACAGTCAATGGAAACCAACATCAAAGTAAAACTTTGGAATCACAGGCAGTTCCAATTTTACAAAAATGTCATCATAGTAACTCATACTGTGACTCAGTGGTGTGTATGGCCCCACGTACATGCACTCCCAACGTCTGGTCATACTTCTGATAAGATGGCCGATGATGTCCTAGGGGGATATCCTCTCAGACTTGGATCAGGACATCATCCAGAAACTTTCAGATCTGTAACGTGCTCGGTATAAAACTGCTCTCAACTGCAAAAAGATGTTGATTGAATTGCGGACCTGATGAATTCTGATGTTCTCTTGTGAATGTCATTTAATTTTTACACTGCATCAGGCCCTCGTCTGTTTCTCACAATTTGGTCAGAAACGTGCCCCAATAGTGGTAAGGACGCTATTTTCTAGGACTCTGGCAGTGCTCCTCATACTCTCTCGCACAAAAGACCAATACAATCCGGTTGCTGTAATGCCCTTCTTGACTATGTTCTGCTCACCTCATTTAACGACCATTGTCCTGTATTTGCTTCATGCTCTTGAGACTTTGCTGAGGAAGCACAGCCAACCTTCTTGTGACTGGACATATGGATGTGCCATCTTAAAACAGCTGTACTACCTATGCATCCTTAATGAGCAGCAGGTCCCTCCTCAAGGTACCAGAAGTGACAAGACAATAGCAAAATGTTAAACTAGAGAAGAATCATTCAGGAAGGATAAGGTGAGAGTCATGTGTCGACCACCACCACTCTTTTTTTAAGGATTGTCTCACTTGGTTTATTTGTGCACCAGTTGTCACTTTCATTTGCACTAAAAAAGATGCCATTTATTCACCTTATTTAAATTTCTAAACTGGACAGGTTAATATCCTTGAAACTTAATTAAGTTGAAGTTAGGGTACCTTCACACTTAGCGATGCAGCAGCGATCCGACCAGCGATATGACCTGGTCAGGATCGCTGCTGCATCGCTACATGGTCGCTGGTGAGCTGTCAAACAGGCAGATCTCACCAGCGACCAGTGAACAGCCCCCAGCCAGCAGCGACGTGCAAGCGACGCTGCGCTTGCACGGAGCCGCCGTCTGGAAGCTGCGGAGACTGGTAACTAAGGTAAACATCGGGTATGGTTACCCGATGTTTACATTAGTTACCAGTGTGAGCAGGGAGCAGGGAGCCGCGCACACTGAGCGCTGGCTCCTTGCTCTCCTAGCTACAGTACACATCGGGTTAATTAACCCGATGTGTAATGCAGCTACATGTGCAGAGAGCAGGGAGCCGCGCACACTGCTTAGCGCTGGCTCCTTGCTCTCCTAGCTGCTGTACACATCGTGTTAATTAACCCGATGTGTACAGCAGCTACATGTGCAGAGAGCCGGAGCCGGCAGCACAGGCAGCGTGAGAGCTGCAGAGGCTCGTAACTAAGGTAAATATCGGGTAACCACCTTGGTTACCCGATGTTTATCTTGGATACAGCTTACCTCAGCTGTCAGACGCCGGCTCCTGCTCCCTGCTCGCTTCATTTGTCGCTCTCTTGCTGTCACACACAGCGATCTGTGTGTCACAGCAGGAGAGCGGCTTTGAAGAAAACGAACCAGGGCTGTGTGTAACGAGCAGCGATCTCGCAGCAGGGGCCAGATCGCTGCTCAGTGTCACACACAGCGAGATCGCTAATGAGGTCACTGCTGCGTCACAAAAAGCGTGACTCAGCAGCGATCTCGGCAGCGAGCTCGCTGTGTGTGAAGCACCCCTAAAACTGTGTTGTGTAAGTATTCACTTAATTATTTTGAGCAGGGTATACAAGGACTATAAATTGAGACAATAACTCATTAAGGTTATCAGATTTAATTGTCTACATGTAATATTGTGAAGAGTCTCTTGAACTTCTATTACTATTACATTGGTTGAGCAAAAGAATATTAAGTAGCTTGGCTTTTATATAGATTCAACAGTGACTAAAGCCTAATTCCGATGCTTATTGGCGATCCCAAAGACAATGACTAAGATGTTGTGTTCATGGCACCTATCGGTGTGTGGATAAGGGTGAAATTAGAATTCTTTGGGTGCTAGAAGTGAAATAACAGCAATTTATACCAAGCTACAAAGGTATTTTCCTTTCCGACTTAATAACTATAATGCCACAACATCTATGTATAACAATGGCACTGAGTAGTGAAACCCAATGGCCCTAAAGTTCATTTACCAAGTAATTCCATTATCTCCTCATAACTACTCCTCATACTGTGTCACAATCTCTGGAGGCGTTTATTGTAGATTTAACTGCAAAAAAAAAGCTTTTGATGAATAAATTGAGTAGAAATCTTTACACTTTCCTTTTTCGCCATCGGATTGAACAATGCAGTGACATTCCCTTTGGATCTGTTCTTACTCTTGGGAGACACCGTACTTACGAACAGGCTGCCGTGCTCTTTGTTCAATTTTCTCGAGCAATTATGTCGGCATTGTTTGAAATCCATTAGCTGTTCTTTTTTTCTTTTTTTTGCCTCTCAAAAAAATTGGTGAGTTCTACAGTGCACATTAATTTATACATTCACTTACAGATTGAGAAAAGTCTTCGGAATTGTTCGGAACGTCAGATGTACTTTGTCTGAACTTTTGTTTTCTTCACATAAAAATTATCAGAAAATTTCCCGTACGTTGCAGCTGTAAGTTGTATTTTCCACTTTACTCCTTACAACAGTTTGTGAGAGCTAATGTGCTTTACGTTAAGGAATGAAAATATAAAGTAAAAGCCATTTCCTTATTACTTGAAGATGGAACCTAAGACCTCTTATATAATGATTGAGTAACGTTTTGTTCATGTTGACAATCTCAACTTTATTAAGTACTTAATGGAGTTTCATTTCTGAATTCCTCAATGGACAACTTGTGGTACTTGAAAAATATTATTAATATATTATATAATATATAAAATAATATAAACTAGTTTTGCACAGCCATTAAGAGTAGGTAAAGCTTTAACATTTTTTTATATTTTACTTCCCATTTAATTGCAAGATTGGTGGGAGTTGAGTCCTGAGTAAAGATGAGTGGACCCGTGGAAGTTCGGTTTGCCAGGTTCAGCCAGACTTTAGATACATTTTGGTTTGGGACTTGAACTGAACCCCATTGGAAGTCACTAATTGGGCAGTTCAGGTCTCCGCCCACATGCAGCTACCCATAAGCAGATCACTTTCAGGAGCGGGTGGATGGGGGTTTTTCCATTTTTTGGTCACACTACATCTGATAACACTGATTTTACCCTCAGTGTGAGCCCTTCAAACACTGCAAGTGGCTCACACTGGGCTGAGCACCGAGTGTATCCACAGCAATGCTCTCATGAGTGATTTGCATACGTAAAGCACCCAAACTCCAAACCCGAACTGTTTTTTTTTGTGTGAAATCTGTATTTGGTAACAGCACCGAACATCAAACCTTGGGTTTGCTCTTTTCTAGTCTTGAGACCTCCATGATTGCTTAAAAGCCCCCCTCCCTCCAAGGGGTTCGCTGCTCAGGAGGCCGGTGCTCATGCAGCTCATGCATTCAATAGAAACATAGCCTATGTACTGTTAAAGCCTATCCTTTCTAGTGAAGCTGTACTTCTCTTTGTGCGCACACTCTGCACTCCTGTCAGTTGGGCTACACATGTCCGGTGGGTGTTGAGCAAAATGTATCCAGTAAATTTACAACACAAACTACCATTTTTTTGAATGCACATTTAAACGGGGTTTGAAGAAAGGCAACCATAATTACAGTTACCCCATAAAAAAATAACTTCACAGCCCTCTCCCACATTCATCATGCCAAAATATTTTCCAAGAAGGTCAAAGAACAGTTCTTCATTTTATAGAATACACACTATGTGGTTAATGTATAATTAGATGTGCAATATTATTAAAGAGGTTGGCCACTACTTTGACACTGATGGCCTATCTTTAGGATAGGTCATCAATGGCTGATCAGCCAGCATCCAAAACCCTCTACCCCTGCTGATCAGCTATTTTCGGTGTCGGCGGTGTCAGCAGGCAGACGCAAATGCTCAGTTCTGGAGCTGCCCTGTCTTCTGATAGCGGCCGTGGCCGGGTCCTGCACATCTGCCTCCCATTCAAATTAATAGGAAGCGGATATGCTCCTGCTGTATATAAAAAATGTAAGAACTACTGATAAGAGAAATCAGCTTATAATATGTTACAGTCTGCATAATATAATGTATTGATTAAAGTACCAACAATCTGTTCAAATGTTTAAACCCTTAGGGAAATCGATGTACAAACATAAAACAAAAAACAATCAAAAAGCCCTTTTATTACAAACCTTATGTCTCAATTCACCTATTCCTACAAAGTTTACTGAACTTTGCCATTGCTTAAACACACAAGTTGGCAACCCTTTCTCAATGACTTTATTTCACCACGTAAACTAAAGAACAACTTATTCTCCCTTTGGTGCCAATGCTGATCCAAGGACAGGTCTCCCAGGGCTTGTGTAACATTATTATGTCACTTGAGCTTAGCAGTCAATCAGTGGTAGTTAATGGGACTCTTCAATCTTATACCACCTGAGGAAGCTAGACACGTGAAACGCGTGTTGAAGTAGTGCGGTGTGCCATAACTGATTTTGTTTTCTTATGCAATCTTACTATTATGTGCCTCTCAAAACTTTGATTATCTTATTTTAGTAATAATACCGTTTATCATTCTCTAGCAGCACATACTCATTGCTGATGGGGTTAATCGACAACTTCCTCTCCTTTCTTTCTGTGTTCTATTACTATAAGTTCCATCATGCCTTGCATTGACCTATAAGCTAGCACCTATCACACCCACTCAAAACTCCATCCAAACCCCTCCCTTCCCTCCTTCTCTAGTTTCAACCTCCTGCATCTTGTGACACAGAGCAAGCACTGCCATGTGCACCAACTTACACCAACATCAGCTGCTGGCATATTCTCTGCTCCTCATTCCTTTAATTATGGGCGTGGGAAGCAGTAAATATTCATTCCCTTAAATAGCAGGCATACGTGTTCTTTCCAGCGCCGCCTCCTTTCACCTTGCACCACCGCAATTTGCTGCACGATAGGGTGATGTCAAGTCAACTTCTAAAGCCCGTGACATCACCGGATATCAGCGGCCGCAGCAGCCAGGGGTTACATGATCAGCTCTGAGCTACAGAGATAGAGTAGTTCATTACCAAAATTGGTTAAAGGAGGTGTTTCACAATACAGTTAATTTATGGATCACAGTAGATAAAGTAGTGGCCATCCTCTTTAATGAGCTCCCGTGTTACACTGCTGTTGTGATACCTTTGACTACAATAATATTATATTTGAGTATCTATATCATGCACTAATATTGAGACAGTGATAGCTTTATGCATTCTATCTTCTAGTGTAAAGCCTGCTTTACATGTTATGATTTCGCATACGATATCGTATGCGATCGTAACCGCCCCCATCGTATGTGTGGCATGTTCAATTTGTTGAATGTGCCGCACAAACGATTAACCCCCGTCACACGTACTTATCCGTCCATACGACCTCGTTGTGGGCGGCGAACGGCCACTTCCTGGAGTGGGCGGGACGTTCGGCGTCACATCGACGTCAAGCGGCAGCCGGCCAATAGAAGCGGAGGGGCGGAGATGAGCGGGACGTAAACATCCCACCCACCTCCTTCCTTCCGCATTGTCGGTGGGAGCCGTGGACGGAGGTAAGCTGTCGTTCAATGTTCCCGGGGTGTCACACACTGCGATGTGTGCTGCCTCGGGAACATTGCACAACCGCATGTTCAATTCATGAGAAATGAACGACGTGCATGCGATGATCGGATTTTCGTTCAATCGCAGTCGCACGTACCTGTCACACACTACAATGTACCTTACGATGCCAGATGTGCGTCACTTACGACATGACCCCGCCGACACATCGTAAGATTTATTGTAGCGTGTAAAGCGGGCTTTACACTTATATATTCATGCAACTGTGACATATGCATATAACATTTACAGTTAGGTCCAGAAATATTTGGACAGTGACACAAGTTTTGTTATTTTAGCTGTTTACAAAAACATGTTCAGAAATACAATTATATATATAATATGGGCTGAAAGTGCACACTCCCAGCTGCAATATGAGAGTTTTCACATCCAAATCGGAGAAAGGGTTTAGGAATCATAGCTCTGTAATGCATAGCCTCCTCTTTTTCAAGGGACCAAAAGTAATTGGACAAGGGACTCTAAGGGCTGCAATTAACTCTGAAGGCGTCTCCCTCGTTAACCTGTAATCAATGAAGTAGTTAAAAGGTCTGGGGTTGATTACAGGTGTGTGGTTTTGCATTTGGAAGCTGTTGCTGTGACCAGACAACATGCGGTCTAAGGAACTCTCAATTGAGGTGAAGCAGAACATCCTGAGGCTGAAAAAAAAGAAAAAATCCATCAGAGAGATAGCAGACATGCTTGGAGTAGCAAAATCAACAGTCGGGTACATTCTGAGAAAAAAGGAATTGACTGGTGAGCTTGGGAACTCAAAAAGGCCTGGGCGTCCACGGATGACAACAGTGGTGGATGATCGCCGCATACTTTCTTTGGTGAAGAAGAACCCGTTCACAACATCAACTGAAGTCCAGAACACTCTCAGTGAAGTATATGTATCTGTCTCTAAGTCAACAGTAAAGAGAAGACTCCATGAAAGTAAATACAAAGGGTTCACATCTAGATGCAAACCATTCATCAATTCCAAAAATAGACAGGCCAGAGTTAAATTTGCTGAAAAACACCTCATGAAGCCAGCTCAGTTCTGGAAAAGTATTCTATGGACAGATGAGACAAAGATCAACCTGTACCAGAATGATGGGAAGAAAAAAGTTTGGAGAAGAAAGGGAACGGCACATGATCCAAGGCACACCACATCCTCTGTAAAACATGGTGGAGGCAACGTGATGGCATGGGCATGCATGGCTTTCAATGGCACTGGGTCACTTGTGTTTATTGATGACATAACAGCAGACAAGAGTAGCCGGATGAATTCTGAAGTGTACCGGGATATACTTTCAGCCCAGATTCAGCCAAATGCCGCAAAGTTGATCGGACGGCGCTTCATAGTACAGATAGACAATGACCCCAAGCATACAGCCAAAGCTACCCAGGAGTTCATGAGTGCAAAAAAGTGGAACATTCTGCAATGGCCAAGTCAATCACCAGATCTTAACCCAATTGAGCATGCATTTCACTTGCTCAAATCCAGACTTAAGACGGAAAGACCCACAAACAAGCAAGACCTGAAGGCTGCGGCTGTAAAGGCCTGGCAAAGCATTAAGAAGGAGGAAACCCAGCGTTTGGTGATGTCCATGGGTTCCAGTCTTAAGGCAGTGATTGCCTCCAAAGGATTCGCAACAAAATATTGAAAATAAAAATATTTTGTTTGGGTTTGGTTTATTTGTCCAATTACTTTTGACCTCCTAAAATGTGGAGTGTTTGTAAAGAAATGTGTACAATTCCTACAATTTCTATCAGATATTTTTGTTCAAACCTTCAAATTAAACGTTACAATCTGCACTTGAATTCTGTTGTAGAGGTTTCATTTCAAATCCAATGTGGTGGCATGCAGAGCCCAACTCGCGAAAATTGTGTCACTGTCCAAATATTTCTGGACCTAACTGTATCTATATTCCTAGCATGTTTAACTATATTCCTTTTACCCATAAGACTTTTCCAAGTGGTCCCCACACACCATTATAACACCAGTGATCAACTTACAAACTTTTTCTATAGTTTATAATTTAATTGAAATAAAAATATTATTATCTTTTTGGACTACTATTTTTCTTTTTTTTATAGTCATGTGGAGTTAGTATGTTATGATCTAATGTTTAATATTGTATATATACAAACTCCTCACTGCATATTTGTGGGCGAAGAAGAAAGTAGGCTTGGGACTTCGATCCTAGGCAATGTTTATCACTATGGAATATAATCTACCGGTATATATAGAATACTGTCCCTCTAATGTCCACTTTGTTTCCGACAGTGAGTTTTAGGACAGTTTGATGAAAAAATAGAAATGTATCCATAGACCAAACAAAAAGGAATTGTAAATTGTACAGATAAATAACCACACTTTCATTAATCGAGGCTAAAATATTCTGTTTAGGGCATTAACCCTGTTTCTAAAGATACTGACTAAAGTAGAACTATTTTTTGGCGCTCAGCGTCCAGGGCACATGCTACATTAATGCCTTTAGTTCTTACATCTTATTATTGTAGGTGCTATTTCTATTAAGCCTCCATTTTTCCAGACTTATATAAATGCAATAAAGTGAAACAAATCAGTGGTAAACTAAAAAAATAAATATAAAGGCTACTTACATCTTGATTAGACATCTCCCAGTATGGCCTTTCTCCATAAGACATCACTTCCCACATCACAATCCCATAGCTCCAGGCGTCACTTGCAGAAGAAAACTTTCGATAGGCTATTGCTTCCGGAGCTGTCCATCTGATGGGGATTTTTCCACCCTAAAAATGTAAAGTATCTTTATCAACATATTTATAGTTAAAAATTGTCACTTTAACAATATGTATATGAGAGGTCTTTACATGTGAAGTTTTCCATGACACCCATCATGATGTGGGGAGGCTTTTCTTCACAAAAACAGAGACAGGGAATCTATTTAGATTTGATGGGAAGATGGATGGAGCTAAATTCAGGGCAATCCTGGAAGAAAACTTGTTAGAGGCCACAAAACACTTGAGACGGGGGCATAGGATCACCTTCCAGCAGGACAACAACCCTAAACACACTGGCAAGCTACAATGGATTGTTTAGATCAAAGCATATTCATGTGTGTAAATGGCCCAGTCACAGATCAGACTTAAATCCTATTGAGAATCTGTGGCAAGACTTGAAGATTGCTGTTCACAGACGTCTCCATCCAACCTCACTGAGCTAGAGATATTTTGCAAACAAGAATGGGTAGCAATTTCAGCCACTAGATGTGCACAGCTGGTAGAGGCATACCCTAAAGGAATTGCAGCAGTAATAGTAAGTGAAAAGTAGTACTACAAAGTATTGATTCAGGGGGGCTAAATACAAATTTTTCAGTTTTATATTTTTCAAATATTTAGAAAGCCATGTATCATTTTTCTTTATATTTCACACATACTAGTGTTGGTATATCACCTAAAATCTCATTAAAAGCATTTATGTTTGTGGGTATAAGGTGGAAAACATGTGAGAAAGGTCATGGGGTATGAATACTTTTTCAAGGGACTGTAGCTGTAACACCTGTCCCTTACCCAGTTTCACTGAACCAAACTTATAGCATCATAGAGATCTATCCTGATATAAGTTTAGTTTCTCAGATCTATTTGGGTCTCTGGGTGTTACATCTGGAATACAGATAGATAACTACAATAAGCTTGTTTCCATAGTCTCCTTACTTCCGGAATATGGACATATACTGTATACTATATAGTAATGTGCAAACATTTTAAAAGGAAGGTGTCGTAAAAAAAAACCCCCAAAAAAAAGCCGCAAAGTGATCCTAATGTTTAAAATGTCACCGAGGAAAGGAAACAAATGCTGCAAATTCCCAATACTTTACAAAATAAAAATAGAAGTGTTAATAGTTTATATTTATCAATTATTAAAATGCAAAGTGAATAAATAAAATACAAATCTAAATCACTTTTATATTTGGTGTGACCGCCTTTTGATTTCAAAACAGCATCAATTCTTCTATATACCTCAGCACGCAGTTTTTTTAAGAACTTGGAATTGAGGTTGTTCCTCACATCTTGGAGAACTAAGCACAGATCTATGGATTAGATAAATCAAATCCACTACTTGCATAATAAAGTTAGGAGTCAGGCGAATAGGACATAAGTTAAAACAGCCTCAATACTTTTAAAGGTGGCAGCCAATAGCAACTTCAAACTATAAATTGAACAAAAAAAAAGCAAAAGAAGGTTATGAAACGAAAAATGCATATGTTTTATTTGTATTTTTAATGTTTAAAAATGGCTAAAAGGCTATAACAAGACATAACCAGATATCATGTATATAGGCTTCCATTGTTTCATGTAATTTCACGCAGATTTGGTGGTGTTGCGATCAGGGCTCTGTTAGGACCATTTCTTCACTTCTAGGACCGCTTGAACTTTTTTATGCTGAATATCGTTCTTGTCATATTAGCTGTATGTCCGGGGTCATCCTGCTGGCTGTCCACCACGGCTGTTAGAGGCACTTGATGGCTGATTAAATCAAGTGCAGGGAAAAATTCAGACTCAGCATGTGAGCCCGCAGCTAAGGCAAGGACACAGCCGATGACGTAAATATATGTCATCAATCATGAAAGGGTTAAGCTGAAAATATTAGAAAACAAGAAAATGTACTATGTTCTCCATTTTTTGTTCCCTGTAACAATCCAACATGAAAACCTTTTGGTCCTTGTTTACAACCAGCCAGATTATGACCACTACATATCACTGCTGCCAGCAAACTATTGACAATCTACTGACATCATGGCTCTAGGCTAAAGGCCCCATCACACACAGAGATAAATCTTTGGCAGATCTGTGGTTGCAGTGAAATCATGGACATGTTGTTCCATTTGTACACAGCCACAAACCTTGCACTGATTGTCCACAATTTCACTGCAGCCACAGATCTGCCGCAGATTTATCTCTGTGTGTGACAGGGCCTTTAAATGTGATGCCACTATTGGCATTTGTACCTCTGATTGGCTCTAAAAATCACTTGTTTGATGCTTGTAAATAAAGATTATCAGAACTTTCAGACAAATGAGGACTGGTTCTATAATTTTGAAGTCATAGGTTGGGTAGACAGTGGCCTGCTACTAGAGATGATTGAATCGATCTGCAGAAAATTGATTTTGAGTCAAATTTCCTGAAATTCCACAGGTTGTCGTGAGTTCAAACACTTTACGATCCGATTCACACGGATCACCCAAAAATAAAGTCGTTATGTATGTGTATGCTCCAACACAGGTAAAGGGGGGGAATAAGCCGATCACCCTGTAGCTATACCCACACCCTACTGGTTCCTGTACAGACTAGAATTCCCTACGCACACAACTAGAAACCACAGCCCAGACCTGACTTCCTAAAAGGCCATTGGGCTGATTCTCGTTCCTCCTGTTTAAAAAGTGGGGAGGTCACTATGCACAACTAAATAGAATAGGGAAGGTGTACAGGGGTAGACAGAAACCAAAAGTGGGCAAACAAAGCATGTGCACAAGGGGAAAAGGGGAATAATAGATGCAAGCAAGGAAAAACCTTCCACCAACCTAACAGAGAACAGAAGAAAGGTGTAGGTAAGGCAAATAAGAGAAGACAGAGAAATACAACACTGGTCTTAGGGGTACTTCTCACATAGCGAGATCGCTGTTGAGTCACAGGTTTTGTGACGTAATAGGGGTCTCACCAGTGATCTCGTTATGTGTGACACTAAGCAGCGACCTGGCCCCTGCTGTGAAATCGCTGATCGTTACTCACTGCTCTGGTTTATTTTCTTCAAAGGCTATGTCCTGCTGGGCAGGATGCATCGCTATGTTTGACTCAGCGTGACAGGGTCCTAATGACAGCAGAGATCGTTATACAGGTCGCTACTGCGACCTGTATCGCTACTAAATCATTGGTAAGGTCTGACTGTTTGACATCTCACCAGCAACCTCCCAGCGACTTACCAGGGATTCTTATCAGGTCGCATCGTTTTCAGGATCGCTGGTAAGTCGCTAAATGTGACGGGGGCTTAAGCCTACTAGGCAAATCCCTTAGCGGCAGGGCTGCAACTCCTTCGCAGATATCATCCTACAGAATATAGCCAGCAGAGAATGCTGGAGAAAGAAGAGGCCACTGGAGTCCCAAGACCGAAGCATGGCAAAAATAAACTGTCCGTCACCATATCACTGTTGAGTCAAAGAGTGGGCTGATGATGTCAGGAATGGCCGGTCTAGTTTTCCCATAATGCCCTGCAACTATCACATGACTAGCACAGCCAATCAGGGGGGATTTTGACAGCACATATAAAAGATGAAGCCCTGCTAAGTAGCACCTTTTATGCTTTTATAGTATAGATACAGGAGATCAGAGTGCACAGCTCATTCACATAGGGACAAAAAAGGCCAAAAATTGGATTGTGTTGTGTACTAATGTTAATTTACATTGAAAATACAAGTGGTAGTTAGTCTGCGAATTTATCCAACGATAAAAGGGACTCAGTCAGCGCAAAATGACTGTTCAAACCAAGTACAGTTGATACATATTGGTGTGGCAAAGCATTTATGTAAACCTTTCCTGCTGCTGATTTTCCTTCTATTGCCACCGTCCCTTCTCCTTTGATTGACAACTCCAGCTTTATAGAGCCAAAGAAGGGAGGAGATAGATGAAAAACTAGCAGGAGGGAAGGTGCATTTAGATGTTTGGCCCCACCATGATACACCGAGTGCCTGTACTTTGTTTGAACAGTTATTCTGTGCTAACAGAGGGTGTTAAGTGCTGTTCCTGTGCAGTTTGTGTGACCGAGAATCCATTGATCTATGATATTCTGTAGTTATAGCACCTTAAAGGGAACCTGTTATGTAAAACACGCTATTAAACTATAGATGTAGTGTTAATCTTCAGGTTATTTATGTTTTAAATTAAAGTTGTCCAGCAGTGACTGAGCTGGCAGTCAGTCAGTGCCAGGGGCGCGGTGACAGCCGTTGCTCACTATACACTTAGGGGTACTTTACACGCTGCGACATTGCTGCCGATATATCGTCGGGGTCACGTCATTAGTGACGCACATCCGGCGCCGTTAGCGATATCGCAGCGTGTAACAATAATGAGCGACGATCAACGATCGCAAAATCGTTCCAAAATGGTGATCGTTGACACGTCGTTCATTTCCTTATTGTCGCTGCTGCCACCGGTACGATGTTGTTCGTCATTCCAGTGGCAGTACACATCGCTATGTGTGACACCGCGGGAGCGGCGAACCTCACCTTACCTGCGGCCACCGGAAAAGGAGGAAGGAAGGAGGTGGGCGGCATGTTCCGGCCGCTCATCTCCTGCTCTCCTTTTCTATTGGGCGGCGGTTCAGTGATGCTGCTGTGACATCGCTGTGACGCTGAAAGAACCTCCCCCTTAGATAGGAGGCAGTTCGCCGGTCACAGCGACGTCGCAGAGCAGGTATGTGCGTGTGACGCTGCCATAGCGATAATGTTCACTATGGCAGCGATCACCACATATCGGCCGTACGACGGGGGCGGGTGCTATCGCGCTCGACAGAGCCAGCAAATGCTAGCGATGTCGCAGCGTGTAAAGTACCCCTTAGCAGTTACTGAAGTCGCGGCGGCCATACCCCTATGATTGAAAGACCGAGGCCGGAAGGAATTAAGCTCATTTCCTCCCAGCAGCATTGCTCTCTGTGAGGGCGCTGGGCAGCTTCAGAATGCTACTAACCTGGAGATTAACTCCATATCTGTAGATTAGTGTTTTTTAAATGACAGGTTCTCTTTAATAGTATTCTTTTTTTAATCTTCACACAGTATAATTGCAAACCAGGAAAGAAATTTCATTAATTCGTCAGGAAAGTCATCATCTCTTTATTTTTTTAAATACAAATCTCCAGAATCCAGAAATGTTTAAATTAACCATCCAGCTCACAAAGTGTGCGTGTTGTTAAAAATTTTCCTTTTTTCTTTTTAAATTTCACACTTCTTTGTTGTAGGAAATTAACAAGCCTTACTTGACACTTTTTTTGTAAAGTGCTTGGGGAGAAATTTTTTATTTAAATCTTTTAAAAATTGAAAATGTGTCCGATCTATAAATTATCCTAGCAGTTTATGAACCATGCACCCTCCCCCCCCCCAAACATACTACACACTGGTGCCATATTTCAATTTTCAGGTGTGAAACTACTTATACCTACTTCTGCAAAGTAGGATTTTGGGTTATTGTGATGACTGTCACTAGGTGACGCTAGACACTACTTCCATGCAGTAAATGAGTAAAAGAGGTAGTCAGACAGACCGAGATCATAAACCAGGAAGTCACGACAGTACATGGGGGCAGACAGAGACGAGGTTAAGATACAAGTCGAAGGTCAGGGTTCCAGGAAAGTACATACAAAATACAGGGAGCAGGCGGAGACGTGGTCAGGAGGAAGACTAAGATCAGAAGCCGGGAAGTCACAACAGAAACAGGGGAGGACAGGCAGTGATGGGTAAACAGTCCGGAGTCAAGAGACCAAGATCTGAGCACCAGGGGAGCCAACAGTACAACTGTAAAATCGGAAGTATGACTAGCAGCGTCCTGTGCTAATTCGCACCCTAATAAAGCAGAGCAATCACCAGGAACGAGAAGTATCTGTGAGAGCACCTCCCAGGACCAGCGTGAAGCCCAGTGCTGTGAAACAACCAGCAGAGCATTCATCCTGCAAAACGCTCTGCACCATAAGCAACATATACCGGCTCTACATGAGAGCATAGCAGAACAATACAGAATGTTCTGCACATAGGAATTGTGAAAGTTATTTTGCATTTTTGCTCAAGATTGGTGGATAATTAAAAAAAAATAAAAAAAAGGTTAAGGTTTTACAATTGTTTCAGTTGAACTTAATGGGAACCTGTCAGGTGCAATATGCACCCAGAGCCACCAGCAGTTCTGACTGCATATTGCTAATGCCCTTCTAGCAGTCCCTGTATACACTAGCATAGATAAAAGGAGCTTTAGAAAAAGTATTTCTAAAGATCGTATATTATGTGCTCTTGAGGTCGGGGACTAGTCCCGAGGGCGTTTGTTCCCTTAGCTAGTTGGCCCACATAGCATGGTAGCACGCTCTCCGTGGGCGTACTAAAATGCTAATGAATGCACAGCGATGCGCACATACCTCACTGTTCATGGCAGCCGCCGGAGGATGGATGTGTACTACGCATGATCCGGAGTATCTGGGACTTCTGTTCGTGCACACTAAACTGATGTCGGGTGTAAAGCTTCCTGGCTTCAGTGAGGTACAGTGCGCATGACCGGAAGTGCTGAGTACTCCGGCTCATGTGCAGAGCACATCCATCCTCTGCCGGCCGCCATGAAGAGTGAGGTATGTGCGCGTTGCTGCGCATTCATTAGCATGTTAGTACACCTACAGGGGCGTGCTACCATGCTATGTGGGCCGACTAGCCAAGGGAACTCACGCCCTTGGGACTAGTCCCCGCTCTCATTAGCACATAATATAGGATCTTTAGAAATACTTTTTCTAAAGATCTGTTTATTTATGATAGTGTATACAGGGACAGTTAGGCAGGGATTAGTAGTATACACCCATAACTGCTCGTGGTTCTGGGTGCATATTGCACCTGACAGATTCACTTAGTGATGGCCGCTTCTGCAATTTGCTGTTCATGCGTATACTGACCTAGTAAAATAGTATTTTAGGGTACGTACTATAATTTTTTTTTTTTTGTTGGGGGGTGGGAATAACTTTAAAATAAAAAAAAACAAAACAAAACATGGTTTACAATCTGTTTCCCCTAGCCAGATAGGCATAGGTCACATAGATATTAGTAAGGCTGAACTGCCAGGAGATGTGGACAGGGTCCAGTGGAAGTGAATACATTTTTTATGAAGAACTTATTGGGTCTGTGTATTGAGTGTGTCCATTACATAATGTAGTGTTATTTTCCCCATCTTTTCTGCTTTGTAATACTAACCATAAAAATGTTAGATATGATTAAAAAGAAAATTGCAAAGGCTTAAAGGGAACCTGTTACCAGGTTTTTTCCCTTATGAGCTGCAGCCACCAACAGTGAGCTCTTATATACAGCATTCCATAGTACTGTGTATAAGAGCCCAGGCCGCTCTGTATAACTGAAAAAAACATCTTTATAATAACCACCTAGGGGGCGGTCCGGTCCGATAGATGTCACTGCTTTTGGTCCAGTGCCTCCTCCATCTTGTGTGATCTCTGTCCTCTTGCCCAGCCCCATGTGTATGACGTGTCCTGCATCTTTCACACAGAGGCCTCCATTGCGCTCCTGCACAGGTGCACCTTGATCTGCCTGGCTGAAGGCAGATCAAAGTACTGTAGTGCGCATGCGCAGGCGATCTTCGATCTTTTTTTGCGCCTGCGCCTTTCAGTACTTTTAGTCGGGGAGATCATAGTGTGCCTGCACAGAAGCACAATGGAGGACTCTCTGTAAATGACGTAGGATGTGTCATGGACACGGGGCTGGGAAGGAAAATGGGAATCAGGCAAGATGGAGGAGGCGTCACTGAGACCAGTGACATCCTTTGGATTGTCCCCTAGGTGAGTATTATAAAGGTTTTTTTTTACGCTCTACACAGCGGCCTGGGCTCTTATATACAGTATTCTAGAATGCTGTATATAAGGGCTCACTGATGGTGGCCACAGCTTATAAGGGAAACACCTGGTGACAGGTTCCCTTTAATATTTTTAACAGCGAGATGTACTTTTTCCTGTCACACATTTACCATGACAATTTTTCACCTAATTGATCATAACAAAAGGATAATGTAAAAGAAAAAAAAATAAGCAGAGAAGACGTAGACTTCAGCTAACTTTTCATATTCAGGAATTTGCCATTTTTAGGTAATGTTTAATTTTAAGTTATGTCCCTTTACACTGGAGACAGTTGTGTAGCTCCTGATCTGTGACACTGTGTCGAGTGGCTGTCCTCTGGAAATCCGGCTCCACATTACTGAGTCCGTGTGACACTTGTATCCTCATTAGCACGGATCCTTGACAGCCCTCTGGAATTTGTCATTTAATTACATTTGGAGCTAATTCAGCCTTGTCATGAGTCAGAAGCCCGATTCATAAACGTTTCAATGGCTCGGTTAATACTGCATATTGCTTAGGAATCAAATTAGCATTTTTCTCCCAGCTCATTACAGTTTTATAGGCTGGGCAGAAAGGCAGAATCGACCAGCTCAGGAAGAAAAAAATCTACGGATAAAAGGTTTTCTGAAGTAGGAAAATGACAAGTTTGATGAATCCTCTTCAGTACTCAGATCATTTAGGAGTAACTCTAAATGGCAATGAAATGGCAAACGAGCAGTTAGCATATTCCGGACAAGTTTCCAGGACAACATTAAGCAGCGTAAACCAATGTGATTATGTGTTCTTAGAATTAGCATGACAGCAACGGTAGAAGATAGATGTTATGTCATTACCAGCATTGCCATACTGTCCTGCCCCCTCTTCCCGGCGGGGACGCAGTCAAACTCACCCTCCTGGCTGCTCTGCGGTAGCTCTTGTGTCCCAGGTCCCTCTCGCCGGATTCCAGGGCCTACACATGCCATGTAGGTCTCCTGGGAGCACACTTTGGGCATGCGAGAGTACATCTATTTTTAAAGGGCTAGCGCCCTCAAACACAGATGTGCCATAGGCTGAGAGGCACTGGGTATTTAAGGCACCTTCCCCCTATGGGAGGTGCCTGTTCAACGTGGCCTAACCTTAGTTGGTAGTTGTCTAGTTCTTTCCCGTTACTTCTCTCCAATGCTGTGTGTGTTATCTCTTGTCTGTACCAGCAGTGCCCACTGTTTCTGTGGTACTTGACTTACCCTGTTGTACCTGGTGTCCCATCTGTGCCTGCTGTCCTAGCTGAACCTGCTACACCCACCATAACTTGTACATCGCTCAGGCCAAAAACTAGTACTCTAGCAGGATGCAGCTAAACCCCCACTAAGTGAAGGCATCACAGGTGTAGGAGGAGCAAATCACACACACACTTCCAAGGAACGGAGGGGGCGATTGCTGGATGATAAAGCAATCGCCCCCTCCATGTTTTGGAAGTGTGTGTGTGATTTGCTCCTTCTGCACCTGTAATGCCTCCACTTAGTGGGGATTTAGCTGCATGCTGTTAGAGTACTAGTTTTTGGCCTGAGCGATGTGCAACTCCTGCCCTTCTTTGCTGTAAGTAATGCTGAATTTTTGGATGATATGTATTCCTCTTTTTCTTGCTATTTTTATACCCACTATAACTTGCCATCGCTGCTGCATCTGCTGAGTCAGCCATACATACTGCACCTGTCTATGCCAGCAGTCCTTTCTGCACCAGATCACATTAGAGACTATCCATATTCTATTCCATTCCCTGAACTCCGCTGTCACAGTGCCGGGACTGTCTGGATTAGCACCTGGTGGCTACTGTCAGTCAAACCCACCATCACCATCAGAGGCCCTGGTGAATACCTGGTAGTCACTTAGTTGTGTCCCTCTAGGTTAAGACGTTGTTGTGGCCCAGTCGTTCTACTCCTGCTTGCACCCGCGAACATTATAATAGAAAACTCTGATCTAGTTCTTCTAGCGGCACTCCAGGTTGGGAAGGGGTGAAAACTCCTTATATTAAAACATCATTAATTAATGTCTGATTAGGGCTTTTGTAACTTTGAGCTTTTTAAAACCACAAGACACACTTAGCCCTTACAACCATATGAGACCCCAAGAATTGAAATTTTAGCTGCAAGATACTGACCCGTACTCTGAAACAAAAAATTCCAGGTTTAGGCCTCATTCAGATGGATGTATTGCCCCCGTAAGCAATGCTGATGAGTGAGCGGGCTCGACACTTGTGCCGAGTATAATGGAAGACAATGGGGGACTTGAGCATTTCTCTGGGAAATCTTCCAGGGACATACCCAGTCGTATCCATCCGAGCATCCAACTGCTCATTACAAGCACCGAGCACCTGAGCATGGTAGTGCGCGCTCATCACTAATTACAAGCACCGAGCACGGTAGTGCGCGCTCATCACTAGTAAGCAACTGTATTCTGGATGCAACATCTGCCCCCCTTTACCTCCATATGAGGTCTAATTATGGATATTTTTGTCCATATTTTGTGTGGCCGAGTGGCTGTCGGCTATTTTTAGGCCCCGTGCACATGTTGAGTATTTGGCACAATGGAACAATCAGAGTAAAAGTATAATAGAAACACGTCACCACTTCTGTATCTTTTACTCATTCCTGGTTTTGGCTACAAATACTGAGGTAAAAAACTGACCAAATACTCAACATGTGCACGTGGCCTAGTACAACCAGCTCTCACCGCTAACTGCAATGACTGGAGCTATCTGTTATTTAAAGCGATAAAGGGAAGGTGCTGCAATTTGGGGGAGGATGTAATGAGGCGAACAGCTCTGACTGTTTTTTGACTGAAAAGGACATGGAGACTGACATTACACAGGATGGTGCTGTCACCTTGTGGACAAGTGCTGAAATTGCTCGAGGGGCAGACACTGTAAAATCTGATCCCCTCCCACAAACACTGGTTGTACAGAAAAAAAGTGCGGGAAAAATCTCACTGAGCCACTGGAGCTGTTTCAGAGCAGACCTGCCTCGGACTGCCCTCATCGCTGAAGTGTGAGGGATTGCCAGAACTGCTGCAGATGTGATACTGGATTCAAGGGACCTCCGGACCGTCTCCTTCCTCCATTCCAAGAGACTATATGCTAGTCCTCTGGCGAGAGGGCTGAAGATTTCCCCATCTCTGCTCCCTGGAGTCGCCGCCGTTTACCCAGAGTCCAGGCCTGCTACGTGGGAGCCCTCCCTCCTTGTGTTTTGGACTGGTAATGTAACCCATAGGGCAAGTCAGGGACAGAATTCTTGTTTATCATTGCTGTTTTTTTTGTGTTCTGTGCCGTGTGTCCGAAGTTAGAGACTCGGATAGCAAACCCTGATTATGTGTGCTGCTAAGCCAGCTGCGTGTGTCATTGAAATGTTTACCAGTAAAGAAATGTACCCTTGCATAAAATCTGAGCATGGGGATTTTGTTGGCGCAGATTATGGGAACTCAGCCGCGGTCAGACCTGCGGCCACTTCATCTGGCGTCGTCGGCAAGATCTGTGACCAGAAAAATCCCCTTCCGGTGGTAGCTTATAGTCAGACAGCTCCTCCGGCGTCTATTGTAAATCAAGTGAGAAAGTTTAATGGACGGAATTACCCTGTACCTGAATGGGCGGAACAACTTAGGATAGTGGGGGAAATGTATAATGTTGATCCTAAGACCTTAGCACAAATGGCTATGCTGACGCTGGAGGGGGAGGCATGGACGACGGTCAGACTGGAGATGGTTAGGGGCCAGCGTACATTAGATGACTTGGTGCGGGTGCTAGAGAACACCTATGGGCCGACCAGATACCTGGGAACACTGCGCTACATGTTCTTCCAGCGTACACAGCTCGAGTGGGAGGACATTCCGCCATATGCGAACGCCCTCCAAGTACTGCTGGAACAAGCCTGCAAAAATGGAGAAAATCTAGCTGGTACATCCTCCCGCGACCTGGTGCTGAGGGATCAATTCGTAATAGGACTGAGAGATCCGTATCTCAACCGCTCATTGCAGGACTTACTCCGGATAAATCCAGCCCTTATGTTTGCTGAGGTTAAACAAGAAGCCATAGAACGTTCTAGGGGACCTGTTATGGGAACAGAGACTTATACCGCTACTTGCAGATCCATGTACAGTACAAATACTCCGAACAGCGACACGGAGGAACTGAAGCAGATGGTGGCGGATTTACAGAAGCAGGTGCTGCAGCTCACATTAGACCAACAGGCGGATAGGCAAGTGAGACGGCAACCTAGCCGGCCTATGGGAAAGTGCTGGACATGTGGTGACCCCTGTCACAGAGCAAACCGTTGCCCCCAGAACTCCTTCCAACCCGACCCGCAGCCGTTCCATCGAATGGACTCTCAAACACCTCAGCAAGCGGAGTTTCACTCGAAACAGCAGATGGAACCTCAGGCCTATTCACTAGAACCGCCAAGTCGTGCCTCTCAACAGCAGGCACCTTTAAACTAGACACCCCGGCTGAGGAGGCTCACTCGACCGGGAATACCACGGAGAAAAGGAGCCAACAAAGGAGCAAGCTTGCATCAAACAGCCCTACACTGAAAGTAATGCTAGAGGGGGTTGCCGTGCAAGGACTAATGGATACTGGATCTCAGGTGTCCACCATCTCAGAACAGTTTTACGAGAAATATCTACAACCACGGGCTGCTTATGACCCGAGTACCGTCATCAAGATCAAAGCGTCCAATAATCTACCCATTCCAGTAACGGGAGTAGCTTGGATGAGCATCGAAATGTGTGGACAGGACCTCGGGAAGAGGGGGATAATCGTGGTCAAGGAAGGCTTTGGTTCGGAAACGCCCATGATTATTGGGATGAACATCCTGAAAGACCTGGACCTGGTATTGTTTACCAAGCGGGGACCCAAGTACTGGCAGGAAGTTACCACACACGGGGCCACCCGCCGAGCATTCCGAAGAGTGGTTCGGGCCTGCAGCCTACAGCAAATGGCAGAGGAACAACGGCCCATAGCCACTATTACCGTGCCTCGCCACACTAGGATCACCTTACCGGCTGAAAAGGAGACAATTATCTCGCTACCCCTTAGCACCACAAGACCGCTTGAAGGCGTGGAGGTACTGATTGAGCCGCAAACCCCGAGGGAGGGAAAACTGAACCCATTAGTTGCTCGCACTCTGGCTGTCGTGAAAAGGGGAAGGATCCCTGTCCGTCTGAGCAATACGGCTAGTGTAGGCGTCGACCTAGAAGCGGGGACACAGCTCGCCAGAGTCTACTCCCTACCTACAGAGGTGAATCCCAGGGGCCCCCTCCAGTTTGCCCCATCGACAGAGGGAGACTGGACAGTGACTGTCTCCGCCATGGCCACCACCACAGATGACACTGAAGCTGGAAAGGAGCTGCTAGAGAAGTGTCAGCTGGATCCCAATACTCTAAACAGGAAGTGTCACAGGTGGAAAAACTACTACAGGAACACCAGGCGTCCTTTGCCCGGCATGACACCGACTTTGGATGCACCACCAGTATCCAACATGAGATCCCTATGGGTAACGCTTCTCCTATCCGTGAGAGATACCGGCAGATACCACCCCAGCAATACCAAGAAGGGAAAAGCCTCCTGAATTCCATGCTCCATGCCGGAGTGGTACGAGAGAGCCAGAGCCCCTGGGCTGCACTGGTGGTAATAGTTAAAAAGAAAGACGGATCCCTGAGGTTCTGTGTGGACTACCGCCGCCTGAATGCTTGCACCACCCGGGACTCATACCCTTTGCCGAGGATCGAAGAATCCCTGACGGCTCTGAAGAAAGCCAAGTACTTTTCCTCCCTGGATCTGGCCAGCGGTTATTGGCAGGTACCCATGAGCGAAAAGGACAGAGAAAAGACCGCTTTCATCCTACCCATGGGCCTGTACGACTTTGACAGGATGCCCTTCGGCCTGAACAACGCGCCGGGAACTTTCCAGAGGCTGATGGAGCGCTGCTTGGGAGACTTCAATTTCGACTTCACCCTCATCTACCTTGATGACATTGTGGTCTATTCAGCCACATTCGAAGAACATCTACAGAAGCTGGGCCGCGTGTTCCAGAGGTTAAGGGAACATGGCTTGAAGTTGAAACCCAGCAAGTGCCGTCTTTTACAGCAGGAGATTGATTACCTGGGCCACAGGATCTCGGCCGAAGGTGTACAACCATCGCCGGAGAAAATAGCCGCCATACGGGACTGGCCCCAGCCCACAACTGTCAAGGAGGTCAGGGCTTTCGTGGGACTGGCAGGCTACTACTGTCGGTTCGTCAAGAACTTCGCTCGGCTTGCCGCACCACTACACGACCTGCTTCGAGGGACCACCAACAGTCCCAGAGGACGCCGCATCAATTGGGGGCCTACCCAAGAAGAGTCCTTCCAAGCTCTAAAGGGTGCCTTGACGTCGTCCCCCATCCTGGCATATGCAGATTACACCCTGCCCTTTCAATTACATACTGACACCAGCCTACAGGGTCTGGGGCAGTACTCTCACAGGAACAAGAAGGCAAGGAACGCGTTGTAGCCTATGCCAGTAGGTCCCTACATGAAGGTGAAAAGAATCCCACCAATTACAGTTCATTCCGGCTGGAACTGTTGGCCTTGATGTGGGCAATGACTGAGAAATTTGCCGGATATCTGACTGGGACAGAAGTACTAGTCCTGACGGACAACAACCCTTTGGCCCACTTAGGAAATGCGAAGCTTAGGGCTATGGAGCAGCGATGGATGGCTCGGCTCTACAAGTTTAACTACAAGATTAAATATAGAGCTGGGGCTGAAAATCAGAATGCGGACAGCCTGTCCAGAAGGACATCCCCCTCGCCCACTAAGGACCGGGACGAAGAGCTGGAAGGAGACGAGATGCCTGCCTTCCAAGATTAGCTCGTCAGATGATGGATTGCCGCCAGTATGCTGTGGATGAGGCTGGCACTCCAGTAGGGTCCCCACTATCCCCACAGGAATGGTGCAGAATCCAGGACCGGAATGCTGATTGTGCTCTACTCAAACAATGGGTGAAGCAGCAGCAGAAGCCGTCCTCTGACACGCGGTCACGACTGTCCACCAGTACCCTGACCCTGCTCAGCCAATGGGATCATCTGATTCTGAGAGAAGGAGTGCTTCTGACGAAGGCTTCTTATGCTGAAACACGTGTAGGGACGGACGCCAGCGCCAGCAGGAGGAGATGCCACTGGGTTAGTTAAACAATAGATTTGGCTTGTTTATCTCCTATAATATGTGATTACATTGTATTGTCATGCCCTACTCCCTTTATATTAGAGCTTCTGATGTACACTTGTAATTAACATTGAATAGCTCTATTTAACCTTTGGTAGTATGTGAGTTGGGCAACAGATACTATTTACAACCACCCCTTATTTATTGTTAACCCTCCTTCCTGCTGTCTTTGCTGGTTTATATTAGCCACTTGTTGTTCACCTTGTTTTAATACTTTTAATTTATTTCAATAAAATTGATTACATTTTATCGGCTACCTCTTTTGCATTTTGGTTATTCTAGTTTACGTTGTGTAGGTAGCCTGGGCTATCCTGCTCTTTAGTTCCTCATGTTTGGGATCAACTGAAATATTGACATTTTTTCCCTTGTGGTCTGGCAATATTGGTCAATTATACCGGAGGATCTTCCTATCCCACATGCTGGAGGAGTGCCTACAGGTTGTAGTGCCGGCCCAAATGGCCCGTGAGATGGTGGGAGAAGCACACAAGAGGAACGGCCACTTTGGAATAGACAAGACCTTCCGGTGGGTCCAACAGTCCATCTACTGTCCGGGACTCCGCAAGCTGATTGAAGATGTCTGCCAAGCCTGTCGCACCTGTGAGCTTTACAAGTCCGCTGAACAGCGTGCACCTGTCCAAACAGTTGAGACATCCCAGCCCCTTGAGCTGTTGATGGTGGACTACCTGTCGATTGGGACGGCGAGTGGTGGCTACCAATACTGTCTGGTTATGGTAGACCATTTCACAAAATTCGCAGTTGCTGTTGATACCAAAGATCAGACTGCTGAGTCAGCTGCGCGGGCCATCTGTCGACAGTTCATCCAGGTCTATGGGTGTCCGGAGAGGTTGCACTCTGATCAGGGGGCTTGTTTTGAAGGTAAAATTGTCGAGGAGCTGCATCGGATGTATGGGATCCAGAAGTCCAGAACAACCCCTTACCACCCACAGGGGAATGGTGCGTGTGAGCGCTTTAACCGGACTCTACTCCAGTTGATCCGCACCTTAGCCGATGACAAGAAAGACCAATGGCCCCAATTCCTTCCGGATCTAGTGTGGGCCTACAACAATCAAGTCCACTCCGTGACGGGTTTTACCCCACACACCCTTCTCTTTGGCCGCCCAGGAAAAGGGGTCCATGACCTAAACCTGACCAGTCCTGAAAAAATACCGGCGGTACCTATCCATCCTGGCGACACACTCATCGTCAGAAGATGGAAACTGTATACCGGCTGGTAGGCCAACAAATCCGGGGCCAGAGACATGCTGACCCGCTCCCCGTACAGGAAGAACCCTTAGACGTAGGACAGTTAGTCCTGGTTCGTATTAAGAAGCCTCAAGGAAAACTCCGAGCTAAGTGGGAAGCTGAAATCTATCGGGTAGTTGAGCGCCCCTACCCTGATGGTCATGGGTACAGAGTCCGGGGCGAAGATAGCGGCAACTCTCACACCTTGCACCGGAATATGTTGCGCCCCTGCCGATCCCAGCCTGACTCCCTGACCACAGTACCCGGTGAGGACGACACTGCTGACATGACTGACACCATTGACATTACTCAGCATAGTGACCTTGTTGACCCCGGGACTGGTTACCCGCCTGCGCAGACTGGCCCTCCCTCTAGGGAACTGACGGAGGTAGAGAGTGTAACCGGTGATAGAGTGGAGGGAAATCAACCTCTGCGGCGTACTACCCGCACCACTGCCAGGTGTCAGAGTTCCGGGATTTCCAGTTCTCTTTTGAAAGAGCTTGCCCTTTGTTAACATGGAGTTTGCTGTTCTGTTGCCCTACTTCCTGTCCATCTGTTTAAAAGGCCGCCCCTAAGCTTAGTCCAGTGCCTGAGTATACTGCTTGCTGTGTACTCCTGCTCTGCTGCTCTTGGTTCCTGATTGATATTTGGATCCTCTTGAAAAACAACCGACACCGACTCTGGACTTCACCTGGTCTCATCAAGCTGTGCCCGGACTCCGTCTGCCGTCTTTGGTCAGCACTTCTGCCCGGTTCCTTCCGGTTCGTAACCACTCTGGACTCTCATCACGTACGGACATTTTTGGACTATACCTATTGCCCTTTGTGTCCCGGCTGCTGCGCATTTAGGCCTTCTGGGGTGATTGCCAGACAGTCCCTGTATAGGGGTTCGCTCTTGGTGGTCTCCCTGGGGGAGTCCGGTGCGTGGTCCCGGGAATTCCCCTTCGCTCCGATCCTGGAAGGTATTTCCTGTGTTTTATGTTCTGCTGTGTTTTTGTTCCGTTTATGTACATACCGTGGTTGCATATTATAAACGTCTTTGCACCAAGAACTCGTCTCTGGTTGTCATTGCCCTAACGCAATCGAAATCCTCAATACATACAATAGTATTACATTATACTCAGGCCACAAAAGGATTTCGCTGGGGCAATGACTGAGACACGAGTAGATCAGCTTTTTTCCATGATTAACTCCTTGCAGCCGGAGATGGAGGCGGTGCAAACTAAGCTTAGAGATGTGGAGGTACAGCTGGGCCCTGATCATCAGGTACTGGGTCCGGCTATTCAGGATTTGCAAACCAGAGTGGAGGCTCAGGAAGCCGCCCCCACTACGTCCGTATCAGCTGCCGGTATGCCTAGGTTACCCCCATTTCGTTTCAGTGGTGATCGTAGTCAGTTTCGTGGATTTGTTAACCAGTGTATACTATTTTTTGATGTACATGCTGATTATTACCGTTCTGACCGGTCAAAAGTGTTATGTATAATCATGTTGTTAACCTCCCGAGCGCTGGCTTGGGCTAATCCTATGATAGAGAATCGTGATATTCGTTTAAATCACCTGGATGACTTTTTAACCGCAATGGCGCAAATGTTTGATGATCCGAATCGCCGTGCTACCGCTGAATCGGCTCTCCTTTCCTTACGTCAGGGAAAGCGGTCGGTCGTCGAATACGCCACTGAGTTCAAAAGGTTAGTGGTAGACACCGACTGGGGAAACAATGCGTTATTGTCAGTTTTCAGAAAGGGTTTGTCCGGTACCATCAAGGACGAGTTAGCTCATTCCGAATCTCCAGGGGATTTTGAACTGTTTCTTCAACACTGTGTACGTATCGATACCCGCTTGACGGAACATAGACAGGAAAAATGGGCAGCTGTAAACCGGGTAACCAACTTTGCGTTTCCTTCCAGAGAACCCGCTCTCAAGACGCCACGGGAGGCCGAGGATGTTCCTATGCAAGTGGACTCTCTACAAAAGCGAGAGACCAACGAACGTCGTGAACACCGGCTCCGTGAGCGTTTGTGCTTCTACTGCGGTCAATCAGACCATTTTCTGATTGACTGCCCAAAACGTCCAAATCGCCCAAATAAGGTATTGGCAGCCATGGCAGAGTGTGACAACACGGACGCAGAGTCCGATATCTCTGAGGCAAGTGGACACCTGGATGCTGTATTTCCCTTGACTGTAATGTCAACTTCACCTAAGGACTCAGAAGGGAAATACACCCATTGCTCGCTTCCCATTCAGATACGGTGGGAGGGACAGTTAATTCCTACTTCTGCTATGATAGACTCTGGGGCAGGGGGAAATTTCATGGACTCTTCTTTTGCCAGGAAACACGGTATCCAGACTCAACAAAGATCCTCACCGGTTACCATGGAGACGGTAGACGGTTCTCCATTAGTTTCTGGACCAGTTGATCGGGAAACAGTACCCCTAGAATGTGTGATGAAGCCAGGTCAGCAGGAGACCCTTGTTTTCATGTTAATTTCTTCTCCCCATTTTCCGATAATTCTAGGAATTCCTTGGCTGCGGTCTACAAATCCAGTCATCGATTGGGAGACTAAAGAAATATCCTTCCCACCGCAGAGTGGTCCGACCATTAGTCCAACTGTACCGGTTCCAGTAACACCGAATGCGGAGGGCACTGTACAGGTACCTGTTCTACCCCCGGTTTATCATGACTTCGCTGATATATGCGACAAAAGAAAAGCAGATCGGCTTCCCCCGCATAGACCGTATGATTGTCCCATAGACTTACTCCCAGGGGCAGAGATCCCGTTTGGTCATGTCTACCCGTTGGCGGCACCTGAGTTAGAAGCACTAAAGGATTACATCGATGAAAGTCTAGCCAAGGGATTTATTCGCCCTTCTACCTCACCAGCAGGGGCACCCATCTTTTTTGTGAAAAAGAAAGAGGGGACTCTGAGACCTTGTATCGACTACCGGGAACTAAATAAGATAACCATCCGGAACCGGTATCCGTTACCGTTGATTCCTGAGCTATTGGAGAGAGTACAACAGGCAAAGATATTCACTAAATTGGATCTCCGTGGGGCATATAATCTACTCCGCATACGTCCCGGGGATGAGTGGAAAACAGCGTTCAGATGTCGGTATGGACATTATGAGTATCTAGTGATGCCCTTTGGACTTTGTAACGCTCCTGCGGCTTTCCAACACCTAGTCAACGATATTTTTAGGGATATAATGGACCAATTCATGGTGATTTACCTGGATGATATATTGATCTTTTCTGATTCCCTACAGGAACACCAGGAGCACGTCAAGACAGTACTTACCCGACTGAGGGATAACCACCTGTATATTAAACTGGAGAAGTGCGAATTCTATTGCTCAAAAATACAATTCTTAGGATATGTCATCTCTCCTCAGGGACTGAACATGGAGTCTGGCAAGATACAAGCAATTCTAGACTGGCCGGAACCAGGAAACATCAAGGAGGTACAACGCTTTGTCGGTTTTGCCAACTTTTACAGACGCTTTATCCGTAACTTTTCAGAGATCGTCCGTCCTATCACTCTGTTAACCAAGAAAGGACAGAAGTTTGTGTGGTCCGCCCAGGCCCAGGAAGCTTTCAATCGTCTCAAGGTTTGTTTTACCTCAGCACCAATACTAATACACCCGAATCCCGCACTCCCCTTCATTGTGGAAGTCGACGCTTCCGATTATGCATTAGGGGCTATCCTTTCCCAAAGAACTGGGGACAAGAGTCTCTTGCATCCGTGTGCTTTCTTTTCTCGACGGTTGTCCCCTGCAGAAAGGAACTATGACATTGCGGACAAGGAATTGTTGGCGATTATTGCAGCTTTTAAGGAATGGAGACACCACTTACAGGGAGCAGCGCAGCAAGTGGTAGTTCTCACAGACCATCGTAACCTAGAATTCCTTAAATCTGCCAGGTGCCTGTCTCCACGGCAAGCCCGTTGGAGCTTGTTCCTTAACCAGTTCAATTTTATCGTTACATACCGTCCAGGTTCACGTAATGGGAAAGCCGATGCCTTGTCCCGAATCCACGCCATGGACTCCGTGCCTGGAACCCCGTCTCAGACCGTGTTATCTGATGCCAATTTCGTTGGAGTAATCCAGGACCAGGACTTGTGGAAGGACATCAAGCTGGCCTATGATGGTGACGTATTTCTCGCTGCCCCCCCGAATGATGTGACTCTTGTCCTTCGGAATGGTGTGTGGTTGAGAGAGCGACGTATTTATGTCCCGGAGGCTGTAAGACTTCGGGTTCTCAAATTGGTCCATGACTCCGTGTTGGCAGGTCATAGGGGGGTACAGAAGACGCAAGAATTTCTGAGTCGTTTTTTCTGGTGGCCAACCTGTTTAAAGGATGTGAAAGACTATGTCCACTCATGTGTGGTTTGTGCCCGGTGCAAGGTCCCTCGTGTGGCTCCTACGGGACTCCTTCAACTGTTACCCGTTCCATCTCGCCCTTGGGGATCCATCTCAATGGATTTTATTGTGGAATTGCCAGTCTCAGGCGGTAACAATACCATTTTAGTGGTGGTGGATCGGTTGACCAAAGCTGCTCACTTTATTCCATGTACCGGTCTTCCCTCAGCCGCAGAGACAGTGGATTTGGTTATCCAGAATGTATTTCGATTGCATGGGGTACCAGATGAGATCATCTCTGACCGGGGCGTGCAGTTCACGTCTAAATTCTGGAAGGGGTTTTGTTCGGCACTCCGTATTGATGTCTGTTTGTCCTCTGCATACCATCCTCAGACAAATGGGCAAACCGAACGGACTAATCAAACCCTGGAGCAGTACCTACGGTGTTATGTCAGCCATCTGCAGGATGATTGGTTGAAGCTGCTTCCTTTGGCGGAGTTCTCATATAACAACACTCAGAGCAGCTCCACTAAGGTAACGCCCTTTTTCGCTAACTTGGGTTACCATCCGAATGTTTTGCCTAGGTCACCGGTGGCGGTTTCGGTGCCAGCGGTGGAGGACAGAGTGACGGAGCTACAACAGAATCTGGAGGTTTTGAAGGACTCTTTGGCTTCGGCTCAGGAGCGTTACAAGAAGTCGGCGGACACTCACCGGAAACAGGCACCCATGTATAAGGTAGGGGACTCAGTGTGGTTATCCACCAAAAATCTGAAATTGGGTGTTCCTTCGCAGAAGCTGGGGCAGAAATTCATCGGTCCGTTTAAGATCACCGGGATCGTGAGCCCTGTTGCCTGTCGGCTGAGGTTGCCGCACCATTTGAAGGTACACCCGGTCTTTCATGTTTCTCTACTCAAACCTGTCTCCCCTAATACGTTTCCTGGGCGTATCGTGCCTCCTCCTCCGCCTGTGATGGTTGACGGCCAGGAACAGTTCGTGGTTGAAGACATTATTGACTCCCGGCTCCATCGGCATCGGCTTCAGTATCTGGTACGTTGGCAGGGGTACTCTCCCCGAGGACGATTCCTGGGAACCTGTGGGTAACATTCGAGCGCCCCGGAAGGTTGCTCAGTTTCATCGACGGTACCCGGACAAGCCAGGCCCTGATCCGTCCTGAGGCCGTTTCTGGGGGGGGGAGTACTGTCAGAGTTCCGGGATTTCCAGTTCTCTTTTGAAAGAGCTTGCCCTTTGTTGACATGGAGTTTGCTGTTCTGTTGCCCTACTTCCTGTCCATCTGTTTAAAAGGCCGCCCCTAAGCTTAGTCCAGTGCCTGAGTATACTGCTTGCTGTGTACTCCTGCTCTGCTGCTCTTGGTTCCTGATTGATATTTGGATCCTCTTGAAAAACAACCGACACCGACTCTGGACTTCACCTGGTCTCATCAAGCTGTGCCCGAACTCCGTCTGCCGTCTTTGGTCAGCACTTCTGCCCGGTTCCTTCCGGTTCGTAACCACTCTGGACTCTCATCACGTACGGACATTTTTGGACTATACCTATTGCCCTTTGTGTCCCGGCTGCTGCGCATTTAGGCCTTCTGGGGTGATTGCCAGACAGTCCCTGTATAGGGGTTCGCTCTTGGTGGTCTCCCTGGGGGAGTCCGGTGCGTGGTCCCGGGAATTCCCCTTCGCTCCGATCCTGGAAGGTATTTCCTGTGTTTTATGTTCTGCTGTGTTTTTGTTCCGTTTATGTACATACCGTGGTTGCATATTATAAACGTCTTTGCACCAAGAACTCGTCTCTGGTTGTCATTGCCCTAACGCAATCGAAATCCTCAATACATACAATAGTATTACACCAGGGTTCCTCCTGGGCAGTCTTATAGGGACCAGTATGTATGGCCCGCTTCTCAGCCTCCCCCTGCAACAGCCTCAGTCCTCGTTGCCCTGGAACCTGTGAATGTTGACAGGGACTGCCAACCTTTCAGTGGGGGGATATGTAATGAGGCGAACAGCTCTGACTGTTTTTTGACTGAACAGGACATGGAGACTGACATTACACAGGATGGTGCTGTCACCTTGTGGAAAAGTGCTGAAATTGCTCGAGGGGCAGACACTGTAAAATCTGATCCCCTCCCACAAACACTGGTTGTACAGAAAAAAAGTGCGGGAAAAAGCTCACTGAACCACTGGAGCTGTATCAGAGCAGACCTGCCTCGGACTGCCCTCATCGCTGAAGTGTGAGGGATTGCCAGAACTGCTGCAGATGTGATACTGGATTCAAGGGACCTCTGGACCGTCTCCTTCCTCCATTCCAAGAGACTGTATGCTAGTCCTCTGGCGAGAGGGCTGAAGATTTCCCCATCTCTGCTCCTTGGAGTCGCCGCCGTTTACCCAGAGTCCAGGCCTGCTACGTGGGAGCCCTCCCTCCTTGTGTTTTGGACTGGTAATGTAACCTGTGGCGCCCCTGACCTGGTCAGGCACCACTGAGTACTGCACCCATGCTGGGGACAGTACAATACAGGTAATCCAGAAGGCTGACCGAGGTGTGACTACACAGGCGCATAGTGATCAGGCCTCACACATGTACCTATGAGAGGACCCCTGGGGATCCCAGGAGGGGGAAAAGCCTTCACCTTCACTGGAATAGTGGAGGGGGCCAAAAGCCTCCATCTCCTCTCAAGGGGTGTGGTAAGAGAGCCTGGTTGCTAGGTGGCGTAGGCAAGAACAGGAGAGGAGGAGGAGTGAGCCGGTTCAGTGCAGTGCAGAGTCCAGGGAGCTCCGAGAGGAGCTGACCCCTACCCCTGGGGCTGTTGCAGTCTGACAGCGCCCGCGCAGTGGCTACCGACGGGGGAGAACGGTCACCTAGGAGTGCTACCCGAAACCCATCTCCAGCTAGAGAGAGAGCACAGAGTGGGAAGTAAGGAGACTGCTAGGGAGTACCAGGCCCAAACGGGCGGCAGATCCCGGAGCGGGGATAGATCCACCTTTCTCTGCTAAACCTGCCGGTGTGGGGCCCTCAAAGCCCACACCACAACACCTAAAAGCCGCAGCCACGTAGCCACAGTTAGGGCCCATAGTTCACAGGAGGCAAGCAGCTGGAGTGATCTGGCCCAGGCGACAAGCAAACGGCAAACGAAGGGGAGAGAGGCTTCAGCAACTTCCCTGGGTGACCCCCATAGGGACTAAAAGTCGGGGTTACCCCAAACCACCAAGGGCTAAGGAAGGCGAGTTGGTAGTCACCATCAGAAGTCAGCCTGAAGGATACCTGGTTCCCGCCTGGTTCATCCCAGCTACGCCCGGGTTACTCACCCTGCCACCTGAAGTGAGTAAAACCCCTGAAAGACATCCTGCGTGTGTGGAGTTATTCTGCGCCTTGTGGTACTACGCACCTACACAGGGCCCTGGGGCTTGCCTCACTCTCAGGAGGCTATTCCAACTAACTGCACTCACCATCAGCCCCAGGCGTCCCCTAACCTGCAGTGGCGGTCCCCACTGACCGCAATACTGAGAGTGGCGTCACGACAAATAGAAGATTCCCTACCTGTGACAGGATCCAGCCGAGTGGAGTCCCTGAAGGTAATGCACCGACACTGCACTTGTGGGGCTTCACATCTGGCGTCACGAACAGGATAAGGACTAGACCTGTCCAGACAGGTGACCATGTGCCTGGGCGGTCCGCTTGAAAAATTGGAAGCGCCGCCATATTGCCACCATGAAAAGCGCGCCGAAAAACAACAGCAGCCCGCGCTGGGAGAAGTTACCGCCCACGAAGAGGTGTGGCTACCCAGAGATCCCCTGCAGAGTTCTGACCTCGCTTGTGAAGAGAGCGGAAGCGTCCAGAGACGGCGGAACGGAAAAGAAGCCAGCAGTTTGTTGGTAGAGAAAATGGCGTCTGAATGCAGAGACCCAGAGCCAGGCTCCGCTGCCTGGTGGTGTCGGGAGCTCGCCGAGTTCTGCGATCAACTGGAGGCCAGGGTCGGAAGGCTGATCAGAGAGGGACGTGCGGAGTTCCTGGGAATGACCGCGGCGGTTCAGGCCTATGAAGAGAGAGCCGCGCGCCGAGTGCCAGACCGGGCGGTGACGACTCAGACCCCGATGCTGCCACCGATGGGTGAGTCCAGTGATGCCCCTGCCAGCGCGAGTGCCCCGACCCCTGCTGCCACGTCCGCGGTCCCTGAAGAGGCGTCCGGCGCGGCGACGCTGAAGCAGGCCGCAGCCACGCCAGGTGCAGCCCGCCAAGCTCAGGCCGCCGCAGCGATGCCCTGCTCGGCCCACCAAGACCCGGTCCCTGCAGCGACGCCCAATCCGGCCCGCAGAGAACCGGCTGCCACCGCGACCCTCATCCGCGCCGCAGGTGTGACGCTGACCCAGGCCGCCGCCATGCTAGGCCCGGCCCGCCAAGCCCAGACCGCGGCAGCAACGCCCAGTCCGTCCCGCCAAGCACCGGCCACGGTAGCGATGCCCGCTAAGGCTCCGGCTGCGACAGAAACGCCCATCCAGGCCGCCGTCATGCCAGGCGCGGCCCGCCAAGACCAGGCCGCCGCCATGCCAGGCGCGGCCCGCCAAGACCAGGCCGCCGCCATATCGGGCGCGGCCCGCCAAGAAAAGACAGACGTACCATTATTTACCCCGGCCTGCAAGGCCAGAGCAGACACCGCTCCCCAGTCTAAGGAAGTCCCTGCTAGGAAGTCCCTGGTAGGTGAGGACCCCGCATACTGGCAGCTGAAGGCTGACCTGGAGGCCAAGTTCCCACAGGAGATGGTGGACCGGTACATGCTCCCTCCGCATACCCCCAAGAGGATTCCGGCAACCCCTGCAGCAACCACGCCAAAGAGTCCCCCGCCTGGGCCTGCTGATGAAAGTCCATCCCCAGCACTGCCACCAAAGGAGTGCTCAGAAGAACTAAGGGGGAGGGGAGGCCAGGAAGCTGAGGAGCTGACTCAGGAGCCACCAGCAGTGGACCCATACCCAGAGCCAGAGATGTTGCCATATTCTCGCTGGGATGAAGAGGAAGACTTGTCCAGCAACCTCACCTGGGAGCCTGCCAGCAGTGAAGCAGCCACCCAGCAGAACCCAGCCCGTAGGACACGGCGCCGCAGTAGAACCCAGTCTTTCCCTGCACCGCAATCTCCAGAGCAGAGAGATGACATAACGGCCAGAGACCTACAGAAGAAACGGTTCCTGAGAAGAGCCAAAGCCCAGGTCAGAGGACCCCTTTGTAGAGGAATTGTGGAAGACTTTAGCCTGAAGTCAGGATACGGATTCATCGTTGCACCTGGTATAAAGGAAGGTATCTTCGTCAATAGAAGAGACGTTAGAGCTCATTTGCCCAGAGGACATCCTGGAAGAAACTTAAAGATGGGAGATTCAGTGCAGTTTACCATGCATCAAGGCGAAAGAGGCTGGTATGCGCTAGATGTAACACCATGTACCAGCAAACCCCACAGCCATCCCATGCTACAAGATAAAGAAACAGATGAAGACAGAGAAAGAAAAGACAAGGAACCTACTGATGAGACTACCACTGATGACGACAGAGAGCGAGAAAGCAGCAGGTGCCGCAGCCCTACAGGCCCAAGCCCTGGTGAGGAGGAATCCATGTAAATAACATAAGAAATACAGCAAGTTACCAGTTTGAAAGTTTGCAACGTTAAAGTTTAAGTATGTGCCCACATAAACTAATGTGAGAAATGAACCTTAAGGCTATGAACTGGCTATAGCCACAAACTCTCGCAGTGTAAATAGTTACACCAGAGGGCACCACCACCACCAGAGTCAGCCTGTTTAGGGGCTTGGCTCGTCTGCAACCAGGGAGCACATCCGTATATAGGGCCTTGGCTTACCTGCAACCAGAGAGCATGCCTGTTTATGGGGCCTGGCTCTCCACCACAAAGAGGGTACCTGGTCAGCACCAACTGTGGAGGCCGCCTCTACATCCTGCCAGAAGAGGCTGAAGGCGTGGCTCCACCAGGCCAGGTATACCCTGAAGACCACCAGACCATGAAAGCCGCCTCTACATCCTGCCAGAAGTGGCTGAAGGCGCGGCCAACGTGAGAGGGTTTTGGGTGGGTTAACGGACTTGTGGGTGGAGGGTGGTGATGTATGGTACCTGGTGCTTTTAAAAATGTTTTACCATGTTTTAATGTTTTATGCATTTTAAAATGTTGTCTTGCAGCCCGAGGACGTGCTGGTGATAACTAAGGGGGAATGTGGCGCCCCTGACCTGGTCAGGCACCACTGAGTACTGCACCCATGCTGGGGACAGTACAATACAGGTAATCCAGAAGGCTGACCGAGGTGTGACTACACAGGCGCATAGTGATCAGGCCTCACACATGTACCTATGAGAGGACCCCTGGGGATCCCAGGAGGGGGAAAAGCCTTCACCTTCACTGGAATAGTGGAGGGGGCCAAAAGCCTCCATCTCCTCTCAAGGGGTGTGGTAAGAGAGCCTGGTTGCTAGGTGGCGTAGGCAAGAACAGGAGAGGAGGAGGAGTGAGCCGGTTCAGTGCAGTGCAGAGTCCAGGGAGCTCCGAGAGGAGCTGACCCCTACCCCTGGGGCTGTTGCAGTCTGACAGCGCCCGCGCAGTGGCTACCGACGGGGGAGAACGGTCACCTAGGAGTGCTACCCGAAACCCATCTCCAGCTAGAGAGAGAGCACAGAGTGGGAAGTAAGGAGACTGCTAGGGAGTACCAGGCCCAAACGGGCGGCAGATCCCGGAGCGGGGATAGATCCACCTTTCTCTGCTAAACCTGCCGGTGTGGGGCCCTCAAAGCCCACACCACAACACCTAAAAGCCGCAGCCACGTAGCCACAGTTAGGGCCCATAGTTCACAGGAGGCAAGCAGCTGGAGTGATCTGGCCCAGGCGACAAGCAAACGGAAAACGAAGGGGAGAGAGGCTTCAGCAACTTCCCTGGGTGACCCCCATAGGGACTAAAAGTCGGGGTTACCCCAAACCACCAAGGGCTAAGGAAGGCGAGTTGGTAGTCACCATCAGAAGTCAGCCTGAAGGATACCTGGTTCCCGCCTGGTTCATCCCAGCTACGCCCGGGTTACTCACCCTGCCACCTGAAGTGAGTAAAACCCCTGAAAGACATCCTGCGTGTGTGGAGTTATTCTGCGCCTTGTGGTACTACGCACCTACACAGGGCCCTGGGGCTTGCCTCACTCTCAGGAGGCTATTCCAACTAACTGCACTCACCATCAGCCCCAGGCGTCCCCTAACCTGCAGTGGCGGTCCCCACTGACCGCAATACTGAGAGTGGCGTCACGACAAATAGAAGATTCCCTACCTGTGACAGGATCCAGCCGAGTGGAGTCCCTGAAGGTAATGCACCGACACTGCACTTGTGGGGCTTCACATAACCCATAGGGCAAGTCAGGGACAGAATTCTTGTTTATCATTGCTGTTTTTTTTTTGTTCTGTGCCATGTGTCCGAAGTTAGAGACTCGGATAGCAAACCCTGATTATGTGTGCTGATAAGCCAGCTGCGTGTGTCATTGAAATGTTTACCAGTAAAGAAATGTACCCTTGCATAAAATCTGAGCATGGGGATTTTGTTGGCGCAGATTATGGGAACTCAGCCGCGGTCAGACCTGCGGCCACTTCAGGGATATTATAAATTATTGATTATATAATCAATTATTTTTAATATAAACTTAAATGCACTAATTTATCTGTTTTTTATTTATTTTTTCATTTGCCATTTGCATTCTCTGGTGTGTAAATACCAGATACGACAGCCCCTGTACATAGGAGACTGTAGTCAGTGTCTGACCCCCATCTCCTGTATTGTGCTGCCCCCTGCTGTGACCTGGGCACATCCCCTGGAGTGTCCGGGTCACAGCTGTGGGAGGAGATCGGCACCATCTTTGCTCCAAGAGAAGTGGACAGAGCGGGAGCACACATTACACCACTGCTAACATAGACGTCGATGGAGTAGTGATGCACATAGCACCACTGTTACCATAGAAGTGGACGGAGAGGGGTCACACATTACACCACTTCTCCCATTGAAGTGGACAAAGGAGAAGTGAAATACATAGCACCACTGCTGCCATACAAGTGGATGAAGCGGGGTCACACATTACACCACTACTCCCATTGAAGTGGGACGGAGCAGGGTCGCACATTACCCCACTACTCCCATAAAGTGGACGGAGCAGGGTCACACATTACACCACTACTCCCATTGAAGTGGGACGGAGCAGGGTCACATATTACACCACTACTCCCATAAAGTGGACGGAGCAGTGTCACACATTACACCACTACTCCCATTGAAGTGGGACGGAGCAGGGTCACATATTACACCACTACTCCCATAAAGTGGACGGAGCAGGGTCACACATTACACCACTACTCCCATTGAAGTGGGACGGAGCAGGGTCACATATTACACCACTACTCCCATAAAGTGGACGGAGCAGTGTCACACATTATACCACTACTTCCATAAATTGGACGGAGCAGGGTCACACATTACACCACTGCTCCCATAAAGTGGACGGAGCAGGGTCACACATTACACCACTACTCCCATAAATTGGACGGAGCAGGGTCACACATTACACCACTGCTCCGATAGAAATGGACTGAGCAGGGTCACACATTACACCACTGCTCCGATAGAAATGGACTGAGCAGTGTCACACATTACACCACTGTTCACATTGAAGTGAAAGGAGTGGAGTCGCATGTTACACTACTGCTGCCATAGAAATTCTCAGAGAGGGGTCACACATTACACCACTGCTCGCATAGAAATAAATGGAGCGGTGTCACACAATACACCACTACTCCCATAGAAGTGGAAAAAGCGGGGTTACACGTTACACCACTACTCCCATAGAAGAGGATGGAGAGGAGTCACACATTACACTACTGATCCCATAGAAGTGGAAGAAGAAGAGGGTAACATGACTTTACTGCTCCCATAGAAGTGGACAGAGCAGTGTCACAAATTACACTAATGCTCCCATAGAAATGGATGGAGCGGGAGTCACACATTGCACCACTGCTCCCATAGACGTGAATAGAGCAGTTTCACATATTACATGCATTAGATACTGCATATCTAATCCTATCCCATATACTGCGTATTAAATTCCAAAAATCAACATATTGATGCATAGCTGCATTTGCAAAAGCTCAATCTAACAAAATCTAAAATTATTTAACCCATACAGTAAATGCCGTTCAGCAAAAGAAGTAAAAACACCGAGTTCAATAAAAAGTGAACAAAATGGTAACCCAGAATTGTATCAATATAAACATCTCTCAACGCAAAAAAAACCAACCATAATACAATTTCATTGACTGAAAATGTAAGCGTTAAGGATCACAGAAATCGGAGATAAAACTTTTTTTTTTGTTTGTTTTACAATTTTCTGATTTTTTTTTTCACCACTTAAATAGCTGAAAATTACATCTTTGGTATCAATGTAATTAACCTGATTTGAAGAATCACTTTTCCCAGCTCATTTGTACAAAGCTGTAAAAACAACAAAAAAAATAATGTTGGAAATGTGTTTACACTGAACTTGGAATTTGTTTTCTATTTTTCCCCCATTTTTATATGGTAAAACAAACAGAATTGTTCAAAAGTACAAATCCTGCAAAAGTGTCAAGACTTCATACGGTTAAACTCATGGAAAAAGAAGATGGGGAATTCATCTTCAGAATAAGCAGTAATAAGAAATTAACCAATTCAGGTCTTGTAGTCTACATTGTTTTAGCAGTTTTTCCCTCTGAAGGCCTTAGCCACTAAACGTCTCAATTTCTAACTACTGGAAAAAAAAGGAAAACAGAAAGAAAAGAGATAACGGCAATCCCTAGTAAAATAAGGTCAAGAATGTTTTATAACAAATGTGACGAGTCTGTTAAAAATAGGGAAGGGGTCTGGCTTCAGGTAAAGGGGTATGGCTAATGACAAATTTGCATATGGATGCTTTTCCTTCATGCTTGCTGGGAAAACTGAGCAAACAAACTATAAAAAGAGGGAACAATGGGTCAGATTCATCAAGACTGGTGTTGTTCGGGGTGGTCTTGATGGGGAGATGTGCCGGAGTCAGACGCTCCTGATTCTTGAAGAGGCACATGTGTGAATCAGGAGCGTAAGATGAGTGGCTTACCCCTCTGTATGCATCTTGCTGTCCCTGATGAAGCAAGACTTGTGGTGTATTGAACACCGTCGTTCATCATTATTTGACATATTAAGATTGCCACGCCCTAGATCCATCCTCTTTGGTGAAGCTGGGAAAATACGCCAAAATTTATGAAATTTTAGCCCAGCCTTGAATTGCACCAAAATCGTTCACTTCTATAAAGCTTTTTATGCCCGAAAACTGATCTAAAAAGCTCTGACAAAAAGGCCTTAAATCTTGTGTGGATGACAAAGTCCAAGATCCATACGGCAAACACTTTTAGGGTGACGCCATATGCTGCATCGTGCTGTGCGCCTCTAAATCTCCATCCATTGAGGTTTCCAATAGGCATAAATTTTGATGGTTTGTTGGTCTTTGATAGAGATGAGCGGACCCATGGAAGTTCGGTTCAACGGGTGAAGCCAGAGTTTTGAAAAAGTTCGGTTTGTGACCCAGACTTGACCTCAACCCCAATGAAAGTCACTAATTGGGCACTTCGGATCTCCGCCCTCATTCAGCCAGCCATAAACAGATCACTTCTGGGGGCGGGTGGTCGCGTTTTTCCCATTTTTTGGTGCACACTAAATCTAATCCCACTGTTGCCCCCAGTGTGAACCGTTCAAACACTGCGAGTGGCTCACACTGGGCTGAGCAGAGAGCGTACCCAAGCACCGAGCATACCCGAGCACGATGATACTCTCGAGAATGGTTTTCATATGTAAAGCACCCGAACTCTGAACTTGAACTCTAGTTTTTTGTTAAGTCTTTTCTCTCATCTCTAGTCATTGACCATCACGGTGGGTGAAATTTCACTTGTTGGCCGATGTGTTTGGGTAATAACGTTCCGTACTTGGCTTCATTGTGGTTGCAGATGCCTGATCCCTCATGCAATAATAATTGCTAAACTAAAGGCCTTTGAATTTCCCCGTTTTAATCTGTAATGTAATTAAAATGAAAGAAAGCTGTTACAGGTGTCTCTAAACAATTATTAGAATAAAAACGACTTCTTCTATGAAAAGCACATTTCTATGAAGGAGGGTAATTATCTTAATTGAAAAAAGGTTTTAGACTTTGTAAGAGATCTCCTTACTTTTAATTGAATCCGTGCATACATTTGTTGCAGGAAAAGCTTCTTAAGCGTATTTATTTTAGTGCGCCAATTCCATAATTAATGCTTTTGTGGATGCTTAGTATGGCGGCACATTGCAATGCAATATAACTGTATTGCTTATCTCCAGGTTACTTAGAAATAAAATTAAGCAGCAAAGCTCCAAGTTTTGTCATAGCTGGAAGTATACATTTAATTAGTCCTACATGGTAATGTGAAATATGCAGAACGCTGCCTTTGTGCAGGCGCTAAAATCTGAAGGTGTAAAAGCCATTGTCATATAATGCAAGCTTGTGCATATGACTGTGAAATACAGCGGAGGCCGGGAGAAAGAAATTTTGCATTTATCCATATGCAAGTGGGTATGAAATAAGCAGAAAAATTACATTACATGGAGGGATTTTTGTTATGTCCTGTCTCACGATGTTCTGTCCTCTGATATTCGATGGACTGTCCCTCATTGCTTCTTTCATAATGTTGTCACCTGCAGCACATGGTCACACATTGCCCAAAAAACTGAACCAATTATTGTAATTGTAAAGGTTTTTTTTTGTTTTTTTTTTAAGATTTAGAGGATTGACTCTCCTTATGGAGACTATGGAGTCAGATTGATAATGCACTTTAACCCCTTCACGACCGGCCGATTTTTCGCTTTCCGTTTTGTTTTCCGCCATTCTTTTTCTGAGAGACGTAACTTTTTTATTTTTCAGTCAATATGGTCATGTGAGGGCTCATTTTTTGCGGAACGAGCTGTACTTTTAAATGAAACCATAAGTTTTACCATATAGTGTACTGGAAAACGGCAAAAAAATTCCAAATGCAGAAAAATTGCAAAAAAAGTGCGATAGCACTATTGTTTTTGAGATATTTTATTCACTGTGTTCACTATATGGCAAAACTGATGCATCTATGTGATGCCTCAGGTCAGTGCGAGTTCGTAGACACCAAACATGTATAGGTTTACCTTTATATAAGGGGTTAATAAAAAAATCGGAAGTTTGACCGAAAAAAGTGGCACACGTTTTACGCCATATTCCGTGACCCGTAGCGTTCTCATTTTTCGGGATCTAGGGCTCAGTGACGACCTATGTTTTGTGTCTCGAGCTGACGTTTAACGGTACCATTTTTGCGCAGATGCTACTTTTTGATCGCCTCTTATAGCATTTTGCGCAAAAGTTGTGGCGACAAAAAAAGTCATTTTGGCGTTTGGAATTTTTTTGCCGCTACGCCGTATACTGATCAGATTAATTGATTTTATATTTTGATAGATCGGGCGTTTCTGAACGCGGCAATACCAAATGTGTGTATATTTTTTATTTTTTTAACCCTTTAATTTTCAATGGGGCGAATGGGGGGTGATTTGAACTTTTAGGTTTTTTTGTTTTTTTTTTAATTTTTTAAAACTTTTTTTGTAACTTTTTTTTTTTATTTTACTAGTCCCCCTAGGGGGCTATTGCGATCAGCATTCCGATCACTCTGCACTATCTGCTGATCACAGCTATACAGCTGTAAACAGCAGATACGCTCTCTTTCTCTTTTGCTGTGCCGCTGGCACAGCGAAAGTGAAAGCAATTCATGTGTAGTACAGGAGTCATCACATGACCCTGTGCTACCATGACAACTAACAGAAGTCACGTGATCACGTCACGTGACTTCCGGTATCGGGCGGTAAGTAAAAGTTTACTGCGATTGCGCTTATAATGGCGCTGTCACATATTGACAGCGCCATTTAAGGGGTTAAACGGCACGAGCAGATAACGATTCTGCTCGTGCCTAGCAGGCACACATCTCAGCTGTGAAAATCAGCTGAGATGTGTGCCGATCGCGGCATGCTGCCGCCAGCAGACCGCGGGCAGTAACATTATGACCGCTAGGACGTAATTTTACATCCCGCGGTCGTTAAGGGGTTAAAGAAAATCTATATAGTACCATCTATAAGGCCCCCTTCACACATCCGTTAAAAAAATGCACGTGTTGCATGATCCGTTTGTCCATCCATGTGTACGTGTGTGTCATCTGTAGCGCCCCCGAGCTACTCAGGGCACTACAGGGAAGTGCATCCTCACGGGGATGCAGGACCTACCCCCTGGGACCTGGAGCACCAGTGCCAGAAACACCCACACACACCAAAATCCTAGTTACCATTCCACACCAGGGGGCACTGCCTAGTCACACAAGAGGATGGCCACCTAGAGGGCGGAGCCAGACTAGGAACTAGACAGCCTGGTGGGAGGGGTTAGCAGACAGTCTGAGTAAGAAGTGAAAGTAGAAAGACGTGCCTGAGAACTGAGTCGTGTAACGGTGACCCGGGGGCACAGAAGAGTGGTCGCCAGGGCAGGTACAGTCGAGTACCGCTGGGACCAGAGCATGCACGGGGCACAGGGCCCTAAGTCAGGCGACAGTTTCAGATGGCCTGGCAAATACTTGCACAGTGAGGGGACCTTCACATACCTCACTGACCCACAAATCCGGGGGCATCAGCAGTAAAGCAAGGATCAGGGTTCAGGACACAGACCAGCCCTACAGGGTCCACACTGCCCGCCATACAGAGAGGGAGACTGCCACCACAAAAAGTCAGTCGGGCCCCAAATGCTCCACATTACGGGGACCCAACCACTTTGAGAGTGCCGGGGACAGAGCAACCGAGTCATCAACTGGCACTGAAATTACAGGGACCTGAACCAGCCGTTCAAGGGTCCAGAATGAGTAGAGACTGTTAATTACAATCCCGGTGTGGTCTCCCTTATTCCGGCACGTCCACCATACAGCTCCCTGGGTTCAGCCCTACCTACAGAGGGCCTGCCACCATAGCTGCCATTACCACCAGCCCTGGGAGTAACCAATCCAGCAGCAGCGGCAGTTCCCCCATATTAACCGCAACCCGCAGGTGGCGTCACACAAATGACTTTATTCTCCCCTGTAAATACTACCCATTAAAAAGCACCCAGGGCTTGGGACCGGGCAACGGCCACTCAAGTGACATTTCCCAGTGATACACTGCCCTTTCCCTGGGCGACACACATCTGTGTGACATCCATATGACATCCGAGTGACACGTACTGGAAAATATTGCATGATACTGACATGAACGGATTAGATGTGTAAAAGGTGTACAAAGATAGATAAATTATAGATAATTGATACATACCTACATAGCTTGTACAGCTATTTAGCCAAATAAAGAAATAATTGAAAAAAACAACAACTTGGGATCCCCCATTTTTGGTAACCCCAGGTTTGTGTTCCCCCAGTGATGTTTGTGCCCTCCCTAGTGCGGTGTGTCCCCACTAGTGCTGTCTCCCCCAACCCAGTGCTGTGTGCCCCCTCAGTGCTGTGTGCGCCCCCAGTACTGTGTGCACCCCTCCAGTGCTATGTTCACTCCAATGCTGTGTATTACCCCCAGTGTTGTGTTTCCCCAATGATGTTTACCTCCCCCACTGTTGTGTGCTCTCCAGTGCTGTCTGCTGCCTGAATGATGTCTTTGTCCCCCAGTGCTGCTGTCCGTGCACCCTCCAATGCTGTATGTACCCCACAGCCATGTTTATGCTTCCCAGTGATGTCTGTGCCCCAGCCCCTCTTGTAATGTATATACCCCAACCCCTCCTGTCATGTATATTCCCCCAGCATTTCCTGTGATTTGTATGCCTCCAGCCCCTCCTGCCATGTACATGCCCCAGCCCCTCCTTTGATATATATGCTCCAGTGTCTCCTGTGATGTGTATGCCCTGGCGTCTCCTGTAATGTATATGTCCCCAGTGTCTCCTGTGATGTGTATGCCCCCAGTGTCTCCTGTGATGTGTATGCCCCAGCCCCTCCTGTGTTATATACATCACATTGGAGATGCTAATGGCATATACATCAAAGGAGTGGATGAAGCATATACATCACATTGGAGACGATGGGCGCAAATACATCACATTGGAGATGCTGGGTGCATATACATCAGACTGGAGATGCTGGGGGCATATACATCACATTTGAGATGCTGGGGCATATACATCACACTGGAAACGCTGGGGGCATTCACACATCACAGGAGGGGCTGGGGTATATACATCACAGGAAGGGATGGAGCATATAAATACCAGGAAGGGCTGAGGATATATACATCATTGGAGGGGCTGGGGGCATATACATCACAGGAGGGGCTGGGGGCATATATATCACAAGAAGGGGTAAGAGCATATACATCATAAGAGGGGCTGGGGGTATATACATGTCCCTAGCCCCTCGTGTGATGTATGTGCCACCAATGTCTCCTGTGATGTGGATGCAGCAGTCCCAGTGTCTCCTATATGATGTATATGCCCCCAGCCCCTCCAGTGATGTATGTGTCTTCTGTGATTTATATACAGCAGTTCTAGCGTCTCCTATGTGATGTATACACAGCAGTCCCAGAGTCTCCTATGTGATGTATATGACCCCTGGCCCTTCAGTGATGTATGTGTCCCCAGTGTCTCCTGTGATGTATATACAGCAGTCCCAGCATCTCGTATGTGATGTATGTGGCTCCATGGTCTCCCATATGCCTCCAGCGTCTCCTGTGATGTATATACAGCATCTGTTATGTGATGTATATGGTTTACCAATCTTATTATTCCAAAGAGTTGTGTGTGCTCCAGACCAAGACAAACCTGAAAAAGCAGTTGTGAGAAGCAACGTGATTAGTATCACCAAACATCCCAGCTGCACTGAAGAGAAGCAGCTCCTGCCTCCACAGTAGGGGTGATTTCATTAATTGTTTGACCAAATATAGTAGGGTCATTTTCACATTGATAAGTTTGTGCGGCCCTCGAAGATTGACAAAAATTTCCAAATGACCCCCGGGAGAAAAAAGGGTCCACACCCCTGTCTTATAAGAACCACTGTAGCACAAATTTCAAAAAAAGTTAATGCTGGATATGATTGAAAGGAGTCAGAACATCCAGTATATCAGAAGGATTGCTGTGCATGGGGCAGGGCAGTCACAGATCGTTAAGCTCCTCATGCTGACCCCACTCTACCACCAGAAGGCCTGCATTCGTCTCAGAACTCAATTCTGTGTTTTGTGCCTTTTCAAAGTCTATTTTATATGTTCTCCCCTGTTTTTGTTTTCCACTTTGTGGGTGGAGTTTACTAATTCCAGATGTTTTTGCCTGACTCATTGAATGTGACTTTTTAAAAACTTGCAAAGACCAGTCCTCCCACGCTGTAGTTTTATGTACAACTTTTACAAAATTGCATGTTTTCCAACATTTTCAAAAAAGTTGCTCAAATAGTGGAAAAAATGGTCAATAACAGGATTTTTTTTTGTTTTTTTTTATACTTTCTTTCAAATACATGAACCATGTGTTTTCATGTTGATGTATTTGACATTATAAACATCAGCAAAAACCACAAGACAAAAAAAGAAAAGTTACTTAAAAAACCCGCAAATCATGAATCGGTGATTTGTTTTCATGCTAGTTTCCTCCACCTTTGCCTCTTTCGGTGGAGCTGTGGTGGGACTGGAGTCTGACACCACAACTTATCTAATTCATGACTACCTGCAGCACGCATTACAGCAGAAATCTTACTCCAGTTCATGACCGGAGTAAGATTAGTGTGAGGAGTACATAGAGCCACATGCAACTTTCCAGATGCTCATGATTCATTAAAAGGCAACCTGTCAGGTGGAAAAATGCTATTAACCTGCAGATATAGGGTTAATCTACAAGCTAATAGCATTCTGGTACCTGCACATTAAACCTCACTACCAGAAGGAAAATAACTTTTGTCCTCCAGGCAGCGTTCCAGTTTTAGTCATGAGGGGCGATGTCGGTGCAGGTTTAGTCACTACTTTGTGACTGTTACAGCACCCCCCACACTGACTGAAAACCACTCTGCATTAGAGGAAGCTATCAGTCAGTGCAAGGAGAGCAGTTACAGCCACTTCTCTCCATACACAGAGCAGTGACTGAACTCACGCCGGAGCTACCCCCATGACTGAAACCAGAATGCTGCCAGGAGGATTCAAGTTCTTTTCCTCCCAGAAGCAGTGTTTAGTCTGCAGACACCAGGCAGGTTTGGAATGCTATTAACCTGCAGGTTAACCACAAGTCTGCAGGTTAATAGCATTTTTCCACGTGATAGGTTTCCTTTAATGAATCAGAAACATTTGACTCCAACATGTCCACTCATCAAGACTGACAAGAAAACCACCGATCTTGATGAGCACAGAGTAGTCTCAGGATCTGATACCATTCTACAAAAATGAGAAAGGGGACTGGGAATTGAGCTTATAAATATACATATACCATACCATAGACAAATCCATATACCATAGACACATAGTTAACTGACCACATTCCCTCTTCCGAGCAGCCACGGAGCCTGGGGGGAGGATTTTTTGGTGCCAAATTGTAGCAGAAACTCCAGGAAATAAAACTTTCTTAGTTGAATATAGTGCAAATATCTTTAATTTCCAAACATTTCTCCACTGCCAAACTCCAGCTAAAAATATTGAATTTACTGCAAGCTTCGGTAGACAATGTTTTATCTTCCGAGACTGAAAAGTCCAGAAAATACTGTGTCTGGGAGATTAAGAGAAAAAAATAAAAAAAGTAAAATGAACATTTTATCCTTTGTCACCTTGGCACCATTATTCAGTGCATTTGGAATTTCTTCCTTACTTCATCCATGTTTTATGTTACATTTTACACTATCTGTCAACCCGATGGAAATCACTATTGATTTCTTCTGCTGCTGAAACAGCCACAAATATGTTTGTGAGCATCCTGCAGACGGCAGCCAGAAAAGGTGTTTAAATACTAATCCAGACATCTGATGATTAATGTGAAATGCGGGAATTAGTCACATGACTGGAAGTCGCCTGTAATTAAGTTTAACGGTACCGTCTTAGACTGCGGTGCACTATTTACTTGCTGCCGCTCTGCCTTCGATGTCCCAGGGTTACAGACATTGCCTTATTAATAATCATATCTCATCTCTCTCCAGCACCTGGCACTGAGGTTTACAGAAAAATCATGATGCATGGTATTTCTGACTCCATTCCTAAAATAAAAACTAACCAAGAAACCAGACTACAGAACCGGAGTCTCCAAGGAGTAATTAATCCTACTAAAACTACATTATGTTTAGCACTAAGGGGAAATGTTACCAAGTTAACCTAGAAATGAGCTTGTTCCTACACGGGAGAAAACTCGATAGGAATAAGTAATATATAGAACATACTATGTAATTATCATCCCAACTCATTTGGCTCTAATTTATTTTTCTGTAGCGATGTACTTTTATTCTCTGTCGTGTACTTTCCATTTACTAGCGCTCTTCCCTGGAGTGTGATTTTCTGTATTTTTCTTGTTGTTCTGCCTTTCCTTCTTATTTTTTTTATCCCCTCCTTATTATATTCGGTAATGTAGAACAGTTCATCATTCCCTAAAGTTATAGAGCTTTATGAAACCCAACTACTGGCTGGTGGCTGAGCAGTTACATGTAGGGAGTGATACTGTAAGATAAGTGTTGAACCTGCTCTTTAATAGTTAATCTTCAGTAAAGTTAACTTGGCAGCACATATATGCTGTCTGAACCATGGGCAGCATGTATCAGATACTCGCTGTGACGTTTCAGCCAGGTATGTTTATTCTTGAACGTTGCTGCATTTCAGGGTAATCATAGGGGTACTTTACACACTGCGACATCGCTAACGATTGCTAGCGATGTCGAGCACAATAGCAACCGCCCCCGTCGTTCCAGCGATATGTGGTGATCGCTGCCGAAGCAAACATTATCGCTACGGCAGCGTCACACGCACATACCTTGTCAGCGACGAACAATCCCTCCTTCAAGGGGGAGGTGCGTTCAGCGTCACAGCGGCGTCACTAAGCGGCCGGCCAATAGAAGTGGAGGGGCGGAGATGAGCAGGACGTAACATCCCGCCCAACTCCTTCCTTCCGCATTGCCGGTGGAGGCAGGTCAGGAGATGTTCGTCGCTCCTGCCGTGTCACACATAGCAATGTGTGATGCCGCAGGAACGATGAACAACATCGCTACGTACGAGACAAGGATTTTTGGTGTTTGGATGACCTCTCCAAAATCAACGATTTTTGTCTCTTTTGCGATCGTTTAAGGTCGCTCGTACTTGTTACATGCTGCGATGCCGCTAACGACGCCGGATGTGCGTCACAAACACCGTGACCGCGATGATAAATCCTTAGCGATGTCGCAGTGTGTAAAGTACCCCATACAGTTAGCAGCCAGTTGGGGACTTATGTGTCACGATGTGAGTGAAGGATAGCAAGGGACAGGGAGCTCCTATACTCCCCCTCATGCTAGGGAACCTCAGGCTATCCATCCTGATTACCTTTGAAGGAGGAGATACCGGAGTCCCGTGCCTTACTATTCTCCTGACCACATCTAATCTGGGAAAGGGGCAGGAGTGTGATGGAAACAGAGATTAAGGCCTCCTTCACACGTCCTTTTTCACATGTACCAGAGACATGGACTCACACAGACCCATTAAAATCAATGGGTTTGGTCACATGGACTGTGTGTCCGTCTGCATGCATGTCTGTGTGCTCCACACAGTGACATGTCCATTTTCTGCTGGCAGCACTGGTGTCACATGGTCCGCACACTGATGTGATCCATGTAACATCAGTGTGACACGTATCAGAGTTAACACAGACCACACAATGTCTCCAACGCTGCTGTTTCTGCCTCTGCAGTTGCTTCCAAGCCCACTCATTATGCTCATTGCATATTCACTGCACTCAGCGTGGACCCGGAAGTAACAGCAGCGTCGGAGACAGCAGTGTCGGGGACAGGTAAGTATACCAGCTTATGCTGTCCATGTGATATCCGGATGTCACACGGATAGCACAGGGACGGCACATGTAGAACACACACGGCCACACGCACACACATACGCACCTTCATCACGGACCGTGCAAAACATTCATGTTTTGCACAGACATGTGAAGGAGGCCTAAGACAGATGGGAAACCCAAAACTTAGACACATTGCAAACTCACAGGAATAAGCAGTAAGAGGAAAAGGAGAAAAGCAAGAGGTGGAAGACAGTAACAAAAAGACAACAAGGGTTAACACCATAACCGCTCACAGTAATAATGCACAACTACCACAAGTAAGTCTGGATTTCAACACCTCACCAGACCAGTATAGGTAAGCTATAGATGTCATTAATGGAATAGCCGAGCCAGCATTTATAGGAGGAGAGGGAATGTGACTGGCTCTCCCACAGCATGTGATCAGAGAGATTAACTCTTGCCAGCCTGCCTAAGTCTGTGGGTTGATGCCCACGTTTCTCCATGCTGATTACAGACATCAGAGAAATTAGCAAGCGGAATGCCAGAATCTGTAATTTACACAGATCCTGATGCCACCATGACAGTTGGTGATACCTGGAAAAACCTCCTAGTGACAATGAATGACTAGTCCAATAGACCAGTCCACAATGGCTTTTCCTCAACAGCTCCACAAAGGTAACAGATTTCTCCCTACACAAGCATGTTGAGAAGAAAGAGTTGGTTGCTGTGTTTCAAGGTGAGTGATGCAGGCAGCCGCTGCCAGGGACCGGCATCTTAGTCTAGTTACCCAAAGCGCTTGGTCCCTGGCCATCTTTCAGTGATGTTTTTCTCTCCAGCTAAAATAATCCTGCAAGTGACAGATTCATGCTGCCTGTGGTTTAGGCAGCATGTATCAGCTGTTAGGTTTGCTTTATTAATTGTATATGGGCAGAATTGTTGCTAATTTACAGCCAATGAAAACCCACAAGTCATTATCTTAGAAAATTAGAATATTATATAAGTCCAAGTGGAAAAATGCTTTTAAACTCAGAAATGTTGGCGCCTACTGAAAAGTCTTACAGTAAATGCCTCATTACTTGGTCGGGGCTCCTTTTGCATGAGTTACTGCATCAATGCGGCGTGGCATGGAGGCGATCAGCCTGTGGCACTGCTGAGGTGTTATGGAAGCCCAGGTTGCTTTGATAGCAGCCTTCAGCTCGTCTGCATTGTTGGGTCTGGTGTCTCATCTACCTCTTGACAATACCCCATAAAGACTCTAATTTATTGAGATGAACTTTTATATAAAAACACTGTAGAGTGTTAGAGAGATAGATACCTAGGTACAATTGTGCAGCAAGGCTCTGGTTCCAGCTGCCTGCACTTTGAACAGCATGAATTGGCTGACAGGTTCCTTTGGTTCCCAGATATGAGATGTCTCCAATGTGTTTCAGTACATCCAACCGGTCTCACAACATCAGACCACATGTGACCATACAAGCCCAGGACCTCCACATCCAGCATCTTCATGACCAAGATTGTGTGAGACCAGACAACCGGACGGCTGCTGCAACCATCGGGGCACAACCAGTGAATTTCTACACAAACTGCAATTCCTCTGCTGCTCGTCATCCTCATCGGGGCCTCCACCTGACAGAAGCTCATCATAATAACCGGCTTGAGTGGGCAAATGCTCACATTCAATGATGTCTGGCACGTTGGCGAAGTGCTCTCTTCACAGATGAATCCCTGTTTTCACAATACGGCACAGATGGCAGTCTGCATGTATGGTGTTGTGTGGGTGAGCAGTTTGCTGCTGTCGGCATTGTGAATTGAGTGGCCCATGATGGCTGTGGGATTATGATATGTGCAGGCGTATGTTATGGACCACAGACACAGGTGCATTTTGAATGCACAGAGATACCGTGACGAGATCCTGAGACCCATTGTTGTGCCTCATCCACGACCATCACCTCATGATGCAGCATGATAATGCACTGCCCCATGTTACAATGAAGTGTACCCAATTACTGGAAGCTGAAAACATCCCAGTTCTTGCATGGCAGCATACTCATCGGACATGTCACCCATTGAGCATGTTTGGGATGCTGTGGACTGGCGTATGCGACAGCTTGTTCAAGTTTCTGCCAATATCCAGCAACTTTACTCAGTCATTGAAGAGGAGTGGACCAACATTCCACAGACCACAATCAACAACCTGATCAACTCTGTGTGAAGGAGATGTGCTGCTCTGTGTGAGGTCAATGTTGGTTGTACACATTACTGACTGATTCTCTGACCCTCAGACCTGTCAATATTGTAAAACTGCACATTTTAGAGTGGCCTTTTATTATAGCCAGCCTAAAGGCCACTTTACATTCAACGACATCGCTAACGAGATGTCATTGGGGTCACGGAATTTGTGACGCACATCCGGCTTCATTAGCGACGTCGTTGCATGTGAAACGCACGAACGACCGTTAACGATCAAAATTACTTACCTAATCGTTGATGCGTCATTACATTCCCAAATATTGTTGCTGACGCAGGTTGTTCGTCATTCCTGCGATAGCACACATCGCTATGTGTGACACCACAGGAACAAGAAACAATCTTGTACCTGCGGCCGCCCGCAATGAGGAAGGAAGGAGGTGGGCGGGCTGTTCGTCCCGCTCATCTTCGCCCCTCTGCTTCAATTGGGCGGCCGCTTAGTGACGTCGCTGTGACGCTGAACGAACCGCCCCCTTAGAAAGGAGGCGGTTCGCTGGACACAGTGACGTCGCTAGGCAAGTAAGTATGTGTGACAGGTGTAAGCGATGTTGTGCGCCACGGGCAGCGATTTGCCCGTGACGCACAACCGACGGGGTCAGGTACGCTAGATAGCTATATTGCAGCGTGTAAAGTGCCCTTAAGGCACACCTGTGTAATAATCCTGCTGTCTCATCAGCATCTAGAAATGCCACACCTGTGAAGTGGAGGGATTATGTTGTCAAAGGTGAAGTACTCACTAACACAGATTTAAAGCCCTGTCACACACAGAGATAAATCTGCGGCAGATCTGTGGTTGCAGTGAAATTGTGGACAATCAGTGCCAGGTTTGTGGCTGTGTACAAATGGAACAATATGTCCATGATTTCACAGCAACCAGAGATCTGCCAAAGATTTATCTCTGTGTGTGACGGGGCCGTTACACAAATTTGTGAACAATATTTTAGATAAAAAGGCCTTTTTTGTGCATAAAAAACTAATTAGATCTTAGGGGCACTTTGCACACTACGACATCGCAGCTGCGATGTCGGTGGGGTCAAATCGAAAGTGACGCACATCCGGCGTCGCAGTCGATATCGTAGTGTGTAAATTCTTTTTGATACCATTAAGGAGTGCAAAAACGTCCAAATCGTATCATCAGTGTAGCGTCAGTCCTTTTCATAATTTCGGAAGGACCGATGTTACGATGTTGTTCCTCGTTCCTGCGGCAGCACACATCGCTGTGTGTGAAGCCGCAGGAGCGAGGAACATCTCCTACCTGCGTCCTGCGGCTCACGCCAGCTGTACGGAAGGATGGAGGTGGGCGGGATGTTTACGTCCCGCTCATCTCCACCCCTCCGCTTCTATTGGCCGCCTGCCGTGTGACGTCGCTATGACGCCGCACGAGCTGCCCCCTTAATAAGGAGGCGGTTCGCCGGCCAGAGCGACGACGCAGGACAGGTGAGTGCATGTGATGCTATCGCCATGATATCGCAGCTGCAATGGGGGCGGGGACTATCGCGCTCGGCATCGCAAGCATTGGCTTGCGATGTCGTAGTGTGCAAAGTGCCCCTTAGAGATCAGCTCAGAACAAATAGGAGCAAAAACAAGTGTTCAGTTTATACTTTTGCAGTATATATATATATATGTAGAATGTTTTCTTTATTTTCTTTGCACATTTCTAGTTATTACGGTATATATAAGCCTCTTGGAATTTTCCTTAGACTTTTGCCTTACTGTCGGTTGATCTTATTTGCTCGATTTGTGAGAGCTCTGCAATTTCTTTCTCTTTCTTTTCCCTCCTTTTAAACATCTCCATTTAAAGATTTTCTCTGGCTGTGGCCTACTCGATCTACAGGAATGGAGACATTTAAGTGTAATCTTTTAAGAGGTCAAACTGTTGGACTCCATGATGTAATATCTGTTATTTATTCCAAATGCATTTAGATTTTCCATTTCTAGCATACACGTGCCCAACTTTAATAGTGATGTTCAAACCTGTGTCACTGACCCCTTTCAAAAGTGGTTGATAATGATTTTTGATAATATGGACTTAACATCATTGTAACTTCCATTATACTTAAGGAGCATTGTGGTTTCAGCCAATAAATGCTATTTGTTGTATAATGGAAAATTGTATACTTTCCCAATATACTTTCTTCAATTTTTTAGCTACTATACCAGTGGTCCAAACTGTTAATCAAAGGGGTTGTCCACCCAAAGAAGCCTATGGGGCCATATCATTCTTTTACGGATGTAATATCTACAAGAAACAACGTGGTTCCATAAAGTGACTCCATGCTGTCCTCTGTGCCTTTATGCAAAAGATACTAATACAAGTGCATCTCAATTAATTAGAATATCATCAAAAAGTTAATTTATTTCAGTAATTCAATACAAAAAGGAAACACATATTATATAGAGTCATTACACACAGAGGGATCTATTTCAAGTTTTTATTTCTGTTAATGTTGATTATTATGGCTTACAGCCAATGAAAACCCAAGAGTCATTATCTCAGAAAACTATAATTACCACAAAACACCTACAAAATCATGGGGAAGATTACTGACTTGACAGATGTCCAGAAGGCAGTCACTGACACACTCCACAAGGAGGGTAAGCCACAAAAGGTCATTGCTAAAGAAGCTGGCTATTCACAGAGTGCTGTATCCAAGCAGATTAATGTAAAGTTGAGTGGATGGAAAAAGTGTGGTAGAAAAAGGTACACAAGGAGCCCCACCAAGTATTGAGGCATTTACTGTACAGACTTTTCAATAGGCGCCAACATTTCTGAGTTTAACATCATTTTTTCAGTTGGTCTTATATAATATTCTAATTTTCTGAGATAATGACTTTTGGGTTTTCATTGGCTGTAAGTCATAATCATCAACATTAACAGTAATAAACACTAAAAATAGATCCCTCTGTGTGTAATGCCTCTATATAATATATAGGAATAGATCACTCTGTGTGTAATGACTCTATATAATATATAGGAATAGATCCCTCTGTGTAATAACTCTATATAATATATAGGAATAGATCACTCTGTGTGTAATGACTCTATATAATATATAGGAATAGATCACTCTGTGTGTAATGACTCTATATAATATATAGGAATAGATCCCTCTGTGTGTAATGACTCTATATAATATATAGGAATAGATCACTCTGTGTGTAATGACTCTATATAATATATAGGAATAGATCCCTCTGTGTGTAATGACTCTATATAATATATAGGAATAGATCACTCTGTGTGTAATGACTCTATATAATTTATAGGAATAGATCACTCTGTGTGTAATGACTCTATATAATATATAGGAATAGATCACTCTGTGTGTAATGACTCTATATAATATATAGGAATAGATCACTCTGTGTGTAATGACTCTATATAATATATAGGAATAGATCACTCTGTGTAATGACTCTATATAATATATAGGAATAGATCACTCTGTGTGTAATGACTCTATATAATATATAGGAATAGATCACTCTGTGTGTAATGACTCTATATAATATATGTGTTTCCTTTTTTATATTGAGGTATTGTAATAAATTAACTTTGGATGATATTCTAATTTATTGAGTTGCACCTGTAAGTAGGTGCTAGCAGGTGCTGACTGACCCATGGTAGATTGTAACAGTTCTAAAATCAGGAATAATTGAAGTTTTTCTATTATAATACTATACCCTTTATAACTAATAATTTTGATTTTACAATTATTAAAGTTTTAATTTCCGTTTAGGAAAAGAAGGAAATATTCCATACCAGCAGGAGCGTTTCTCCCCAGAACAAAAGACAACAGTTTTCTCCACTTGCCATGTGCTGTTTCCAAAAAGGTGTGCGTGATGCGTGCAGAATGTGTTGCTTCCTAAATAATAGCTTTTGTGGCTGCGCTGCCCACACAATGTTCTGAACACTCGCCCTCCTTCATTATTTATTCTGTGCTGCTTGTGTCTTTTCATTATTACTTTTCTTCACTCAATGTACTTTTTCTTACCTTTTAATTATCAGCATAATAGTAAAAAAAAAACACAACAAAAAAACAAGTAAAAAAACCCCACAATGAAGTTATACTTTTTAATCAGATAATTTGTTAGTGAAAATTTGCAGATTTTACAGTGTAACTATTATAGGAATTGTTTTTTTCACAAATGAGTCGAACATGTGAATATATGAAAAAATATAATTTATCTTATTAGCGGGAGGCGGCATCTTCCTAACCTTTCGGCATCATGTAGTTACTTTTTTTTATTGCCTGCAGATACTTTGCAAATGTTCAGAAAGAACAATATCTGAAAAAAACATTTACAACAGTATCTACAAAGAAGGATGATACCGCTGCTGTTCTTGATGACTATATGAAGATCATATATAGATCATCAACACGTATCACGAACAAAATTCTCAACATGTGAACCATTACAGGTTAGCCAGAGAGTGGCTTCAAAGAGCCAACATCTCCGGCAGCACTACTCACAGAGAACATTAAACAAATGAGGAGAACACTGAGTATATGTGCAAAACATTAGAAATTTATTAGGAAAAACCACAATAAAGGACAATATTAAAAAACAGATAAAACATCACCATAGAAAAATATCATGGTCTTCATCGACGCGCGTTTCGCACGTTATAGTTGCGTTTTCAAGATGGAGAGGAACTGACCTTTTATGGTCTCTGCACTGTCTTACCTAAGGTATATTCTTGATACCTTGATCCTACTACTATATATTATTTGATTATCTTTTGTATCTTTGGTATTTCAATACAACTCTTTAAATACACTCTGAAACATTTGACTCTGTCCTAATGATTGAATTTTCAGTTCCCCATAATATTTTTCTATGGTGAGGTTTTATCTTTTTATAATATTGTCCTTTATTGCGTTTTTTCCTAATAAATTTCTAATGTTTTGCACATATACTCAGTGTTCTCCTCATTTGTTTAATCATCAACACTTAGTAAAGTTTCTATTACTAGTGGCACTAACTTTGACCCCTTCACCCCCGGGTGATTTTACGTTTTTCATTTGCGTTTTTTCCTTCCCTTCGTCCGAGAGCCATAACTTTTTTATTTTTCCATCACTATTGCCGTAAGTGGGCTTGTTTTTTGTGAGATGAGTTGTACTGACACCCATAATGTGGTGGTGCACCACCACATTATGGGTGTCAGGTCCGAGCAGTCCTACATGAACAGTGTCCTGGAATCTGGATTGGTCATCATGGGCCAGTTGAATGGCCACCAAGGTCTCTGGATCTGACCCCCTTAGACTTTTATCTTTGGGGTCATCTGAAGGCAATTGTCTATGCTGTGAAGATACAAGATATGCAGCATCTGAAACAATGGATACTGGAACCTGCGGAATACCTGTGCTAGCATTTCTTCTGCGGTGTTGCTATCAGTGTGTCAAGAGTGGGAGAAGAGGGTTGCATTGACAATCCAACACAATGGGCAGCAATTTGAACACATTTTATAAGTGGTCATAAATTGTATATAATTAATGAATGAATAAAGTTATGTTAAAACCAAGCACACCATTGTTTTTCTTGTACATTTTTCAATAAGTTTGATGTGTTACATGACCCTCTTCCAATTGGAAAAACTAAAGTTGGATCCAAAATAGCCAACTTCAAAATGGCCGCCATGGTTACCCCCCCTCTTGAAAAGCTTTCCCTCTCCCATATACTAATTAGCCACAAACAGGAAGCTGATATCACCAACCATTCCTATTTTATTTAGGTGTATCCATATAAATGGCCGACCCTATATAGGCAGTTATAGGATTACTCCGTCCTAGGTGCATTACTTTACATTTATCAACATTGAATCTCATTTGCAAAGTGTCTGCCCATTCAGACATCTTATCCAGATCATTTTGTAGTGTTGTACTATCAAGGTTTGACCTGCAGGGGTGTTTTGGGGATTAATAAAGTGGTGAAAAAGAGTTTTTTTGTATTTTACATTAAATAGAGGATTTTTTTGGTGTGTGTGTTTATTTCTTTTCACTTACAGATTAGTAATGGGGGGGTCTCATAGACACCTCCCATTACTAATAAAGGGTTAAGTGGCAGCTGTGAAGTGGGGATTACAGGAAGTGGGGGCAGGTCTTAGGTCTTAGGGGTACTTTGCACACTACAACATTGCAAGCCGATGCTGCAATGCCGAGCGCGATAGTCCCCGCCCCCGTCGCAGCAGCGATATCTTGTGATTGCTGCCGTAGGGAACATTATCGCTACGGCAGCTTCACATGCACTTACCTGCCCTGCGACGTCGCTCTGGCCGGCGAACCACCTCCTTCCTAAGGGGGCGGGTCGTGCGGCGTCACAGCGACACCAATAGGAGCGGAGGGGCGGAGATGAACGGGCCGTAAACATCCCGCCCACCTCCTTCCTTCCTCATTGCAGCTGGGACGCAGGTAAGGAGATGTTCCTCGCTCCTACGGCTTCACACACAGCTATGTGTGCTGCATGCTGGAACGAGGAACAACATCGTACCGTCGCTGCTGCGAAATTATGGAAATGTCGGACCCTACACCGATCATACGATAACGACGCTTTTGCGCTCGTTAATCGTATGTAAAAGGATTCACATACTGCGATGTCGACAGCGATGCCAGATGTGTGTCACTTTCGATTTGACCTCACCAACATCGCACCTGAAATGTCGTAGTGTGCAAAGTACCCCTTAGTCTCTCCGCTTCTGCTCTCGGCAAAAAAGGCATTGGAGAGAGGACCGGAACTCTTAAGGGGGCTTTACACGCTACGATATCGTTAATGTTTGGTTGCCAGGGTCAAGTTGTTAGTGACGCACATCCGGCGTCATTAACGATATTGCAGCGTGTAATACTTACCAGCGACCTTAGGCGACCTCAAAAATGGTGAGAATCGTTCACCATGGAGAGGTCGTCCCAAAGTCAAAAATCGGTAAGGGTTGTTTAGCGTTGTGGTTCATCGCTCATGCGGCAGCACACATCGCTATGTGTGACACCGCAGGAGTGAGGAACGTCTCCTTACCTGCCGCCGGCCACAATGAGGAAGGAAGGAGGTGGGCGGGATGTTACGTCCTGTTCATCTCCGCCCCTCTGCTTTGATTGGCCGGCCGCTTAGTGACGTTGCGGTGACGTCGCTGTGATGCCGAACGTCCCTACCCCTTGAAGGAGGGATTGTTCGGCAGTTACAGCGACGCCGCCGACCAGGTAAGTATGTGTGACGCTGCGTAGCGATAATGTTCGCTACGGCAGTGATCACAAACAATCGCATGCGCGACGGGGGCGGTTACTTACACGGTTGCTATCGCTAGAAATTGCTAGCGATATCGCTACCGTGTAAAGCCCCCTTAAGTCCAGGGCAGGAAAGCCATTGGAGAACAGCATAAGCAATGTATGCTGATAGGTAAGGCAAGGGAAGTTCCAATACATAGGGTTCTGTCAGTAGGCTGATGAAGAACAGCAATTTACTTAAAAAAAATGTAGATGACAGATTGTTACAGAGCAGGAGAATTGAGACAATTCCTAGACCATGGTTGGACAGCTAAGTGTATAAATGTTGTTTTTTTTAATAATTTAATTTATTCTGGAAACTCAATTGAGTGATATAACAACAGAATACTGTGCCTGTTAGGTTTATACATACCGGCTCAGCAGAAAGTTTCTGAACTCTTACGGTGTACAGATCAGTAGAGGCCGATGACATGAACCAGTATTCATGAGTATGCATGCTATGAACTGGTGACATTATTGAACGTGTCTCCACCGTATGCAGTGGCATGTACATATTAATCTCCGGGATGACTGCTCTGTTCTGTCTTGCTGAGTAGGCAGCTCCCTGTAAACATGGTAAGAGAACATCTCCCGTTCTCATCAGGTTCACTGGCTGAAGTATTAATGCATTGGCTGACATAAAGGTGAATGTGGGTTATAGCAGAAAGTGGAAATCAATGCACTGTGTTCCTGAGGAAGTAATTCTCAAACATATAAGGACATGGATGGACAGACAAGGGCATATTGTAATGTAGTCCTGGGAATATCAACACATCTCTTTAGAATGTACTAAATGCCGCAACGTCTCCTGGAAAAGGCTCTTATTTTCTATTATGTAGGAAGTGTTCAAATGTGGAAGAAATGCTGCCGGTTGGGTTCACTTTTGATTCCAGATGACATTTTCGGATCTTTGCAATCTAATATGCTCAGATTCACTCTAATGCAGATGTACGGCACGAAAATACAGAGATATGTTCTCACGCCGTCTTTGAATTGGAATATTTTGGTTTTATTGCTTTTATGTTGTTACTCATAAATGTGCTTTGCTATATAAAGCATAATATCCAGATAAGAACACGGAAATATTGTAGAGATATGGAACGGGAAAATATTAAGACAATTCCCTTATATATTCCCTCCTATATTAGTTTTCTCACATTAATTTTCAGTATTGCCTATTGCTAGTTATTGCCATCGAGTACATAACTTGGCAACACAGTGTTGGTGCCACGATTGTCACTACGTGCCTTGTGACTAGTGACAGGCTCAGGGCTAGTTCTCTTCCCCTCTAAAGCCATACTCTTTAAGGCCCCTTTCACATGTCAGTGATTCTGGGACGTTTGTGCTTTTTTTTTAAACGTACCAGAATCACTGACATACGCAGACCCATTATAATCAATGGGTCTGCTCACACATCAGTGATTTTTCACTGCACGTGTCTCCGTGCGGCGTACCCGCGTGTGCGTGATTGCCGCACGGAGACATGTCCATTTTTTTCTGGCATCACTGATGTTCCACGGACCACGCAGTGGTGTGGTCCATGAAACACGTGCCAGAAAAAAACGTGCATTTAAAATAATAAACATTTTTACTCACCCGGCTTCAGCGGCGCTCTCTGCAGCCCGTGGAGCCTGCTGCTTCTAAGCCGGCTGATTACTGTCGCGCATATTAATGATGCACGACACAGCCGACCCGGAAGCAGCTGCTGCAGGGGTCAGCGCCGGCCGGATGCTGCACCGCGGGAGCGATCAGCACCATGGAGAGCGGGAGCGGGCACAGGTGAGTTAATCTCTAAGTGCAATCACGGGCCACGGAGAACGGAGCCCGGATTGCACTTAGGCAACCCACGTGTGCCGTAATTCACGGCACACGGAGGGACATGTGCGTGTTTTACACACCAGTGAAAAACGTCAGTGGTTCAACTGACGTGTGAAACGGGCCTTAGCTTGTGTTTTTCTTTAGGCACTGGCAGGGTTAATGTTAGTTTTCCTAGTCAGCAGCTATTTCATTAGCCCTGCTCAGGTGTGGCTGTTTCTCCACTTCCGACCTGGATAAAAACTGGTTATTCAGTTCAGTCTGGAGCTTGGCCTGGAGCTGAGTGGAGGTGCTTGTTGCTGCTGCTGCTGCTGCTGCTTACTTACTTACATGTGTGTGAAGGTAGTCTGTTTTGTTATTTTCTCCTTACTTTGGTACCCTGTGCACCTTTTGTAGTTCCTTTGTGTGGGTTATTGGTGTGCGCATGTTTCAGTTAGTTTCCCTGTTTGTTGTTTTTTTTGTTGGTGGGGTTTTGGAGATCTCTGTCCTGGTCTATCTCCTTGGGTGGTGGGTGTGGGAGGAAATTATCATCAGGGCCAGGACAGGCGATAGGGAGGGGATGGGGGCTCAAATCTTGCTACCTTCAAGTGTAATTCTGGGTTGCGGGTAAGACTACGTCACCCCCTTAGCTTGAGGGAGAGCGGCAGGGGGCCCCCATCCAGTCACACTCTCTACCTGACAGTTGGGCTGTGCAAGCGTTAGTGAGTTCTCCAAGCACCGCTCAAACCGTCAACGAAGCAAAAGTCCTCAATCCTTGTCTTTGCCATCACTTCCAAAAGTCTACTTCCTGGGCCACAACCCTGTTATTTTTTTTATTTTTCTGCCCAATTTTTCTTCTTAGAAAATTTGACGTGTATGGTCTGATAGTATAATCCAATCTAACTGCTCACAACAGGCATTTTAGCCAACAAAAGATTGTCACTTAGTTTTATAAAAAGAGTGACTCAGGGGTGAAGGAAGGGGCAGTGACGTACACAAACAGACAAGTGCCCCTGTTCAAGAACAATATATGGCACATTTTCAGTCCCATAGCTCAAAATTATGCACAATTCCACTTACTTTGCCGGTTGAAGTGGACTCCCCCACCTCTTGGACCCCTGTGCGGCTATTAGGATTTTGCTAGCATATCACAATATTTTATTGAATTTATATAGGGAGGAATTGAAGTTTGCGAAATATGCGGAATGGTAAGAGTTGACATATCTGTATATGGAAAGTAGTATGGGGTCATTTGACATGAATTTTGTAAAATAGGGCATAGAAAAAGAAGTTATGTGGGCCATATGCTAGGCATTGTCAGGTATGGCATTGTATCTGGTTGTCTCTTGTTGGGATATATGGGCATATAGTGGTGAGGGAACCATTTTTCCTGTTTACGTTAGACTGGGAGGACACATGTGAAAATCCCAATCGACGTTCCTTTTTGAGGCAATCCTACATTTATCTCACAGTGATTGTGGGAATATGTGTGCTTCTTGCGTTCCATTATTGGTTTGTCTCTCATGGCTCCTAAATATCCAGAATCCGTCTGGGACAGTCCCAGATTTGGAAACCTATCCCACTTTCCCAGGAGGTCAGAGGCATGTGTATCTGTGCTCTTAGATGAGCACAATGGTGGAGTATTGAGCTGGTTTTGGCCAATGTAAAAATGAATATGGCCTAACTGTGGACTCAGCATCCTCACAGGTTTGGGCAAATATTACTCTGCATTTCTGTGCAAATAGAGAGGTTATCCAATCTTTTTTTCAGAAGCACACTTCTCCTTTGCCCCTTGGCTTCCTCAGTGAGCTCTTGAAGATGGAAAGTTCAGATCAGTGGCCTGGTTACTCCTCTGGTTTGCACTGTGTGTTCTCCGTGCCACTAATAGAGACAGCTTTACCTCTATAGGAGGAGTGCAGTGATCCATCCAGCTTCAGAACACTAAAGCAAATAGCTTTCAAGTATGTGCGGTGCGCCTAGGAATCTGGCCCCCTCTGATGGACTGCAGAGGTGGCCATTAACCTTGCCAATAGACAGTAAGCTATAGAATTAAAAAAGGTATATTACAAAATGCCCTCTTTTTGCATTCATTGGACAATATGGATAATAATTACACTTAAAGGGAACCTGTCACCAGCTTTTTCCCATTGTAAACTAAATCAATCATTTGTAAAGCTTCTTTTACAGCAGTTTAGCAATTTGTATATAAGTACCTAACCCCCACAGCAAATCCTCAAAAATATCTTTCATAATCGCTCCTATATGGCGCGGTACGATCTGATGGGTGTTGATGGTCTTGCATGACGCATCCTCTATCCTAGCTATCACCGCCATCCTGCCCTGCTTCATGTGGATGACATGTCCTATCTGCCTCCAATCGTGCTCCTGTGCAGGCGTACTTCTCTCTGCCCTACTGAAGACAGCGCAAAGTACTTTAATGCGCATGTGCCGGAAGAGCATTGATGACCAGGAGGTAAAGTCGGCGCATGCGCATTACAGTTTCTCGCTCTGCATTCAGCAGGAGAGAGAGCAATGCGTCTGCGCAGGAGCGAGATTAGTGGTGCTATATGGATGAAGTTGGACATGTCCTCCACACAAAGCAGGGTAGGAGGTCGGCAATTGCGGAGATAAGGTGCTGAGCAATACCAGTAATGCCCATTGGACTGGACCACGTCTTATGCAGGGATTATAAAGGTATTTTTTGGAATATGCAGAGAGGGTTGGTGAAGTGCATACAGCTTGATAGAAAGCTGTAGAAGAGGTATTAAAGGCGGTGGCTTTACTTTACATTGGGAAAACCTGGTGACATGTTCCCTTTAAGTTTAGGCTCACACTAGCATAACAACTTAACAGGAACCTGTCAGGTCCAATATGCAATCAGAACCACGAGCAGTTCTGGGTGTATATTGCTAATCCCTGCCTAACTGTCCCTGTATCTAGTAGTATACATAAAGAGATCTTTACAAAAAGTATTTCTAAATATCCTTTATGATATGCTAATGAGCACAGGGACTAGTTGCAAGGGCGTTAGTTCCTGCGCTCATTCCACCCTCTTAGCATAGTAGCACACCCACAGGGGCGTGTTAATGTGGAGCCCCGCTAACGCTGTGTCGGTGCATTACCTTCAGGGACTCCACGCAGCTGGATCTTGTCACAGGTAGGAGATCTTCTATTTGTCGTGACGCCACTCTCAGAATTGCGGTCAGTGGGGACCGCCACTGCAGATTAAGGGATGCCTGGGGCTGATGGTGGGTGCAGTCGGTTGTAATAGCCTCCTGAGAGTGAGGCAAGCCCCAGGGCCCTGTGTAGGTGTGTAGAACCACAAGGCGCAGAATAACTCCACACAAGCGAAATGTCTTTCAGGGGTTTTACTCACAGAAGGTGGCAGAGTGAGTAACCCGGGCGTAGCTGGGATGAACCAGGCTGGAACCAGGTATCCTTCAGGCTGGCTGATGAGGGTGACTACCGACTCGCCTTCCTTAGCCCTTGGTGGTTTGGGGTAACCCCGACTTTTAGTCCCTATGGGGGTCACCCAGGGAAGTTGCTGAAGCCTCTCTCCCCTTCAGTTGCCGTTTGCTTGTCGCCTGGACCAGGACACTCCGGCTGCTTGCCTCCTGTGAACTATGGGCCCTAACTGTGGCTACGTGGCTGCGGCTTTTGTGGTGTTGTGGCGTGGGCTTTGAGGGCCCCACACCGGCAGGTTTAGCAAGGAAAGTTGGATCTATCCCCGCACCGGGATCTGCCGCCCGTTTGGGCCTGGTTCTCCCTAGCAGTCTCCTTACTTCCCACTCCGTTGCTCTCTCTTTAGCTGAAGATGGCTTTCGGGTAGCACCACTAGGTGACCGTTCTCCCCCGTCGGTAGCCACTGCGCGGACGCTGTCAGACTGCAACAGCCCCAGGGGTCTGCTCCTGCTCTCCCCTGAACTGCACACTGAACCGGCTCACTCGAGGGACCTGCACTGCTGCTCCTGTCAGAGCTCCTCTTCCATGCTCCTCACTCCTCCACACTCTGCTTCAGACTGCTCTCCTCCTTCTCCCTCTTGTGCCTGCCTACGCCACCTAGCAACCAGACTCTCTTACCACACCCCTTGAGTGGAGATGGAGGCTTTTGGCCCCCTCCACTATTCCAGTGGAGGTGAAGGCTTTGCCCCCTCCTGGGGTCCCCAGGGGTCCTCCCAAAGGTACATGTGTGAGACCTGATCACTATGCGCCTGTGTAGTCACACCTCGGTCAGCCTTCTGGATTACCTGTATTGTACTGTCCCCAGCATGGGTGCAGTACTCAGTGGTGCCTGACCAGGTCAGGGGCGCCACATTAACAACATTCAATGTAGCATCATCAGCGGTGTCGTGCGTTCTTGTGTTCACTGTCACCACTGAATTCCCGGCATGCTAAGAGGGCGGAATGAGTGCAGGAACTAACGCCCTTGCAACTAGTTCCTGCGCTCATCGCCAAGGACATTAAAATAAACCCCAAAATCTTTTATAAATACATTAATGCCAAAAGGAAAACAAAAGGATGGTATCGGCCTCTTAAAATATAATAACAAGTTAGTTATAGAGGACAAACAAAAGACAGAGATATTAAATAGGCATTTCTCATGTGTTCACCAAGGAACTGACTGTACCAGGGATCATTCAACAAGTGAAAAATCAAAAGTCACCACCCAATCTAATTAATTTAACACAAGAAGAAGTACGCCTACTTCTGAGTAAATTAAACATTGACAAATCCCCAAAGCCAGATGGCATTCATCCACGAATATTGAGGGAATTGAGCTCCATAATCGACAGACCGCTGTATCTCATCTTTTTAGACTCGCTTGTAACAGGGTTGGTGCCTCAGGATTGGAGGATTGCTGATGTGGTACCGATATTTAAGAAAGGTAAGAGGGTAGATCCAGGCAACTACCGTCCAGTAAGCCTGACATCAGTAGTATGCAAAGTTCTTGAGGGCATTTTAAGGGATGACATGCAAAAATATATTGCAGAAAATAATATAATAACTGACGGACGGCATGGATTCATGAAAGATAAGTCGTGTCTAACCAACCTGTTGGGGTTCTATGAGGGGGTAAGTGCAAACCTGGATATTGGTAATGCAGCTGATGTGATTTATTTGGACTTTGCAAAGGCATTTGATACTGTACCACATAATAGGCTTATACTAAAGCACCAGAAGCAAGGACTAGGGGAAACTATATGCAACTGGGTAAGGAATTGGCTAAAAGATAGGAAACAAAGAGTAGTCATAAATGGAACATTCTCTAAATGGGCTCTAGTCAGCAGTGGGGTGCCGCAGGGATCTGTGCCAGGACCGATTCTTTTTAAATCTCTTTATTAATGACCTTGTGGATGGGATTGATAGTACAGTGTCAGTCTTTGCTGATGACACCAAACTATGTAGGATATTAAAAACTGACCTTGATAGTACAATATTACAAAAAAGATCTGGATAAGATGTCAGAATGGGCAGATACTTGGCAAATGAGATTTAATGTTGATAAATGTAAAGTAATGCACCTAGGACGGAGTAATCCTATAGCTACGTATACATTAAATGGAAGTAAACTCGGGACTACAGAACAGGACAAGGACTTGGGTATTCTCATTACAAATAAGCTGAGCAGCAGCACTCAATGTCAAGCAGCAGCTGCTAAAGCAAACAAGATTCTAGGGTGTATAAAAAGAGAGATTAGATCCCGTGATCCCAACGTATTGTTACCCCTCTATAAATCACTTGTAAGGCCACATCTGGAATATGGGATCCAATTTTGGGTGCCGCATTTTAAAAAGGACATTCAGAAGTTAGAGTCAGTTGAAAGGCGGGCAGCTAGACTACTACAAGGAATGGAAGGCCTCATATATGATGACAGGTTAAAAAGTTAGATATGTTTAGCTTAGAAAAAAGACGTCTCAGAGGAGATCTCATTTATATGTATAAATACATGTGTGGTCAATATAAAGGACTTGCACATGACTTATTTCTTCCAAAGACAATACTAAGGACCAGGGGGCACTCACTGCGAGTGGAAGAAAAGCGATTCCGACAGCTAAATAGGAAAGGGTTCTTTACAGTTAGAGCAGTCAGACTGTGGAATGCCCTACCACAAGAGGTAGTAATGGCAGATACTATAACAGCTTTTAAAAAAGGGCTGGATAATTTTCTCAGTACACAAAACATTTTTGGTTATAAATGACTTAAGGTCCCATCACACACAACGAGATCGCTAACGAGATTGTTGCTGAGTCACAGTTTCTGTAACGCAGCAACGATCTCGCCAGCGATCTCGTTATGTGTGACACCTACCAGCGATCAGGCCCCTGCTGTGAGATCACTAGTCCTTGCAGAGTGGTCCAGACCATTTTCTTCAAAGGCGATGTCCTGCTGGGCAGGACGCATCGCTATGTTTGACGCTGTGTGACAGGGTCCCAATGACCTCCAAGATCGTTATACAGGTCGCTACTGAGACCTGTATCGTTACTGTGTTGTTAGTAAGGCCTGACTGTGTGGCATCTCACCAGTGACCTCCCAGCGATCCTTATCAGGACGTATCGTTGTTGGGATTGCTGGTAAGTCGTTGTGTGTGACTGGGCCTTTAGGGACAAAATTTATAATTGGTGGAGGAAGGTTGAGCTAGATGGACCTAGGTCTTTTTTCAACCTAAGTAACTATGCAATAAAAAGATCTCTTTATCTTTGCTACTAGATAAAGGGATCATTAGGCAGGGATTAGCAATATGCAATAGGTTCCTTTTACCTAGTGAAAACCAGCATGTGCATTATACTTTCATTAAACCTAAAAGAAAAACCTTTATCCCAGTAACATAAATTAAGTTGCCATGATACCAGTATTGGGATCCTGAATGTGTAAGAATATGAAGCCTGAACAATAGCGCACTGATGATCCATAATTTACATCTCTGAAGAATGAGTAATGATAAAGAATGAGTGGTAATAAGGGAGAGCGGAGGCCGCGGTGGCACGTGTGCCATGGTGCCTGGGAGCGGGCAAAAGCCTTGCTATCACACAGGACAACAGCATTATTGGAAATGGCTCTGGATTGTTGAATGGGCTCTTGCTCACACGTTAACCCTTAATACCATTTGTTTTTTTTCTACAAAGTTTAAAATTTGGTCCTGAATAATTTACAAATATCTCATAATAGTAGTTGGAACTTATGCGGGCTTCACACGGTACGATCTATCGTGCAATTGCACAAGCGATCGTACCCCCCCTCGTCGTTTGTGCGTCATGGGCAATTAGTTGCCCGTGGCGCACAAAGTCGTTAACCCCCCGTCACACATACTTACCTGCTGAGCGACCTCGCTGTGGGCGGCGAACATCCACTTCCTGAAGGGGGAGGGACGTTTGGCGTCACAGCGACGTCACACAGGGGCCGGCCAATAGAAGCGGAGGGGCAAAGATGAGCGGGACGTAAACATCCCGCCCACCTCCTACCCTCCGCATTGCCGGCGGGAGCCGCGGGACGCAGGTAAGCTGTGTTCATTGTTCCCGGGGTGTCACACGGAGCGATGTGTGCTGCCCGGGTACGATGAAGAACCGGCGCCATTAAAAATAAACAATTTTTTAAAAATAAGCGATGAGTACACGACTCACGATTTGTGAGCAATTCTGCGTCGCTCGGAGGTGTCACACGAAATGACGTCGCAAGCGATGCCGGATGTGCGTCACGAAAACCGTGACCCCAACGATACATCGCGCGATAGGTCGTCTCGTGTAAAGCCCGCATTAGTTTTTCCTGATACAACCCTACAGTTTTCCCAGGGTGAGAAAAAGGTAGTGACTATTATGAATTAAAAAATAACCATTACTTACCCCATTAATCTCAACTGCTCCAGTGGGGCCACTCAATTATTTCCTGTCGATACTGTATTGATGACATTTCATCCATTAATCGCCTGACCACTGCAGCCAATCATTGTCCTCAGTGGTCACGTGCCATATATGCAAATATTACTTTTGAAGCTAAGTCAGGTGATAAATGGACATGATGTTATCACTTTCAAATCTGCACAGGAGAGGCAGTTCTTTGATTGGTAGAATATTTACAGAATAAGTAATGGTAATTTCTTTTTTATACCTTTCCCCACTTTTATACAAAAACCAGCAACATTTTTAAAATGACATATCGGCTAACAGCAGGCACTACGAAAGGAAACATGTAAGATTACTGTATAATGTCCTATTATTGATAGTAGTAGTAGTAGTAGTAGTAGTAGTAGTAGTAGTAGTAGTGCCTGCATGCATTTTTGTCTAAAAAGTATTTTTACATTTCGGTTTAATTTTTTTAAACATAAGCTTCTATATCTTTTGTGTATCAAAGTACATGGCAGACTGCAGCAAACTTAAAGGGAGTCTGTCAGCAGGTTTTTGCTATGTAAGCTGAAGACAGTATGATGTAAGGGTTAAAACATAAAATTCAGGGATGCCTGTCTTGTCAAGGTCCAATTTGTTGTTTTTGTTGCAATGTTTGTTTAAGTCCTGCTGCTTGGACTACAATGTCACGCAAACTGCAGTCCGGCACGCCCCCTCCTTTGATTAAAGGCCGCGACATTGCTAGCAATGTTGCTAGCGATCGCACCCGCCCCCGTCGTTTGTGTGTCATGGGCAAATCGCTGCCCGTGGCGAACAATATCAGTAGTACGCGTCACACTCACTTACCTTCCTAACGATGTCGCTGTGGCCGGCGAACAAACTCTTTTTTAAGGGGGTAGTTCGTGCGGTGTCACAGCGACACCACACAGCGGGCCACCAATAGAAACGGAGAGGTGGAGAGCAGCCGCATTAACGACATGCCCACCTCATTGCCGGAGGATGCAGGAACGCTGTTGTTCGTCATTTCCTAGGTGTCATATGTACCGATGTGTGCTGCCTCAGGAACGACGAACAACCTGCGTCCTAAAAGAGCAATGATATTTTGGAAAGGAATGACGTGTCAACAATCAACGATTTTTGCCGTGTTTGGGATCGTTAGCGGTCGCTCGTAGGTGTCACACGCAACGACGTCGCTAACGAGGCCGGATGTGCATCACGAAGTCCGTGATCCCAGTGATATATCTTGTTAGCGATGTCATTGCGTGTAACGGGGTCTTAACACTTCACTGTCAATGGGTGTGGGGAACTCTTTCAGCTCTGCTGTATTGCTAAATCTAAAAATTTTGATTGTGTCAGAATGGCTGCATCCAGTAATCTAAGTGATACATTGTTGGATTCAGGATCTCTTTGCATACATTATGCTGCTCTCAGATGAGGTAGAAAAAACCTGCTGACAGATTCCCTTTAACAGCCAATCCATCAGTGAGCTAGTTCTGAAAAAGTCAATTTAGAATACAGTTCACGAGACGAGGATATTACTAGGATTATAATCAGGGGTGGGATTCAAATTTTTAACAGGTTCTCTGTAAACTCCGCCCATTTGAAAACCCACACCCATTATGTAACCACACCCATTTTGTTAGCCACACCCATTTTCACGCACTTTCATCAACCAAGAAATACAGGTAATTTAAAGTTAAATCTCTTTCCCCTTCTTCCCTTCCTATACCGTCACTCTCCTGTCCAGCACCAGTTGTTCCTGTCACTGTCAGTCATATTGTATTAAATGATTTTTCTACAATTTTTAAAAATTATTACTAAAGGAGCCCTGCTAAAATTGGAACTGACGACCTTCCCCCTACAGATCCCATCCCATGTGGCTCCTTTCTCCTTACAGATCCCATCCCATGTGGTCTCTTTCCCTTGCAGATCCCATCCCATTATGGCATCTTTTCCCTGAAGATCCCATAACAATTATGGCGTCTTTCCCCTGCAGATCCCATCATGACTTCTTTCCCTTGTAGATCCCATCATGGCCTCTTTCCCCAGCAGATCTCATCCCATGTGCTCCTTTTCCCCTGCAGATCCTGTCCCATATGGCTCTTTTTCCCATATAGTTCCCATCTTATGCAGCCTCCTCTCCCCTGCAGATCTCGTCCCATGTGGCTCCTTTTCTGATATAGTTCCCATCTTATGCAGCCTCCTCTCCGCTGCAGATTCTTGACTCCCTGTATCTTCGGCTCACTGAGTGCTTATGTGCTCCAAGCACTGGCGGCCTCGCCTCTTTCTTCCTTCCTCCTCTGTGGCACTCTGCAGGCACACTGATGCTGGCAGGCAGTGGCAGCAGTCTGATCAACCTCACCACGCTGCCATGATGACCTCTGCAGCGTAAGCGCGTTGCTGCACGCCAGGTCAGTTGGCAGACAGGCTCCACTGAACTCGGAAGTGCGGCGCGTACGTAAGTACGGGGATTCATTTGTGTTAGTGTCTTAAAGATACTAACACAAGTGAATACAGAGAACCGGATCGCCGGAGTTGTTTCTTGCCGGTTCGGGGAACCGGCTGCTATTTTAACAACCGGTTCGCCCGAACCGGACAGAACTGGCTGAATTCCACCCCTGATTATAATATCAGTATTAAGAGTTATAGCTAGAACCATTACACAAGCTCAGTGATTGATAGATTCACAGTTACCTCTCAACTATGTGATCCATGAAGGCTGTAGAAGCCAAATGATGCAAAAGCTTTAGTAAAACCCAATTGCAAAATTTATATTTAGCCAAAAATAGGTGTCTGGACACTGGAGCGAAGTGATTCACATATAGTATTTCTGTGTTCTCACAGAGAATTCTCTAAGTGCATAGAGTAGAACAGAAGAAGTGGCAGCGATTACCAAGATTCTGGTGGTAGGAGGCTGTACCTAAATAAATCCAGCATACCTTTAACATTGACATTAGTCACAGGGCTCCTACAGGAATGATTACCCCTGTAACTGGGGTTACTGTACAATTCTAGTTATGTTCAGAAAGTACAGTATAAAAACTGTATACAAAATAAAAAAGTCCCCCGATGGTCTATTCTGACCTTTGAGGGACAGGTACAAAAAATCCATAGGTGAATAAAATGAAGGGAATTTTGTTTACTTACCGTAAATTCCTTTTCTTCTAGCTCCAATTGGGAGACCCAGACAATTGGGGTGTATAGCTATGCCTCCGGAGGCCACACAAAGTATTACACTAAAAGTGTAAAGCCCCTCCCCTTCAGCCTATACACCCCCCGTGCTGCCACGGGCTCATCAGTTTTGGTGCAAAAGCCCGAAGGAGGAAAAAATTATAAACTGGTTTAAAGTAAATTCAATCCGAAGGAATATCGGAGAACTGAAACCATTTAACATGAACAACATGTGTATACAAAAACAGGGGCGGGTGCTGGGTCTCCCAATTGGAGCTAGAAGAAAAGGAATTTACGGTAAGTAAACAAAATTCCCTTCTTCTTTGTCGCTCCTTATTGGGAGACCCAGGCAATTGGGACGTCCAAAAGCAGTCCCTGGGTGGGTAAATAATACCTCATAATAGAGCCGTAACGGCTCCGTCCTACAGGTGGGCAACTGCCGCCTGAAGGACTCGCCTACCTAGGCTGGCATCTGCCGAAGCATAGGTATGCACCTGATAGTGTTTCGTGAAAGTGTGCAGGCTCGACCAGGTAGCTGCCTGACACACCTGCTGAGCCGTAGCCTGGTGTCGCAAGGCCCAGGACGCTCCCACGGCCCTGGTAGAATGGGCCTTCAGTCCTGAGGGAACCGGAAGCCCCGAGGAACGGTAAGCTTCGAGAATTGGTTCCTTGATCCACCGAGCCAGGGTTGACTTGGAAGCTTGTGTCCCTTTACGCTGGCCAGCGACAAGGACAAAGAGTGCATCCGAGCGGCGCAGGGGCGCCGTACGAGAAATGTAGAGTCTGAGTGCTCTCACCAGATCTAACAAGTGCAAATCCTTTTCACATTGGTGAACTGGATGAGGACAAAACGAGGGTAAGGAGATGTCCTGATTGAGATGAAAAGTGGGCAAGGCAAATGTCCAGGGAGAAAACCCCTGAGCAGAGCACCACGACAGGAATATTTTCCACGTCCTGTGGTAGATCTTGGCGGACGTTGGTTTCCTAGCCTGTCTCATAGTGGCAATGACCTCTTGAGATAATCCTGAAGACGCTAGGATCCAGGACTCAATGGCCACACAGTCAGGTTGAGGGCCGCAGAATTCAGATGGAAAAACGGCCCTTGAGACAGCAAATCTGGTCGGTCTGGCAGTGCCCACGGTTGGCCGACCGTGAGATGCCACAGATCTGGGTACCACGACCTCCTCGGCCAGTCTGGAGCGACGAGGATGACGCGGCGGCAGTCGGCCCTGATCTTGCGTAACACTCTGGGCAACAATGCCAGAGGAGGAAACACATAAGGAAGCCGAAACTGCGACCAATCCTGAACTAAGGCATCTGCCGCCAGAGCTCTGTGATCTTGAGATCGAGCCATGAATGTTGGGACCTTGTTGTTGTGCCGTGACGCCATTAGGTCGACGTCCGGCATCCCCTAGCGGCAACAGATCTCCTGAAACACGTCCGGGTGAAGGGACCATTCCCCTGCGTCCATGCCCTGGCGACTGAGAAAGTCTGCTTCCCAGTTTTCTACGCCCGGGATGTGAACTGCGGATATGGTGGATGCTGTGGCTTCCACCCACAGCAGAATCCGCCGGACTTCCTGGAAGGCTTGCCGACTGCGTGTCCCACCTTGGTGGTTGATGTAAGCCACCGCTGTGGAGTTGTCCGACTGAATTCGGATCTGCTTGCCTTCCAGCCACTGCTGGAACGCTTTTAGGGCAAGATACACTGCCCTGATCTCCAGAACATTGATCTGAAGTGAGGACTCTTGCTGAGTCCACGTACCCTGAGCCCTGTGGTGGAGAAAAACTGCTCCCCACCCTGACAGACTCGCGTCCGTCGTGACCAGCGCCCAGGATGGGGGTAGGAAGGATTTCCTCTTCGATAATGAGGTGGGAAGAAGCCACCACCGAAGGGAAGCTTTGGTTGCCTGAGAGAGGGAGATGTTCCTGTCTAGGGACGTCGGCATCCTGTCCCACTTGCGTAGGATGTCCCATTGAAGTGGACGCAGGTGAAACTGCGCGAAAGGGACTGCTTCCATTGCTGCCACCATCTTCCCCAGGAAGTGCATGAGGCGCCTCAAGGGGTGTGACCGACCTTGAAGGAGAGATTGCACCCCTGTCTGTAGTGAACGCTGTTTGTCCAGCGGAAGCTTCACTATCGCTGGAAGAGTATGAAACTCCATGCCAAGATATGTCAGCGATTGGACCGGTGTCAGATTTGACTTTGGAAAATTGATGATCCACCCGAAACTCTGGAGAATCTCCAGAGTAACGTTGAGGCTGTGTTGGCATGCCTCTTGAGAGGGTGCCTTGACCAGCAGATCGTCTAAAGGTCCAGTCACACTAAGCAACTTACCAGCGATCCCAACAACGATAGGGATCGCTGGTAAGTTGCTAGGAGGTTGCTGGTGAGCTGTCACACTGCGACGCTCCAGCGATCCCACCAGCAACCTGACCTGGCAGGGATCGCTGGAGCGTGGCTACACGAGTTGCTGGTGAGCTCACCAGCAAACCAGTGACCAGCCCCCAGTCTCCTAGTTACAGCACACATCAGGTTAATTAACCCGATGTGTGCTGCAGCTAAATGTGCACAGAGCAGAGAGCAGCGCACAATGCTTAGCGCTGGCTCCTTGCTCTCCTAGTTACAGCACACATCGGGTTAATTACCTGATGTGTGCTGCAGCTAAATGTGCACAGAGCAGGGAGCAGCGCACACTGCTTAGTGCTGGCTCCTTGCTCTCCTAGTTACAGCACACATCGGGTTAATTACCTGATGTGTGCTGCAGCTACATGTGCACAGAGCAGGAGCCGGCACAGGCAGTGAGAGCGGAGGAGGCTGGTATCAAAGGTAAATATCGGGTAACCAAGGACAGGGCTTCTTGGTTACCCGATGTTTACATTGGTTACCAGCCTCAGCAGAAGCTGGCTCCCTGCTCACTGCACATTAGTTGTTGCTGTCTCGCTGTCACACACAGCGATGTGTGCTTCACAGCAGGACAGCAACAACTAAAAAATGGCCCAGGACATTCAGCAACAACCAACGACCTCACAGCAGGGGCCAGGTTGTTGCTGGATGTCACACACAGCAACATCACTAGCAACGTCACAAAAGTTGTTCGTTACCAGCGATGTTGCTAGCGATGTTGCTTAGTGTGACGGGGCCTTTAGTAAGGTATCACTGAGTGACCCTGAGAGTGGAGGACCGCAACTACTGTAGCCATGACCTTGGTGAAAACCCTTGGGGCTGTCGCCAGGCCGAACGGCAGTGCCGCGAACTGAAGGTGTTCGTCTCCTATGGCGAAGCGCAAGAAGCGCTGATGCTCTGGAGCAATTGGTACGTGGAGATAAGCATCCTTGATATCGATCGATGCTAGGAAATCTCCTTGGGACATTGAGGCGATGACGGAGCGGAGGGATTCCATCCGGAACCGCCTGGTCCTTACGTGTTTGTTGAGCAGTTTTAGGTCCAAAACAGGACGGAAGGACCCGTCCTTCTTTGGAACCACAAACAGGTTGGAGTAGAAACCGTGACCCTGTTGCTGAAGAGGAACCGAGATATTAAATATTGAATATTGAGTGTTGGATAGATAATAAACGAGGCGGGAAGGGTTCTGTTAACTTAAAGTGGATTTAGCGTATTCCCTTGCGGTTCAGGCGCACGTCACTGTCTGCGTGGCAGACGAGGCGGGAAAAGGAACTCACTTTAGTTAAGGTAAGGGTGCTGGAGTTAGCGGATTCTCCTGCGTATTAGACGCGTGTCACTGTCAGCGTGTTACAAACGCGGACGAGACGAGAAAGGACTCCATTGGAACGGCCGATCCAATTAAGCACCATGTATACTTTGTTCAGAAGGAAAACGGTTCTTCCGGAGGATGCCGAGAGCGCTAGTATTCTAGTTGGAAAACGAGAAGGGAAAAAATATACGAAAAATTGTAAGAAATTGTGTAAAATTGTTGGATTACCACCAGGTGGCAGGCTGCAGCCCAGTGTATGGAAGTCTATATTGACCGCCAATAAGGGGATACTTGAAGATAATAATCTGTTAGATACAGCAAGGGCTTGGTTTCGGACAGCTGCGGTGTTACAGAAAGAGGGCTGGCAGGAGATTGAAGTGGACCAAGGAGATGTTAAATTGTATGGTTATGTTTTAAGTGAAAAATCAAAGGTTCAAGTGATGGATTCACAAACCTCATTGCCGCCGTCTTACAACAGCTCCGCGGCCGATTCAGGTGTTGGTCCAGGTGGATGGATATGCCCTGTTTGTGATTGCCAAAATCCTGATTATTGTGGTGTTTGTTATAACTGTGGAGGACAAAGACCTCATTCACTGCCTGCTATAGCTTACAGTCCCCCCCTTTACCCCCCTTTGCCTGTTGCTGTTTCTGACGTCACTAAATGTCTTCCTTTAACTGTGACCCATCGTTCTCCTTCTCTAGGATCTGCTGTATCCGGTATTAACCAAACCCCTCCTTTGCATGCTGTAATGCAAACTAGTTTAGAGCCCTTAAAAGTAACGTCCCTGGCACCGCCCGTAGCTTCTGCCTCTCCCAGTACACCCATAGTGTCCCAACATGGCAATACTCCCGGAAGTCAGATGCCTGGAACTTCCTGTGGTGGCCATCTTACTACACCTCATAAACCACAATTACTTTGTCCAGTCATCACCCCAGCCGGCACCTATTATAGCCCGGTGCCTGAACCCGGTTTGCTTTGTCCTAATCTTTCAGCATCCTCAGTGGCACCTCCAGTTTTGCAACCTCATAGGCCTTTACCACATACTACCCGTTCTGCACTGTCACATGAGCTTATTGATCTGGATCCACCCGGACAGGAGGGTGTTACTTATGCACAGGACGGTGTGGCTTATGATAATCCCCATACAGATGGAGGATCACAGGATTCATTTTCTACCATATCCGAGGAGTGGGACCCTGTCTTTCAGCGTTATCATGCCTGTGCCAATGGCACACTCCTCCTCTCAGTTGGAAAAGGAGACATCACTACCATGTCTGTAGGAGCCGTGGTTAATCCTGCCAACGGCCACCTGCGCCACAGTGGTGGCCTAGCTGCTCGTATAGTCAAGGCTGGAGGCGAATCTATACAACGTGATTCAGAAGCCCTAGTACGTACACAAGGCCCTGTCCAACCAGGACGTATTGCTATTACAGGCCCAGGCAACCTGCCCTGCAATCTAGTCATTCATGCAGTTGGCCCACTTTATGATTCCAATCAACATGACACCAGTTGCCGGATCCTCCGAGAGGCAGTCGAAGCAGCCATTCTACACGCTTCCCAGGCCTCTCAGGCCGAGATGCCTTTACGGTCAATAGCCTTGCCCGCCATTTCGGCTGGAATTTTCGGATTCCCTATCCGAGCTTGTGCAAACGAGATTGTTAAAGCCATAATGCCCCTGATCCATGGCCAGATGTTGAATTTGCACGAAATTCGTCTAGTCGGAAGTTTGGAAGCGACTGTTAAGGCACTCCAGGATGCCCTCCAAGGATATGTTCGCCCATCCAAACCCACTATCACCTCCAGGAAACTACCTATTATGGTTGAAGATGCAAGTGATGATCAAGTACCAGTCCGGACACAGAAAGCCGTACTTGATAAGGACGACTCAGAACCCTTGATGTACATAAAGTTTACTCCTGGACAGGCAGCAACCTTAGTCTCCACACTGCCAGACCCAGAGGCCCAACCTATGCCATTTTACCGCCGTATCGTACAGATCCAGAAGATGTACGCAGCTACCTGGCAAGATTTAATGTCATTGGCCCAAATTAAAGCAGGAGACTCTTATTGGCCAGTCATGGAAGGGGCCCTGAATGATTCTCGCCTGTCTTCTGAAGAAACCTGGCAATCCGGTGTCACTTTTTGTGAACAGTTGAAATCCTGGGCACAAGATCGTTTATCTGATCAAGCCACCAGCCTTAAGGATGTGACTCAAGATCAAGCAGAGTCAGTTGAAAAATACGCTTCCAGACTCACCCAGATGTTCGCAGACCTCGGATTCTCACAACAGATTAAACCACAGGCTCAGCTTTTGTCACAAGCCTTTGTCGCTGGCCTGAGGGAGGAGCTTAGGAACAATATAATGAAGACTCGCCCGGAGATTGAAAATGCTACCATGACAGATGCTATTATTATTGCAAAAAGCTTCCAGAAGAATATGAAACCCTCCAAGAAGGCGATGGTTGTCCTGGCGGAAGAGGACTCTGAGAACCCTCAATACGTTATGTCTAATGTATCACCATTTCCTATGCAAGTATACCCTCCTGCCATCCATCAGACTACAGCTGAACCTTCACCACAATTTCAAAACTACCCTGATCGGAGAGGATTCCGAGGCCCTTGTTTCCGATGCGGAAGGGATGGACATATCCAACGTGATTGTCGAACACCGTCCAATAGGTGCTATCCTCGGAATGTCGATAATCGGCAACCAAGAAGACAATATCCACCACTTGAACAAGGTGATCGAGCTCAGGCCCAACAACAGCCACAATGATGGTCAGGCACGCCTGAACCTACCATGGCTTCTACCACAAGTGCCTTTTCTCCTTGCTCTGCAGTCACCCTACTGGTAGATGAGAACCCAATCAAATTCATGGTGGACACAGGTGCGGCCAAAACTGTTATTAGACAACAAGACTTACCATTGTCAGTTCCTCTTACTTCAGACACTTTTACTTGTGTTGGTGTAGATGGCACACCAACTAAAAACCAACTTACAGTGCCGGTCCCAATCGGTCCTTTCCCTGAAGTTTTGACCAGACTCCTGGTGTCGCCTACCTGTCCCATTAATCTTCTGGGTGCCGACCTCTTACACCGTTTCCGAGCCAACATCAATTTCGACTCCGATGGCATGACGGTAACTTTCTACAATCCCAATACACCGGAGGGAATTGAAGACGTGTGTATTGTCTCAGCATTGCCTATGATGCTCTTGTATCGAGAGGATCCCTTGTATGGAATACCTGACAGTGTTATAGCTCTTATACCACAGTCTCTATGGTCAACGGGTCCCGAAGATGTTGGCCGTCTGCAAGTACCTCCCGTTATGGTGCGTCTTAAACCTGGGGCCCAGCTACCTCGAGTGCCACAATATCCTCTGAAATCCATCCAGGAAGAAGCACTCAAACTGCAAATATCAGCTCTCCTTGAAAACGGGGCCCTCATTCGCTGTGTTTCGCCATGCAATACGCCATTGTTTCCTGTCAAAAAGAAGACATCTAAAGGAGAAGCTCCTAAGTTTCGGTTAGTGCAAGATTTGAGGGCCGTCAATGCTGCTACTCTGTTGGAAACCCCAGTGGTACCTAATCCACATACTCTTCTTGGACAGATCCCACCCTCAGCGACCGTTTTCACTGTCATTGATCTCGCCAACGCTTTCTTCAGTGTACCTCTGCATCCGGACTGTCAATATCTGTTCGCTTTCACCTTCCAAAGAGGCCAGTATACATGGACAGTCATTCCACAAGGAGCACAAAACAGTCCCAATCAGTTCACCCAAGCAATGTCTATCATTCTCTCACCATGGCAGCAAGAGCATCCAGAAGTGGCTCTTTTACAGTATGTGGACGATCTACTCCTCTGTGCTGGGAGTGAACAAGACTGCTACGACTTCTCCGTATCTTTGCTCCAGTTCCTTGCAGCCCAAAATTGTAAGGTCTCTAAGGCAAAGGTTCAGTGGTGCCAACCCAAAGTCGTATTCCTTGGTCATTGTATTTCACCAGGCTGTAAGCATCTTACGGAGGACAGGAAAGAGGCCATTGATGCTTTATCTTTTCCCAGGAATATCAAACAACTGCAAGCCTTCTTAGGCCTCATCACGTATTGCAGACAATGGATACCAGACGCTTCCAGGATCATGCAACCGTTGTACGATGCTGTCAAGACCAATCATATCACATACGACGACTCTCCTGAGGATTATGACAAACGAAATTGGGCTTTCGAGAAACTCAAAGACGCCATCTTAACAGCCCCAGCATTGGGCCTTCCGAACTATGCTTTGCCATTTACTCTTTTTCTTCATGAGATCGATGGCCATGCCTCTGGAGTGTTAACACAAGACCATGGCTCCAGAAAACGCCCAGTTGGATACTACTCTTGCAGACTTGACCCTGTGGCAAGGGCCTCGCCCACCTGTCTTCGTGCGGTCCATGCTGCACATCTTCTTCTTGATAAAACGGCCGACATTACCCTTGGCCACCCCACGGTGGTTCAAGCACCCCATGATTTGAAGGCGATTCTTGACCAGACTCAACCAAGACACCTGTCCGCCCAACGTCACCTTCGTCTTCAGTGCTCCCTACTACTTCCTGACAACGTTACTCTACAGCGATGTACCACCTTGAATCCCGCCACTCTTCTTCCGCTTTCTAGGGGGGACTACCCCATATGTCAGCATGAAGCCCATGAACGCTGCAGCTCCTGCGACATGGTTGACGTCCCTGTTTGCAGCCATGATTGCTTAAAGGAGATGGAAAAGGAAACTACTACACCTTGTCAAGTATCTGAAACACCTTTGCCGGATGCAGATCTTACTTTGTGGACAGATGGTTCTCGGTACGGGGATGGCGGCAAGTTCTACACGGGATTTGCTGTGACCACTCTGGATCAGCCAATTACATCGGGAGCCATACCATCCCACATGTCAGCACAAGAAGCAGAATTGGTAGCTCTCATCAAGGCATGTGAAGCGGCAGAAGGGAAAAGAGTCAACATCTATACTGACAGCAGGTATGCCTTTGGGGTTGTACACGATTTTGGACTGCTATGGTTGCACAGAGGACTCATTAACTCAACTGGAACTCCAGTGAAGAATGCGGTACTTGTCCAGAGACTGTTGCAGGCAGTTCAGATGCCCAGAGAAATAGCTGTCATGAAGGTCAGGGCGCATGGACGGCTGGACAGCCCAGAAGCACTTGGCAATCATTATGCTGACGAACTAGCGAAGACGGCAGCACGAGAGAAACCGGAAGAATTGGCGGATATTCTACTTATGGTAATAACCAGGACGGGGAAGACTACACAGCCAGAAGACTCAGGCAACAAGGTGGGGAGGACTCTAAATGATAAACTCATATCGGAACAGATCCATGCTCCATATGATGAAAGACAAGAATGGAAGAAGATGGGAGCCAAAGTGGATTGGAAACTATGGAAGCTTGAGGGTCGAGTCTGTCTACCAAGAAGAATGTTCCCTGCAGTAGTAGCATGGGCCCATGGTTGTACGCACAGAGGGAAGAATCAAATGTTGGCACTCATCCAGAAGTTCTACTACGCACCAGGAATTTCCTCAGCAATATCCGCGTACACCAGAAGCTGCCAGACTTGCATAACATGTAATCCTGCACGAACAGAGAAGACACCACAAAAACATCTGGCGAAGCCTCTTTATCCATTTCAAAGGATACAAGTGGACCACATCCAACTACCCAAAGTGGGGAAGTACGAGTATGTTTTGGTAGTTGTCGACATCTTTTCCAGTTGGCCCGAGGCCTACCCGGTAGTCAACATGACTGCAAGAGTCACAGCTAAACGACTCATCACGGAAACCGTGTGCAGGTTTGGAATGCCAGAAGTCATCGAAAGCGATCAAGGACCAGCCTTCACAGCTAACATTTACCAAGAACTGTGGAATATGCTTGGAGCAAGTCTCGGACTGCATACTCCTTATCACCCCCAGAGCAGTGGGAAAGTGGAAAGGATGAACTCAACTCTGAAAACCAAACTGCTCAAGGCCTCACAAGACAGTGCACTGCCCTGGACAGAACTTCTCCCTATAGTCCTGTACCATGTCAGAAACACCCCTGTTGCAAAACATGGCCTAACCCCCTTTGAAATACTTTTTGGTTCCGTCCCCAGATTAGGGTCCTATTTCCCTCAAAATTTGTCTGACCACCATGACTCAGTTGTGCAGTTTGTTATTGAACTAAGTCGAGAGTTAACTAAAACACATGCAGCAGTTTTCTCTTCTCTTCCAGATCCTGACACAGATCTAGCCACCCACACATTGAAACCAGGAGAGTGGGTGGTGGTTAAAAAACACATCAGGAAGAATTGTCTGGAGCCCAGATACGAAGGCCCGTTCCAGATAATCCTGGTGACTCCTACCTCCGTGAAACTTGAAGGCAGGACAACATGGATCCACGCCTCGCATTGCAGAAGGGTCGATCCACCAGAGCTGCACTGAGTGTCCTGCTTATACTTATCCTTTGCACAAAATCTGTGTGGTCTCAGGCCACTGTTACTAAAACAAATGATGTGGTTACGTTTTGGTACAATAGTTCGACACAAGTTGTCACTTTTACATTTGATTACTGTGATATCGTGAAATGTCAACTAGGACGGGTCCCCCAAATGGGATGTCAGGCACACCTGAGACAGGGGCAACAGTACATATGTGTTACAGGAGGAGGATATGGAGACACATGTAGCTCATGGAAGGCTGTTGGGTGGAATACTGGTGAGAATTGGGGATACAAACCAAGTGTAGCCTTAAATAAACGGGATGAGAAGGGCAGATCTTTACTTACCAGGATGACACTCTCCCGTGCACCAGCCACTAGAACATGTACTACGAATAACCAGTGTAACCCTTTAGTTCTAAACATAGAACACCCCCAACCACAGGATGAAGGTATATACCTTCTGGGTACACATATAAAGGGTGGACACAATGGTTGTATGCAGTTGGGAAAATTTAGGTTATTACAGATGACAAAAGTTCTACCAGTATTTCGAATGCTTACACATATTCAGACCTTTCACAGTATGGTAGCCATAGCTAATCCCACCATGGAAGATGTATATGCAGTTGAACAGGGTTATACAGACACCAACCTGTGGTTAGAATGGATGAAATATACAGTACACCAAGCCAACAGGTCAGACTGTTATGTATGTGCAGGAGCTAGACCTCATTTAGGAACTGTCCCACTGAATTTAGATTACGAAGCTGAATTATGTCTTGTTAGTCTGTTTACAAATATGACTGAGGGAAATGCATGTGAAGAATGGAAAAAGAGATACCCGATAGTAGCTAAGGCCTTCTCCCCTGGGAAAGGCATTACTATATACCCTGGCAACTATACCTGTTATAATGTGAGTGGTCAAGGGAGAGATATGGGTAGATTTCGAGATGGGTTCTGTGGATCCTATAGCAATCTCACCCGTGATCACTTAATTAACCAGGTACAGTCCGTGGCAGATGTGTTTTGGATTTGTGGGGATATGAAAATTCGATCACGAGTAGAAGGAAATTGGACGGGAGAATGCACTTTAGCTAAGGCACTTATGCCTATACACATAGCCCCCGCTGACCACACTGTCAAAGAAAATGACTTTATAGCACACATCAAAATCAACTTACGGACTCGACGGGGTGCAGATGATGACCGTACCGGTAGAAATACACCTAAAGGCTCTTTTGACCCACATGTTTACATTGATGCTATTGGAGTGCCTAGGGGGGTCCCTGACGAATATAAAGCTAGAGACCAAGTCAGGGCGGGGTTTGAATCCATTATCCCCATAATTACTGTAAATAAAAATGTAGACTGGATTAACTACATCTACTATAATCAGCAACGTTTTGTTAATTATACACGTGACGCCTTACAGGGACTGGCAGAACAACTAGATCCGACTTCCATCATGGCTTATCAAAACAGAATGGCTTTAGATATGATCCTTGCAGAGAAAGGTGGAGTCTGTAAAATGGTGGGGGATGTTTGTTGCACATATATACCAGATAACACTGGAGTGGATGGGAAGGTCACCTTAGCTATAAAGAAACTTACTACACTGTCTGAAGAATTAAAGAAAAATTCAGGAGTGACCGACCCTTGGGGAGATTATTTTGGATGGACGAGTTCCTTTAAAGGCTGGTTGATCCAGATAGGGACCGCCTTAAGTATAGTATTAGTTATATTATTAGCCATTCTGGTTTGTGTAATTCCGTGTTTGAAGAAAATATTTTCCAAAACAGCTGAAGTCACATTAGGAGGGACCTTTCCTTTACTCGAAACAGAAGACCTAGATATAACAGACGACATGCCCATAAAGACCAACACGACCCTCTCCCCCAGTTACAAAACGATTCTGCTAGAATAAACTGTTAGAAGAGAGGACTTAGAGAACCTTGGGACATGGGAAAGTCCAACTACAAAGGGTGAGGACTCGCCTAGGAGTCCTTGGTCTCAAACTGGTGAAAAAAACCACTTCCCCTCTCCACCCATGCCTCAATGTTCAGTTAGGCAGGTTTTCCGATAAGCCTTTCTACCTCTCTTCCTAAGGGAACACAGTACCCTTAGAATTCAGAAATGGCAGAAGTAAGTCTTTAGGGGGGACTGTTGAGGATAAAGAATTGACTATCCATAAATACTTAATTCAGCCATTTCATAGACTCAGGTATATAGTTTAGTAAGATGTAAACTAACACACATATCTATGCATGTCTTTGTTCTCTTTTATTCTTTTACTAACACGTTTATATAAGTATATTGCATATTCAGTGTATTTTCCTTAACCTCAGTATATACTAGAATATATATATATATATGTATAGCTTGAATATGGCCACCATTTCCTGGTTTACACCCAAGACATGGACAAAAGAAATTCCTGAAGCCTTGGATTGACCAATCAACGGAGAATATGCAGATCTCTCTACGTCATGAAGCCCTGACCTGCGATACTTGATTGGACTAAAACTTTTGTTTACACCCCTTTTACTTCGTGGTCTAATTGTCCGAGAATAAAGATTTTCAGTCTTGCCTCAGCCTTGGTCGTGAGAGGAAGAGTTTTAATTGATTTCCAATTAATTATCATTCTTTTTCGCCGTGCACAAACGACATTTTAATTCGGAACAACGATCAGATCGGGAAAAAGGGATCACTTGTATCCATCCTCAACACCGGGACCACCACTCCTTCTGCCTTCAGAATGCCCACCGCCTGCAGAAGAGCCTCGGCTCGCTCGGGAGGCGGAGATGTTCTGAAGAATCGAGTCGGAGGACGAGAGCTGAACTCTATCCTGTAACCGTGAGACAAAATGTCTCTCACCCAACGGTCTTTTACTTGTGGCAGCCAGGTGTCGCAAAAGCGGGAGAGCCTGCCACCGACCGAGGATGCGGTGTGAGGAGGCCGTAAGTCATGAGGAAGCTGCCTTAGTAGCGGCACCTCCGGCGGTCTTTTTAGGGCGTGATTTAGACCGCCATGCGTCGGAGTTCCTCTGATCCTTCTGCGGCCTTTTGGACGAGGAGAATTGGGACCTGCCCGCACCCCGAAAGGACCGAAACCTCGACTGTCCCCTCCTCTGTTGGGGTGTTTTTGGTTTGGCCTGGGGTAAGGATGTTTCCTTTTCCTTGGATTGTTTGATGATTTCATCCAATCTCTCACCAAACAAACGGTCGCCAGAAAATGGCAATCCAGTTAAGCACTTTTTGGAAGCCGAATCTGCCTTCCATTCCCGCAGCCACAAGGCCCTGCGTATTGCCACCGAATTGTCGGCTGCAACCGCCGTACGGCTCGCAGAGTCCAGGACAGCATTAATAGCGTAGGACGCAAATGCCGACGTTTGAGAGGTTATGGACGCCACCTGCGGCGCAGACGTACGTGTGAGTGCGTCAATTTGCGCCTGACCAGCTGAGATAGCTTGGAGTGCCCATACGGCTGCGAATGCTGGAGCAAAAGACGCGCCGATAGCTTCATAGATGGATTTCAACCAGAGCTCCATCTGTCTGTCAGTGGCATCCTTGAGTGAAGCTCCATCTTCCACTGCAACTATGGATCTAGCCGCAAGTCTGGAGATTGGAGGATCCACCTTGGGACACTGAGTCCAGCCCTTGACCACGTCAGGGGGGAAAGGGTAACGTGTATCCTTAAGGCGCTTGGAAAAACGCTTATCTGGACAAGCTCGGTGTTTCTGGACTGCCTCTCTGAAGTCAGAGTGGTCCAGAAACATACTCTTTGTACGCTTGGGAAACCTGAAACGGAATTTCTCCTGCTGAGAGGCTGACTCCTCCACTGGAGGAGCTGAGGGAGAAATATCCAACATTTCATTGATGGACGCAATAAGATCATTCACTATGGCGTCCCCATCAGGAGTATCAAGGTTGAGAGCGGCTTCAGGATCAGAATCCTGATCAGCTACCTCCGCTTCATCATACAGAGAGTCCTCTCGCTGAGACCCTGAACATTGTGATGATGTCGAGGGGATATCATAGCGAGCTCGCTTAATCGGTCTGGGGCTACGGTCCGTGTCAGAGACCTCACCCTGGGATCCATGAGACACCCCGGGAGGACATTGCTGTTCCAACTGAGGGGGACCAGGGGGCAATGATTCCACAGTGCCCCTGGCTTGAGATGCCGGCCTGGACTGCAAGGCTTCTAATATCTTAGCCATAGTCTCAGAAAGTCTTTCAGTAAAAACTGCAAACTCCGTCCCTGTCACCTGGACAGTGTTAACAGGTGGTTCTCCCTGGGCCACCCTTAGCAGAGGCTCCGGCTGAGAAAGTGCCACAGGGGCCGAACATTGCACACAATGAGGGTCAGTGGAACCTGCCGGCAGTATAGCCGTACATGCTGCACAGGCAGCATAGTAAGTCTGTGCTTTGGCACCCTTGCCATTTGTGGACAACATGCTGTTGTCTCCTCTGAGCAATACAGGAGGGTATATAGACAAAAATCAACAGTGCACCATACAGTGTAAAGTATAGTCTATAATCATATAATCTATAAGTACACTTCTGCACTAGTGGGGCCAGCACCACAGGTGCTGCTTACCGCCTGCGCAAAGCGGTTGTGTGGGCACCAGAAATCCTGCCTGGGTCTCCCTGAGCTTGTCTCTCCTCTCCAGCGTTAGCAGAGCTGAGAGGAATGGCTGCCGGCGTCCTGAGGAGAGGAGGGAGCCGTGGGCGTGACCCAGAAAAGTGCGGGAACTGGTGCCCCACTGTGCAGAGTGAGGGGGGTGGAGTATGCAAAGCATGCTCCAGCCCTCAGTGCTGCCGTCCTGTACAGCGTCCCGCCCTTCCCCTGATTGGCAGGGCTGGGGGCGGGAAGAAAACGAGACTAGGCCGCAAAAGCCGGGGACTCGAGTTATAAGCGCGGCCGCCGTATAAGCGCGGTCGGCGCGGAAGTCCCCGGCGCACTAACAGTCCCAGCCGCGCCGCAGTGATAACCATGGCAGCGGCGGTCAGCGCGGCAGTCCCCCTACACGAACACACTCAGCGACGCTGAAGTGTGTAATGGCACAAACGCAGTCAGCGCTGCTGTCCCCGGTGCACTAGCACACCCAGCAATGCTGGAGTGTTGCTGTGCGCGGTCCCCCCGGGGACACAGAGTACCTCAAAGTAGCAGGGCCATGTCCCTGAACGATACTCGGCTCCTATCCAGCATGGTCCTCAGGAGCTGTGGATGGAGCACGGTCTCCTGTGCCTGGAGACCGAAAGGATCCCACTTCACCCAGAGCCCTAATTGAGGGATGAGGAAGGAAAGCAGCATGTGGGCTCCAGCCTCCGTACCCGCAATGGATACCTCAACCTTAACAACACCGCCGACAAGAGTGGGGTGAGAAGGGAGCATGCTGGGGGCCCTGTTATGGGCCCTCTTTTCTTCCATCCGACATAGTCAGCAGCTGCTGCTGACTAAGCTGTGGAGCTATGCGTGCATGTCTGACCTCCTTCGCACAAAGCATAAAAACTGATGAGCCCGTGGCAGCACGGGGGGTGTATAGGCTGAAGGGGAGGGGCTTTACACTTTTAGTGTAATACTTTGTGTGGCCTCCGGAGGCATAGCTATACACCCCAATTGTCTGGGTCTCCCAATAAGGAGCGACAAAGAAATAACATTTTTACATCCCTTTACATACCGACCCTTACCAAACAGTCGTTTTGGTAGCTCTGGGCTAATTACACCGAAATAAAGTAAAAATAAAAATATGTTGTCATGCTGTGCAAAGGAAGACAACAATGCAATGATTTGGAAATCTCTTATAGCCATATTTTATTAACAACAGAACATAGAACACAGGTTAGATGGTGAACGTTGGACATTTTTACATTTCAGTTAAAATAGTTAACTCATTTAGAAATTGATGGTACCAACATATCTCTAAAACGTTAGGACTGGATTACCAAAGACAAGCCTAAAGAGGTTCACCAGGCACTTTTCGTTCGTTATCTTGATAGTATCAAGGCATCGGGTTGCTGGTCTTCCTCTTCACCTTGTTTCTTCTATTTTTCCGACCATGATGTTCTTCTCCAGTGATTGCTTGCTTCATATGATGTGGCCAAAGTCCACAGTAGGCAAGTTGTAGCTTGGTGATCCTTGCTTCAAGTGAAATGTCTGGCTTGATTTGTTCTGTTGATCTGTTTATTCTTCTTGCCATCCATTATATTAATAACGTTCTTCTCCAGTACCACATTTAAAAGTCTTCAAATAGAGCTCCTTGTTATACTCTTTGGCCTTTGTCATCATCCATCTAATGTTAGCAAGTACATCTCTTGTTCCTCTGCCTTTTCTGAATCTGCTTGTTCCACTGGCAGCTCTTTGTCAAAGTAAGACTGTAGCCGTCACTGTAGGATATTCAGTAGTATTTTGATGGCGTGAGGTAAGAGCGCAATAGTTTGATAGTTTCACAGTCGGTAGCATCTCCCTTCTTTGGAAAATAAACACTGATTGTGTCCAGAACTTGGTCCATTTACCAGTTGTCCATATCTGTTAACACAGGCATGTGATGACATCAATTGCTGCTTTAGAAGACTTTATTATCTCTGTTGGAATATTGTCACATCCAGGTGCTTTGTTTTCGTTCATTCCAGTCTCCATTTCTTCCTGTATCACTGAGTTGCTCTTCTAGAGGTGCTCTGTGTATTCTTTCCATCTTTCTGTGATCTGTTTTGGCTCAGTTAGGGGCACTTTGCACACTGCGACATCGCAGGTGCGATGTCGGTGGGGTCAAATTGAAAGTGACGCATCGCATGCGACATCGCAGTGTGTAAAGCCTAGATGATACGATTAACGAGCGCAAAAGCGTCATAATCGTATCATTGGTGCAGCGTCGGCATAATTCATAATTACACTGACGCGACGGTCCGATGTTGTTCCTCGCTCCTGCGGCAGCACACATCGCTGTGTGTGAAGCCGCAGGAGCGAGGAACATCTCCTACCGGCGTCACCGCGGCTTCCGTAGGTTATGCGGAAGGAAGGAGGTGGGCGGGATGTTTACATCCTGCTCATCTCCGCCCCGATTGGCCGCCTGCCGTGTGACGTCGCAGTGACGGCGCACGACCCGCCCCCTTAACAAGGAGGCGGGTCGCCGGCCACAGGGACGTCGCATGGCAGGTGAGTGTGTGTGTGAAGCTGGCGTAGCGATAATTTTCGCTACGCCAGCTATCACCACATATCGCTGCTGCGACGGGGGCGGGGACTATCGTACTCGGCATCGCAGCATCGGCCTGCGATGTCGCAGTGTGCAAAGTGCCCCTAAGTTTGTTCCCGATGGCATCTTTCAACATTCACACTCTTCATTGAAACTTTCGTCATATCTCTTTGATCTTTTGGGATGCCCTCCTGGTCTTGACCTTCAGATTTTTGCTTTCCACCTCTGTATATAACTTTAGGTAATAATATTCTTTGTCTGCCCAACTGGCTCTCTTTAGTCTTTTACTGATGTTGTCTGTGTCCTGCTTGTTTGCTTTTGCCCATCATCTTTATTTGATGATATTTAGGGTCTCTTCAGTTAACCATGGCTGTAGGAGTCTTTTCTGCTTCTTGTTTATTATCTTTCGGGCTTCTTCAGTAACAATAGCCTTTATATGTGTCCATAATTCCTCAGGATTCTTTTCATCCATATCTAGAGATATAACTTGGTTGTGCAGGCTGTTCCAAAAACTTCAGGTATGTTGGTCAAATCAAAGTTGGAAACTACCTGTTGTCTAGCCCATTTGCACATCTTAACTCTAGTCTTTGCTATCAAAAGTTCACGATCAGTTCCACAGTCTGCTCCTGGCCTTGTTTTCGTGGTAATGATCGCCGACCTCCATCTTTGTCAAACACATATGTAGTCAATGTGATTCTTATAGGCTCCATTTGGTGATATCCATGTGTAAAGATTCTGTTTGTGATTTTCAGATGTGCTACTGCCATAAAATTCTAATAGAGTAAAACAAAATTAATTAAAATGGGGAAATGTCTAATGTTCCTCTTCTGATCTGTGTTCTAAAATGAAACATGACTATAACAGATTTTCTAATAATTGCATTCTTGTTTTCTTTACATATTTATCAAATTAATGGACAATGATGAGCACAAATAGAGGCCCCGATTTATACAGGTGTCAATGTCAGTTTTCTATCATAAAACGCCTTCAATTGATATGAGTTTTTGCCCAGCTCGGAAGTTGCACATATAGTTTGTAACGTGGTGATTCCATGCTAGTTAATTAAAATTTATGCCATTTTGTTGGCGCCTATTTGGCCCGTAATGTACTCCAGTCCCTGACTGGAGTAAATTTCTGATGGAGGCGCACGCCAGTCTACAAAGGCGATTGATTATTTAAGTGACATGCACTTCTTAATGAATTAGGTGCATCGTACTCCAGCAAGCCGTACATTAAAATATGTGATTCCTACTGAAACTTCTATTTTAGTTTACCACAGTATGATAGTAAGAAAATTACCTAGAAGTAAAAAAATCAAAAAATCTTTGTCATTTACTACAAACCTAAAAATTAATTAAAAAACATAAAAAATGAATTTTGCATTGGCTTTAAAAAGGTAAAAATAACATTGATTTCCCAACAAATTAAAGTTGCCGCCTTTACAATAATGCAGACTGAAAATTACTAAGCTGTATCATGTATTAAAGGCCCCAAATACCCTGATTATGAAGTAAATCCTCCGCTACTGTGATAATCCATGCTTTGCAGCTCTAAAGACTAAATTATAATACTGCTGTAATCCATAATTTGTATCTCTGAAGGCTGAATAATAGTTGTGGATAGTGTGTAGTGTTAATCTAAAATGTGTTATGTGCAGACTAAGACTAAATGTACAGACTGCAAAATAGTACTCTAAGAGTTGAGTAATATAATTACAGTATATTACAAAAGTGAGTACACCCCTCACATTTTTGTAAATATTTTATTATATCTTTTCATGGGACAATAATAGTGAGTACACTCCTAAGAAAAAAATCCCAAATAGCTATTTTCCATCCCTGGTGTCATGTGACTCATTAGTGTTACAAAGTCTCAGGTGTGAATGGGGAGAAGGTGTGCTACATTTGTTGCTATCGCTCACACACTCATGAATGATGTATCTGAAAAAAAGACTTGTTGTTCTACAGAAAGATGGCCTAGACTTTAAGAAGATTGCCAACACCCTGACACTGGGCTGCTGCAGAGTGGCCAAGACCATAAAGTGTTTTAACAAGACAGGTTCCACTCAGAACAGGCCGCGTCATGATCGACCAAAGAAGTTGAGTGCACGTGATCAGTGTCATATCCAGAGGTCACCTTTTCAAAATAGATGTGAGTGCTGCCAGCATTGCTGTAGAGGTTACAGAGGTGGGCAGCGTCGGACTGGCCCAGCGGAGCACTGGAAAATCCTCCGGTGGGCCCCCGGTTCCCAGTGGGCCCCCATGCTTTATATTGTGCGAGGTACTGCGGGCTTGTTACCGCGGGCTGGGCAGGGGTGTTTAGCGGGCAGACTGGGCCCCCATGCTCTGATGGGCCCCAGCCTTTCCATCAGAAAATGCAGTGATCACACAGAATAATCTGTGTGATCTCTGCAGTTTCCGTGGTTGTAGCAGGACCTGTGGTGACATCACAGTCATGTGACTCACCACAGTTCCTTGCAGTGCAGGAGTCCTCATGCCTGCACCCTGCACAAAATGAGGTGCTCGCAGGAACTGCAGACTGCACCTCTCATATTTAAATGTACGCGCGCCTGAAAGTACATTTGAACGGTGCGGTGCCAGGACTGAGGCAGAGGAGTTCCTCAGCACTGCAACGACATCGGTCATCACGGGTGCTGCACAGAAGAAGAGGACACGCAGGCACTAGGTACGCGCTTCTGCCTCCCTCTGCAGTGAGCCTCCCCCTTGCTGTGAGCCTCCCCCTTGCTGTGAGCCTCCCCCTTGCTGTGAGCCTCCCCCTTGCTGTGATCCTCCCCTTGCTGTGAGCCTCCTCCTTGCTGTGAGCCTCCTCCTTGAAGTGAACCTTCCCTTGCTGTGAGCCTCCCCTTTGCTGTGATCCTCCCGCCTGCTGTGATCCTCCCCCTGCTGTGAGCCTCCTGCCTTCCCCTGCAGTCAGTCTCTCCCTTGCTGTGAGCCTCTCCCTTGTTGTGAGCCTCTCCCTTGCCGTGAGCCTCCCCCTGCTGTGAGCCTCCCCCTGCTGTGAGCCTCCCCCTGCTGTGAGCCTCCCGCTGCTGTGAGCCTCCCCCTGCTGTGAGCCTCCTGCTTCCCCCTGCTGTGAGCCTCCATCTGCTATGACCCTCCCCCTGCAGTGACCCTCCCCCTGCTCTAAGCCTCCCCCTGCTGGGAGCTTCTTGCCTCCCCCTGCAGTGAGCCTCCCCTTGCTGTGAGCCTCCTGCCTCCCCCCTCCCCCTGCTGTGAGCCTCCCCCTGCTGTGAGCCTCCCCCTGCTGTGAGCCTCCCCTGCTGTGAGCCTCCCCCTGCTGTGAGCTTTCTGCTTCCAGCTACTGTGAGCCTCCTGCTGCTGTGAGCCTCCTGTCTCCCGATGCTGTGAGCCTCCCCTTGCTGTGAGTCTCCCCTTGCTGTGAGCCTCCTGCCTCCTCCGCAGTGAGCCTCCTGCCTCCCCCTGCTGTGAGCCTCCTCCTGCTATGAGCCTCCACCTGCTGTGAGCCTCCCCCTGCAGTGAGCCTCCTGCCTCCCCCTGCAGGGAGCCTCCTGCCTCCCCCTGCAGTGAGCCTCCTGCCTCCCCCTGCAGTAAGCCTCCTTTTGCAGTGAGCCTCCCCCTGCTGTGAGCCTCCTGTGTCCTGCTGCTGTGAACCTCCTGCCTCCCGCTGCTGTGAGCCTCCTGCCGCTGTGTACACCCCTAGTACTGTGTGCCATCAACCCAGTTCTGTGCCAGCCATGGTGTAGAAATTAGGGGAAAAGTGAGGAATGTGCTCTGGGAGTGATCGGCTATAGGTGACTGTGTTATTTTCTGCAGAGTCGCATCATGGCAGGAAGAAGTGATGGTGGTCAGTGCCGGATGAAGAGGAAAAGTGGAGATGAATAACTTCAACTAGAGACGTCACTGGTAAGTCAGTGTATTACATGTACACATTGCCGCCCCTTTAGCAGTTGAACTGCTCGGATCCGGGGTTGCTGTGGCTCGAGGGTCTCTGGACCCGGGGGCGTGCGGCCACTTCAATTGTAAAGAGGGAGTTATTTGCAAGGGAGAGTTCATGACACCACGTGGTAAGGGGAGTACCGCCGCTGCCCACGGGAGTACCCGTGTTAGATGGAGTGGGGCAGCCAGATGATGATCCCTCCACGGGTAGAGGAGACCCCGGGACTCTGGAGAAAAGTGGTGGATACTGTTGTGCAGGCTATGCAGGCAGGCAGGACACAGGGTGTGCAGTGTACTCACTCAGGTTGTGTAGACGTAGGTGCAATCATTAAGCAGACTCTGACACAGAAGTAAACCAAGTCTCTGGGTTTGGCTGCCACCCAGGCGAGCTCATCCGAGTATCTGTCCCCACTGATACTGCTTAGTGGTTCGGAGCCTGCCTCCATGCACAATTTTGTAGATTTTCCTAAGTGACCCTTCAGCCTAAAGCTGTCAGAGTCCCGCGCCCTATACTGATATAGTGAAGCTGTGCTCTCGATGGCTGACACTTGGACTTTCTGTAGGCCGCATAAGCTGGAAAGCTCTATTCCCCTTGTTGTGTTTGTGCCTTCGATCTCTGAGCTCTTGGGGAAAGTTCATAAAGAGACTATCCTCCACAGGTGAATTATCAGGTTGCGTGAAGCTACTCCCAGATCTAGGGTCCTGTACCCCACTGTGCTCGGTACCGGTCCAGTTACTGGACTCTCTGTGCTGACCGTTCTCCGAAACTAAGTCAGTACATCCTTTTCCAATACCCTGTGACCGGGTCTCCGACTCCTCTGGTCCCAGACCACCGTCTACGACCCATCCAAGGTCACACAGGGAGCTACAACTCCCTCAGCTCCTCATTTTCTGTGGGCTACTCTTGATCTGACTTCCTTCCTCCCACCAGTCTGCTTGAGCCCTAGGCGGGGGCCCTTTTCCAGCTAGACCACCCACTGGTGTGCCTGACAGGGTGTGGTGTGAGGTGTGGTTAGGATTTGAGTGCTGATGGAAGCAATACCAGTGTTTAGGAACCCAGAACCATAGAGGGTGAGTTCTGCACCATAGGAGACAGGGGTGCAGTTCCCTTTGACACCCTGATAGAGTCAGGGGCGTCACATACACACAAACACACACACTATACACTATATACACAGCTCCTGTGTATAATGTCACTGGTGATCACTGTATTACCTGTACACTGACACTATATACAGAGCTGTTGTGTATAATGGCACTGATGGTAATATTAGTGTTATTAGTATTGTGGTTTTTATTCATGAATGATCATTATTGTAGTATTATTCGGGCACTGTGTGGTGGTAATATGTGTTATGGCCACAGTGTGGTGGTATTTCTCTGTTGTATGTGGGATTATTTGGTCATTTATATGGTCTGGTCATAGTTGAGGTATTTCTTCCTGGTATGTAGTAATATTCGGTCATTATGTGCTCTGATTATGGTGTGGCGGTATTTCTCTCTTGTATATGGTTGTATTCGGTTACTATGTGGTGGTAATGTTATTGGTCATGGTGTGGCGGTATTTCTCTCTTGTATGTGGTTGTGTTCGGTTGCTATGTGGTGGTAATATGTTATTGGTCACTGTGTGGTGGTATTTCTCCCTTGTATGTGGTATTATTGGTCTTGATATAGTGGATTGTGTTGTGTCTGGAGGACATTTTTTCTCTCTATCAATAAAGGGAAGATTATTTCCAGTAGAGATTAAATACTTGAATGTTTAACCCCTCCCTGTCCTGTGACCATTACACTGTAGCAAATATGCTAAGTAATTGCCTATTCTAAGGCCACGTGCCCATGTTGAGTATTTGGTCAGTATTTTACATCAGTATTTGTAGCCAAAACCAGGGGTGCTAAAATCAGAGGAAAAGTCTAATAGAAACACCTTTGCATTTTTCACCCACTCCCAGTTTTGGCTTAGAAATACTGATGTAACAAACTGACCAAATACTGAATATGTGAACGAGACCTAATGATAAGTGATAACTTATTCATCTGTGGGGACCGATTGCTGGGACCTGCACCGATCCTACAACTTTTATCCCCTTGAAATTGGAGCTGATATCCGACTCGTCCCCTGATCCATTCATTCAATAAGTGATCACTTACCTCACCTGTGGATCGGTGATCACTTGTTTTCACCAAAGATCCCCCTTACTGCAAACTACTGTAACTGTACATCAGTTATTGTGTGTGCACAGGAGATGTGCAGGAGCCGCCTGTGCTTCACAGTCGATGCTAACAGGTATTTGTATATCGCTGTAAGGTGGGCCCCTGGAGTAAATTCCTCTGGTGGGCCCCAGACACACCAGTCCGACACTGGAGGTGGGGGAGGGTCAGACTGTCGGTGCTCATACCATACACTGCATCACATTGGTTTCCATGGCTGTTGTCCCAGAAGGAAGCCTCTTCTAAAGATAATGCATAAGAAAGCCTGCAAACAGTTTCCTGAAGACAAGCAGACATGGATTACTAGAACAAGGGCATGGAACAATGTCCTGTGGTCTGATGACACTAAGATAAAGTTATTTGGTCCAGATGGTGTCAAGCTTGTGTGACGGCAACCAAGTGAAATGCTGAAGCAGGGCATGATCCCCTCCCTTCAGAAACTGGACTGCAGGGCAGTATTCCAATATGATAACGACCCCAAACACACTTCCAAAATGACCCCTGCCTTGATAAATAAACTGAGGGTAAATGTGCTGAACTGTAGAAGCATCTGCAGACTTAAACCCTATTAAGCATCTGTGGGGCACAAGATCTCTAACCTCTACCTGCCCCGTGATGTCGTCATGGAGGATGGAAGAGAATTCCAGTGGCTACAGTGAAGCTCTAGAGATCTCCATGCCCAAGAAAGTGAAGGTAGTGCATGAAAATAATGGTGGCCACACAAAATATTGACACTTTGGGCACAATTTGGCAAAGAATCCAAAATTTCAGTTGAGTGGTGTAAGAAGCTTGTTGATGGTTATAGGAAGCGATTGATTGAAGTTATTTATTCCAAAGCATAAGCAACCAAATATTAAGTTGAGGGGGGCAACAATTTTGTCTGGCGCATTTTTTGGAGTTTTGTGTGAAATTATATCCAATTTGCCTTTTTTTCCTCTTTTTTTTGTTTTGTGTTGTTCCAATAATTGTGTAATTGCAATAATTTTCTGGGAGAATTTCAAAGGTGCCAACACTTGGCCATGACTGTATTTGTTCCTGTACAGACTGAGTCATTGTGCTGTTATATTCCATAGTTTGTTTAAAGACTGAACAACATTACTGCGATAATCCAAAATTTGTATCTCTTTAGATGACTAATATTACTAGATAATCCATAATTTGGATGTCTGAAGATGACTAATATTACTAGATAAGCCATAATTTGGATGTCTGAAGATGACTAATATTACTAGATATTCCATAATTTGGATGTCTGTAGATGACTAATATTAGTGATATCATCCATAATTTGTATTTCTGTAGAATAGTATTACTATGATAATCCATAATTTGTATCTGAGTAATATTATTGTGAAACCCCATAATTTGTAGCCAGTATACAAAGCGTTGCCTGATTTCCCTCTTGACTTCGTGCTTTCTAATAAAATGATTGTATACACGGCCAGAAATGAGTGAGTGAAGGAGCGGGAGGGTCTGGGTGATCTGTCTAATGAATAAATCAGTGGCAATAATTAAATGTGAAAATGAATAAACAGCTGAATAACTGAATTTATGGGGTTGTTTAAACAGTGCAGGATGTTCTGTACATGGCAGCGTGCCACATCAATGCTGTTAACATAATCAATAGCAAGAAGGCGGCAATGATCTCTGATGCAGTAGAAGCACCAACCCTGGTGCGGTGTCGGTAGGTATGATTCCCCTACAGTAGACTTCATTTAATATAATGTCCGCCTAGATCCAGGAACAATAAGGTTTCTAAAAAAAAACCTATAAAATATATAGATAACATTCCGATATACTTTGTAGAGACAAATAGAAAGGCATAAATGGAGAACCTTGAACTTTGTATCAAGATCTCCACCATGGCTTTTATTTGCCTTTTGGAAACCCATTAGCTATAGGATTTGAATATAACCTGGGTGATGACCTCTTATACCCAAACTTGGCTACTTTTAAGCAGTTCCATTAGACAGATTATGAGAAATGATACGATTAGCAGCAGTATTAGCATGTCCCACCACTTTATTTTGGTTTATACCTTCAAAACACCATTCACAATCACAAGTCCTGCAAGTGTCCATTTCATCACAACACAAAATGAATTAAGACTCCCAACATAATTAGGAAAAACTAATTTTGCAGTCCTGAGTCTTGGTGCCCAAGTAAGAGCCAACTCCATGTAATAGTAAAATAGAACTTGGTACTCAAGTAAGGTGAAATAACATAGAATTTATTAGGATAATCCAAACCAACATCATCACATCAGTACAAACATTTCAATCCTGAGCATGGACCTTCAGTGTGCAAAGGTTAAGGATTAGAGCAGCCACAAAGAGAGCTCTCCCTGAGGCTGCTCTAATGCGGGCGTCACACGAGACGATCTATCCTGCGATATGTCATCGGGGTCACGGTTTTGGTGATGCACATCCGGCATCGTTTACGACGTCGTCTCGTGCGACACCTACGAGTGACGCAGAACGTTCGCAAATAGTGTATCATTGACACGTCGCTCATTTTTAAAAAGTTTTCTATGCGCCGGTTGTTCATCGTACCCGGGGCAGCACACATCGCTCAGTGTGACACCCCGGGAACGATGAGCACAGCTTACCTGCGTCCCGCAGCTCCCGCGGGCTATGCGGAAGGAAGGAGGTGGGCAGGATGTTTATGTCCCGCTCATCTCCGCCCCTCCGCTTCTATTGGTCGGCCGCTGTGTGACGTTGCTGTGACGCCGAACGTCCCACCCATCTCCGCCCCTCCGCTTCTATTGGCTGGCCGCTGTGTGTGACGTTGCTGTGACGCCGAACGTCCCACCCCCTTCAGGAAGTGGATGAGCGCCGTCGCTCAGCAGGTAAGTATGTGTGACGGCGGTTCAACGACTTTGTGCGCCACGGGCAACTAATTGCCCGTGATGCACAAACGACGGGGGTGGGTACGATCACTCGTGCGATCGCACGATAGATCGTATCGTGTGATGCCTGCATAAACCTTATCATTTGCACATCAATGAAGATCCATGCTCAGGACTGAAATGTTTGTACTGATGTTGGTTTGGATTACCCTAATAAATTCTATATTATTTCACCTTACTTGAGTACCAAGTTCTATTTTCCCCAAATAATTAGAGACCCCAAACTAATCCTAGTATTTGGAGACCAGTCATGAAAATAAGTATGGATTCTAGTCGGATCCTAAAATATTTTCTGAACCTATCTTAGGCCTACAGTAGGAAGACATAACCCAAAATGCTTTTAGACCTCAGACCAACCCCTTACTTCACACCTTTCTTAGCTTTTATGGCATGCAATCTTTCTCATTCCCAGATGATGTGTACAATGTTCTTACAATCGGGCCAAGAAAGAAGTATTTATCAGACTAAGGGGTACTTTGCACGCTGCGACATCGCAGGCCGATGCTGCGATGCCGAGCGCGATAGTACCCGCCCCCGTCGCAGCAGCGATTTCCTTGTGATAGCTGCCGTAGCGAACATTATCGCTACAGCAGCTTCACATGGACTCACCTGTCCTGCGACCGTCGCTCTGGCCGGCGACCCGCCTCCTTGTTAAGGGGGCGGGTCGTGCGGTGTCATAGCGACGTCACACGCCAGGCGGCCAATCGGAGCGGAGGGGCGGAGATGAGTGGGATGTAAACATCCCGCCCATCTCCTTCCTTCCGCATATCCTACGGAAGCCGCAGTGGCGCCGGTAGGAGATGTTCCTCGCTCCTGCGGCTTCACACACAGCGATGTGTGCTGCCACAGGAGCGAGGAACAACATCGGACTGTCGCGTCAGCGTAATCATGGTTACGCCGACGCTGCAGCGATGATACGATTACGACGCTTTTGCGCTCGTTAATCGTATCATCGAGCCTTTACACACTGCGACATCGCATGCGATGCCGGAAGTGCGTCATTTTTAATTTGACCCCACCGACATCGCACCTGCGATGTCGTAGTGTGCAAAGCCCGCCTTAGTGTCAAGATGTGGCGCATGCTCAGTGTGGACTCTATTAAATGTCTATGGGACTTCCAAAATTAGCAGAGCACTGTACTAACTTTCTCCATTGTCCCATAGACAATGAATGGAGTGGAGATTGAGCCTGTGCACCTGTGCTTGTGCTCCACAAAAGAAAGGACTTCTGCAGAGCCAGGATCCAGATCCCGTTCTTAAGATCACTGGGGGTTACAATAATCAGAGCCACGGCAATCAGTAAATTTCTTCTATCCTATTGATGGTATCTAACTTAGGAGTTTGGAGATAAGCCTTTAATGTTTTTTAAGAAATCCACCTAATTTCTTATCACTGATGATTACAGATCTTTTATTAACCCTCCTCTACATAGAAATCATATTTACATGTTTCTGTATACTTACTGTGGTTGTGTACGCAGCTTCAGGGTCATCTTCTAACACCCTTGAAAGTCCAAAATCTGAAACTTTGCACACCAAGTTGCTGTTCACAAGGATATTCCTGGCAGCTAAATCCCGATGAACATATCCCATGTCAGAGAGGTATCTCATCCCCGAAGCAATTCCTCGTAACATGCCCACCAACTGGATGACTGTAAAATGGCCATCGTGTTTCTGCAAAATGAAGAATAAAGAAAATCATGTTACAATGTAGCAAATCCATTTAGAGTCTGTTTTTACCAATGTAGAAAATCGTATAACAGCAGTAGCAAATGCAGTGACATGTCTCGGAGGCATTTCAGTAAATCTACAATGAAAAAAGGGTGAAGGGGGGAAGAGGTTAATTTAGCCAGAAGAAAATCTGTTACAGAATAAATCTGCTGTACATGGGGGTTATTCTTCTTTAAATAGGCAGTTTTGGGAAGGTTTCTCTTTACAAGTTGTGACATTTTTACTCACTCCATGTGATGGTGGTTACTCACTTTGCATGCTATGCGCGGTAGCACACAGGAAACACAATTCATTTACAAAGTCCAGCAGGTTTAATAACATCCCAAAAACCTCACTCCGGGGACATAACACCCATGGTTTTCAAATCCTTTTGACTGGTGGTTCGCCCACTCAGGTTCAGATACCACTTTTCCATTGCAGTATCCAAGTGGAGGTATCTCAGCCCAACTCACTGATCTCAGTCAGATGAAGCAAACCCTTTCTTTCATCAGAGGTTTTCTTCTAGAGGTGTCATCACCTCTACACACGGTCCCAGTTAGGACACACAAATCCTCTCTTCCTCAGAGGACTCTTTCAAGAGGCTTCATACAGCCTCCCCACACTGACTGCCATGTGCCAAACAAACAGCCTCAGTATGCCAACTGAGACACACCCATGGGTGGAGGTATGTAGATAGCCAGACCCATCCATCTCTCCAGCTATCTGTAAACCTGGCCCTGTGAATACTTTAACAAAAACATGTAACAGTACCAAAACGGACCTCCAGGTATACACTACTTCTTTGTTACATAGCGGTCATTTACAATGTAGCCAACTTACAAAGCTTACAAAATTACAAGATTTGATTAATAAAAAAATGCATTTCCTGTTTTTCACCAACGCTATTACCACTACAGCAATCCACTCTCTAATCAACACAACTGATTTTGTATCAAAAATATGATCCCCTGTGATCAGATTATAATGATTTTTCAGGTGGAAAGTGGCTGATCCAGATGGAGTTTAGAGATTTAAGTAAAAGGAAACATAATGGGAGATTCATGTTGCCAGAACCATGAGTAGCATGAATCAGACACTGGATGCCAGGGGTGATAAGGTCCCACCAGTAACATCCACTGTGGGGCCACTGTAGGAGCAAATATTACATTACCCTAAAGCCTGCTTTAGACCTTTCAATTTCGCATACGATATTGTATGCGATGTGACCCGCCCCCATCGTATGTGCGGCACGTTAAATTTTTTGACCGTGCCGCACAATCGATTAAAAGCTGTCACAAGTACTTACCCGTCCATACGACCTCGCTGTGGGCGGCGAACATCCACTTCCTGGAGTGGGAGGGACGTTCGGCGTCACAGCGACATCACGCGGCAGCCGGCCAATAGAAGCGGAGGGGCGGAGATGAGCGGGATGTAAACATCCCGCCCACCTCCTTCCTTCCGCATTGTTGGCGGGAGCCACGGACGGAGGTAAGCTGTTGTTCAATGTTCCCAGGGTGTCAAACAATGCGATGTGTGCTGCCTCGGGAACATTGCACAACCGCACGTTCAATTTATGAGGAATGAATGACGTGCATGCGATGAACGGATTTTCGTTCAATCGCCATTGCACGGAAGTTTTACACGCTACAATCATACTTACGATGCCGGATGTGCGTCACATACGACGTGACCCCGCCGACACATCGTAAGATTTATTTTAGTGTGTAAAGCGCCCTTTAGTCACAAATGTATCTTTGCTTCTAGATAAAAATAATCTTGCTGCTTTGTTGAATGATTTATGAGATGCCTGCTTGATCTGTACATAGTAAATAAAGATTATTTTGAAAGGTACTGCTTATGTAGGAGGGTAGGACTGCACAGGGGTCCATCATGGGTATCACTTGTTCTCTGGTGGACCAGTCCAAGTCTTTTTGCTGTGTAATTTTGCACTTGTGCATGTTTTATTCTGAAATGTCATAAATATCATACTTTTAAAAGCTATCTGGGAGACTCATTTGTCTAAAGTATTGGGGTAAAGCCGAAGGAACCTGCCTAGTCATCTGAGATGCATAGTTGCCGGGCGGCTCTTCAAAGTACGTTTTCCCTGAGATACCACCGCTGTTAAAGTAAAAAAAAAAACACAACGGTAACTAAAATAATGTGATATTGACAAAGGTGCTATTCAAGTAATTTATAATAAAGTTTTTTTAGTTAAATAAAAAGTAATTTTCAATTAAATTTACTTCATATCAACTAATGAAAATCAGACTTTGCTTTTGAATTGTGGTTGAACAAAAAATGTTTTAAAAAGAACCTAATGAAAATGGTCTGGGCAAAAATGATGTGTCACTAGTGCCCAAGGAACACAGGGTAACCTATGCTGGCCGTAAAGGCTGGGGCCCCTGTGCTCAACCTCACATCAGGAGGTACCCTTGAAGGTAGGGAGGTACAGGCCCCCAACCTGGCCCTATCTTCTGTCCTTCTCCCTGATGGTAAGACCCCTTTCCACAACCCACCAGGGGGGGGGAAAGGGCAAGAGCAGAAGTCAACAACCCCATCAACAAATAAAGACTAACAGGGGTAAGAATGACAACTCATACACACGGCAACCACACACAAAGGAGCCACTAAAAGTGCACAAGGGGAAACAACATAAAAGGGGTCAGTAAACGGACTACAGGGTAATTTCCAAACCATAAAACCAGCACACCACAAACTGCTGCAGCCTGCACCAATGCTGCAGCCCACAAAACAACACCACTCCACCTGGCCAAACTTCCAAATGAATGAAAATAACCAACACCCTCTGCTGAAAGTAGAGGATATATATAGAATCTGGGTGTGGTCCAAACTGGAAACACCTGACCAGAAGTCAGGAGCTGCTAGAGGGTAAACTGACATTAACCCTCTCCTCCCTAAAGGAAAAATAATTCATTTAATCAGAGTCTCACACGGTAAAGTGAGACTCTGACCCAGAACATGTCACTAAACTCTGCAACAGACAGAAGACTGTGACATGATTGCACAGCTCAAGAAGATTGAAAATAGTTTGACAATAGCAACACCTTAAAATACAATGTGTCCTGTAATTAGCATCACAGGTGTCAACAAACTTGTAATCAGTCAGCTTGCCTGTTTAAAGGGTGAAAAGTAGTCACTGTGCTGTTTGGTATCATGGGATGTACCACACTGAACATGGACCAAAGAAAGCTAAGGAGAGAATAGTCTCGGGAGATTAGAAAGAAAATTATTTATAAATATGTTAAAGGTAAAGGCTTTAAGACCATCTCTAAACAGCATGATGTTCATGTTACTATAATTGAACATATTATTCAGAAGTTTGAGATCTGTCGTACTGTAGCCATCCTCTCCAGACATGGCTGTAGGAGGAAAACTGATGTCAAATTGAAGAGATGGATAGTAATCATAGAGCCCAGAACAACTTCCAAAGGTAGCAGACGTGGACTCCAAGGTCAAGGTACATCAGTGTCAGATTTCTCCATCCGTCATTGTCTTGACCAAAGTGGACTTCAAGGGAGAAAATTACTGTTTAAAACAAGTCCTAAAAATGCGAGACTAGAATTTGCCAAAATGCATATTGAGAAGCTACAAAGCATCTGGGAGCATGTCCTTTGGGCAGATGAGACAAAACTGCTCTATGTTCATAGACACAAAAATGAAGGATAGAATGAAAAGAACACGGTCCTTACTGTGAGACATTGAGGAGGCTCTGTTATGTTTTGGGGCTGCTTTGCTGCTTCTGTCACAGGGTGTCTTGAATCTGTGCAGGAAACAATGAAATCTCAAGACTATCAAGGGATTATAGAGAGAAATGTGCTGCCCAGTGTCAGAAAGCTTGGTCTCAGTCGCAGCTCAACCTCACAAATATTACCCCGCTTGCCACCGCACCAGGGCAATAGGAAGAACCGGGTTCAGCACCAGAATTGGCACATCTGATGGATGCACCATTTCTGGGGTGGCTGCAAGCTGCTAATGTTAGGCTAGAAAGGGCAAAATAACCATGACCCCTCCCACCCTAATAATATCAGCCCCCAGTTGTCTGCTGCACCTTGGTTGGTTTTAGTAAAATAGAGGGATCCAAAGTCATTTTTTTTCTTTTAAAAAGTTAAAAATAAGCGTGGGATCCTTTCTATTTTTAATAACTGGCAAAGCCTGCAGCTGCTGTTGTTCCTGTGCTGGATATGAAAATTGGGGGGGACACCATGTAATTTTTTTTTTTTTTAAATTAAAAAATAAAAATGCTGCAAAACAGCTGGCCAAGCTAGCTAGCTTTATATCTATTGAGCTTTTCTATCTGTTCTTTCTGTCTATTTTATACGCTTTCTTATTTTTTCAATCTATCTATCTATTCTATCTAATCTGTTCTATCTATCTATAATTTTTCAGGTTTTGCCCATCTTTTACACATTAACACTAGAAGTCCCAGAAATTTCAAGCTCCCCCCTGAAGTCCCGAAAGAGGGTCAAATGACCCTTAGTCCAAACTGAATAAAACTAACTAGAAATTAAATGGCTAAACTCAATGGAAAACAACAACCTCCTGTGGTGCGACAGTAATGGCCTTAATTACAGAACAATAGACGGTGATTATAGGGTGTTAGCTAAAATCCTTCAGGTCATTCGACCTGTCTCTGGGTTCCAAAGGTAGAAATGTTAAATGACCCCTCTCTGGGACTTCTAGTGTTAAACCATTTATTTCAGTATCAGGCATTTTTTACCGATACCAGTCACACGGATGTCACATGTATGACACACGGATGACCATACCGGTACATGTGGCTTGCACCTGTTAAAACGCAGACGTCTGAAAGGTGCCTTAGTATGATGTTGAGCTCTTTTTCCCATGAAAATAAAAACATGGGTTTAAAGAAGGCTACAGGGGAAATAAGACGGGAATATATGATATTGACACTTTTAGGTGCGGATTACATGCGTTTTTGTTGCATTTATGCTGCGGTAATGCACTAAAAATACATGTGCTTGTTTAAACCTGTGGAAATTGCACATTTAATTGAAGTCTATGTGGAAATTTTGCACATAAAACTCAGCATACCCACAAGCAAAACTGATATTGGAAAACCACACGACAGGTGAGTTTCTGCAGCGTTAAGACCAAGCACCGTGGGCAGGAGGTTTCTATCAATCCCATCCACTCTGCTTGAACTGTAAAACGCTGCCTTTTTGATGCAGCCAAAATATGCGGCATCAAAAACCATGATAAAAACCAATCGTGGTAACATAACCATATATTGCAGTATTATCTGACTGTTCGGGGAATTGTGACTCTACACCTTCTCCATTTTCATCATCATGTTGGTTTCAGACAATCAATATCAGACAAGGGGTGTTGTGGTTGGGTACAATTTGTATTATCACTGACAGAACTGCAATTATCATTTCTACAAAGCTGCAGATGTCAAGGAATCAATCACTTTGTCAGAATTTATGATCAGAAGGAATAAGAAGTCTAGCTGCGGCATGTTATCATCCAACAGCGAGGAGTCGGAGGCTCTGTACGACACAATCATTCATTTATCCAGCATATTAGATCATATCTGTCATCAGAATATTTTGCCTTTAGAGAGCAGCATATTATACTTACAGGTGAGATCGGCCATTATACCAGCATAGCATTAATATTCTGATATTTGTAAGATATTGGCCAAACTAGACTACAGCACTTCTCATGTGCTCATGAGTGGAGCGTTCCTCTGCCGCTCCCTATCACCTCCCACTCATCAACAGTGTCAAAAGCTGTGTATCTGCCTGTAAGTATTTTTTTTGTCCCTTGGCAGACTTGTCTCTACAAGACAACGTAATAGGTGGGCAGTGCCCCCTGATGTAAATATGCTATGTCTTTTGTATATACTGATGAATATTATAAATGCCTTTGTTGATATTTAAGTGTTTTTTTTTAGCAAAGAATATGTTTCGGATGTAGCAGAGTTAGGACTGTCTATTCAGTTAGCGAATGTTGCCATCTAGCGGTCAGGTTAGCCAGTGGTAAAATGACTTTTAGAACAGAGGTTAGATAAGATAAGGTAAAGGTAGTGAATGGGAGGAATGACAGATGGCAGGGCGGATGGCTAGATGAGGGAATTCCAGAGGAAGGCAGTCGAGTAGCGGGTTCAAAGTGAGAGGACATGGCCTTGATGATTTAGCCAGTGAGGGAACCTTGAGGTGTCCTCTGGAGATCCAGAGTCTATAGCTTACTCCAGCGGACTTAGGCGGGCTTTGCACGCTGCGACATCGGTAACAATGTGTTACCGATGCTGCAGCGATAGTCCCGCCCCCGTCGCACGTGCAATATCTAGTGAAAGCTGCCGTAGCGATTATTATCGCTACGGCAGTTTCACACGCTCATACCTGCCGTGCGACATCCCTCTGGCCGGCGACCCGCCTCCTTCCTAAGGGGGCGGGTCGTGCGGCATCACAGCGACGTCACACGGCAGGCGGCCAATTGAAGTGGAGGGGCGGAGATGAGCAGGATGTAAACATCCCGCCCACCTCCATCCTTCTCATTGCAGCCGGCGGCAGGTAAGGTGAAGTTCCTCGCTCCTGCGGCTTCACACACAGCGATGTGTGCTGCCGCAGGAGCGAGGAACAACATCGCACCTGTCGCTGCACCGGCATTATGGAAATGTCGGAGGCTGCAGCGATGATACAATAACGACGCTTTTGCGCTCGTTCATCGTATCATCTAGGATTTACACACTATGACATCGCAAGTGACGCCGGATGTGCGTCACTTTCGATTTGACCCCACCGACATCGCACCTGCGATGTCGTAGTGTGCAAAGCCGCCCTTAGAGAATCATGTGGCTAGAGAAGCTGATGGGGCCCAAAATGGACAAAAGTGTGAGTATTAGGGGGAAGAAGGCACAGATCCCAGAGTATCGAGGGTGAGGTCCGAGATAGCGGGGGACAGACCGAAGAGTAGTACCCCACAGAGAGAAAGTAAGGCCATGTCTGTCATAACGGTGTGAAAATGAAGAAGACTGGTTAGTCAAGTCAACTCTGTGTCTTACTATCTGACAGCCTTGACGATTGACAGCAGGGGTGGTGAGCACCAGCCCAAGGCAGCAAGTAAGTGCCATGCACCCAACCCAAAGACATGTCCACACACAGAGTCTCATTTGCAAAAGAGAGTGGAGCCGGCTTACTGCACCAACAATACAAAAACATTTACTTTTTAAAGGGAACCTGTCAGGTAATTTATGTGTTCTAACATACAAGCAGGGTGATGTGTGGCCTAGTTACCTCTCCTACCCATCCCTGTGTTTTAATATTGTGTAATGTGCATGTATAAAAATATGTTATATTACTTATGTGTACCCTATGTAAATGAGCAGGGGCTCTAGCCCCATGGGCGTCGCATCACCTTGTGGGCGTTTGCATGTTTTCCGTGGTATCACGATCCTGTGGGAGTGATACCATGGATTTACATGAGCGATGTCCCGTTGCTCCTTGAAATCCCGCACGTGCGTGTGACGCCCTGGGCAAGCCAGGGGTCACAGGTCATGACACCACCACACCCTACACCCCGGATAGGTACACCGAAGCTACCCGAAAATCCTTGTTGCCTTCCTCCAGGGGCTGATGTTCACACCAGGGGGTGGGCCAGGCGGTTGGCTCCGCCCACCGAGGAGTTCACAGCCCTGGAGGTGGGAAAACCAGGCAGATCAGTTTAGGGAGAGGAAGAGTTAAGAGTGAAGTGGTAGAGGAGCAAGTGAGAGGAGTAAAAGTGGAAGAGAAAGTGACAGTTGAGAAAGCCTGAAGTTGGTCCGGGTGTGTGCCTCGGACTGAGACAGCAAGGTCAGCAGACGGCGGTGACCGTCTGCAGGAGAGGCTGATCGGAGGTTGCCGAAAGGACCGTGGACGGGCGGTGGCCCGGCGGTACCGGAGCGGTATACGAAGAGAAGCCAGCACCATTGGCAGGGGCCTTTCGGATCCCGGCAAGGCTAGGAGTCACCGTGAATTTGCCAAATCCGTCAGTGAAGGGGACCTCCTGGGTCTCCCAGCAACCAAGTCCCGATTGAAGGCAACAGTCCAACCGTTAGAGAGAGACACCGCCACCGCCAAGGCACCAGTTTCTCAGGGCCAGCACCTGCGGACAAAGAGGGGCTCCTCCGGCGCATATCCAAGCCGGGGAGCGGGTTACCGGTGGGAACCCATCGCTACCAACATAGACTTAGGTGCAGGAAAAGGGACCGTCACCGTCAACTACTGGGGAAAAGCAACAGCAGCCGTCCGTGGGAACCGTCTTTCCAGCCGTGTGTTTTATCGAGAACTGTGTCACCGTTTCAGGCTGAGTGAGTACCACAGTGCCGTGAGGCACAGCGCTGCCCCCGCGTCCCTGCACCCTACCAAGCCCTGCACCGGCCCTGCCATCCAGCTTCCCCCACCTCATCACTGGGCCCCGGGACAACCACCCCCTACCCACGGAGGGGAGAACTAACAACTTTGCTGCTCCCAGTCACCGCTCCCGGGATCCCCATACAGAGCAGCGGTGGTGTCCACACAATCACCACAACCGTGGGTGGCGTCACGGACAATAAACTATCCCAAAAACCAAACCCCTTTTCACTCACGGGCGAGGAGCGCCGCTCGAGACCCCAGGATCCGGCCCATCGCTCGAGCCACCGAGCAGCAGCAGGCCGCTGCAGCAGCGGCGGCCGGACCCGAGCAGTAGGGAGAGCGCGGCGTCCCCTCCTCCGCCCGCGACATGCGCACTTACCATTCCCGCAGCCTTGTTATCTGGGTGCTTGCTGCTTGTCTTCAGACGCGCACTGCACATGCTCAGAAGACTCCTGCGGTTTCGGTCATTCACAGTGCGCATCTGAAGACGAGAACCAAGCACCCGGATAACAAGACTGCGGGAATGGAAGTATGCACGCGCATGCGCGGGATCTCCAGGAGCTGACTATAACGTCGCTCAAGTAAATCCATGGTATCGTACCCACAGGGGCGTGATACCACGGAAAACATGCAAACGTCCATAGGCCGATGTGATGCCCATGGGGTTAGAGCCCCTGATCATTTACAGAGGGTACACATAAGTAATAAAATATATTTTTATACATGCACATTACACACTATTAGAACACAGGGATGGGTAGGAAGGGGTTACTAGGCCACACATCACCCTGCTACTAGGTTAGAACACGTAAATTACATGACAGGTTCCCTTTAAAATGAATGTGGCCCTATCACTGCTGATCATCGCGTGTTTGGTTCTCTTTGCTCCTGCAGCCAGATGATAATTCTACAATTCACTGGCAGCACAATATGGGCAAAGACATAATTTAAGTACAGGCTGGCCCATCAGAGTGGGATCTGCCCCTACAGAAGGGATCTTGATTGTAGCGCAAAAGCAGGAAGGCATCTACTTCTGCTATGATATCCATATACCTATTAGCATTTATACTCAGAGGTTAATGTTGGAGGATAACCTCTTTAAAGGGAATCTGTAACTAGGATTTTGCCACCTAATCTGAGAGCACCATGATTTTGGGGCAGAGACCCTGATTCCAGCAATGTGTCACTTACTGAGCTGCTTGATGTAGTTTGGATAAAACCAGTGTTTCATTAGCAGGAGATTATCACAAAAGGACTAGTAAACCTGTTACCATGTAGTTATTCATATTCATCAGCTAGCTATAGCAAGCAGCCCAGTAAGTGACATATCACTGGAATCAGGGTCTCTGCCTCTGCATCAGGTTGCTGTCAGAATGGGTAGTAAAACAGTGGTGATAAATTCTCTTTAAGCATTATATAGCGCATCAGTTTTTTTCTTCTACAGTAGCAGTTGAAAATTCAGTCGGATGTGTGTATGCTTCAGCTGGCAATAAGGCAGTTGGTCGATCATTTATCTCTCCGGTCACCCCACCCTCATACACACACACACACACACACACACACATACACACACACGCTTAGCTTGGCCAAGAAAATGGAAGCAACTAAGGCTACTTTCACACTTGTGTTGTTTTAACACTGTCAAGTCTGTTGTTGCAACGCAACAATGGATCCGTTGTTTTTTAGATGTCAACTGACGCAACGGATGTGTTATTTCACAAGATTCCGTTCACAAGAATCCTGTGAAAAACTGATCCGTCACATCCGTTAAATCCATTGTGCGTCCATTTTTTGATGGATCCGTCGTGATCCGTTTGTGTTTGGGACATCCCAGTGGGTGTGCCTAACATGTTGGGCATGCTCAGTAGAGCATGACGGAATCCAGCACTGGATTCTATCGTGTGACGGATTACGACGGAATCCAGCATTATAGACATCCATTATAGCTTGTGATGGATTGCGACGGACACCTGCAAAGTCTGTTTTTTTGCAGCTCCAAAAAACGTTACATTCAGTGTTGCTCCCACCTGATGGTCAGTCAGTAAACGACTGTTCCGTCACGTGGCGGATGCAACGCAGGGCCATCCGTCGCAATCCGTCGCTAATAGAAGTCTATGGGGAAAAAACGGATTAGTGCAAAATATTTTGATACCATAATTCCTCAAGGTGACGGATGCAAAACAACGCAAGTGTGAAAGCAGCCTAACTGAAAGATACCAGAAGTCTTCCCTGAGAACCTGGAAAAAAAATGACTGGGCATGATATTTGCCATCAGGGGAGAGTCAGGAGTCAGGAGCCCCCATACATAGCAGAAAGCTGACTGATCCCAGTGGGTATGGCTGACATTCATCTAATGTGTTTGACCTGCTTTAGCAATGTGACTTTTTTGGATTAACCAAGTGTTTCCTATTATTGGGGACTCTGAACTTAAGAAGAGTGGGATCTCATATTAACAGGCAGGTGACAAATTGAGCCACACATGCACACAAGATTTCTCCCGTGCCTCCCCCATACTCTGGAATGCTCTACCTCTACACATCAGACTCTCGCCTACCTTGACAAGCTTCAAAAGGAACCTGAAGACCCACCTCTTCTGACAAGCCTACAACCTGCCGTAACCCTCAGTCTGATATAGCGCCGCACAACCATCTCTACCCTAACCTACTGAATCCTCACCTATCCCTTGTAGACTGTGAGCCCTCACGGGCAGGGACCTCTATCCTCCTGTACCAGTCTGTGTCTTGTATTGTTTATGATTATTGTACTTGTCTCTATTATGTATACCCCCTTCACATGTAAAGCGGCATGGAATTGATGGTGCTATTGTGACGCCCTGGCAAAACCAGGTAGTCACAAATAGGCCCCCGCATTGCACCATTACCCCCCACTAGGAAACATACAGCCAAACAGAAAACCCTAGTCACCCCCCCTTAGGGAAAGATAGACACACCAGTGGGCATGACCAGACGGTTGGGACACGCCCACCAAGTGGTCCAGACAGCCCGGGGCGGAAAGCAAAGCAGATTAGTCTGAAGTTCAGTTTGGAGAGGAGTGTGGGCTGGAGCTAAGTGTAGCTCCAGCAGGCAAATTCAAGTTGAATGATACCAGGGTTGGAGCGCTGGTGCCACTGGCTAGGAGGCAGACAGTGGTCTCCATCAGCAGGAGACGAGAAGACGGCTCAGCAGAAGTGAGGTGGACCGGGACAGGGTTGTAGCCCGCCGGTACTGACACGGGGAATCGACCCGGAAACCGTAGCACAAAGGGGGGTACTCAGACCCTGAAGCCAGAACCCGGAACCAAGTGGACTGGTTAATTGACCGAATGAGGCCAGGCCTTGAGGCCCTGTCCCACCCAAAGTCCCTCATAGAAGACAACAGCCCACCGATAGGGATAAGAGGTCACCGCCAGGGCCCATAGATCCCACGGGCCAGTGTCTGCGGGCACAGCTCCTTAGGCTACATCCAGCCGGGAGCGGACTCCTGAGTTTCACACTGGGAAAGTCCACCTTACACAAACAGTGCAGAGGAAAAGGATAGAGACCACCAGCCGGGTGGGGGACCCAAATGCAAATGCCAGCTGCGGCACCGGCCACCATCACCTTGGTTTACCAGAGACTTGTGTGGTTTATTAACAGTGAGTACACCAACACTCCCTGCGATCGCTATCCCCTGCACCGAGACACCGGGTCCCGGGGCCACCATGCCTTCCCACGGAGGGGTTAACAACTTGCTGCACAACATCTCCCCCGGGTGCCCCATAACAGTAGCGGTGGTGTCCCCCACCTCACCACACACCGTGGGTGTCATCACGAACTTACTACGGCCTAGCCCGTACATCTACGTCCCCCCATTTATTCGGCGTGTCCACGAGACCCCCGGGTCCGGAGACCCTCGAGCCACCACCCCTGAACGCCCGGATCCGAGCAGAACCGGCTGCTGACACGGGGGCGGCACACTATAATAATTATTAATAATAATAATTGTTTGTACACGTGTGATATTGGGGCTTAAACTGTTGACGAAAACAGACTTTGGCGTCTCTGAACTGTCCGACTATTCATTGTGATGACGAATTGGAAATAGGTCTCAGCAGACATCAATAGTGATGTCATAAACTTACTTTTCTAAGTCCCTGCTTTATCCCCCAATTTCAGTCACAATTGCAATGGACTTCTTGACTTGACTGGCAGAGATATTGTACTGATGACCACCCAGTCAGGAAGAGGGACAGTAGTTCTGACTGTTCAAGGTGCCCCAGTGACCGGCTAATTAGGTGACCCATCGAAAGACAGAATTGGCAGCCAGTGGTCTCAGTTCCCTGTTTGCTGTACCCCTTAAACTCAAAGATCAGATTCCCATTGTGGGGCATAAATTTGGACCCTAATATTTATGTTAGTGTGACGCCCTGGGCAAGCCAGGGGTCACAGGTAATGACATCACCACACCCTACACCTTGGCTAGGTACACCTAAGCTAGACCAGAAATCCTTGTTGCCTTCCTCCAGGGGCTGATGTCCACACCAGGGGGTGGGCCAGGCGGTTGGCTCCGCCCACCGAGGAGTTCACAGTCCTGGAGGCGGGAAAACCAGGCAGATAGAGAGTGGAAGTTGAAGATGAGTTTAGGAGTTGAGTGGTAAAGGAGCAAGTGTGAGGAGGAAAGTGACAGAAGTAGAGCCTGAAGTTGGTCCGGGTGTGTGCCCCGGACGGAGACAGCAAGGTTAGCAGACGGCGGTGACCGTCTGCAGTGGAGGCTGATCGGAGGTTGCTGAAAGGACCATGGACGGGTGGTGGCCCGGCGGTACCGGACCGGTATACAAAGAGAAGCCAGCACCATTGGCAGGGGCCTTTCGGATCCCGGCAAGGCTAGGAGTCACCGTGAATTTGCCAAATCCGTCAGTGAAGGGGACCTCCGGGTCTCCAAACAACTAAGTCCCGATTGAAGGCAACAGTCCAACCGTATGAGAGAGACACCGCCACCGCCAAGGCACCAGTTTCTCAGGGCCAGCGCCTGCTGGCAAAGAGGGGCTCCTCCGGCCCATATCCAAGTCGGGGAGCGGGTTACCGGTGGGAATCCATCGCTACCAACATTTCACAAGGTGCAGGGAAAGAGACAGTCACCGTTAACTACCGGGGAAAAGCAACAGCAGCCGTCCGTGGAAACCGTCTTTCCAGCCGTGTGTTTTACCGAGAACTGTGTCAACGTCTCAGGCTGAGTGAGTACCACCGTGCCGTACGGTACAGCGCTGCCCCCGTGACCCTGCACCTCACCAGACCCACACCCGGCCTGCCATCCATCCCTACCCCATCACCGGGCCCCGGGACAACCAACCCCCTACCCACGGAGGGGAGAAATAACAACAAAGCTGCTCCCTGTCACCGCTCCCGGGATCCCCATACAGAGCAGCGGTGGTGTCCACACAATCACCATGACCACTGAGGAAGGATTCTCCGGTCGTGATGGTTAGTATACCCAACTTAACCTAATAAATAACACACCGACTGCATGTGACTTGGTTAAACAAATTGGCCACAGCAGCCTTTATTACCTATTATTAACATTCTAACACAAGGGGGCGCCGTCCAACGGGCGACCCCAAACAAATAATAGGTAACACATAAATAATAACAGTACATGTAACCCCATGTAGGCCCGGTCCAGAAACCACTTCCTCCACCAATATCCCTGGCCGCAACACTCCGACCCAGAGATGAGGTATTAATCACCCCGTGGATTAATACCCCCCAAACCTTGCAGAACCCCGTGCCTGCAATTTACCGGAACCCGGAGACACCATACCAAGACAGTGCCTCTCAGTCCAGCCACCAATCCCTTACAACCGCCTCTGGACCAGACCTACCCCCGCTGCTGCGACAGAACATACGACTCTTTTTAACCTGTATTCCCTTTTTTTTTTTTTAAAAAACTGCATCATTCCATTTTCTCATTTTGTTTTCACTTTTTTTTTTTTTTTTTTTAAAAAAAAAACCAAAACATAGCCAAAACGAACTCGCAAAACACAAGGGCGGGTGGGCGGGAATCCTTTGCTGTCCGGAGTCACAAGGAAGGTAAGACCCCTCCCCTATAGTTTATATACTAGCCCCCTCCCCACCCTACAGTGACCCTATTCCACCAATCCCCTATAAGGGCCCATAATGCCCTTTAATTCACTTTATTAACCCCTCACTCCCTCCCTTCCCACTGGTCATGTCGCCCCTCCCCCCTATGGGGTCCATGGCTTTCTTGACCACTGAGGAAGGATTCTCCGGTCGTGATGGTTAGTATACCCAACTTAACCTAATAAATAACACACCGACTGCATGTGACTTGGTTAAACAAATTGGCCACAGCAGCCTTTATTACCTATTATTAACATTCTAACACAAGGGGGCGCCGTCCAACGGGCGACCCCAAACAAATAATAGGTAACACATAAATAATAACAGTACATGTAACCCCATGTAGGCCCGGTCCAGAAACCTCTTCCTCCACCAATATCCCTGGCCGCAACACTCCGACCCAGAGATGAGGTATTAATCACCCCGTGGATTAATACCCCCCAAACCTTGCAGAACCCCGTGCCTGCAATTTACCGGAACCCGGAGACACCATACCAAGACAGTGCCTCTCAGTCCAGCCACCAATCCCTTACAACCGCCTCTGGACCAGACCTACCCCCGCCACAGGACAGGACACGTGACACCTTACGTGGCCTGGACCCGCCACACACCCAAGGCTTGCTCCACCATCACGCAAACCCAAGGCCCATAGGTCAGAACCAATCACAGTAAGGTGAACCCCATCACCCTTTCGAAACTGCTACTTTGGCGACTCCAGATCCGCACGTCACACTACAATACCGCCGTTTCTCCGCACGAAACACGCAACCACCCTGTTCACATGAGCCCGGGCGCAATTCAGCTTCTCAACGGACCGTGCCCCCCTCCACACCAATGTGGCCACAATCCGACCATACCACTATCAAACCCGGATACCTGGTCCATAAACGCAATAGATCCATCTTGATGTCCCGGATCAAATCACGTGATGCCTGCGCTCCCAAGTCATTTCCCCCCCCACGTGCAAAACCAACACGTTCGGAGGTCTATCCACCCTGCCATAGCATTCAAACTCCGTCACGACCCTGCTCCATTCCATGCCCCGCACACCGAACCACTTGACCAACGCAAGCGATCTGTCCCCACCAAACTGACCATTCAGGCGAGCGTCGGCCCGACGGGCCCCCCAGAACACGAAGGAGTACCCCAGAACCATATCAGGCAAATTCCTACAACCACAGAAACTTTAACAAACACACCCCACCAACACCAATTTGCAGCAAGGAACCCCGACAAAGCCACAACCAACTACTCCATAAAGCCCTCACTGGGACAACAACTGTGGGCGTACATAACCCCGAAAACGATAAGACTCCCACCAACCGATTCGTCTCACCATGTCATCACCCAGGCCACAACGCGAAGCCTCCGCAGCCGCCCCGATCCTGAAGGAATGAGGCCCGTAATCTCCCGGGCATTCCCCCGCACAGCGCAAACAACTCCTCAGTACGGCCACAAACTGGTAACGAGACAACCAAGACCCATCCACGTGTCGTAACAGCGGGCCCAGAAGACCGCCTTCCTCACCATCTGCATCGGGCACAACGCATCCATCACAACCAACCTGCCTCGACCCATCTGGTCTGTTTTTGGACCGCTTAAGCCGACACTCTACTCTCCGTCCCACCACTGCCACAACCTCGGACATCAGACCACCCCCCCTGAACCTGGAAGGGCTCACCAACGCCCCAAAAAAAAAAAGGCTAACACAAAAGCCGTTTCAAAAGCACCCTCTCATAAACTGAGACACAAATTTCCCGCAAACCATCCACCAATCGCCATAACAAAACCAAAGAAACGGGCCGCCTAGTGTCCCGCTCCTTCGCCCCTTTACGAAAACCCTTCAAGGCCTGCCGCACCCAAAATTCCGCGGCACGCCCCACTCACCCCTGACCTTCAACCAAAAAAGGCCACAGCCGCCACCCTAAGTATCACTGCTGATGCTGACTTCCCAGCCCTGAAATCCCGGCTCACCAGTGCCAGTAGCGCCAACAAGTAATTTGCTCGCCCGTCACCAAACATAACTCCCAGCAGCTCCTGCCACTCACCGAATTCCTAATTAAACCCGCAATCAATGCCTCACCAGGCTCCACAAGTCCTCTGGACACGCTGCTCCGATCTCGTCTGCCCCCCGGCATTAACTCCCACAACCTGCGGACTGAAAATGAGATAAAGCGTCCGCCACCCCGTTATCACCCCCACCACATGTTTCGCAACTACATGAACGTTCCACAGTAAACACTTGAGCACCAAATGCCGCAGATAAGCCACTACCGGTCCGGACTTCTGCTGACAAGCTGTTTATCGCATGCACCATCGCCCGATTATCGCAGTGATAGCACACTTTACGTCCTGAAAAATTGCGACCCCCCCACAATTCCACCGTCACCACGATCGGAAATAACCAAAGCAAGGCCAGATTCCTTACCAGACCAACCTGCCGCCATTCCTCAGGCCACCTCCCAACGTACCAATGTCCCTGAAAAAGGGGGTGACGAAACCCGCCGACCCGGCCACGTCCCTGTACAGTTCGAGCACACCATTGGGCACCACCGTCTTCAACCACAAGGCTCGGCCGTTAAAACATTGCAAGAAAAACATCCCAAACCAGAAAATCCTCCTTGATCTCCCGCGAGACCCGCACAAAGTGCGCCGGGGGGCCGTACGCCTGCCATAGCTGCCGCCAAAATCCTGGCGAACACCCGCCCCATTGGCATAAGCCTGCACGTTAAGTTCAACTTCCCGAGCAAAGACTGCACCACCTTCAGCCGCCCTTTCCGTGCTGCCAGCAGTGCTGCTACCACTCACCACAAGTCCACCATCTTCCCCTCCGGCAGCCTGCATTCCATAGCCAAAGAGGCAATCTCAATCCCCAAAAAACCGCATAACCATCGCCGGCCCCTCCGATTTATCCTGTGCCAAAAGGAATCCCAAAGCTATCCGCCACTCTCTGTAAGGCGAACAACGAGCCAGCGCAAACCATGGATCCCGCCGGACCGACACCAAGAAAATCATCTAGATAGTGGATAATGGAGGACAAGCCAGACACGTCCCGCACCACCCACTCAGCCAAGGAACTAAACGCCACAAAATACAACAAGAAATTGAAACAGCCCATAGGCAAACAACGATCAACATAAACTCATCACCCCACCAGCAACCCAGAAGGTGCTGGCTCTCCGGATGCACCGACAGCAAACGAAACGCCGATTCTACATCCACCTTTGCCATCAATGCACCGCGTCCCGCCGCCCGCACCAAGTCCAGCGCCTTGTCAAACGAGACGTAGTACACTGCCGACAATTCTGGAGCGATGCCATCATTCACTGACGACCCCCCCGGAAATGAAAGATGATGGATGAGCCAAAATTTATCCGGCTCCGTCTTTGGCACCACCCCCAACAGGGACACCACCAGATTACTGCACGGCGGGCTCTCAAATGGACCCCCCATCCTGCCCAACTCAACCTCTGTCCCCAACTTCCCACCCACAACCATAGGGTGGTCCCTCGCCGACCGTAAAGTACGACAAAACCGGAGGCAATGCCTCAACCGCTGACGGAATCTGAAAACCGTATAAAACCAAACCGCAAAATTGACGCCGCTGCCCCGTCCGGATACCTATGTAAATGGCGCCATTGCCCCTATGTTCACTGGCATCCTCCCTTTTACCAAACCCGTCCCCCCGCAGCCGGAGCACTCATGCTCGAACCTGCATGCTGCCCCAAATTTGCACCGGCCGTCGTTAACTTGCCAGCACACTCCCTTTTTCTGGGTACCCGAGGGCCCGGCTCCCGTTCCCCCCGGCGCCGCCATGAAAGGGCTGGCTCGGGGCCGCCATTAAACGCATCCATAAGGAAATGTCCTCATGGTCCCACCGCATGCCGGGCCGCAACGCCTTCCGCTGCCTAAACTGCTCATCATACCGCAGCCATGGCAAGCCCCTGTCCGTGCGATACGCCTCCCCCATTGCATCCAGATAACCAAACAGAGCCGAGCAGTGCTCCGGCTCCTTTTCCCCTATTACACTTGCCAAAATTGCGAACGCCTGCAGCCAATTGGAAAAGGAACGAGGAATGAGCCTATAACGGCGTTTTTCTTCCTCTTCCCTTTCCTTCTTGGAGTCGTTCGGCTTCACCTTGTCCAGATTAAATTTTTTTTTTTTTTTGTTTTTTAGGGTAGCAGGGAAAATATCTTCACATACTCCCCCTTCCAAATCTTGTCCCTCACCTCCCTCTTGAGGTGAGCCCCTAACGGTCCCTCAAAGCACACGTAAACTTGGCCCTATCATCCAAACGCACCACCTCATCCCCATTTACCTTTTCTACCGCTGTTTACCCCGCGGGCTCCACTACTCCACCAACCGCACCCGTCCCTATCGGCGCCGCCTCGCTGCTGACCGACGCTGCGCCATCCACCGCCGACCCGTCCATGCCGCTGCTGCCGCCGGCGCACGTGCGCGCTAAACCCCGCAACAAGCCCAGCAACTGACTAAACAATGCTGACCCCCCCCTCTGGCGCTGCCGTGCCCGCAGCCACCTCCCCAAAACTAGCAACCCGCGCCGCAAGCAATGCCGAATCCACGGCTAGCTCACCCGACCGTGGCGCAGAAATGGAAATTGGTACCGCGACGTCCTCCGCCATCTACTCGTCAGATTCGTCCCCCGACCTGAGGGCTCCCTCTTCTTCCTCGCTGTAGGCGTCCTCCACCATTCCAGCTCCAGAGGACGCAGCCGATGCGTCCCCTCCACCACGGCCGCCCTCCTGGGCCGCCGCGTGGGCACTGGTGGTCGACATCCGTCGCTTGCTGTGCGGCGACAGCCCACGAGACCGTCCTGTCCCCTGGGCCGCCGCTGACCGAGGCCTCTTCCTGGAGGAGCCGCTCCCCGGACTCAGGGGGCTCCCCACCGTCGTCCCTCGCCCTCCAGGGCCTCCGACCAGAACCTTCCACTGGTCCTCCCCCGCCCGGGGGAGACCGCGGCCGCCGGGCGCAGTGCAGCTGATATGAGGGACCTGGCAGTCACCGCCGGGCTCCCGCCGTCCCCCCTACTCTCCCCAGCCTTGCAGGTATCCGGGTGGCGCCTGCCCACACCGGTCCCCCTGCTGGCTGCCTGCGCTCGGCTCCCCCACGGTCCTTGGAGGGTACTGCCGGCCTCATTCCTCTGCCGGGCACGCTCCTGTGTGGTAGCTGCCGCCAGGACGTGCCCCACCGCCGGGGGCCTGGCGTCCAGAGCGGGCCCCAGGCTGGACACGCCCCCTCCCCGGGCCTCCGTCCCGCGCCGGGCACGCCCCCGATCCCGGGCTGCCGCCGGCCTGGAAAATTGAGCCCGAGGCCTGGGACCGGAAGTAGGCCCCAGGCCGGGCCCGCCCCCATCCAGGCCACCGCTGGCCTCACATCATCGCCGGGCTCGCTCCCGGCCGGGAGACGCCGCAGGGGTTCGGACTCCAGCCCGAGGCCGGAGACCGGAAGAAGGCCCCCGGACTGGCCACGCCCCCTTCTCGGCCACCGCGGCCTCGCCGGAGATTCCTCCCGGCGGCCGGGGCAGACGCAGGGAGCTGCCGCTGCCCGCCCCGCCGCGGAGGGTCCCGAGGGGGGCTCTCGCTGTGCCTCCTTGCCCCCCCTGCGCCTGGGGAATATCGGATGGGGGGGGGCCTGGAACGCCGCCCGCATCTATGGGGGGGTGCAAGGGGCAGGTGCCGACGGGGAAGCCCAGGCAGCCCTGACGTGGGACTGCACTGCCTGGGCCCCGTGCACCGCCATCGCCGATCTGAGGAGCCTATCGAGCTCCTGGAGGTCCGCCATGCTGGGTCCGTGGTCCTGGGTCTGAATCCTTTGCTGTCCGGAGTCACAAGGAAGGTAAGACCCCTCCCCTATAGTTTATATACTAGCCCCCTCCCCACCCTACAGTGACCCTATTCCACCAATCCCCTATAAGGGCCCATAATGCCCTTTAATTCACTTTATTAACCCCTCACTCCCTCCCTTCCCACTGGTCATGTCGCCCCTCCCCCCTATGGGGTCCATGGCTTTCTCAACCGTGGGTGGCGTCACGGACAATAAATCCCCAAAACCAATTCCCCTTTTCACTCACGGGCGAGGAGCGCCGCTCGAGTCTCCGGGATCCGGTCCATCGCTCGAGCCACCGAGCAGCAGAGGCCGCAGCAGCAGCGGCAGCCGGACCCGAGCAGTGGGAGAGCGCGGCATCCCCTCCTCCGCCCGCGACATTAGCGCAGATTTATACTGAAGACAATATATATCATCTGTTGTGTACAGCGCTGTGGAATATGCCAGTATTATAAAAATAAAGTAAAAAATGAAAGAAAAGCCATGAACTTAGTTGTTATAGGTCTAACAAATGACACACACATAACATAAACTAACATGAAAGTCCTGAAAATAAACAGCAGGTACAATACCGAAATAGATCCACTATGTACAACCAATGAAAAAAGTACAAAAATGTTCCCTCATCTTTGAAGCTGGGTTTGTGCTTTGTAAAGATAATTACTGGTAAGCTTTTGTAGATAATAGGAATATTAGAATGAAGAAATTCTATTCCTCCCCAGCTGTGCCATCCTGACACTGTAATGTCATGCTTCATAATACACTATCAATATCAAAGTGCCACCTCCAACCCTTGCACAACAGATAAGACTGCAGGATGGAGCGGGAGCAGCCCCGGGGCAAAACCTTTAAGGTTAAAAGCTCAGGAATGATGGAGTTTTCTCTCGTGAATTCGCATTGCACGGCTGTCAATATCTGCTGTAATAATTTGTCTGTGAGGCGATGGAGAGAAGCGCTGCAGACCGTGAACTATGGTATCAACTAAATAGGTTGGAACGGCAGGGAAGAAATATATATGCCTTTATAGGACCAGGCAATGGAAGCGATTGTACTATGGGACTGTGACGCTTTTACATATAAGCACAACACTGCTTTGGGAGTTTGATTTACATTGGCAGGAACCCCTCTATTATATTAAAGGGGTAATCCGGCTTGGCTCACTTCTGCATCTGGAGGTAAGCGGGTCTGATGGTGGCACATCTACAGATATGTCCTGCTGTGAATAGAACAGGTGTACAATATTGGAGAACAATGACTTAGACAGGTGCAATCTATGAGCGAGTAGTGCTTGCAACTCAGCAGATACCTGTAGATGTTATGTAATATAACCAGGGGCGGTAGTCGTGGGCGAGGGCTACAGTCCTCAACCCGTCGCGGCACAGGTCTATACTACTGTATTCATATGGCCAAAATGATGCAACCTTACACTTGTATGACCTCCCGTTCCTATTTCTTAAAAGAAGCAATGTATGATCCTCTTTCTGACAACTAACTACTATATTAGTTGTGGAGAAGTCAAATGTTGCACAAGTTTATTCCCCTTACTTGAAGCTGCCCAGCTGACAGGGTAATCAGGTCACCCATCAAAAGACAGGATTGGCAGTCAGTCATCCCAGTACCTTATTAATATTTCTGTTTGCTGTGACCTTTAACACTGCCTGGTATGATATTTTGGACTTTTACCTAATACTCCAATTCAAAACACTAACCATGACATACAAAGCCATCCACAACCTGTCTCCTCCCTACATCTGTGACCTAGTCTCCCGGTACTTACCTGTACGTAACCTTCGATCCTCACAAGATCTCCTTCTTTACTTCCCTCTCATCTCCTCTTCCCACCATCTCATCCAAGATTTCTCCCATGCCTCCCCCATACTCTGGAATGCTCTGCCACAACATATCAGACTCTCGCCTACCTTGACAAGCTTCAAAAGGAACCCGAAGACCAACCTGTTCCGACAAGTCTACAACCGGCCGTAACCCTCAGTCTTATAGCGCCGCACAACCAGCTCTAGCCTAACCTACTGTATCCTCACCTATACCTTGTAGACTGTGAGCCCTCGCGGGCAGGGACTAGAGTTGAGCGCGGTTCGTGGTTCTCCAGTTCGCGGTTCGAGTGATTTTGGGGGTTGTTCTAGATAGAACTAGAACTCGAGCTTTTTTGCTAAAGCTCGATAGTTCTAGATACGTTCGAGAACGGTTCTAGCAGCAAAAAGCAGGGCTTTTTACAGCTACAGTGTGCAGGAGCCATCGCTGGCAGCCTGCCAGAAGCTGGTAACCAAGATAAACATCGGGTATCCAAGCAAAGCGCTTTGGTTAGTAACCCGATGTTTATCCTAGTTACGTGCAGGAAGCCCACACTTCCCCGCTCAGCTCGCTCCGCCCCCTCCTGCACGCGGCATGTACACACACACACACACACGTCCGTCATCCTGGCACTCTGCACACATGGTCCCGCTCGGCTTACCTGCGGTGATGAAGTCCCGACTTCAGCGCTGTCACTGTCGTCCATGGCTGCCGCTTGTCACATCACCTTCTCTCGCTTCCGACCCGAGACTGACTAGCGGTGACGTCACGGGCCTCTCGTGATACTTGGCTGTGAAGGCAGCGGTCATTGAACTCAGTGACAGGTGCTGTCAGCAGTGCAGGAGATCAGCGCAGGTAATGTACCTCGCTGACAGCAGCACTTGTCATCCCCTGCAATGACCTGGGCTGACCCATTGATGTTAGCTCAGGTCACTGCACTGCTCTCCCAGCCAATGGGGAACATTTTGCGCTTCATTGACTGGGACAGTGTGGATCGTCATGGCAACCCCTTGGATTACACCAGACCTGGATTTGTTTTTCTTTCTAATAAATTGGTTAAAGAGGGAATGTTTTGGGGAGTATTTTTTCAAATAAAAATGTGTTTGTCATCTATTTTTTTTTATTACTGACTGGGTTGGTGATGTCGGGTATCTGATAGACGCCTGACCTCACCAACCCCAGGGCTTGATGCCAGGTGACATTACACATCTGGTATTAACCCCATATATTACCCCGTTTGCCACCGCACCATGGCGCGGGATGAGCTGGGGCGAAGCACCAGGATTGGCACATCTAATGGATGCGCCACTTCTGGGGCGGCTGCGGCCTGCTATTTTTAGGCTGGGGAGAGTCCAATAACCATGGACCTCCCTAGTCTGAGAATATCAGACCCCAGCTGTCTGCTTTACCTTGGCTGGTGATCCAATTTTGGGGGGACCCCTACGTGTTTTTTTTTTTTAATTACTTATTTAATTTAAAATAACAGCGTGGGGTGCCCTCAGTTTTGGATTACCAGCCAAGGTGAGGTTGCCAGCTGTGGTCTGCAGGCTGCAGCCGTCTACTTTACCCTAGCTGGCTACAAAAATAGGGGAAACCCTACGTCATTTTTTTTTTCATTTTTTTGGCTAAATACAAAGCTAAGCACCCCTTAGTGCCACATGAAAGGCACCAAAGGGTGCAAAATTACAAAATGCAGGAGAGTGGGACATTATGTGTCTTTCTGCCATTATAATGACAGAAAAGACTGATATGAAGTGCACAAGCACAAGAAAATCACCTCTACGCTCTACGCTGTGAAAAGCAGTAGAAAATAGCACTGGAGTGAACATGTGACCGCCTCATGTAGGATGAAGCTATGGATCCTGGGTAAATTTATGCATTTACCCTCCTTCAGTTTTTTTGCAGTACACAAAAAAAACGGAAGGCACACGGATGACAAACAGATGACATATGGACTGTCTACGGAACGGAAACGGATGCCACACAGATGCACCCGTGAAAAAAAACAGACTGTTTTTTGCAGACCGCAAAAATGGATCGGTCGTGTTAATGTAGCCTTATTCTGATCTGCCGTTTATAAACAGCAGGCAGAAATAAGTGAATAACGCCCCCCAGCGTCAGAAAATCTCCGGGGTTTCAGGGCTAGCTGAGACCCTGGAGATCATGATTCAGGACGGTTTTTCCGGTCCCCGCTCACGTGATCACAGGTATACACCGTACACCGATGATCACGTTACAGTAAATGACAGCGCCGGTAAAAAATTATTTATCTCCCATCTGGCATGAACAAACATGATAAATCTCCTCCCCGGTCCCCCGGTGTCGCCAAAGTGCCCCCCCTGATGCCCTCCCAGAAATCCAAGATGGCGGCGCGCACAGCAGCGCGCCGGCCGCATTCACCCTACTCCTCTGATTTCTGTCGCATGTGCCATGACACATGCGACAGAAAACTCCTCCCCAGGCCCTGCCAGGTCACCCCCTATAACACCACCGGTGTTCCCCGGTGTCCCACGGTACCTGTGCAGCGTTGATCCCCCCACGGCCCTCTCCTTCACAATAGACACAGCCGCATGCACAGAGCGGCTGTCAGCTCAGCTTCCTGTGTTCAGACACAGTGAGTGGTGGTTATGCATCTGTAAGCTAAATGGGCGGCACGGTGGCTCAGTGGTTAGCACTGCAGTCTTTCAGCGCTGAGGGCCTGAGTTCAATTCTCACCAAGGACACCATCTGCAAGGAGTTTGTATGTTCTCCCCGTGTTTGCGTGGGTTTCCTCCGGGTACTCTGGTTTCCTCCCACACTCCAAAGACATACAGCGCTATGGAATTAATAACGCTATATAAATGAATAAATTATTATTATTACTCTATTGCCCTGGTCATGAGGTAAGGAACATAATTGATCAGGAGAGCTATATACTACATTTCCAAATGGAGGGATTTGCTTTTATAGTTTCCCTGCTGAACGACTACCAAACATGAGAGTCCGTTATACGCCACAAGAAAACACATCTAAATAGCGAGCTCTGTTGTTAAGTATTCATTCAGCTGGATAACTGGACTTATAGGGGTATTCCATCTCCAAGATCCTATCCCCAATATATAGTAGGTGGAATAGCAATAATATCAGCAAATACTAATATTTGGAAATGTAGAATAGTTCTCCTGATTAGGCATGCCCTTACCTCATGAGCAGGGCATTGCAGCTTTGGTAGCAACCATTACGACATGGACTCTGCTGCTGTGGACCCGGGGAGAGTGAGTGCAGATTCATTGCACCCACACTCCTCACATGAAGGGTCCGCACTCCTAGAAAATGGGGGATACGTTTCCTGAGTGTCTCCCCCCCATATTCTAGACGGTCCAGAGTCGTCGTGGGACCCCTTTATTTTTTTCTTACAATAAATTGGTGAAAGAGGAAATGTTTTGGGGACTGTTTTTTCAAATAAATTTCTTTTGTCGATTTTTTTTTTGTTAGTACTGACAGTTTATGATGTTGGGTATCTAAAATGACATCACAAACTGCTGTGCTTGTTCTCAGGTGACTTTACAGCTAGTATCAACCCAATTTATTACCCCGTTTGCCACTGCAACAGGGCACGGGATGAGCTGGGGTGCCTGCGGCCTGCTATTTTTAGGCTGTGAAGGCCCAATAACTATGGACCTTCCCACCCTGAGAACACCAGACCACAGCTGTCCGCTTTACCTTGGCTGGTGATCCAATTTGGGGGGGACCCTACTTTTATTGTGTAATTATTAATATTTATAAAATAATTATAAAAAAAAGAGCCTGGGGGGACCTCCACATTGGATCCCCAACCACGGTAAAGCTGCCAGCTGTGGTTTTCAGGCTACAGCCGTCTGCTTTACCCTAGCTGGCTATCAAAAATGGGGGGACCCAATGTCATTTTTTTTTAAACTATTTTTTAAATAGAAAAAATTAATGGGCTTCCCTGTATTTTGATTGCCAACCAAGGTAACAGCAGGCAGATGGGGGTGGCAACCCATAGTTGTCTGCTTTATCTGCGCTGAGAATCAAAAATACCGCGGAGCGCTACGTCATTTTTTTAAAAGATTAATTTTTACAGCACTGGGATCTCCAGCAATCAAAATACAGGGAAGCCCATTTTGTTTTTAGTTATTTAAATAAATAATTAAAAAAAATATATATGGGCTCCCGCTGCATTTTGTGTATTGCTAGCTAAGGGTAATCCAAGCAGCTACTGGCTGCTAACCCCCACTGCTTGGTGTTATACCTTCACTGGCAATGGAAAATCCAGGGAAGCATTTTTTATTTTTTTTGCCAAAAAACTACAAAAAAAGGACGTGAGCTTCGCCATATTTTTGTATGCTAGCCAGGTATAGCAGGCAGGTGCTGGAAGAGTTCGATACAGCGCCAGAAGATGACGCTTCTATGAAAGTGCCATTTTCTGAGGCGGCTGCAGACTGCAATTCGCAGCAGTGGGGCCCAGAAAGCTCAGGCCAACCTGTGCTGTGGATTCCAATCCCCAGCTGCCTAGTTGTACCTGGCTGGACACAAAAATGGGGCGAAGCCTACGTCATTTGTTTTCTAATTATTTCATGAAATTCATGAAATAATAAAAAAGGGCTTCCCTTTATTTTTGGTTCCGAGCCGGGTACAAATAGGCAACTGGGTGTTGGGGGCAGCCGTAACTGCCTGCTGTACCTGGCTAGCATACAAAAATATGGCGAAGCCCACATAATTTTTTCAGGGGGCAAAAAACTTCTGCATACAGTCCTGGATGGAGTATGCTGAGCCTTGTAGTTCTGCAGCTGCTGTCTGTCTGGAGAAGAGCAGACAGCAGCTGCAGAACTACAAGGCTCAGCATACTCCATCCAGGACTGTATGCAGAAGTTTTTTGCCCACCAAAAAAATGACGTGGGCTTCGCCATATTTTTGTATGCTAGCCAGGTACAGCAGGCAGCCACAGGCTGCCTCCAACCCCCAGTGGCCTATTTGTACCCGGCTGAAAACCAAAAATATAGGGAAGTCCGTTTTTTTTAATTATTTCACTTATTTCATGAAATAATTAAAAAACAAATGATGTGGGCTTCGCCCCATTTTTGTGTCCAGCCGGGTACAACTAGGCAGCTGGGGATTGGAATCTGCAGCACAGGTTAGCCCGAGGTTTCTGGGCGCCTCTGCTGCAAATTGCAGTCCGCAGCCACCCCAGAAAATGGCGCTTTCATAGAAGCGCCATCATCTGGCGCTGTATCCAACTCTTCCAACAGCCCTGAAGCCGGGTGGCTTGTTGGGTAATAATGAGTTAATACTAGCTTTGTTTTACTAGCTAGTATTAAGCCAGAGATTCTTAATGTCAGGCACGTTTGACCCGGCCATTAAGAATCTCCAATAAAGGGTTAAAAAAAAGACACCACACAGAGAAAAAATACTTTAATAGAAATAAATACACAGACACATTAGAGACTCCATCTTTATTACCCCCTGTCAGCCCTCCACGATCCATGGTCTTCTGTCTTCCTCGTTCAACAAATGCAGCTCTGCTCCATCACTGCTGCATGGGGGAAGACGCTGCTGCTCCCCATGCAGCCTTCACTCCGTGAGTGATCAGTGCTGCTGGCTGTCAGCGGTAACGCTGACAGACGCGTTACCATAGCAACGGTGCTCCCGGAGCCGCGGTTAGCGGTGACGTCACCGCTAACTGCGTTGCTATGGCAACGGTGATCTCCGTTAATGACCGGCTGTGTCAGCCGGTCCCTAACGGAACGGGGAGTCGACCGTCTGCTAGAGCATGTCGCTGGTACACGGTGATACACAAATGTGCACCGTGTACCGGAGAGATGCACTTGCAGGTCCTACATGACGCGTCATAGTCATGTGACCAGTCTGTAGCCAATGAGATAATAGCCACGTGACTGGTCACATGGCTATTTTGATGTCACGATAGGTCCTGCATCTCTGCTGGCAGTGCTGGTCACAGGGAGGATTCAGCGATCATCGGATGGAATAGCGGCAGGAGACAGAGTGCAGGAGGGATCGCGGGGACCGGTAAGTGTTATGGCAATGTTTATTAACTGTTTGTGTACATTTTTCATGCATTTTTATGTGTTTGTGATTGCCTCCCATTATATCCTATTGGTTCGAATTCGGTTCGTTGAACGTCCGACGAACCGAACTCGAACGAGAACTCCGTTCGGCGACAGAACTCGAGCCGAACCACGGCCAGTTCGCTCATCTCTAGCAGGGACCTCTATCCTTCTGTACCAGTCTGTGCCTTGTATTGTTTATGATTATTGTACTTGTCCCTATTATGTATGGGGTATACATTTCACATGTAAAGCGCTATGGAATAAATGGTGCTATAATAATAATAATAATCATAATACTTCACCACAATTCTGGATTAATCCATGGATGCCCGCTTTGTTTTCACCTCGTTCTGACTCCTTGTTTGCCTCTCCACTTCCACCAGTCAGAGACAACTCTGCAAATAAAACCTGGGGGCCCCCGAAGCAAAGATCAGATCCCCATCCATCCAAAGACAACAACTGCCTAGAGTTTGTATGAGAGAAAAAAAAGGGGCTCCTTCATTAAAACCTCTGATCCCATAATGATCCCAGACACTGCGTCAGTGATGCACGAGCTGGTGCTAGAATGTGCCGCATGTGAATGAAATATTCTAGAGAGAAAATAAGCAGGTTGTCTAATACTAAAAAAATTGTGGAATTTTCTTTTTCTACAAACAGCAACAGAATTGTTTTTGTATTACGTTAAGAAATATCAGATCACTTCCTAGATGGAAGAGGCTCCAGACGTGTCCAGAAAAAGCGAGCCTCAAAACCAATGGATGATATTGGGGGACAGAAGGATTTGGCAAGTCCTTTTCTAAGTGATAAGCCACTGCCAGAGATGTTTGGCAGCGACTCTCTAATAGAGAACATGGAAGTGAGTACTGCGGGGTATGGAGAAACTGAAGCATCGTTTAGCCAACAGTTATGTAAAGTGTATGGGGGTTTTAGCATTGCTCGTTTTCCATAGCCTTTCTGTTACCATGTGCTTTTGGGCTATGTCAGGTACTTCAGTTATAATCTGTTAAAGGGATATTATCAGTTTATCCACGCTACCAAAAACTAGCAGGAATTAGAGACCAGCTCTGTGTGTATATGGAGAATCTGTCAATCAATCTAACTGATTGGGGCAGTAACATACTTCTTACACCACAAAAATCATGTACATACACTTCTTGGATTAGTCACCTTGTCCTTAGCCATGTTTCCAACTATATTTTTCTCTGACACAGTAGTGGTCATTTATATGACTACTACAATTATGTTAAAGAGAATCCGTCAGCAGGTTTTTGCTATGTAATCTGAGGATAGCATGCTGCAGGGGTTAAAAAACAAAAATCAAGGCCTCTCTTATCAGCCTCCATACTGTTATTTATTTAAACAAAAGGCTTTATCACTGGGTGATTATCATTCCTTTGACTAGCTGGCTCCTGCTCTGTTGTCCTACACACGCCCCCCTCCTCTGATTGACACCTCACTGTCATCTCAATAGAGAGCCTGGTGTAAGTGAGGGCAGCTCCCTGGGCTCAGCTACATGACTAAAGCAAAAAATGCAGATTGTGTCAGAATGGCTGCAGCCAGTAATGTAAGTAATACATCATTTGATTCAGAGTCTCTTTGCCATGAATCCCATTAGATGCATGAGTTTCATGCTGCTCTTAAATGAAATAGCAAAAACCTGATAACAGATTCCCTTTAAGCATGTGTGGTGCGGTCGCCACAGTGTATTGCATCTGACTTAAGGTGCAATGCTCATCCGGGTAGGTTAATCACTGGTGTTTTTCACTTATACAACATCCAGCCAGTGAGTCAGACAGTTACACAACTCAGGAAGCCAGCCAACTTGGGAAATTCAGAAAGGTCTGAGACTCTGAAGAACACTGTCACAAGAGAGAGTGTTTGAGAGCTTCTCTTGCTAGAACCGGGCAGAAAGGAAGAGGGAGAGAGGTAACCGGTGGAGATGGTGAGACAGAGGAGAACATGGTAGCTGGAGGTCGAGCCTAACCGTTACCACAGTGCCAGCGCTGACAGGGTGCAGAATCCCCAGGGCAGATCATACTTTATGTTGTCTGCCAGAATCAGCAGGGGACGGGGATTTCAAGTCCCATCGCCCACCACCCATTTTCCTAGAGCACAGTGACACATAGGATCCGGGCTCGGGATTGCAGTCAGGCCTCATGGCGAGGATCCACCCCACCTGTATATGGGATGGAACACTTAACAGAAACACTGGGGTCCCCAAGTCGCTTCAACCAACGGGAATCTACAACCAAGCGAAAGGAAGGGAGGTCTCACATTCCACAGACACCTGTGACTGCCTCTGATTTACCCGAGATCGGCAGAGGCCCATTGCGACGGAGAGCGGCACCTCCAGGGAATTTTACGAACTGTGAGTAAAGAGAATTTTAAACCACAGCCCCCCTGTGTCGTCCCTGTCTTTGCTGTCAGCGCTCCAGTGGACTACTGCCCTCGTCATCCACCCGGGGCCAGATCCGCCTGTGGGGAGCGACACCATCCCGGCTGCCATAACACCTGCCCCGGTGAGGAATTCTGCAGCGACAGCTACTCCTTGCTGCATACCACAGGTGGCATCACGACAAACTTTCCCCAATCACCCCGCTTTCCTTTCATTTACTGCACGCCTCGGGGCAACGAAACCGGGCAAGGCCACCTGTGAAATTGCCTGACCCAACCCTCAACGGCCCGGCAACGAGTAGGCTAACCACCTTCCCCATGGGGCGCTGCACGTATCTATAAAATCAAGAACACCCCAAGAGTAGAAATTTAGGTTTAATATTACCATTCTTGAAAGTTCTTTGGTAATTTTTTTTTTTTTTCAGAAGTTTTGGATAAAAAGATTTTTTGCTAAACAATCACATTGAATTTACAAAATGAAAACCTTACATTAAACAGCAATGGATATTGTATATTGCAGGGCTAATTAGACAAGCACGCTTCGCAAGGAAGATGCAAACTCAAGGGATAGATTCATTTGCTGCTTGCTAAGAGGTTACTGTTTATATTTCATTTCTGCATGTTTCTTGTCATTGCATGATGAAATTGCCATATTTGTTTTCTTATTGTTTTTTTTAATTAAGGTGTTTTATGCTTGGTATATTGCAATGTAAGGGATGATTTGTTACATAAATTTACAGCGCTTGTGCAACCATAAACAGCTAACTAAAATCACATAAATGAGAGTCCAAAGCCAGCATTGTAAAGCTTATCTACTTAATTTAGTCATTTAGGTTCTGAAAGCATGAAAGATATTCCCAGAAATTGCTGTAACACAAATTGAAAAAACTAATAATGAATGTAACATGCTGTAGGCTGCTCACAATGGATTTAGTTTTTTCCTTTTTTTTTTGCAGGATCTCTTCTTCACCAACTTAACTCGTGTCTTCCAAAAGAATAAAGGCAATTCAAAACCAAGTAAAATCTGCCATTTTTGTTTGTCCTATGAAGACATTGTTCACTAATATGGGGGGAACTCCCACTTGGGAAGTGAGATCTGTAGTAGAGAAAAACAGTGCGAGTGGAATGCGATAAAAATTCACATTCCACTCGGACCAATATTACTCTATGGGGCAGCTCCCATGAGCGATTGTGTTCTCAGCCCTAATCGGACCGAGAAAACAATCACATCATGCTGCAGGTGGAATACGATCCTGTTCCACTCGCACCCATGCAAGTCTATGGGGCAAGAGAAACATCGCACTGCTCTCGTGTTATACTGGTGTAACACGAGAGCAGTGTGATTTTCACATCAGCCGGCAGCGGAGGAGATAGGGAGATAAATCCCTCCCTTTCCTCTGCAGCGCTGGCCCTCCCCTCCACAGTGCTGTCCATCCCCTCCGCAGCGCCGGACCCCCCCCTCCACAACTGTGGTCTGATCGCACGATCGGACCACAGTCGCATGACACTCATATGACACTCAGATCCCGCTGTGCTGTTAGCGTGTGCCGAGTGTCATGCGACCACTCACACAAATCCCTGTGTTGCATCGGCTGTGTGTACAATTATTAGGCAATTTATATATTTGCTGATTAATTTTATTATTGAACAACTACAGAGCTGTCGATCAATCCAAAAGGTTAATTAAACATGAATATGTATGAAAGTAAAAGTGAGGTTTTGTCTTTCGTAAGAGAATATCTGTGTGCAAAATTATTGGGAAACTATTAGGGGTACTTTGCACGCTGCGACATCGCAGGCCGATGCTGCGATGCCGAGCGCGATAGTACCCGCCCCCGTCACAGCAGCGATTTCCTTGTGATAGCTGCCGTAGCGAACATTATCGCTACGGCAGCTTCGCATGGACTCACTTGTCCTGCAACCGTCGCTCTGGCCGGCGACCCGCCTCCTTGTTAAGGGGGCGTGTCGTGCGGCGTCATAGCGACGTTACACGCCAGGCAGCCAATCGGAGCGGAGGGGCGGAGATGAGTGGGATGTAAACATCCCGCCCATCTCCTTCCTTCCGCATATCCTACGGAAGCCGCAGTGACGCCGGTAGGATATGTTCCTCGCTCCTGTTGCTTCACACACAGCGATGTGTGCTGCCACAGGAGCGAGGAACAACATCGGACTGTCGCATCAGCGTAATCATGGATTACGCCGACGCTGCACCGATGATACAATTACGACGCTTTTGCGCTCGTTAATCGTATCATCGTGCCTTTACACACTACTATGTTGCATGCGATGCCGGAAGTGCGTCATTTTCAATTTGACCCCACCGACATCGCACCTGCGATGTCGTAGTGTGCAAAGCCCGCCTTAGTGTGCAGAATTATTGGGCAACTAAATGAAAAACATAAATTTCCCATTATTAATTTTCATTTGATAAAATGAGAATAATAACCAAACAACTCAAAGTGTAAAAATACCCAAACCATTACTGATATCTCAAGAAAAATATCTATGACCAATAAATAAAGGGGCTGGATCACTATTCTTTCATCTTTAAACTCTTAACGACCTATGATGTACTGGTAAGTCATCGGTCATGGGTGTACCTTTAGTGAGGGCTCGTGCTGCAAGTACGCATATTTCCCAGCATATGTGAGATGAAACGATCAGCCGACATGTGCAGCTAACAGGAGATTCACCCGCTCCTGTTAAATAGTTAAATCCTGCTGTCAATCTCTGACAGCGGGATTTTTACGCCCACCAGTAGGAAGCACGTTGTTCCCCGCACCCATCGTTGGCCCCATGACATGATCACAGGGTGCCAATGGATTGTCAGGACAGCCAGGGGTCAGCTGATGACCCCTGTCGGTGACATGACAAACTTCCTGTGAACCCCGGCTGAGCGCCGTCACTCACAGGAGATCAGCATTTCTGCTGTTCAGGACAGTGCTGAAGCAATGCTCTGAACATCACAAGCGATCGGACTGTGTCAGCTTCAAATCCCCTAAGGCCCTGTGCCCACGCTGCAGATTTTTATGCAGATTTTCAGAAATCTGCAGCAAAATTTGCATGTCCATTGTGAAGCCAGCAAAGTCTATGAGAATTCAGATTTTCTGTGCCCACGTTGAGTATTTTTCCCTTGCGTATTTGGTGCAGATATGCAAGGGAAAAATAAGCAACGTGGGCACAGCACTTCTGAATTCTCATAGACTTGGTGGGTTCACAATGGACATGCAGATTTTGCTGCAGATTTCTGAAAATACGCGTCAAAACTACACAGCGTGAGCACTGGGCCTAAGGGAACTAGTAAAAAAAAAGAAAAAGTGTAAAAAACGTTTTAAAAATATGAAGAATTACAAAAGTTCAATCCCCCCCATTTTTCCCCGTTGAAAATAAAACAATAACAACAAAAAATACTCTGTATATATATATGTATATGTATATATGTATATATATGTATATATATGTATATATATATGTATATGTATATATATATATATATATATATATATATGTGTATATATATATATATATATATATATACACAGTGCCTACAAGTAGTATTCAACCCCCTGCAGATTTAGCAGGTTTACACATTCGGAATTAACTTGGCATTGTGACATTTGGACTGTAGATCAGCCTGGAAGTGTGAAATGCACTGCAGCAAAAAAGAATGTTATTTTTTTTATTATTTTTTTTTTTTTAAATTGTGAAAAGTTTATTCAGAGGGTCATTTATTATTCAACCCCTCAAACCACAATAATTCTGTTTGGTTCCCCTAAAGTATTAAGAAGTATTTCAGGCACAAAGAACAATGAGCTTCACATGTTTGGATTAATTATCTCTTTTTCCAGCCTTTTCTGACTAATTAAGACCCTCCCCAAACTTGTGAACAGCACTCATACTTGGTCAACATGGGAAAGACAAAGGAGCATTCCAAGGCCATCAGAGACAAGATCGTGGAGGGTCACAAGGCTGGCAAGGGGTACAAAACCCTTTCCAAGGAGTTGGGCCTACCTGTCTCCACTGTTGGGCGCATCATCCGGAAGTGGAAGGCTTATGGAACTACTGTTAGCCTTCCACGGCCTGAACAGCCTTTGAATGTTTCCACCCGTGCCGAGGTCAGGCTTGTCCGAAGAGTCAAGGCTAACCCAAGGACAACAAGGAAGGAGCTCTGGGAAGATCTCATGGCAGTGGGGACATTGGTTTCAGTCAATACCATAAGTAACGTACTCAACCGCAATGGTCTCCGTTCCAAACGAGCCTGTAAGGTACCTTTACTTTCAAAGCGTCATGTCAAGGCTCGTCTACAGTTTGCTCATGATTACTTGGAGGACTCTGAGACAGACTGGTTCAAGGTTCTCTGGGCTGATGAGACCAAGATTGAGATCTTTGGTGCCAACCACACACGTGACGTTTGGAGACTGGATGGCACTGCATACGACCCCAAGAATACCATCCCTACAGTCAAGCATGGTGGTGGCAGCATCATGCTGTGGGGCTGTTTCTCAACCAAGGGGCCTGGCCATCTGGTCCGCATCCATGGGAAGATGGATAGCACGGCCTACCTGGAGATTTTGGCCAAGAACCTCCGCTCCTCCATCAAGGATCTTAAGATGGGTCGTCATTTCATCTTCCAACAAGACAATGACCCAAAGCACACAGCCAAGAAAACCAAGGCCTGGTTCAAGAGGGAAAAAATCAAGGTGTTGCAGTGGCCTAGTCAGTCTCCTGACCTTAACCCAATTGAAAACTTGTGGAAGGAGCTCAAGATTAAAGTCCACATGAGACACCCAAAGAACCTAGATAACTTGGAGAAGATCTGCATGGAGGAGTGGGCCAAGATAACTCCAGAGACCTGTGCCGGCCTGATCAGGTCTTATAAAAGATGATTATTATTAGCTGTAATTGCAAACAAGGGTTATTCCACAAAATATTAAACCTAGGGGTTGAATAATAATTGACCCACACTTTTATGTTGAAAATTTATTAAAATTTAACTGAGCAACATAACTTGTTGGTTTGTAAGATTTATGCATCTGTTAATAAATCCTGCTCTTGTTTGAAGTTTGCAGGCTCTAACTTATTTGTATCTTATCAAACCTGCTAAATCTGCAGGGGGTGGAATACTACTTGTAGGCACTGTATATATATATATATATATATATATATATATATATATATATATATATATATATATATATATATTGGTATTGGAGCGTCCAGAAATACCTGATCTATCAAAATAGACAATAAATTAATCTGATTGGTAAAGGGCGTAACGAGAAAAATAGTCAAAAAGCCAGAAGTATGTTTTTGGTCGCCACAACATTGCAAGAAAGTGCAACAAGATGCAAATTAAAACATCACAGCTACTCAAAAATAGTATAATTAAAAATGTCACCCAGGCTTAGTGATGGGTGGACTTGCAGATACCTGGGTTTGGTAGGCGTTTCGGGCCCATAATTGATCACGGATATCTGGCCGGACGCCAGTCCCCATATAAGTCTATGGGGACCAGAATCCAGCTCTTTAAAATGGTGCTAGTGGGGATATGGGGATTGGAGAAAGCATGTTATTATAACATCTCTAATGTTACTTTTGGGGCTGCTAATTAACCTCACACTTATGCAATGCTTCCTCCGCCAAATGGCACTCCCCGCATCTCTGGTTGGAGTCTGAAGCACCCCCACCCTGTGTGACAGTGTTTTTGACTGCAACCAACCAGAGGTGCTGTGTCTGTGTCTATAGTGGTATAAAAATAAATAAATAAATTGTCCTAGGGTCCCCCCATATTATACCCAGCACAGATAAAGCATATTGCTACTGGCTGCAGCCCCCCACCATGTGCTGTCTATCAAAAGAAGAGGGACTGCATGTGACTTCTTAAAATCATTTAAATAGATAATTTAAAAAATAATATGTGGTCCTTTCCAATTTTGATACCCAGCCATGATAAAGCTGACAGCTGGGGGCTGGTAATCTCAGGCTGGGGAGACCCATGCTTATTGGGCTCTCCCAGCCTAAAAATACCAGCCTGCAGCCTCCTAGCATTGTCGCATTCATTATATGCGACAATTCAAGATCTATGCACAGCTCATCCCGTTAATAACAGCTCACAACTGCTACTAAGCCCTAGATTAATAATGGGAGGCATCTATAAAACCCCCCATTACTAATCTGTAAGTTTAAAGAAATAAACACAAACATCGAAAACATCTTTTATTTGAAATAACATTTAAAAAACTACCATCTTTCACCCCTTTATTAACCCCAAAACACCCAGGTCCGACGTAATTCACATGACGTCCCATGACGATTCCATCTCTGCTACATCTGAAGTGACAGCGTGACGGCACAGAATGTGATTGCACGCTGTGAGCTTCAGGCAGAGAATGTGCCACAGCGATGAGTGGTGACATCACTCAGGTTATTTGCGGTCTCAGGTGGAGGACCATGGTGTAACACTACCCAGGTGTTCCTGCTGCTTTGAGCCATTCATCAGGAGACTTCTCATAGCTGGCGTGACACCTGTAGTCACATTGTGACACATTTCTTTTTTAATCCAACTATTTTTTTTATTTTAGTTTTGCTGTATCGACAGGAACAGAGCCAGCAGAGTCATCTCAATATGCCTACAATTAATAAGAGATGCCTTTTCTATTGCATTTGGAGAAGCTTAAATAAAGCAGATTGGTAACACTATATACTAGACATTGTAGGCAGCGCCTCTGTCTCTTTCTATTCCTTAGGAAAGCTGCACTTCATCTCTTTCTGGAGAATGCATTAGTTTTTGGATTTTTTTCTTCTATCCATTAACTCTTAATGAAGCAATATACACCCTGATATATTCTCCATGAAGACAATATATATATATATATATATATATATTGCCAATTCAGCCACCCCCAGAAAACATAAAAGAAAAAGTGAAAAAAATGACACATTTTTAAGAAATTATAAACTGATTATTTGTATTCTTTTAATTAATGAAACCTTTAGTAGGAATATTCATTGATAGAGGGTGCCGAAGACTGTTTGTTTTCAATCTCCTGATCTTCCACCCATTACATTTATTATTTGCAGATTATTTTGCTATTTTTCCAGTATCATTTTGCTATGATTTAATATTTTAAAACCTAAACCAGTGATACACATTTTACTAATATAACATTTTATAAATCTGCTCCTTTAAAACATTTATTCTGAGAAGCTATCCTGTCTAGTTTTCCATATTTGCAACTCTAAGTGTAAATTCGCGAGAGGATGCAGGCTGAATGATTTCATATGGTGCTATGATTCCCCAGGCGTCTTGTTAGATCATTATTATTCACTATACGGAATGTTACTGTTCTACTAGATCCTTAAATGCTGAATGAATCCACTTTGAATACATGGTACATGACTGTAAGACGCTCTTTATGCTTGAACTCTCCCCACTATTTCCTAAAAAAAAAAAAATTCTAAGAAAATTTGTCAAATCTTGCACCACCATCTTGCAAAGACTTACCGTAATTGTTTTCATCAAGAACTTGTGAATATCAATCACAATCTGTCTAGTGCTGTGACCCGGGCTTCAGTTCTGCCAAATATCGCATTTAGGAAGACGAATTACAAATACACAAAATGGTAGTAAATCACTCAGGCTCATTTGGCTCAGAACATATATGTCAGTTACCTATTGTTTCAGGCGTCTCTCGTCTCTCGTCTCTCTCGACTTGTAACGGATCCTGGACTTGAGAGCCATTTCCATTCTTGACTCTCAATATTAAGGCTATGTGCGCACTAGAAAAAGGATTTTTCTCAAGAAATTTCTTAAGAAATTTCTGGAGAGTGAAGAATTAGCGCACCTGCATTAAAAAACGCATTAATAACGCACCGAAAAACGCATCCATTTTTACCGCGTTTTGGTGCGTTCTGGTGCATTTTTTGTCCTTTTTTTGCAGGTTGGTCCCTACGTTTTTTAATGCTTTAACAGCAATAAATAATATAGATAGATAATTGATAGATGGATAGATGGATAGATGGATAGACAGATAGATAGATGATAGATAGAAAGATGGATAGATGAATAGATAGATAGATAGATAATGGATAGATAGATGGATAGACAGATAGATAGATAATGGATAGATAGAAAGATGGATAGATGAATAGATTAATAGATAGATAGATGGATAGATAATCAATAGAGGACAGATCAATCAATCAATCAATAGAAAGAGTCCCTGTGAGGACACACTGCAGTTCTCATGAGCGGTAATGTGTTCACATTACCAACTGTGAGACATGACCTGTAGTTACCCTTGCAGCATCGCTCACTGAACGAGGCTGCATTGAGTATGTGCCAGACACGGCTAGATGCAAGCGTCGTGGGACCTGCATGGATTACGGCGGAGCTGTGTGTTGGCGGTTAACCCCTTAACGACCCATGACGTACTAGATACGTCATGGATCGTGTGCCGGTAAGCCCCGCCCCCTGCCGCCGGCAGGTGGCGGCGAGACGCGCACATATCAGCTGTTATCAACAGCTGATATGTGTGCCTGCTAGCCGCGGGTGGAATCGCTTCCACCCGCGGCCATTAACCCCTTACATTTCGCTGCCAAAGTCTTGGCAGCGATATGTATATGGGCGCCGCCATGACAGTGACTTACCCCGCCCCCACCGGAAGTCACGTGACATGATCACGTGGCTTTCGGCGGTTGCCATGGTAGCACAGGGTCATGTGATGACGCCTGTAGCTAACATGAGTCACTTCCTCTCAATGCCGGAATACAGCCGGCATTGAAAGTGAAGCAGCAAATCTGCAGTTCTCAGCTCTGTAGCTGAGATCTGCAGATAGTGCAGAGCGATCGGATTGCTGATCGCAATAGCCCCCTAGGGGGACTAGTAAAATAAAAAAAAAAGTAAAAAAAAAAGTTTTAAAAAATTAAAAAAAAATAAAAAAACCTAAAAGTTCAAATCACCCCCCTTTCACCCCATTGAAAATTAAAGGGTTAAAAAAATAAAAAATACACACATATTTGGTATCGCCACGTTCAGAAATGCCCGATCTATCAAAATATAAAATCAATGAATCTGATCAGTAAACGGCGTAGCGACAAAAAAATTCCAAACGCCAAAATTGCGTTTTTTGGTCGCCGCAAATTTTGCGCAAAATGCAATAACAGGCGATCAAAACGTAGCATCTGCGCAAAAATGGTACCGTTAAGAACGTCAGGTCGAGACGCAAAAAATAAGCCATCACTGAGCCTCAGATCCTGAAAAATGAGAACGCTACGGGTTTTGGAAAATGGCGCAAAACGTGCGCCACGTTTTTTGGACAAGCTTGTGAATTTTTTTTAACCCCTTAGATACAAGTAAACCTATACATGTTTGGTGTCTACAAACTCGCACCGACCTCAGGCATCATACCCACACATCAGTTTTACCATATAGTGAACACGGTGAATAAAATATCCCAAAAACTATTGTACAATCCCACTTTTTTGCAATTTTTCCGCACTTGGAATTTTTTTGCCGTTTTCCAGTACATTATATGGTAAAACTTATGGTTTCATTTAAAAGTACAACTCGTCCCGCAAAAAACAAGCCCTCATATGGCAAGATTGATGGAAAAATAAAAAAGTTACGCCTCTCGGAAGAAGGGGAGCAAAAAACAAAAACGCAAAAACGGAAAGTGCCCGGGGGCTGAAGGGGTTAATAAAGTGGTGAAAGAGGGGGCTTTTTGTTATTTTATTTAAAATAAAGGATTTTTTCGGTGTGTGTTTATTCATTTTACTTACGGGTTAATCATGGAAGCTGTCTCATAGACGCTGCCATGATTAAGCTAGGACTTAGTGGCAGCGATGTGCTACCATTAACTCGTTATTACCACGATTGCGACTGCATCACGGCAGTCAGGAAGAGCCGGTAACACCCGGGACTGTCGCATAATGGATGTGACATTCTCAGGGCAGCGGCGGGCTGATATTCTAGGCTGCGGGAGGGGTAAAGGGCCTTAACCCCAAGCCTGAGAATACCGGGCCGCCGCTGTGTGTTTACCTTGGCTGGATGGTAAAAATACGGCGGAGCCCACGTTTTTTTTTCGTTTTTTATTTCTTGATATGTACGTTTGATTTCTATGTGTATTCTATATGTCTGTGTCTGTGTCTGAGTGTGATATGTGTGTGTTTACTCTCTGCTCAGCTTCCTCTTCCTCTCCTAATGACATCACTTCCCTGCAAAACGCAGGCAGAACATTATGATGAACATTATGTCCCGAAAAACGTGAAATAACGCGTGAATAACGCAGGAAAACACAATGAAAAGCACAGAATTTGCTACCTGCGTTATTCCCTGCGGTATTTCATGATTACATTACAGTCAATGGAGTGAATAACGCAGTTACCTGCAGAAAAGAAGTGACGTGCTCATTCTTTTTCTCAAGAAAATCTACTGAAAGAATTTTCTTGAGAAAAAAATGCAGCGTGTGCACGGCTAAATTTTTTTTCCATAGGTTTTGCTCGGGAATGTCTGCAGAAAGGTTACAACCATTTTCTCAAGAAATTTCTGCAGCAAAAACGCACAAAAAACGCAGTGTGTGCACAGGGCCTAAAAGTGTGTTCCTTTCTTTTGGCAGTTAAAGGGTTAATGTCAGTTTGCTTTCCAGCAGCTTCTGACTCCTGCTCAGGTGTTTCTGGTTTGGGACCACTCCCAGTCTCGTAACACACCCTCTGCTACCAGCAGAGGGTGCCAGTTATTCTCTTTGCCATTTGGATACTGGTCTTGGAGTAGGAAGGAGCTGCTGAAACCCTCTGTGAAAGTCACTGTGGTGGCTGCAGCAGTCTGTTGTTGTGTTTTCTCCGTCTGTCTTCCTTTCCTGGTGTGTTGTTACAGTGCAGTGGTAAGGCTAGCGTCTGTCACGTGCCCACTCCCTAGCTAGGGACTATTGTAGGGTCTTCTTAGGGCTTCAGGTTCCTGCTCAGCGACAGGTGAGGAAGCTATATAGGGACTGGCTATGAGTGCAGGGTACAGCGGCAGGTAAGTGGAGGAGGTGTCCATCTTCCCTCACTAGTCCTAGGGCCCACCATTGTGTCCCCGCTGTACCCCTTGTTTGTTGTGGTGTTAGCCCTGTTTAGTTGTGTATTTGGCCTCACGCCGGACCTCCCTAAGTCCACATCGTGACACCTATAAGATATTTCAGAATTTCTCTCACATGCATTGACTTTCTAGTGAGCATATCTATAACTTGTGTTTATAAAAAGCAACCGATCTGATGACGCATGACCTGCAGTGTAAAGCATGAGGGAAAGTCATTGCAGTATCTTGAGCCAATGCCCAGGAAACAGGTGTATTTCACACTACCACAATCTTCCTTTGCCGCCTTGACTTCTTTGCCTCTAAGCTAAAGTATGGTTACATACTAATTATAACTTTTTCAAAAGTCAGACGTCCAGGTAAAAGGGTTACTCCCAGCTATATAAATGGGTATATTTTGAAATTTTGTAGTTATTCTTGAATATTACATCTTTTCTTTGCTTTACTGCCTGTTGCTTAAGAGATGACCCCTCTTGGTAGACTGCAGAATGTGCACAGTGTTTACAAGCTGTTTTCTATTGAGCTTGTAAGCACTGTTCTGAAGCTCAACAGGATCACTGAAGTGCACTGTTATTGCCTCATCTAGGACAGCTTCAGTGTGCCACTTTCAAGCTAGACAGCAGAAGTGGTCAGTAGGCAGCCAACTGAAAAATGTTAAAGGGAACCTGTCAGGTCCCCTATGCCCTCCAGCCCAGGAGCATTCACATCTGTATGACTAAATTGCATGCCTAACTAGTCCTGTATAATGTTTTTCATTTAATTAAATGTTTTAAAAAAGGATTTATAAGCTCCGCTTTTCCTATGTTAATTAATCCTTTGACAAGTTGATGGGGACGCTAGTTCCTCAGACTAGTTGTCTCTCATTTGATGTCATCGCGCCCCTGTGGGTGTAATAACTTATTTCCGCAAGGAGATCACCAGTCTGTTTCAAACATTACTTTATTCAACGGTTTGTTTTCATAAACTTCATACACCAAATAGCGGGCACATATTTTCTGTCCCGTTTCAATTGTACAAGGCAAATCAAGACACATTCTCAGTGCCCACTGGATGGTTCCAGATCTTACTGGTCCTGAGAGTACCAGCACAACCCAGCTTATTGCTACAGTCTAACTCATGACAGTCGTATTCCCTTCCAGTGGCTCCACGTCAAGTCAGGGGTCCTGCCACACTGGCCAGAGTAGAGCCTTGTCCTTCCAGACACTTCTCTCTCCACATCTCTTCTTTTCATAAAGAAAGGGGGGGTAAGGGTAGCCACTAGTGCCAGTGTCTTATAGTTTTGGACATTTGAGGAGAATCCACCAGGGAAAGTTGACTTCGTCTTTACGCCAGTTAGTCTTAACCCTCTAACTTGTTGGTTAGGGGCCTGGCCAATAGAGTCCTGTCCTCCTGCTCCTATTGTCTCATGGCCCACTCTTGGAGAATCAGTCTCTAGTCTAGCCTCAATGTTGTTCTTGCTCTGTATCTCTGTCAACACTCAGGGATCACACCAAGTGCATAATAAGGTTTGGGATAAAGTCCATTATGTGGCACAGTCCATAAGTGGGCAAGGGCACAGTCCATAGCTGGTTGGGCAAAATCTAGGATGAAGGGTGTAGGACACGGTCACGGCTCCCTCAATCCAGCAGAGGGATGCGGATTGTGCACAATTAAACAAAAGAAGGGAAATAACTTTGTCCGTTTGTAGCCAGCAACGAGGAGTATGGCATTTGAGGTCACTCAGGGACTCGCCATTTTTTTTCCGGTCGAGGTGTAACAGACCCAACTAAGGCATGCAGGTGAGTCTGATGCACCTTCCTACACAAGTTCAAGGCACAGCTCCCACTGATCCTCCGACTCCTCTGCAAATGAGGAAGATGCTTCCTCTTATTGCATTGGCTCCAAACAAAAGACTTCCATAGTTCCTGGCATCTGAACAGTAGAAGACACTCCTGCCATAATGTGGATGTCCGCATACTATCCATGGTTTACTCTGGTGTTCCTTCCTCAGTGCCTGGGCCATACTTCTAAGCTATAAGGAATAACGTTTGGAACTCCATTCTATGTCTGAACTGGGTGCAAAAACCTAAAAAAAATCACTATATGGAGATAAGGTATGCACACCAGTGACTATGTAAGGGGAATACTGTTAGGACCGGGAGGACGGGTAGACCCAGGAGGTGGATCCACTGGGCTGAACACCTCACCGAGGGCGAGGTGCCCGGTAGCCGGAGCACTATGGGTAGCAGGACAGTCCGTTCAGAGGAGTGGAGTGAAGAAGTCCCTGGGACCACGGAGTCTCTGAAGGCAGTCCGGGTGACGGAGCTCAGGTTCGGAGGCCGAGATGATGGCAGGCAGAATCCGGAACCAACGGAGCGAGGAGGTGGGTCACCACACTGATCCGGAGACGGTAGGGACTGACGAGACGGCGGACAGTCACCGTTCGTGGTTCAGGAATCGTCAGGACCGGTTGGCGAGGCAGGAACGACTCTACAAGAGAGATATGTGAGTACGAGGCAAAACACAGGAAGACCTGACTCCTAGCTTAGGAAACATGAAGAACAGGCCCCGCCCACTTGGAAAGGAACCCCCTATATACCCTGCACCTGAATCTTCAATATCCTGTTGGAGGACGCTGGCCCTTTAAGAGAGGGTCAATGACTGCGCGCGCGCCCTAATGCGCATGCGCGAGGCCCGGGTGCCAGAAGCCAGAGCAGGGAGCGGTGCACAGGAGGCAGGAGCGTTCAGCATCGCAGATGGGCGCCGGGACCGAGGATCGGGTTGCCTGGAGGACGCAGGTGAGTATGCATGGAGGCCGTGGAGCGGGGGACGCCTTGCAAAGGAGCCGGGGAGCGTGGCAGGGGAGCCGGGGATCGTGGCCGGGGAGTGTGGAAGGGGAGTCGGTGAGCATGGCAGGGGGGCCGGTGAGCGTGACAAATACATGTAATAGCAGAAACTGCTGTGTGAATACTGACATGAAAAATTCAATAGCTATATGTGAGAATGAAATGTGAAAAATGGAACCTGCATTACTGCCATGAACATATGAACAAAGAGAAATTTAGCTACTGAATTGATCAATGCAATAGAGCCCCAACACTACGCCAAAGTATTTCTCTACGTTGGGGTCGCTAGCTTGTATGTGTCCTCTCATGCAGTTAAAAAACTTACCGTGTATGGGAAGCTGAGACCCAGGCTTTATATACGTATCATGTGGATTGGCAATAGGTGTGAGTGGGGTGGGTTCTCAAATGAAAAACTACTAACAAATAAGGAATAACGTTTGGAACTCCATTCTATGTCTGAACTGGGTGCAAAAACCTAAAAAAACATCACTATGAGGAGATAAGGTATGCACACCAGTGATTTTTTAGGTTTTTGCACCCAGTTCAGACATAGAATGGAGTTCCAAACGTTATTCCTTATTTGTTAGTAGTTTTTCGTTTGTGAACCCTCCCCACTCACACCTATTGCCAATCCACATGATACGTATATATAGCCTGGGTCTCAGCTTCCCATACACGGTAAGTTTTTTAACTGCATGAGAGGACACACACAAGCTAGGGACCCCAACGTAGAGAAATACTTTGGCGTAGTGTTGGGGCTCTATTGCATTGATCAATTCAGTAGCTAAATTTCTCTTTGTTCATATGTTCATGGCAGTAATGCAGGTTCCATTTTTCACATTTCATTCTCACATATAGCTATTGAATTTTTCATGTCAGTATTCACACAGCAGTTTCTGCTATTACATGTATTCCCCTTGCATAGTCACTGGTGTGCATACCTTATCTCCATATACTTCTAAGCTAGTCATCTCCCATGGCCTTCCCTCAGAGTCTCCCCTGTCCCAAGGTTGTGTTCTCAACCATTAGACTTTTGTGCATCACAACAGCTGCGAACCACCCTTGGGAACCGTCCACCTTCAAAAATGTCACCCGTTTATCCTTCTTGATTGGCCTACCCTGTTGCAAAAGGTGTCCATTCTCCACCATCCTCTGCTGAACAAACACCAAATGACCAGTTCCAAACTTGCAGATGTGATGAACCCTTGCAGCGGGTCATACCATAGGATTATCCCACTTCACGTAATGATCAGCAAACGGAACATCTGACCTATCCAGCACTTGGTGGTTAGCCCATCTCTTCTCAGGTTCAGACAGAGTTAGGCCCCCTAGGTCACTAACCAGTCACTGATTCTTGGCTCTGTAGTTCTCTTCCCGTGGCAATGCTGGGGGGTAAAGTGGCATCTCTTCTCCGGATTCCAGTGTAGGACTAAGGCTACTCCATGCCAGATGCTCAGCATAGGCCCCTGCTTCCTCTGTGTGTCTAACCAGTTCCATATCATCCTCACCTCCTTCAGGCTCTGTAGTCTTTCCGACTGTCTGCCACAAATTGGACGGCCAGTTGTACAGGTCCACCTCTAGCAGGGTTTGTTCACTTCTGGCTGTCCATCCTGCCTTCTCCAGGTCTATGCACTCTCCGCTGTCAATCTCCAATGGGTGGACCTTCTCCTTTTACTTTGTCCTACAGTGGCAGAAACTCATTGACATGGGCTGGCATTTCCAGGCGTAGAACTTTCTCTGATGGGCGTAGCTTCTCAGAGGCTTGACAGATCTTTGTGCCCTTCTGCTTCTCCAACCCCCACTATGGGCAAAGTTCTTTTTTGGAGCTGCCCCACTATCAGCCATCTTATAGCCTAAGCTCAGTGTCCTCTTTGACCACACAATAGTTGCCATTTTAAATGTTCAGTGCGTCTTCCCTGCAACACTCTGATCTTTGAACGGCAAGGTTTTAGCCAGCCAACTATGCCAAGTGTAAAATGTTGTGGGGCAGTAGTCATGGGTAAGTAATTGATGACGAATGAGGCATCATGAAAGGACTGGTCCTAGTTGGGTGTCCAGGCAAGGCAAATCAAGACACATTATCAGTTCCCACTGAGCTGTTTCCAATCTTACTAGGCCTGTGAGTCTCAGCAGAACCCAGCCTAATACTACAGTCCAACTCGTGAAGGTCATTTTCCCTTCCAGTGGCTCCACTTCCAGTCCCCTTATAGAGGAGAGGGTAAGGGGTTCTATCACCTTGGCCAGAGTAGAACCTTGTGCTCCCAGATGCTTCTGCATCCAATTCTCTTCTTCTTGTAGAGGAGGGAGGTAAGGGGTAGCCACTAGTGGAGAGCATGGTCTTATACTTTCAGACAATAGGGGAGAATCCACAAGAGAAAGCTGACTGTATCCGAACACCAGTTAATATCAGATTCTAGCCTTTAGGAAAATCAGGATGTGATTTTCCTGAAGAAGGAGAAAGTGTTTTCCGAAACGCGTAGAGAAATAAATCACATTCTACATTCCTGGATTGTAGTTTCTCATGGCAGCAAGGCATTAACCTTGTCTTTAGTATGGCATCCTCCTCTTTCACTTGAGTTGCAGCAGCTGTGTATTACAAACTATTGCAGTGGTTGTGACTCCTGACAACCCTACAAGGTGGAGCCGCTCCAGTATCCGTCACCACCATATAACCTCTGGATCAGTGGCGTACCATCAATAGAGGCAGGCCACGCGACTGCTATGGGGCCCGTGAGCTAGAGGGGCCCATGGACGGCTGCCCGCGGTATCAGCTCCGGCACTGCCCCTCCTCCCCGATCGCACTTTCATATGTATCGGCATCTGAAAGCGACGGTGACAGAGTGCAGCGCGCCCTCTCATCATTGTCCCGCTGTGCTCTGACAGTTCTTCAACACAGCGGTGACGTCACTAGTAAGCGCCAGCCGCCACTGTGTTAAAGTACTAATCAGAGCACAGACATCTGGTGAACTAGGAGCAGCGGCGGGGGACCGAGGTGAGGTGAGTATGCAGGAACAGAAGGGTATCCACCGGAGGGCCACGGGTCCTCAGTGAAGCCTCCCCCGTGCTTCATACTGTATGGGGCTGGTTATCTGCCCTCTGCTATTGGCTGACTGGGCTAGGGCAGGGGGCCTCATGCGGATTCACATGTCGGCCAGATCTGCACTGCACCTTCAGATGTTCTTCTGGAGCCCCGGCAGTGTCACAGTTAACAGACGCTGCCGTGTCTGCTAACTGTGACGTCACGCTGTGCGCCCTGGACTCCTGCCGGAGAGAATCAATGGAGCCTGCAGACCAAAGACAAGCCAGGGGAAGGTAAGAACTCCTCGTGTGTGTGTGTGTGTGTGTGTGTGTGTGTGTGTGTGTGCGCGCATGTTCTGTAGCCTCAATTCTGTCTTATAGCACTACCATTTCCTTTCTCAGGGTAGCCAGCGCCATCTGCTGGGAGGATTCTATTCTGGCCACCACATCCTCCAAATCTTTTTTGCTGGGGAGGGCCAAGATAAGCTCTCTCAGAGCATGTAGGTCCTCTTGAGGGGGGCCGGGTGCCTACCAACAAGGGAGATTCTGCGTGCCCTAGAGGAGGAGGGGTCCCCGGTGTGCAGAGAATCGCGGGGACTCCCAGTTCAGGCGATCCCCCGGATGCTGAGGCCTCCTCTACATCCCCAGTAACATGCTGTGAGGCCGGGCTTGTAGTTCCCCCCTCCCTCCTCCATGACCTTGTACCTGGGTTCACCACCTCCGGTAACCCCCCGCTGAGCTGTTCGCCCGTTTCTCGCCTTCACTGTGCTTCCGCGCTGCTGCAGAGGCTGTGGACGGGCGTCGGGTCGCGCCTGGAGATTCCCCAGCTGGGGAATGCTGCTGAGACGCCGGCGCCATCTTATCCTGGGCCGCCGGCAGGGGCTCCCGGCCCGGCGCCACCAGGAATCTGGAGAGGCTCCCCTGGGGTCTCTGGCCCATCGCTGGGGGAGCGGGAGCACCGCCCGGTCTTTTCTTTGGAGGCATCCTGGGTGTGAAGGGTCCACAGAAAACCGTTATCTAAAGCCGTGGGCGCGGGAGCTCTGGAGGTAAGCTTCCTCACGCCACCATGTCCAGGACACGCCCATAATTGTTTTACTTGATTGATCAGTGTTGATTCATTATATTCTTTCTTCTTTTGCAAGAAAACTGTACTTGATGGGGTTAAATAGAAGTAATTTTCAGATTGAATTCACTGAAAACCTCCCATGTAGGTTTTTAAAGACCTTTTTTTTGCAGACCTGTTATTCGAGAGAATAAATATGGGGGACGTGTCTATTTTTCAGCCTTTGTAACCATGTAAATTGATTAAGAAGTTGAATTTGAAGAAAATAAAACTTTTGAAAATCTTTGGTAATAATAGTACTTGGCTGGACTTGTTGGCTGAGTTCACACATCATGATCGAATCACATTTCTTTTGCAAAATCACAGCTCTAATTTAGCAAAAAACATGGAAAAAAAGTGTGATTTGACAGCAATGTGCGAACAGTACCCATAGTCAGCTGATGTGGCTTATATTTATAAGTACACCAGATTCTGCTCAGGGTGACCTTTTTAATTGAACTGATTCTAAAGAAATCAACCAATGTGAAAACCAATTAAATTCAGAATCGGGTAATCTCATTACAGCACAGGCATTGCCCATGCACGTTCACGTCTGTGCTAATCCGTAAGGCTGCGCTGTAAACCTGGATGGTGAAAATGACGCAGCTCAGGAAGCATACATATAATCTCCTACATATTTCATGCAATTGTAAGAACACCTGCAATGTTCTCGCAAACGAAACAGATGACTGCAGCCTTCTCTGTAATCAAAAGTCCCTAATGACACCTCTCCTGCTTAAGAGATGTCAGACTGATGAGATCTGTGTATAACATGCCATATAATGGGCTGTAGCTCATTCCTGGGGATAGCAGAGGCTACTAGACATTAGGAAAATGAACTCCCATAATCCCAGACGTGTACAAAAGATTTATATTTTATTCTGTGCTGCAGGTGTTAAAATCGTCCAGAAAAGACAGATATATTTTTATTTCAAAAATAACTTTTTTTTTGTTATAACTAGAGCTTGGTGGACTCGCAAAAAACTGTGACTGGCAGGTCCTTGCTCATTTGTTTAAAAAATCTGGTTCTGTTCCGGAATCCGGTACCTATATAAGTCTATGGGAACCAGAATCTGGGGATTAAAAATGTTGGTAGAAGGGATAGGGGGATAGGAGCTTGCGCAGTATACTCACTGAAGCTCCGTGTCACGGCAGGCCGCTGCTTCCAGGTCGCACTGTCACTTCCGGAGTTGCGTGCGTCTAGATCATGCACTAAAAGTAAATGCTAGAATGTATGGGCTCCTTCCAAGTATGATGTAATTTGTTATGTGATCGGGGGCGTGTTCAAAATGTAGACCGATTTAGAATAAACATTCTTTTTCTAAGTGCATGGAGTTGTTTATAATAGAAGCGGGGGTCTGTGGGTAAAATACCTAGATGGGAGGGAGAGGGATCAGCAAATGTCCTCCTCTGCTCAGCCTGAGCGGCCTGTTTCTTGATTCAGACAGCGCCTATGATTAGCTGCAGGCAGACGCTATCACACAGGCTGGGGGCACGTCTGGATGCAAACAATCACAGAGGCCAGGCTAGCTGGTGGGCGGGGAAAGCAGGGAAATCTGTGCATATGTATGAGCAATGATGAGGGGAGGCCGCAGGAGCAGCGTACAGCCGCGCGGGAGCAGTGTACAGCTGCGACTGAGCCTTGGTAAATATGAAATGCTTGCTTCATTCTTATTTTCTTTATTTTTCCTTTGGTTTTTTTTTTACATTTCTCGATTGCCAGATCTGGATCAAACACCTAAAATCCCGGCCCAGGGCCCGGCACCTGGGCAACTTTGAAACCACGCGGATATGGACTTTTACAGTCCAGATCCACCCATCACTAGTTATAGCACATATGTGTCGCCCTGGGCAAGCCAGGGGACACGGGTCACAACACCACCACACCCCACACTCCAGGTAGGCACATCTGCTAACCAGAAACCCTTGTTGCCTTCCTCCAAGAGTCTGTGATGCACACCAGGGGGTGGGCCAGGCGGTTGGCTCCGCCCACCAAGGAGCTCACAACTCTGGAGGCAGGAAGTTCCAGGCAGTTGAGCCCAGGGAGGGCAAGAGAAAGGAGAGAACTGTCAGGGAGGAGGAAGTGGAAGGAGTGAAGTTAATCCCAGGCAGGGAAAGTGTGAGGAGCAAAAGTAAGAGGAAACAACCAGAAGTGAAAGTGGAGGAAAGAAAAGGAGTAAAGGAGGAAAGCAAGAAGTGGTGACAGAGCAAAGAGAGAGCAAGCCTGAGAGCCCAGCTGTGTGTAGGGCTAGAACAGCAAGGTCAGCGACGGCGGTGACTGTCCGGAGGGGGACCGTTTGGAAGTTCCTGGAAGGACCCCGTTGGCTGTGTGCCCGGTGGTCTGGAGCAGTGTTCCGAAGGACAGTCAGCACCAGGGCAGGGGCCTCTCGGACCCCGGCAAGGCTAGGAGTCGCCCAATTTGCCGAATCCGTCAGTGAAGGGGACGCAGATCCCCCAGCAACAAAGTCCCGATTGACGGCAACAGCCCGACCATTACCGGGGAGACACCGCCACCGCCAAGGCACCAGTTTCCCCAGGGCCAGCGCCTGCGGGCAAAGTGTAGAGCTCCTCCGGCCCAGATTGCAGTCGGGGAGCGGGTAACCGGAGGGAATCCACCGCTACCATCAGTCAAACAGGTGCAAGGAAGAGAGACGTCACCGTCACCTACCGGGAGTGCAGGTGCAACCGTCTGTGGGACCGTCCTACCAGCCGTTGGTTTACCGTACAAACTGTGTCCGTGTCTCAGGCTGAGTGAGTACCACAGTGCCGCAAGGCACAGCGCTGCCCCCGCGTCCCTGCGCCCTCCAGGCCCTACACTTCACATCTCTTCACCGGGCCCCGGGATCACCAACCCCTACCCACGGAGGGGCAACACAACACCTGGCTGCTCCAATCACCATCCCCGGGACCCCCACACTGAGCAGCGGTGGTGCCATCACCGCAACCGTGGGTGGCGTCACGAACTATAATCCCAACAAACACCCCCCCCTTTCACTCACGGGCGAGGAGTGCCGCTCGAGGAAGCCCTCGGGATCCGGCCTACGGCTCGAGCCACCACTGAGCAGCCGGACCCGAGCAGAAGGGGTGAGCGCGGTGTGCTGACACCCTCCTCCCCGCCCGCGACAACTTGGCGTCACGAACAGGATCTTACCGCTCTGCCGTCAGGTAGAGGTGCGCCTTGTTACCGCCGGAGGCATCCGGCAGAAAAATTTCAGAAGCCGCCATCTTTGGCGCGAAAAGTTCCCGCTCGAGAGTCTTCTCGAGCAGTAGAAGCGCGAAGGCCAAAACCCCGCCCCGAGAGAGGAGGGGCCGGAAAGAGCTAAGGGGGACGAAATGGCGGCTGGCCGCATGTGAGCGCGGCTGTGGAAGCAGGGACGCCAGGACCCTGCAGCCATTTACTGGTTCCTGGAAGAGGCCGCTGCTAAAGATGCTGAGTCCGACCAACAACACCGTGGTCCCCGCGCCTGGCATGGCGGCGTGGGTGGAAGTCCGGACCGTCCAGCTAAGCAGCCGTCTGCAGGTCCACAGGCAGCTCCTCCTGGAGGAGCGGGAGGCCGACATGGCGGACGTGGTGGCTGCTGTGCGGAGATGCGAGGTGGAGGAAGATTTGGAGGAACGGGTAAGAGACCCACGTCCCTGTATTCCCGAGGGATCGGCCGCTGCGGCTGAGGGGCCCGGCCTACACCCGTTCACCCTGCTGCCTCCCCCGCTACCCGCGTTAGCTGCTGCTGCCCCGCCACTAGGCCCGCTACCACCACCACCGGTAGCGGTACCCTGCCAATCCGCCCCGGCGGACCGACCTGCAGCAGAAGCCCGTAACCCCCCTGAATCGCTTCTATGGAAGAAGCCGAAGGCTGAGTCCGCCAGCAAAGATGCACCGGAGGCACGGCGGGGATGCAGCTGCCAGGAGGCAGAGCAGGCCATGTCACAGCGGGGCCCCTCATTACTGAAGGTGTCGGTCGCAGCCGACACGGAGGGACTCTGGCTGGGTCCGTCCCTCGCACACGCTAAACCGGGGCAGACAGAAAGTGCTCCCGGCTGGGAGCAGCGGCAACAGCAGCTGCGCAGGGAGATCGATGCCCGAGAGGGGTGTAGAGTGGATGTGCATGCCCGCATGAATATGGAAGAAGATCGCCTGCAGCGAGCTACCATTGGGGTCCAGAGCGGTGCACCATGTGAAGGTGGCACTAGAGCCCCACGAGTGAGAATGGACTGTTGAGCCGCAAAAGGCAGCGGAGTGCCGCTGCACAGTCCCCGTTGGGACCACCAGGAGTTTGTTTGTTTAAAAGTTGAAGAATGATAAGTAAAATGGAAATTACCGAGTTTTTCATCTGATTTGCTTGTGATTTGCAACCGGCAGGAGCCGGCACCGTTGTCCCCGTGGGGACCGTTTGAGTTTTGCATGGGAACTATCCATGGACAAGCCCGTGAACTCTGCAGGGCAACCACAAACGTTAGTGGCTTGTAAATATGTTGGGTACCGTTACCGTTTCCGCAATACCGCCTCCGGAGAGGCAGGTTGGAGGGAGGGCCCTGAGCAGAGCAGGCCAGGGCCCAGCCACCAAAGGGACCGGTGGCTACCCTCTGGAGGGAAGGACAGATCCCGCTCGGGTGACTTGTGCTGGACTGTGGGTCAAGGGGTGCTGCCTGGGTTTTAGGGGCAGCATCAGGGCCAGGTTGCTTGGGTGGGAGAGAGCGGAAACCGTGACCGTACACCGTTGAAACGTTAAAAGTAAAATGTGCCTCCCGTCTTGGGAAGAGTTGATTAAAAATGTTATGCATGTTTGTTTAACCCTGTTATCCCCTTTTTACAGAAAAATAAAACCGGTGTAGGACGGCAGCCCGCGGACGGTCTGCATTTTGCTAAGGGGGAATGTGTCGCCCTGGGCAAGCCAGGGGACACGGGTCACAACACCACCACACCCCACACTCCAGGTAGGCACATCTGCTAACCAGAAACCCTTGTTGCCTTCCTCCAAGAGTCTGTGATGCACACCAGGGGGTGGGCCAGGCGGTTGGCTCCGCCCACCAAGGAGCTCACAACTCTGGAGGCAGGAAGTTCCAGGCAGTTGAGCCCAGGGAGGGCAAGAGAAAGGAGGGAACTGTCAGGGAGGAGGAAGTGGAAGGAGTGAAGTTAAGCCCAGGCAGGGCAAGTGTGAGGAGCAAAAGTAAGAGGAAACAACCAGAAGTGAAAGTGGAGGAAAGAAAAGGAGTAAAGGAGGAAAGCAAGAAGTGGTGACAGAGCAAAGAGAGAGCAAGCCTGAGAGCCCAGCTGTGTGTAGGGCTAGAACAGCAAGGTCAGCGACGGCGGTGACTGTCCGGAGGGGGACCGTTTGGAAGTTCCTGGAAGGACCCCGTTGGCTGTGTGCCCGGTGGTCTGGAGCAGTGTTCCGAAGGACAGTCAGCACCAGGGCAGGGGCCTCTCGGACCCCGGCAAGGCTAGGAGTCGCCCAATTTGCCGAATCCGTCAGTGAAGGGGACGCAGATCCCCCAGCAACAAAGTCCCGATTGACGGCAACAGCCCGACCATTACCGGGGAGACACCGCCACCGCCAAGGCACCAGTTTCCCCAGGGCCAGCGCCTGCGGGCAAAGTGTAGAGCTCCTCCGGCCCAGATTGCAGTCGGGGAGCGGGTAACCGGAGGGAATCCACCGCTACCATCAGTCAAACAGGTGCAAGGAAGAGAGACGTCACCGTCACCTACCGGGAGTGCAGGTGCAACCGTCTGTGGGACCGTCCTACCAGCCGTTGGTTTACCGTACAAACTGTGTCCGTGTCTCAGGCTGAGTGAGTACCACAGTGCCGCAAGGCACAGCGCTGCCCCCGCGTCCCTGCGCCCTCCAGGCCCTACACTTCACATCTCTTCACCGGGCCCCGGGATCACCAACCCCTACCCGCGGAGGGGCAACACAACACCTGGCTGCTCCAATCACCATCCCCGGGACCCCCACACTGAGCAGCGGTGGTGCCATCACCGCAACCGTGGGTGGCGTCACGAACTATAATCCCAACAAACACCCCCCCCTTTCACTCACGGGCGAGGAGTGCCGCTCGAGGAAGCCCTCGGGATCCGGCCTACGGCTCGAGCCACCACTGAGCAGCCGGACCCGAGCAGAAGGGGTGAGCGCGGTGTGCTGACACCCTCCTCCCCGCCCGCGACACATAATTATCAGAAAAAAGGATCGTCACTCGCAGGACTTCTGTGTTCTAATTTCTTGTTTTATTTCAAGCCATGAAGAATATAATACAGTGTACAGGGACGCGTTTCGGTCATAAACAAATGACCTTTCTCAAACCATTTCAAGACATGGTTTGAGAAAGGTCGTTTGCTTAAGACCAAAACGCGTCACTGTACACTGTATTATATTCTTCATGGCTTGAAATAAAACAAGAAATTAGAACACAGAGAAGCCCTGCAAGTGCTGATTATTTTTTCTGGTAATTTTGTGCAGTCCATCCTATGATTTGAGCACCTCAACACAGGGAGTGCCTACCTGCTCTGGAAGTGGTAGTTATAACATAGTGATGGGCGAATAGTAACTATTCGTGTTCGGATAATGCCTACTGAATACCGAGTACTATTCCAGTTTTTGTAACGACAACAAAAATGCTTGGGTTCTCCATTGACTTGCATTAGGTTTGTTATTCGTGACGAATACTGGAATAGTACATTGGATTCGTTATGAAGAATGCGAACCCGAATAGTCACTATTCGCCCATCACGAACATATTTTTGAGCAATTCAAGGATATCCACTCCAAAGTGTCTGGAGATTTCTCTAGAAACTGATGTATAGTAAGTGTGATGGGGTCTAAAGAATGGTAAAGAGTGGCCAACTAGGGTTCAAAAGGATCCACCAGCAGTCCTAGATTCTGACAACAGAATGGGCCTCAAAAGTCAAGCAAAAAACAAAACCGGTAACAGCTGATTATGAAGCCTATCATTTACCACAAGAGTCCATTTCTTATGAGTTGATCACAAATAACCTACTAGTTCTTACTCGTGATTATACTTGCCAACCCACTCAGAAATTTCCATAAGTACGCAAGAATTCAAGCACTTCTGAAACTTTGAGGAAAATTGCTGTCTGCCACCGAAGGTATAGTATCTTGCGTCTAAACTAGAATGATATGACTCAGGGGTAGGATTAGGGGAATGTAGGGAGCTGGAATGGCCATAGAGGGATCATGACTTCCCAAAAGAACTCAGTTTGACATAGCCTATTAGAGATGAGTAGATTAATCTGAGGAGAGTCAAATTAAACTTGAATCTCCTAAAATTTGCAGGTTTCTGAATATTCAAACAGTTTTCAATTCAATTTGTGCAAATTGGCAAAAAAAAAAAAAAACATTTCCAGTGGCCATTTTACATGCTGTAGTCACAGAGCCAAACCTGAAGATTTCATTATTTTCACTGCCCAGACAAAAAGATGTCACCCTATAGCCTTACAAAAGGATATACAGTGCCTACAAGTAGTATTCAACCCCCTGCAGATTTAGCAGGTTTACACATTCGGAATTAACTTGGCATTGTGACATTTGGACTGTAGATCAGCCTGGAAGTGTGAAATGCACTGCAGCAAAAAAGAATGTTATTTCTTTTTTTTATTTTTTTTTTAAATTGTGAAAAGTTTATTCAGAGGGTCATTTATTATTCAACCCCTCAAACCACAAGAATTCTGTTTGGTTCCCCTAAAGTATTAAGAAGTATTTCAGGCACAAAGAACAATGAGCTTCACATGTTTGGATTAATTATCTCTTTTTCCAGCCTTTTCTGACTAATTAAGACCCTCCCCAAACTTGTGAACAGCACTCATACTTGGTCAACATGGGAAAGACAAAGGAGCATTCCAAGGCCATCAGAGACAGGATCGTGGAGGGTCACAAGGCTGGCAAGGGGTACAAAACCCTTTCCAAGGAGTTGGGCCTACCTGTCTCCACTGTTGGGAGCATCATCCGGAAGTGGAAGGCTTATGGAACTACTGTTAGCCTTCCACGGCCTGGACAGCCTTTGAAAGTTTCCACCCGTGCCGAGGCCAGGCTTGTCCGAAGAGTCAAGGCTAACCCAAGGACAACAAGGAAGGAGCTCCGGGAAGATCTCATGGCAGTGGGGACATTGGTTTCAGTCAATACCATAAGTAACGTACTCCACCGCAATGGTCTCCGTTCCAGACGAGCCCGTAAGGTACCTTTTACTTTCAAAGCGTCATGTCAAGGCTCGTCTACACTTTGCTCATGATCACTTGGAGGACTCTGAGACAGACTGGTTCAAGGTTCTCTGGTCTGATGAGACCAAGATCGAGATCTTTGGTGCCAACCACACACGTGACGTTTGGAGACTGGATGGCACTGCATACGACCCCAAGAATACCATCCCTACAGTCAAGCATGGTGGTGGCAGCATCATGCTGTGGGGCTGTTTCTCAGCCAAGGGGCCTGGCCATCTGGTCCGCATCTATAGGAAGATGGATAGCACGGCCTACCTGGAGATTTTGGCCAAGAACCTCCGCTCCTCCATCAAGGATCTTAAGATGGGTCGTCATTTCATCTTCCAACAAGACAACGACCCAAAGCACACAGCCAAGAAAACCAAGGCCTGGTTCAAGAGGGAAAAAATCAAGGTGTTGCAGTGGCCTAGTCAGTCTCCTGACCTTAACCCAATTGAAAACTTGTGGAAGGAGCTCAAGATTAATGTCCACATGAGACACCCAAAGAACCTAGATAACTTGGAGAAGATCTGCATGGAGGAGTGGGCCAAGATAACTCCAGAGACCTGTGCCGGCCTGATCAGGTCTTATAAAAGACGATTATTAGCTGTAATTGCAAACAAGGGTTATTCCACAAAATATTAAACCTAGGGGTTGAATAATAATTGACCCACCCTTTTATGTTGAAAATGTATTAAAATTTAACTGAGCAACATAACTTGTTGGTTTGTAAGATTTATGCATCTGTTAATAAATCCTGCTCTTGTTTGAAGTTTGCAGGCTCTAACTTATTTGCATCTTATCAAACCTGCTAAATCTGCAGGGGGTTGAATACTACTTGTAGGCACTGTAGTTAACAAATACTGGGAGCTTTATTGGTATACTCGTTAAACCTATAGATCATTTTAAATTGTGAACAGCATGCTGGACAGCTATTGTACAGATGCAGGTCTAAAGGCCCCCACACACATTATATGGTTTTTCGACGATCGCGGATGAATATTCGGTTAACTTTCTCACTTCTCTAAGAGAAAGCCACCGGATGACATATCTCCTGAAGAACAATACATTTAGCTCTCGAAAACCATCTAATATCTGTCTGACACAATGAATATTCCAAAGCAATTAGCGTAACTTGGATGAATCACTACGAAGTAAGTAATTATTCTCACTATGACTGTAGTGGAATGTGACGCTCCATTTAGGGCTCGCTCACACAAACGTATCCGAGGACTATGCTATGTTTTGCCAGATAGCACTCAAATAAGTGTTCTACCATGGGGCAGTGCAGATCTTCAAATTTTTTCTCTTGCCGATTTGGCAGGAAAAAACAATCACGACATGCGGTGAGTGGCTCCGATCGGATCACAAGCACCCATTTAAGTCTGTGGGTGCGTGTTGGACATCGGATGTCATCCGAGTGCAGTTCGATAGAAGCAATGGAGAACATGGAGAAGTTAAGTTCTCCGACTTCTTCTCACCTGTAATCCGATTCTCCCAAAGTGGGATATTCGGATCACAGTGAATGACACTCGGATCACGCTTCCAGCAGAGTTTGAGTCGAGTGTTATTTGCATAATCCATCCAATTCTCTTGCCTTAAGGCTGCTTTACACCAGACAATCTATCGTGCGATAGATCGTCTGGGTCACGGTTTTTGTGACGCACATCCGGCATCGCTGGCGATGCCGGCCTGTGTGACACCTCCTAGCGACGCAGTATCACTCACAAATCGTGAGTCGGGTACTGCTCTCTAGGTTCCATAATATCGTTTAATTTAGTTGACCATCGTTTCCGTGGTAGCACACGCCGCTCCGTGTGACACCACGGGAACGATGAGCAGCTCACCTGCCTCCCGCGGCCGCCGCCGGCTCTATGTGGAAGGAAGGAGGTGGGCGGGATGTTTACGTCCCGCTCATCTCCGCCCCTCTGCTTCTATTGGCCGGCGGCCGTGTGACGTTGCTGTGACGCCGAACGTCCCTCCCACTCCAGGAAGTGGACGTTCGCCGCCCGCAGCGAGGTCGCACAAGAGGTAAGTATGTGTGACGGGGGTTACTAACTTTGTGCGACACGGGCAGCGATTTGCCCGTGACGCAAAAAGGACGGGGGCGGGTACGATCGATTGTGAAATCACACAATCGGTCGTACCGTGTAAAGCAGCCTTTAGAGACTCATCAGATTCTATGAGCCAGTGTGACCCCGACCGTCAGGTTAGCTACATGGCAATGATTTATTTTCGGAAGAGAATTCTATAAGAAATATCAATTTCCAATTGTTGCTTTTTTCGCTTTTCCCATTTTTTGTTACTTTTCATGCAGGTTTACAGATGTCTCAAATGTCATCAGCGAGGTAATAAAAATTGATGGCTGCATTGTTAAACTTTACGAATGTGCTGTGGGTGTAACAAAACAGTTCAACGGCAATGACTGACAAATCATTCTTCTGTGGAGCAGACGGCAAAAATAACACAAGATTAATGGCTCCATAGCAGAACCTTTGCAGAGGAACAGCACCTGCGGACATAATAGCAGGTAGCATTTACAGGAAAGTAATAATATTTCAACATATAATTACTTGCACATCTAAAGTAAACTCAGAGGAGTGATCCAGGCGGAACCAAACAAAATCTATAGAAACTTCTATTTAATGCTGTAAATCATTCATTATCAGCTTCTTTTACCTATAAATTACCTTGAAGTGCAAAATAATTTGTTACAAACTTTAGTAAACCGGATATTTACTGCCATTAACCCTTAAGGACGCAGACAATTTTCATTATTGCATATTCATACATTCATTCATATATTTTTTTTTTTTTTTTTACTTTTCATTGTATGATGAGGGCTTTTTTTTGGGGGGGGGAATGACATCACTTATTTTACTATGTTATATATGGACAAACGGGAAAAAAATTCCAAGTGTGGTGAATGATCACAGCGGGACGAAACTGGTTCTAAAAAGTTATAAAACTTTGTTAAAAAAAATTTTCTTGTGTCTCCCATAATATTTTCTATTTTTCTTTCAATGGAGCTGTGTGTAGGCTTGTTTTTGAATGCTGAGCTATAATTTTTATTGTCATTTTTTGAGGTTTTGATTACTTTTTAATCTATTTTTTTCAGATGTGGGGTGACTTAAGCCTTTCACAACCAATGACGTACTAGTATGTTAATGGTCGTGCCCCCCCCCCCTCCCGGTTACCACGGGCTCCAGTGGCGAGTCTGCGGTAATCCTCGCACATGTCTGCTGATCTGATCGGAGATCCACACGCACCTGTTAACCTTTTAGATCGCACTGTCAAACACTGACAGTGCAATTTAAAGTGCCGTGGCGGGGATCATGCTGTTCCTCGCCGACACCGGGGGTCTTATGACACGATCACAAGGCACCAATGTTTTACCATGACAGCGCGAGGTCAGATGATGAAAAGTACGCTGTGAAAAATGTGAGAATGCCAGAAAATGTGCGTTTTGAAAGCAGCATATTTGCAGGTTTTGGCTGCACAGAAAAAATGCAAGAAAAATGTTGCATGTGAATAAAGTCTAATGCAGGGGTCTCAAAGTCAGCTGGATATATGGGCTGCACATAGAAAAAAAATTATTTTGGGGGTGGGCCCTCATGCTTTGGAGGACAAAGTGACATATGTAATTGTGCCGCCCCCCGTGGAAGCAGCCAAGCTGCTCGGATCCAGGTTCGCTGTGGCTCGAGGGTCTCCGGACCCAGGGGTCATGCGGCCACTCGAATGAAAGGGGGTATTTACAGGGAAGTTGATGTATAGTTCGTGATGCCACCCGTTGTGCACGGTAATTTGAGGAGTACAGCTGCTGCCGTTGGGAGTACCCAGGGTGATGAAGTGGGGCAGCAAGGTGTTGTAACCCTCCACAGGTAGGGGGATGCCCCGGGACTCGGTGAGAGGTGCCGTGGGGTGCAGGGGTCACTCTCGTACTCACTCAGTTCATAAGCAGACACCGACAATCGGGTAAACCAAGTCTCTGGGTAACGCTGCTGCTGAGGGGAGCTCGTCCTGGTCCCATCCCCAATGGTGCTACCTGGTGATCCGTGACTTGCCTCCTGGCACTTAGTTTGACTTCAACTTGATGGCCCGGTCGCATGGAACTAGCTGGGCCCCGCTCCCTACTATGGCTAAGTATGGGATCTTGCTCTCAGGGCTCACTCTTGGGATTTTCGGGACCGTTTTGGTTTGGAAAGTCCTATCTCCCTCGTTGTGCTAATGCCCCGATTCTGGAGCGGATGGGAACAGATCATAAAGGCTCCATTTTCCTCAGATGAATTGTCGGGTTGCCTGAAGCTACTCCCTGACCTAGGGTCCGTGTACCCCGTCGTGCCTTCGGACCCGGACCAGTGATAGTGCTAGGCTGCCGGCCGTCCTCCTCAACAGGTCCGAGCACCTCACCACAATCCCCTGCGACCGGGGGTCCGACTCCTCTAGGCCCAGACACCGTCTGCAACGTAGAGAGTTCCTTCAGGAGTCACCACTCCTGACTTCCTCTGACCTCTGCACAGCTCGATGGCTACTTCCCAACTCCCTACTCACTACACTCCTCACCTTCCCTCCCTGACCCCCAGGTGGGCGACTCTATTCCACTGAAGCCGTCCACTGGTGTGTCTGGTGGGTGTTGTGCAGGGTGTATCTAGGATTTGATTTGCTGTTGGAGGCAACACCATTAAGTAGGGACCCATAACCAAGAGGGAGGCGGAATTCTGCACGGGAGTGCAGCTTGTGCAGTACCCCGTGACGACTTGATAGTCCAGTGGCGTCACATAATTATACCATATATTTTTTTTCTATATACCTGTGAATCACGTTTTTTTTACTCGTTTTTTATTTTTTTGGATGAGGCGATAACAAACCCGCACTTTTTGGTTATTTTTGCTGATATATAATAAAACATTTTTAATGGAGAAAAAAAAGTTATGGTTTATTTTGAATTTTCTTTACATTTTTTTTACATTTTATCTCCTTCTTGTAAGTAATATCATTTTACAATTAGCACCTTTAGTAATTTTGTCCAACACCTTGTAGTAATGTGCCCATCCTTGTCCCCATCCTGTAGTAATGTTTCCATCATGTAGTAATATCCCCATCCATGACCTCATCTAGTAGCAATGTAGTAATGTGCCCATCCTTGTTTCCATCCTATAGTAATGTGCACACAAAAAATATTCTTCTCACCTGACCTCCGTTACCCTCAGTTTCCTCTTTTTTGCTTCCTGTGGCCAAATGCAGGTCCACAGGAAGCAATCAGGAAGACGCCATCAGTGCTTTATTTCAGGTGAATGAATTGCTGACTCCACACACACAAGCTTTCAGCACATCTATACCTATGGCAGCCACCGGTCAATCAGAGACAAGCAGCTGACATCATATGCCAACGCCAGCTGCTTGCCTCTAATTGGCTGGCGGCTGCCATTGGTATAGTTGCAGAGAGCTTCTATAAATAAATTTAAGCAAGGTTGGCGGTGGCCCCTGCAGCGGCAGTGATCATCATGGAATTTACATGCCTGTGGGCCGCAAGAAGCAGCCTAAGGGGACACGTGTTTGAGATCTCTGGTCTAAAAGATCTAGAAAATCTGTAACATCTTAAACTCATCAAAATCTATAACATCTTAAACTCTTTGCTAATTTTTTATCACAGACCACATCAAGGCTGGGCTGATCTTTGTGGTTAAAAATCAGCTGAAAGGAGTTAAAATAGACATAACAGAAAGAGATGACCAACAGATTCTCAGTTAAATGAGTGATCTGATAGCAAGACTGAATTTAATCCTAAATATCTATCTAATGTAATCATCAAATCACATTTCTAAAATACTTTGATAATAAACTTCCTACTGTAGCTTCTGTACTTTATCTTACTTTTTTAATTGTGTTCTGATGACAGTTCATTTGAGATTCCCTTGTGCATGCTGGTATTCTCAAATGGGACGTTATCAGGGAACCAAGGCTGCGGTTACTGCAGGAGCTGCTTTTTCCCACACTGAAATGAAGTGTCATCAGTGACATCTGTTTCATGGGCTGGGCTAATCCCTCCTATACTGGGCTGGGCTAGACCCTCCTATACTGGGCTGGGCTAGACCCTTCTATACTGGGTTGGGCTAGACCCTCCTATACTGGGCTGGGCTAAACCCTCCTATACTGGGCATGGCTAGACCCTTCTATACTGGGTTGGGTTAGACTCTCCTATACTGGGCTGGGCTAGACCCTCCTATACTGGGCTGGGCTAGACCCTCCTATACTGGGCTGGGCTAAACCCTCCTATACTGGGCTTGGCTAGACCCTTCTATACTGGGCTAAACCCTCCTATACTGGGCTTGGCTAGACCATCCTATACTGGGCTAGGCTAAACCCTCCTATACTGGGTTGGGCTAGTCCCTCCTGGACAAGACTTGGCTAGTCCCTCCTATACAAAGAATGCATCAGTTGTCAATTCTGACATTTGCTCAGTATGCACTCCTTATATTTATTTGAATGCACAGTGACAGTCCGCTCACTCACTAGCTGTAATGAAAAGTTACAACATGGCAAGACAGTGCACGGTCAGTATGCACTAAAAAAGAGCTGGGAGAGCAAAACCATCCCCTTAAATGGAAGTCAATGATGATGTTTAATTTCAGGGTGGGGAAAGCAGCTGAGGCAGTGACCGTAGCCATGGCCTCCTGATGGGGATACACTGGGGATTCTCAAAACGACATCAGAATGGAAATTAAAGAAAAAGAAAAGAAAAAAATAAGCCAGGATGAGCGAGAAGAGAGGGAAAGGAAGGGAATTTCTGATTAAAGTATAATAGGAAAGTGATTAGATTATTACATTAAATAAATAGACATTTAAGATTAAATTCAACTACGGTTTAGCATCACTCCTTTAACTCCTTCAGTGTCCAGCAATGAGCAGGGACACAAAGCTTGTAAAAGCCAAGCGGAGCAAAGGGTTTTTAATGAATCGAAAATGCAAAAATGATTTTTATTCCAAAATTCATGAATTTAAGTAAAAAGAAAAATAATGACCTGATGATGTCCATATTCTTTATAGGGGTTGTTCACTCCTTGGGACAACCCCTACTCATTCCCCATTGTTCACCCTATAAAAATAACAAAAGCCTATATTCACCTCCGATACGGCTGCGGTTCCAGTGATGTCTTAACCACGTTCCCGCAGCCCATGTGACATTGTTATGACATGCGAGCCTAGCGACCAATCAAAGCTGCATCTGTCTTCCTGCCTTTGGACATTTAAGCAGGATGTGAGCGCAGCGCTTACTTCCTGCTCAGACATCTAAAGGCGGGGTGAAGGAAGCCGGCGCTGATTGGTCACGGGATTCATGTGTCATAACAATGTCACATGGGCAACGGGAATGTGACTTCAGACATCGCTTGATGCACAGTCACAGCGGAGGTGAGTCTAGGCTTATTTATTTTTACAGAGGAGAACAAAGGGGAATGAGTAGGGGTTGTCCAAGTAGTGGATATCCCCTTTAAGGTTCAAAACCTGTGATGGTAAATTAATTGCAGATCTGACTTGATTGGATAAAATTGCCTTTAAATTGACATCCATAGCTAATTACCAGGGTATAACAATGCACACTATTATCACATTACTATAGTGGAGGGCTCATTAAAAAATGATATAGCATTAGCTATAAAGACTTATAAATTACAGAATGAAATAAAACTAAATAATATACAAAGTAGTTCCAATGTAAGACAAACCCATCTAATTTCTAATACCTTAATTTAAAATATATATTTTTTGCAAATTCTTAGTCTACTTGGAAGAAAAATCAAATATATTCTTAAGTTCAGGTCTTTTTTTATCACACTTTAATGGATCATGGTACTAAAGTAATGCAGCCTGAGGGGAAAAGCAGCTATTCTTCAGGCAAAAAAATCTATGAATAACATTAGGCAAAAATTAATTTATAATAAATGATTTAAAATCTTAGCCCAGAATTGTTTCTTATTCAAATGTCACCAGAAAATGACACCTCACCCGCAGGAATGAGTCCAGGGATCCATTCTCCATGTATTCAACCACAATCATTACCGGCCTGCCTGCGAACACAGAAAAGAAATTCATTAGGGAGATTAAAGGTGTATTGCGGGTTGGTTATACATTTCCAGCTGTTATGGAAAGATTATCTGTATTACTTTAATAAAGTTCATATGACTTATACCGCAGGTTCCCCTCCCAAAAAATAAGTTGGAGCAAATTATTTGTGTAGATACTGGAGAATACCGGCAGTGCTGTGTGTTACTCATTGGGTAGACCGCTGCTTCTTTTATTACCTGGAGCTCGGTACTTGCAGACGCAGGACTGTACATAATGACTTATGTCAATGGTATTCATCAGCGCGACAATATGCATCTTTGTTAAGCATTTTCAATCACAAAATAGAATGCATCAGAAAAATCATTAAGGCAAAAGCAGGTCCAGCGATACATATGCTCATGTTTTTAAACATCATTTCACAACAAGTATAAACTGTTCTATTAAAATGCAATCTTGATGATTGATTGTCCGCTTATACAAAAAAAGCTGTTATGTTTTCATTACTTTCTCTATTTTTATTCAACTGATGTCACATGTTTTAGAATTCGACAAACAATACAGAAAATAAAAAGGTGCGGTGTCTAGAATTATTAAGTACACTAGGTGGCTGTAAGTAGAGTTCTATATGATTGAAGAAGTTCAGGCTTCACCTTTAAGTAAAGTCTATGTTGTGTTGCTCTTCAGTTATTTCTCCCGGAATACATTATTATTAATATTTCACAATAAAGCATGTTCAGGCTTCCCCTCTAAGTGAACCTGTCCCCTGTCAACTCTCTGGACATAACAAGAAGTGAATGGCACTTCCTCTGTGCTGATGGTAATAGATGTAGGGGTGCGCTTCAGGTTCCTTTTGTCAATAGAAGAATACAAGGCACTCCCAAGATTGGCTGCAACGTGTGATTTATTTAATGTGCATAACAACAACAGAACGTTTTCGGTCCGTAGACCTTCCTCAGTAAGCACATTCGTGAAGAGGAATTCAGCGTGGGTGATTAGCATCATCATGGCAGCCACCATGCGGCGGTGGACAACGCGCTAATCACCCACGCTGAACTCCTCTTCACGAATGTGCTTACTGAGGAAGGTCTATGGACCGAAAACGTTCTGTTGTTGTTATGCACATTAAATAAATCACACGTTGCAGCCAATCTTGGGAGTGCCTTGAACTCTCTGGACATGTCTGCTTTTGTAAATGTCTGTGCTGCCTATTAAATTGCAATTCTGGAGAATCTTCTCATAGAACTCTATGTTGTGCCGCTCTTCTATTATTTCTCCCGGAATAAATTATCATTAATAGTTCACATTAAGGGACGTTCAGACTTCCCCTTTAAGTGAACCTGTCCCCCATCAGCTCTCTGGACATGTCTGCTTTTGTAAATGTTTGTGCTGTCTATTAAATTATAATTCTGGAGAATCTTCTCATAGAACTCCATGTTGTGCCGCTCTTCTGTTATTTCTCCCGGACTAAATTATCATTAATATATCAATTAAGGCAGCTCTCTGGACATGTCTGCTTTAGCGAATGTCTGTCCTGTCTATTAAATTGAGCGTAGTATAGGAAACGGGTATTTCAGCCGCGCTTTCACCACATCAAGAACGTATTAGTCTTTGCTCCCTTCATCAGGGTGGAGGACGACACGAGGAACATGAAGAAAAGTTTCCTACGTTTGCAGGACTTCCTCAAAGAGGAACTACACTATAGTCTGGATGCCAGTTTCCTCTCCATTTATATGGCGGAAAGACTGTGCCCTAGAGGACTCAGACTCAACCATAATTCTCCTTTCCCGCAAGACCCCATATTCACCACTGAATGGGAGGACATATTACAAAGATGTATGCAAGGTATGTTGCAATGCTTATACAAAAAAACGGACTGCCATCGCTAAAGAAGCTTCTGTTTGTATCTCTAAAATATATAAAGAATTGAGTAGCTATGAATTACATCCGGAATTGAAACACCTCAACTCAGAGGTTAATACTAAGCTCATACAATTTCGCCTGTTGTCCTGATGAAGGGAGCAGAGACTCCTGAAACACTTTGACCTGTGCATGAAAGAATAAAGACATAAATTAATAATACGTTCTTGATGTGGTGAAAGCGCGGCTGAAATACCAGTTCCCTATACTACGCTCTATTTACTACACCCGGGGCTGCAGCTGTTCACCTGGACTTATCCATGCTGTTATAGGGGTTGTGACTGGCACAACCTCTATAGGTGAGTTGATTACCTTTATTTCTCATCCCCTTAATTTGGTAAGACCCTACTGCACTTCTCCTTCTACGGTTTTTCTGATTTCTGTCTATTAAATTACAATTCTGGTGAATCTTCTTATAGAACTCTATTCTGTGCTGCTCTTCGGTTATTTCTCCCGGAATAAATTATCATTAATATTTCAAATTAAGCCATGTTTCTATAAATCTAGAGGAGCACGCTATTGTGAAACCCCATAGATATCCACAGGGATTGGTTTAAATGTAGCGGTTTTCCTGAACTAGGCATTATTTTCCTGCGCCTTTCCATTCCGGAGAGATGGCCCCTTCTTCTATAAATCTAGTCTTGTTATCCAAAGTGGTGTGATCTTCAAGAAGATGCCTACAGAGAAGAGTTAATGACCACACCCAGACTTGGAATTTTTTTCATGAAAACACCTCAGTCTTCAGTAATCAATTTAAAGTGATAAAATTTACATAAAAACAGATAAAAAATATGTAAAAATGGCAGCAAATGTGAGATGTAATAGTTAAAGGGTTTTTCCACTCTAAACAAGTTACCTATGATAGGTGATTACTTGTTGATTGGTTTAGGATTTGATCCATTACTGGGACCTGAAGTGGCAAAACAGGGAACATTTTTCTTCATTGGACTGGTTTGGTAGTCTATATCTGCACTACATTCATTTCCTATGAAAAAGAATGGAGCGGCAGTGGGGCCTCTAACTTGCTGTACCTTCTTGTAATAAGGATAAAAATTCTCCTTTGGGGAATAAAATTCCCCAATCTGCTGATCATTGAAGGTCTCAGCAGTTGGACCTCTACCATTAGCCAAATTATTACCTATCCATTGGATAGGTGATTGTAAAGATCTGACGTGGGTTGTATTGATCACCTAGGCAGGTTAACGATGCAACAATTCTTATTTCTTATATACACCGTCTTACAGAAACCACTGTCCTTACAATCCTCCAGATGATGGATATCACAACCGTAGTGCGTCTATCCAGCTCCAGCTGGCAACATTAGTCCTTAGGCTAGTTCCTCAATCCAGATATTATGACCATTGCATGGGTATCCAGCTCAAATGTCTATAGTCTGATCATGGCACCAGGTCCTGGCCACAGCAACAGATCCTGGTCCTTTCATGTTACTGCACTAACTACATCCAAACATGTGTCTCTTTGTTTTTTTACTTGTTTTGGGATCAGCTTCCTGGATGAGTAGAGGTGATCACATCCCAACAACTTAAAAATGTGTTTACTGTAACTCCAAGTATGAAGGTGGGCATGGAACTCCATTCTCCAGCTAATCTGCAGGATTGTATCAGGGAGGCCCCCTGCAGGGGAGCAATAGGCACCCCCCCACACCAGATGCAGGACAATGAATTCTACTGCAGGCCTGATTACATTAGAGTCCATAGAGGAAAACTAGGATACACACATTAACAACCCCTTCCCCCTTCAAATTGTGTACGTTAAACTGAGCCAGCAAACTCTAATAAAACACAACAAGATAGACGTAATCAGCACTCCAAGCTAGAAAAAGTGAAATAGTCTTTAGTTTGTGGCCAGCTCCTCACAGTAATAACTTGTTTTAACTGGGCAACCAACCAATCAATTAACTAAGAACAATGCCTCAGTGGTATGCATCCGAATAGTCCCATGAAGGACGTCATCTACAAAGAGATTCTATGTTACAAAACCAATACACAAAATTTGAACTGAATAAACATGATTTTTTTTTAAAATATATATAATCTTTATTGAGTAAATAAAACAAAAAAAGATGGGTATGTAATAACCAAGAAAGTGCACTAGGTGGCATACCAGTGCAGCAGGAGACAGGAAACCAGTTGTAATATAAATAGTACAAAAAATATGCCAATAATATATGATACATATACCAGTATTCCATAGTAAGATCCACATCAAAAATTGCAAAGGGGGTTATTTATGGAAGACATGTATCAAAATAAAGAGCATAAAGAAGTTACATCAAAATTAAATAAACCTGGTAACACTGAATCCCACTGGAATGGCGCCAAGTCCCCTACGTATGTTTCAGCGATAGCTTTCATCAGGAGAGTGAGAGATTGTATGTTCTACTTTGTGTGGTTTTTTCCACACTCCAAAGCTATACTGATAGGGAATTTAGATTGTGAGCCATGATGGGGACAATAATGTCTATAAAGTGCTGCGGAATAATTCATGTTATATTCACAAGTAAAATGAAGAAGGGAATTTATAGATTAATTTAAAACAAAAAAAGTGGCCATATTTTGTAATATTTTTTATTTGATTTCTTACAATTTAGACTTAATCCCATACTATACCCCTGGCATGGACTCACGCAGACAGATGCTTTCTAAGAAGTTTAAACAAACCACAGAATACTAAGTAGGAATATGGCGGAAAGAAAGTTTTTGTCTGTCAGCTGTGACCTTGTGAATTTTCGAGCTGTTCATCTCTGCTATAAATGCTGTGCAATGAGCCCACATGGAAAGCGCTTACAATCTCAAAGTTCAGAGACCCTTGCTGTGAATGTAATATATGTTGCTTAGAACCACAGTGGTTTGTCAACATCTTTAGGCCTGGCCTCGGGGTTACCAATTTAACAGACTGAAATGCCTGGAAACATTTTATCTGAAGCTTTATAAATCAGTGTTAAAACCCTGGAGCGAGTCTCCCAACAAAACAAGCAATTAATAGAGCGATATCTACACAGGGTCGTGCCGGCTCGTGCTGATTGCCACCTTTCAGTAATTTGCAGCCATTTAGATGCTCTGGAGTTGAAAGAAATGTTCTTTAATCACTATTTTGAAGTAGCCGCTCCAATCAATGTCTGACATAAGTAACCCCCCATAAACTCTCTCCAACCCTCGAGTCAGATCTGATAAATAATGACTTTACATGGTTGTTTATTTCCCATCCCTTCTGCATCCATAGAAGATGGCACGGCGGCTATTCACTTATCCTATGTAAAGCCCATATTCCAGTATTTCCATCTACTCAAAAATAATCATGTTGAAAAATTGAATCCTTCAAACGCAATCTGCATGTGAGAATTAACGCGAAGGGCTGAGGAAAGCTCATCTTAATCCAATGTCTTTAAGCACATTTCGAAATGTAATACACATGACTTGAATCACTTTAGAAAGCGATTAAAATACTATTCAAGATGTTAAAATGTAAATGAAGGATTTAACTAAGAAGAAAGATTTAACACTTATAGATCCAGAACTTCCGGCTCCAGGAATACATGTGGGCATTACATTGCTCTACATCAACTTTGCTGACTACAAGATAACATGTGATCTTTATGAATTTTGGTGTGCTGATCCAAAAATCCTCCAGTCAAGTTTTTTTTCCACAAAATGTTGTTTACTAATGGACCCTGACAGTAACAATGTGACCTTATATAGAATTATATTATTCAGATATGCTGAATATGCGAAAAGGAATGCTGAATTATGCAATCGGTATAACTAATAGGAAGACTGCTTAAAGGGAACCTGTCACCAGGTTTTTCCCATGTAAACTGCAGCCACCACCGGTAAGCCCTTATATACAGCAGTCTAGAATGCTGTACGTAACTCCTCAAGTCGATCTGTACATATAAGATAAACAAGATCTATATTCAGCAGTCTAGAACGCTGTATGTAAGTCCCCAAGCCTATCTGTATAACATAAACAAGACCTTTTGCTATACTCATGTGTGGGGCAGTCCAGTCCGGTGGGAATAACTAATCTTGATCTGGCGCCTTCCCTCTTTTTGCATCACTGTCCTCTTACCCTGCTTTGTGTGGATGACGCTTCCTAGGTCATCCACACAGTGTCCACCATTGTGCTCCTGTGCATGTACACTTCTCTCTGCCCTGCCGAGGGCAGAGAAAAGAATTGTAGTGTGCATGCATGGGCAGTCTTTCACTGTTCACCTGCACATTACAGTACTTTGCTCTGCCCTCAACAGGGAAGAGAGATGTGCGAGTGCGCAGGAGCACAATGGGGACTTATATACAGCATTCTAGAAGGGCTTGGGGACTTATATACAGCATTCTAGAAGGGCTTACTGGTAGTAGTTGCAGTTTGTATGGGAAAAAACTGGTGACATGTTCCCTTTAATAAGTTAAAAACTGCAGACATCAGAATTTTATGGCTATACAATAAGCGTGAAAATCGACAGTAGAATTCAGTCATTCAAGAGGCTTACAAGTCACAGCAAATTTAACTCTATTAAAGAGGTTTTTGTTGAATATGCCATCCAACACTCAGTTTGTGGCCGGTGCAGTAATGATTCTGATATATTTTGTTACTTTTGTGGTTGTTTTACAACACCCAAACAAAGGAGCAAACATGAGTGTCAAATTTAATTTCCTTCATAGCCACCTGAACTCCTCCTATGAGTGAAGAACAAGGAGAACGTTTTAACCAAGACATCAGATCTCTGGAACATAGATTTCAAGGCAGATGGTGCACAAACATGATGGCAGACAACTGCACATGTTTACAGCATAACAACCCTGATCATAACTATTCCAGAGCATCCAAAAAGAGAAAATGTGCCACTTCTAGGGTGGCTGGAGGCTGCTATTTTTAGGTTGGGGAGGGCTCAATAACAATGGGTCTCCCCAGTTTGACAATACCAGACCACAGCTGTCTACTTTACCTTGGCTGGTGATCCATGGTGGTCTGTCCAAAGGACAATAATCAGTCGTACACTGGACAAATCTGGCCTTTATGGAAGAGTGGCAAGAAGAAAGCCATTTCTCAAAGATATCCATAAAAAGAAACAGACAAAGACACACCAAACATGTGGAAGAAGGTGCTCTGGTCAGATGAAACCAAAATCGAAATTTTTGGGTACAATGCCAAACGATATGTGTGGCATAAAAACAACACAGTTCATCACCCTGAATACACCATCCCCACTGTCAAACATGGTGGTGGCAGCATCATGGTTTGGGCCTGCTTTTCTTCAGCAGGGACAGGGAAGATGGTTAAAATTAATGAGAAGATGGATGGAGCCAAATACAGGACCATTCTTGAAGAATACCTCTTGGAGTCTGCAAAAGACCTAAGACTGTAATGGACATTTGTCTTTCAACAAGACAATGATCCAAGAAAAATCTACAATGGAATGGTTCACAAATAAACATATCCAGGTGTTAGAATGGCCAACTCAAAGTCCAGATCACCCCCAGCACAGAACAGCGCCCTTCGCCTGTAGCCCCAGCAAAGCGCAGCTCCCTCGGCCCGCAGCTCCAGGCCAGCGCACGCAGCATTGCCCTACTGCACCACTGCCTCTGCCCCCTGTGACCCCGCTTCCCCACCACTGCTACCCTCTCCCGGTAAGACTCCACCAATTTTTGATGTTTTTTATGGATTCACCATCATCAAGTTTTTGTGGAATGATGTACCTAATAAATTGATTTTTTTATTGGAAATGAGAAAGTGCTGTCTGTTTTTTTTTTAACATTCTCAACCTTTAACTTGTATTGCCAAGTAATGAAGCCACATGCAGCATATTACGATTTGCCCCGCACGCAGAAGATTTCAGAGATAAAAGTAGCAGATGTGCTCTGCTCTGTTGATTAACATTGATGCGAGTACAATGCGATGTTTTCTTGCATTGCACTCGCACATTTTATACACAGATGTGACTGCACCCTTTTTGGTTGAGAACCTTTGGCCAACACAGGAGTCTATGGTAAATAACAGCTATAATCAAATACTAGTTATTGTAACTGATACACCATATCAATCAATAATCTTATGTGGGCTTTACATGAGACGATATATCGTGCGATATGTCATCGGGTCACAGTTTTTGTGACGCACATCCGGCATAGCGCACAACGTCGTCTCGTGTGACACCTCCGAGCGACGCAGTATCGCTCACAAATCGAGAGTCGTGTACTCGTCGTTAACTTTCATAATATCGTTTATTTTAATGGGTGCAGGTTGTTCATCGTTTCTGTGGCATCACACGTTGCTCCGTGTTACACCATGGGAACGATGAACACAGCGTACAAGCGTCCCACGGCACCCGCCGGCTTAATGGAAGGAAGGAGGTGGGCGGGATGTTTACATCCCGCTCATTTCAGCCCCTCCGCTTCTATTGGTCGGCTGCTGTGTAACATCGCTGTGACGCCGAACATCCCTCCCACTTCAGGAAGTGGACGTTCGTCGCCCACAGCGAGGTCATCCGGAAGGTAAGTGCGTGTGACGAGGGTTAAACGAGTTTGTGCGCCACGGGCAGCGATTTTGCTCGTGACGCAAAAACGACGGGGGCGGGTACGATCGCTCGTGCAATCGCACGATAGATCAACTTGTGTAAAGCAGACTTTAGTTCTATCAGAAAAGAAGTACGGAAATGAAACAAATCCGGAAAGTGTAACCGAGCTTTATTTTCCTAACTGTTTTCAAGTTGTTTTCACAGATTTTCGGGTTTTCTTAGTTTTTTACCACATTATACAAAATTACTTGTATTGTATGTTTCAGAGAAGGCAATTATTTTATTTCCATGAGTCTTTAAATACCTACAAGTCAATGATTGGTGAAAGCAAGTTGTTCAATGATAAACAGCGAGAGGTAAAAGTCATTTGTTTGCAATCAACTTTTAGCAGTCAATGGATTAAGTGCATTTCTAAAATTGTACATTAACTATAATAAATGAAAAATAAAACCGCCCACAGGCAGCATTACCTAATCTGTTCCTGCAGCTTTATTACAGACAGTTGTACCTACAGACTTGAGAATCCATTTCTTTATTCCGATTTCAGTATTAATAAAATATTAAATATTTCACCAATTGGAATTAAAGTAAAATACATAAAAAAGTACAAAATAAATAGAACAAACCACCTTCTGAACCCAATAATGGTTACCATGAAATTTAGTAGGCAGATACATCAGCAAAAAAACAGCTCTGACTCTGAAACCCCAATACACCCTAGATAAACAAAAATAATAATAATAATAATAATAATAATAATAATAATAATAATAGTAATAATAATATTAATAAGCATAGTTCGTATCATCGTGACCAAAAAAGTCAGCTCTATCAAAATACAAAAATATTTAAAACATATATTTGAAGCTAAAAACGGTCATCTCTGTTCCCCCAAATGCAATAAAACATGATCAATACACTGTGGGCACAATTATTAGATAAGTGAGTATTTTGACCAGATCATCAATTTTGTGCAAATTTTCCAACTCCAAGCTTTATGAACTTGAATGCTTATTGGATGAAGCAAATCAAGTGATGTGTATTTGTGCAATGGGGAGGAAGCAATCTGAAGATACAACACCACTTTTCAAGGTGTGCAGCTTGTTTTCCTCTGGGGAAATGGGCCAAGTAAGGGCTTTAACTGACCCCGAAAAGTCAAAAACTGTTATAAGTCAAACAGAGGGCTACAGCACTCTTGAAATTGATAACATGTTGGGTCATCATAATCACAGGACTATCAAAAGTTTTGTTGGAAATAGTCAACAGTGTCACAAAAAATGTGATTTGAGAAGACTCAAAGGTGAATCGATCCTTAATTATCCTCCAGTGCTGTCATATTCCAGGACTGCTACATCCCTGGAGCACCCAGAAGTACAAGGTGTTCAGTTTTCAGAGACACGGCCTTTCCCTAGAGTCAGGGCACACCGTTATATTGTGTACCCTGTGTGTTGTGGCGCTCGCCACGGGTTCCCATGTACCTGGAGGAACTATGGTAGTCACTGTGTGCCATACAGCATCGAAGTCTTAACTATTTAGCTGCCAGTAAAGGACTTAAAATTGAAGAATAATGACCCGGCCCTTTCCTTACCTCACCTAAACCTTATTGAGAACTTGAAGGCCCTTCCTAAATGGGAAGTTTACGGTAAAGGATGAGGGGTTGTGGTTGGTGCTGCTCAAAACCTTGATCAACGGACAGCAGATGAAAAAACTGACTCCATGGACTTTTTAAATATCCATGGAGTCAATTCTTTAAATATTTTAAATATCAGAAATATAATCTTGTACATTTTGAGTTGTTTGATTATACTCACTTTAACAGATGAAAATAAACAATTGAGATGGGAAATGTTATTATTGTATAATGACCCTGCATATTTAGGTATTCTACTACAGCCGCTCTCACACATCCGGCTTTTCGCCAGTTTGCCGGATACGGTGCACGCCAGTACAGTGTATACAGTACAATGGCAGTGCGACAAGTGCTGGTCACATGCTGTCATATGACCGAAGCATGTGACCCGGAAGTTTGCGGCGCTGACATTGTACTGTATACAATGTACTGGCGTGCGCCGTATCCGGCAAAGCGGCGAAAAGCCGGATGTGTGAGAGCAACCTATGAAGGACAAAACCTCACTTGTAGTTTCTTAAATATTCTTGTTTTAGGTTTAGTAACCCCTTCACCACCCGGCGATTTTCTGTTTTAGTTTTTTTCCTCCCCTTCTTCCAAGAGCCATTTTTTTTATTTTTCTGACAACATAGCAGTATGAGGGCTTGTTTTTTGAGGGACGAGATGTACTTTTGAATATAACCATTAATTTTCCAATATAGTGTACTGGAAAATGGGAAAAAATTCCAAGTGTAGTAATGAAATTGCAAAAAAAGTACAATTCCACAATTGTATTTTTTGTTGTTTTTTTTTAAATTTATTTACTATATTCACTATATGGTAAACCTGACCTAGCAATATGGTTTTCCAGGTCAGTATGAGTTCGTACATGCCAAACATATATAGTTTTTTTAATTTAATTGGTGAAAACTTTGAAAAAAAAAATAAAATAATGAAATGGTGCTTTTGTCGCCCTTTTCCAACAACAATAATGTTCTCAGTTTTTGGGATCCAGAGCTGTGTATTGTTTAATTTTTGCGCCACAAGATGCCGTTTTAATATTATTTTGGGGTAGATGTGATGTTTTGATCGCCTCTTATTGCATTTTATTGTGATGTTGCAGCAACCAAAAAACATAATTCAGGTGTTTTGACTTTTTTTTTTTCTGCTACGCTGTTTACCCATAAGATTAACTTAATTTATTTTGATAAATCGGACATTTCTGATCACAACGATACCAAGTATTTTTTATTTTTAATGGAGAAAAAAGGGTGATTGGAACTTAGTTTTTTTTTAATTTCTCCATATTTTTAACACTTTTTTTCATTTTTATACTAGTCCAGACTTGAAGCCTAGTCTTTAAGTTGTGATCATCCAATCGCTTACGCTGTAGAGAGCAGGGCATGAACATCAGCACCGCTCTGTACAACAGAAATCATGACTTTCTATGGTAATGGCACGGTCGCCGCCGATACGCTTTTAATCCTATCAGTATTGACAACAGTATTTAACTAGTTGGCTGTTAAATCAATACTGCAAGGAAAAACGCATGTCAGCAATGTCTATGACAATCCGGAATTGCAGTGCACATGTTGCAGATTTTTTTCTTGCAGATTTTGGTGCAGAAAAAACTGCAACAAGTCAACATATACAGTGCCTACAAGTAGTATTCAACCCCCTGCAGATTTAGCAGGTTTACACATTCGGAATTAACTTGGCATTGTGACATTTGGACTGTAGATCAGCCTGGAAGTGTGAAATGCACTGCAGCAAAAAAGAATGTTATTTCTTTTTTTTTTAAATTGTGAAAAGTTTATTCAGAGGGTCATTTATTATTCAACCCCTCAAACCACCAGAATTCTGTTTGGTTCCCCTAAAGTATTAAGAAGTATTTCAGGCACAAAGAACAATGAGCTTCACATGTTTGGATTAATTATCTCTTTTTCCAGCCTTTTCTGACTAATTAAGACCCTCCCCAAACTTGTGAACAGCACTCATACTTGGTCAACATGGGAAAGACAAAGGAGCATTCCAAGGCCATCAGAGACAAGATCGTGGAGGGTCACAAGGCTGGCAAGGGGTACAAAACCCTTTCCAAGGAGTTGGGCCTACCTGTCTCCACTGTTGGGAGCATCATCCGGAAGTGGAAGGCTTATGGAACTACTGTTAGCCTTCCACGGCCTGGACAGCCTTTGAAAGTTTCCACCCGTGCCGAGGCCAGGCTTGTCCGAAGAGTCAAGGCTAACCCAAGGACAACAAGGAAGGAGCTCCGGGAAGATCTCATGGCAGTGGGGACATTGGTTTCAGTCAATACCATAAGTAACGTACTCCACTGCAATGGTCTCCGTTCCAGACGAGTCCGTAAGGTACCTTTACTTTCAAAGCGTCATGTCAAGGCTCGTCTACAGTTTGCTCATGATCACTTGGAGGACTCTGAGACAGACTGGTTCAAGGTTCTCTGGTCTGATGAGACCAAGATCGAGATCTTTGGTGCCAACCACACACGTGACGTTTGGAGACTGGATGGCACTGCATACGACCCCAAGAATACCATCCCTACAGTCAAGCATGGTGGTGGCAGCATCATGCTGTGGGGCTGTTTCTCAGCCAAGGGGCCTGGCCATCTGGTCCGCATCTATAGGAAGATGGATAGCACGGCCTACCTGGAGATTTTGGCCAAGAACCTCCGCTCCTCCATCAAAAATCTTAAGATGGGTCATCATTTCATCTTCCAACAAGACAACGACCCAAAGCACACAGCCAAGAAAACCAAGGCCTGGTTCAAGAGGGAAAAAATCAAGGTGTTGCAGTGGCCTAGTCAGTCTCCTGACCTTAACCCAATTGAAAACTTGCGGAAGGAGCTCAAGATTAATGTCCACATGAGACACCCAAAGAACCTAGATAACTTGGAGAAGATCTGCATGGAGGAGTGGGCCAAGATAACTCCAGAGACCTGTGCCGGCCTGATCAGGTCTTATAAAAGACGATTATTAGCTGTAATTGCAAACAAGGGTTATTCCACAAAATATTAAACCTAGGGGTTGAATAATAATTGACCCACACTTTTATGTTGAAAATTTATTAAAATTTAACTGAGCAACATAACTTGTTGGTTTGTAAGTTTTATGCATCTGTTAATAAATTCTGCTCTTGTTTGAAGTTTGCAGGCTCTAACTTATTTGCATCTTATCAAACCTGCTAAATCTGCAAGGGGTTGAATACTACTTGTAGGCACTGTAATTTACTGCAGTGCTCGAGCTCCATCACTGTAGTTGATTAGACCTGTAAGTGCTGCAATCACAATACATTTGGCATGGTGTGTGAGGCTCTCCGTAGCTCAGTTACCCAGGGTCATCATGGTGAAGACCCAGTGTTGCCATGGCAGTGATCAGGTCCCTGTGATCGCATTACAGGGACCTGATTTCCAGAGACAGGTAAGCGATTCCTCTCCCTGCCTCTTGAAATCTGATATCGCATTGATCTTAGCATTCAAGGGTTAAACTACTGGGAGCGGCGTGGGCACCACTCTGGGCAATGAAAGCTGGGTCCTGATTACAACAGAACTGGAAACCCCCGCAATCGCTAGGACTAAAAATACAAATGGAAAAACACCAGAAAAAATGCATGAAGAAACACGAAAACGCAATAAAAAAATGTGCCTGGCAATATAAACACTATTGTGTGCAGAAAATCTGCACACAAATCTGCTACGTAGCCACATACCCTAACAGCAGCCGGCGGATCTCCGACCAGTCTACCGATGTAAGCGGCAGGTCAGCTGATCAGATCAGTCAACATGTGCAGGAAAATGTGAGGACTTGGCGGGACATGACCTATCACATACCGGTATGTCATAAGTCGTGAAGGGTTTTTTTTTTAATTGACCGATAGCAACACAAAAAACATGCTTATATTTACAAATTTTGAATTTCAGCTGATCACAAAGACCTCACTGAATTGTCCATTGTTTTTAAGGGACTTCTCAGCTCTTACAAAACAAGGGAAGTTGTTTGCAGCAGCTTTCTGAGACCCTCCACTCATTTAGAAGGGGATATATATAGAATTCTTGGGTGCCATAGCAAACGTCACCAATTAGGTCCACCCATGTGATTAAATAACCAAACAGGTTTCCACAATAGGGGTTACAGAGACCTCCCTCCTTGACTAACCTCTTAGATTTTGCCATTGCTGTTCACTGCAACATCTAAGGAGTTAATTGGTGCAATCAGAGCTAGCTCCTATTTTTGTAGTTACTGGCAGGTGTCTGCTTTGTACAAAAGCCAGCACCCAAATGAGTAATATTTCCTATGGTCCCTGGCTATGATTAAATAACCAATCAAGTTTCCACAATTATATCGCCAAAGCTCAATGAATGTTCTAACCTCGTAGAAGCTGGCATTTCTGTTCACTACGACATCTAAGCTAAATTGGTGCAATCAGAGCTAGCTCCTATTGTGGCATTTACCAGCAGGTGTCTGCTGTGTAAAACAGCTGGCACCTATGTGAGTAATATCTCCCATGGTTTCCTGGGTGTAATTGGTTATTTAATCAAGTTACGACACTTATGTCGCCAGGGCTCAATGGAGGTTACAGAGGACTCTTTTCCTAACTAACCTCTTAGATGCTGGCATTGCTGTTCTCTGACATCTAAGGCGGGCTTTACATGTTGCGACATCACTACCGATATATCGTTGGGGTCACGTCGGTAGCGACATCGCAATGTGTAAATCCTAGGTGCTACGATAAACGAGCACAAAAGCGTAAAAAAACACTGATCTGTGTCACGTCGTTCATTTCCATAATGTCGTTACTGCTGCAGGTGTCGCGGGCGGAGGAGGGGACGCTGCGCTCTCCCACTGCTCGGGTCCGGCTGCCGCTGCGGCCTGCTGCTGCTCGGTGGCTCGAGCGGTGGGCCGGATCCCGGGGACTCGAGCGGCGCTCCTTGCCCGTGAGTGAAAGGGGGTTGGTTTTTGGGATTGTTTATTGTCCGTGACGCCACCCACGGTTGTGGTGATTGTGTGGACACCACCGCTGCTCTGTATGGGGATCCCGGGAGCGGTGACAGGGAGCAGCTGAGTTGTTAGTTCTCCCCTCCGTGGGTAGGGGTTGGTTGTCCCGGGGCCCAGTGATGAGTTGGGGGATGAGGGATGGCGGGCCGGTGCAGGGCTTGGTGGGGTGCAGGGACGCGGGGGCAGCGCTGTGCCTCACGGCACTGTGGTACTCACTCAGCCTGAGACGGGGACACAGTTCTCGGTAAAACACACGGCTGGAAAGACGGTTCCCACGGACGGCTGCTGTTTCTTTTCCCCAGTAGTTGACGGTGACGGTCCCTTGTCCTACACCTAAATCTATGTTGGTAACGATGGGTTCCCACCGGTAACCCGCTCCCCGGCTTGGATATGGGCCGGAGGAGCCCCTCTTTGCCCGCAGGTGCTGGCCCTGAGAAACTGGTGCCTTGGCGGTGGCGGTGTCTCTCTCCTACGGTTGGACTGTTGCCTTCAATCGGGACTTAGTTGTTGAGAGACCCAGAGGTCCCCTTCACTGACGGATTTGGCATATTCACGGCGACTCCTAGCCTTCCCGTGATCCGAAAGGCCCCTGCCAATGGTGCTGGCTTCTCTTCGTATACCGCTCCGGTACCGCCGGGCCACCACCCGTCCACGGTCTTTTCAGCAACCTCCGATCAGCCTCCACTGCAGACGGTCACCGCCGTCTGCTAACCTTGCTGTCTCAGTCCGGGGCACACACCCGGACCAACTTCAGGCTTTCTCAACTGTCACTTTCTCTTCCACCTTTACTCCTCTCTAAACTTGATCTTTACTCCTCTCTCCTTCACTTCCCTAGCTTAACTGCCTGTTTTCCCTCCTCCAGGACTGTGAACTCCTCGGTGGGTGGAGCCAACCGCCTGGCCCACCCCCCTGGTGTGGACATCAGTCCCTGGAGGAAGGCAACAAGGATTTTTGGTGTAGCTTCGGTGTACCTATCTGGGGTGTAGGGTGTGGTGGTGCCATGACCTGTGACCCCTGGCTTGCCCAGGGCGTCACATTGGTACGATGTTATTTGTCATTCCTGCAGCACCACATATCGCTGTGTGTGAAACCGCAGGAACGACAAACATCTCCTTACCTGCGTCCACCGGCTATGCGGAAGGAAGAAGGTTGGGGGCATGTTTACGTCCCGCTCATCTCTGCCCCTTTGCTTTTATTGGTCGGCCGCTTAGTGACGTCGCGGTGATGTCGCTGTGATGCCGAACGCACCTCCCCCTTCAAGGAGGGATTGTTCGGCGGTCACAGCGACGTCGCTGACCAAGTATGTGCGTGTGAAGCTGCCGTAGCGAACATTACAAGCACCAGATATCGCATGTACGACGGGGGCGGGTGCTATCGCGCTCGACATCGCTAGCAATTGCTAGCGATGTTGCAACATGTAAAGCCCGCCTAAATCAAATTGGTGCAATCAGAGCTAGCTCCTATTACTGCAGTTACCGGCAGGGGTCTAAGGGAGGGCTATTTTCTACCAGACCCCAGCTCCTGGACTCCATAACAGTTGGATGGCCTGCTACCATTTGCGGTATGTTACTGGTTGTAGCAGTACCCAGAAGCAGGCAGCATAGTTTCTTATTCTTCCTCGCAGTCTTTGTTATTGATATGTCTATATCTCCTTGCATTAGTAATTTTATATATTTCACAATGGATTGACATTTGGAACATTTAATCAGTATACTAGGATTATTTAATAATTTTATATGTGGACTATGATATATACACCAATGGAAAATGGTCACCTTCACAATCCTGCACTTGCCCCATTCTGCATATCGGCCTGTCAGGTGGATTAAAAGACGGAACAAAACCTAGAAGCCTGTACCCGCTGATTACTTATACTGACTAATGTGCTCCATACAAAAATACAGTCCCACCGAGAGCCCCTGTCAGGGAGCGGCTCAGATGCTGTATGTCTTCTTTAGAAAGAGCCGGCTGCATTCTGCAGGGTCTACCGATGCATATAATAATTCACAATATATCTAGAAGCGTGACACCGAGAAAAACACATCCTTTGTCAAGACTGTAACTTATTCTTGTAAGAAATGAAGGTGATAGAACATATACAATGCTTTACATAGCAGCCTGCTATCACCGCTGAGTCCTGCAGGATTACAAGTCTAAATGAATTTTTTCTGAAGTCAGTTGTACGTCTTGTTAGTCCAAAATGTCTATATTTCTTCACGTTCCATAGGAGACAAAGTGAAAAACAAAATGGAATAGGAACTTTGACGTTGCAGGTAAGTGCACCAAGTATGGGGGATACTCATAAAAAAATAAAACAGGACACTAATAACTTTGCCTTTATAGTCCCACCATCCTAGGATAGAAACAAATCCAAACGTCTGTTGCAAGTTAGACTTTCTTAATATGCGAAAAAGCCATTAAGATCTATGGGCCAGACACAGATCTCCTGAGAACTCCAGAGATTATTTTAAATGAAAGGGGGTGTGATTAGTAAGAGACATATAAATCAGGAGAGCAGACTGTCCGCAATTACATGTCTCAGACTGGTAACACCCCCTTTTATTTAATACACGCTTTGGAGGCAGATTCCCAGATCATTTACATATCAGAAAAATATGGATTCCTCTGAAATAAGATACCGGCTTTTAAACTCTTTTGATCAATGTCAACGAAGTATCCTATGTGATTTACATGTACTATTACTCTTTACTTACTGCAGGGCGATGGCTAATTTGTTTTTGTCCTATGTTTTGTTTATTAATGACCACAATATACATTTTCTCAAAGGGTATGCCTGCCAATTTCGTCACGTCTAGTGCAAGACTTGTAAATCATGAGAGCAGACTGTCAGTCATTACATGTCTCACACTGATAACGCCCCCTTTTACTTAAAATAAGCTCTGGATGCAGATTCTCAGAGAGATCAGTGTCCGGCCCATGTCTCATAACAATGTACATATAATAAGAACATGAATTTCTCTGCATGCCCATATACACAGCTTAGGAGGTTGATCCTAATGACAGATTCCCTTTAATAGAGGATTTTTGCAGTCTTAATTAAAGCACCTCTGGGTTAATATGTGCTTAATTCATTTACTCTGGCAGAAATTTGCTACCGGTAGTTTCGGTACTCAGCCCATTTTGTCGAAGCCTGCCAAGACTGTTATTAAAACGCTAAAAAAAACCTGACAAAAAAACCTTCATGACTGGGTCCCAATGTTTTTATATTTTCAAGAAAGATGACCCTCATTTCCAGGTACATTTGGTAGGCTTTTCTGGACTTGTCATAATTTTGTGCGACTGGGATTCAAGGATTACTATATAGTAGATGGCCAAGGGCAAATTTAGCTCTTTTTCATAATATAAAAGCTATATTCTGACCACTGTGATTGATTAAAGTACATTGCCAAACAAAAAAAGGCGCTCCCATTAACTTTTTTTCTCCAAATCTGTGTATGTAGTGTCGTGTGTTAATATACTCACTTATCGCCAACTTTTCCGATACCAAGTGCTGTTCTGCCCCTCTTCTCAGTGATCTCAGACTCCCCAGTTACTCTACATTCTATGCGTGAGCCGGAAGTCTTTTTTTATAATTTCTATGGTGCCTCTTTCTGAGCCTTGGTCTGATATTAGGTGATGGGGAATCTGCAACTGACTAGTACCCACCATTAACTGTTTGCATGGTACTAACATACTGTGTACAGGTGCTGGTCTGCTTCCATGACAATGTATATGGCATCGCACTGCAGAGGTATTGAGAACACTGTTGCCTGCAGTACTAACCACTGGCCACTAAGGGCTACTATTTCCCGTTACTCCTCTATAGACTCTTGTTGGAACTTGTGTGCAGGACATATGTACAGATATATTCAGTTCAGTGGGGAGATGTAAAAACAGCTCATTTGCTGGCAAAGACTCGGGTCGTGTCAAATGGACCATTCTGCTGGTTTGGTCTGCATTTGGCAGCATCCAATTGAGTCCCGGCTGGAGGGTAGTGTATGCAATAGGGTGAAAAAGCATCACAGGAAGTGGAATCTCGGCCATCTTGGGAGAGGAATGAAAGAGCTAGAAGAGGGAGAACGTGTTGCATATCCATCCAGCACCATCTGTGGAGTCGTTTTTCTGGGGAAGACGAAAACTGCTCCGGATGACAGAGGATATTGTTATGTTCCAGTTCTACCAGCAAAGGAGAAGTTTCCAGTGATAATGTGCATGGGAGGATCCTCCAGCAAGCCATCAGTGAAACCACGCACCGATTGGAGACTCACCATCCCCTGCTTATGCAACTCTGCAGTGTTGCAGCGACCTAAGCTCAGGCCCACCACTGGAATCACAGTGAGAGCATACATGCACATACAGTTAGTTTGGTGCCAAACTAACACAGGTAGATACAGGCACTTGATAACATCAGTGCCCAGTAGACTCTACTCCCCAAGATACCAGTGTCTTATAGAGACTACAACAGTAAAGTGGAATCCTTTGGGGCATACAGAGATATTCTGGGGAGTAGACACCATGCTGACTTGGTTTTCAAAGTGAACCTCATGGTATATCGATTATTCTCGCTGTGAATATACCCACGAGGCAGGGAGAAGAGGGTCATAGTTACATAGTTACATAGTTACTTAGGTTGAAAAAAGACCTAGGTCCATCTAGTTCAACCTTCCTCCACCAGTTCTACATTTAGTCACTAAGTCATTTATAACCAACAATGTTTTGTGTACTGAGGAAATCATCCAGCCCTTTTTTAAAAGCTGTTATAGTATCTGCCATTACTACCTCTTGTGGTAGTGTATTCCACAATCTGACCGCTCTAACTGTAAAGAACCCTTTCCTATTTAGGTGTCGGAATCGCTTTTCTTCCACTCGCAGTGAGTGCCCCCTGGTCCTTAGTACTGTCTTTGGAAGAAATAAGTCATGTGCCAGTCCTTTATATTGACCACACATGTATTTATACATATAAATGAGATCTCCTCTGAGACGTCTTTTTTCTAAGCTAAACATATCTAACTTTTTCAACCTGTCATCATATGGGAGGCCTTCCATTCCTTGTAATAGTCTAGTTGCCCGCCTTTGAACTGACTCTAACTTCTGAATGTCCTTTTTAAAATGTGGAGCCCAAAACTGGATCCCGTATTCCAGATGTGGCCTTACAAGTGATTTATAGAGGGGTAACAATACGTTGGGATCACGGGATCTAATCTCTCTTTTTATACACCCTAAAATCTTGTTTGCTTTAGCAGCTGCTGCTTGACATTGAGTGCTGCTGCTCAGCTTATTTGTAATGAGAATACCCAAGTCCTTCTCCTGTTCTGTAGTCCCGAGTTTACTTCCATTTAATGTATACACAGCTATAGGATTACTCCGTCCTAGGTGCATTACTTTACATTTATCAACATTAAATCTCATTTGCCAAGTATCTGCCCATTCTGACATCTTATCCAGATCTTTTTGTAATATTGTACTATCCAGGTCAGTTTTTAATATCCTACATAGTTTGGTGTCATCGGCAAAGACTGACACTGTACTATCAATCCCATCCACAAGGTCATTAATAAAGAGAGTAAAAAGAATCGGTCCAAGCACAGATCCCTGCGGCACCCCACTGCTGACTATAGCCCATTTAGAGAATGTACCATTTATGACTACTCTTTGTTTCCTATCTTTTAGCCAATTCCTTACCCAGTTGCATATTGTGTCCCCTAGTCCTTGCTTCTGGAGCTTTAGTATAAGGCTATTATGTGGTACAGTATCAAATGCCTTTGCAAAGTCCAAATAAATCACATCAGCTGCATTACCAATATCCAGGTTTGAACTTACCCCCTCATAGAACCCCAACAGGTTGGTTAGACACGACTTATCTTTCATGAATCCATGCTGTTTGTCAGTTATCATATTATTTTCTGCCATATATTTTTGCATGTCATCCCTTAAAATGCCCTCAAAAACTTTGCATACTACTGATGTCAGGCTTACTGGACGGTAGTTGCCTGGATCTACCCTCTTACCTTTCTTAAATATCGGTACCACATCAGCAATCCTCCAATCCTGAGGCACCAACCCTATTACAAGTGAGTCTAAAAAGATGAGATACAGCGGTCTGTCGATTACGGAGCTCAATTCCCTCAATATTCGTGGATGAATGCCATCTGGCCCTGGGGATTTGTCAATGTTTAATTTACTCAGACGTAGGCGTACTTCATCTTGTGTTAAATTAATTATATCGGGTGGTGGACTTTGATTTTTCACTTGTTGAATAATGCCTGGTACAGTCAGTTCCTTGGTGAATACAGATGAGAAATGCCTATTTAATATCTCAGTCTTTTGTTTGTCCTCTATAACTAACTTGTTATTATATTTTAAGGGGCCGATACTATCCTTTGTTTTCCTTTTGGCCTTAATGTATTTATAAAAGATTTTGGGATTTATTTTAATGTCATTGGCGATTTTTGTTTCAGTAGCTAATTTTGCTTGTTTGATTTCTTTTTTACATTTCCTATTGATATCTTTATACTCCTGCAATGCTATTTCTGTATTCTCAGCCTTTAAGATTTTAAATGCCCTTTGTTTTTGTTTTATTATACTTTGTACAGTCTTATTTATCCATAGTGGTTTCTTTTTATTCCTGGACATTTTATTACCAGAGGGTATACGTTTTTTACAGGACTCTAGCAGTATATCCTTAAACTTACCCCATTTATGTTCGGTATCCCCAGTTACCATGACTTTGTCCCAATCTACACATTTAAGCTCTTCCCTTAATTTGTTGAAATCAGCTTTCCTAAAATTCCAGGTTTTAGCATTTCCTCCTTTGAAATGTTCTATTGAATATTATGTTGAAGCTTACCATATTATGATCGCTGGTGCCCAAGTGCTCCCGGACCTGTAGATCTGAAATTGTATCCGGTCTATTTGACAGGACCAGATCTAGCAAATTATCTCCCCTGGTCGGTTCACCTACCATCTGAGAGAGGAAATGGTCTTGAATGGTAGATAAGAACTTACAGCTTTTAGCAGAACCAGAAGATTCTATGTCCCACTGAATGTCTGGATAGTTGAAATCCCCCATAATAAGAACCCGATTATTATTATTAGCTGCCTTTTCAATTTGTTCCAGCATTTCACCCTCTATTTGTTCAGGTATGTTAGGAGGCTTATAGCAAACTCCAATTAGCATTTTTCCATTATTCCCCTCCCCATGTACATTTACCCATACTGACTCTACATTGTTGCTGTTCCCCTCAATGTCATCATACAACACAGGTTTTAGGTTAGATTTAATAAATATACACACCCCACCACCTTTTTGGCCTTTCCTGTCCTTCCTAAATGTACTATAACCCTGTATGTTTGTCACCCAGTCATGGCTTTCATCCAGCCAGGTTTCCGTAATGCCCACCACATCATAATCCATGGTTGACATAAGAGTCTCCAATTCATTCATTTTGTTTGCAAGACTTCTTGCATTTGCCAGTAGACATTTAATCCTATTAACACCTTTATTACTCCTAGCCTCCCTACGTTCCTTGTATGTCCCATCCCCCCCTAATCCTTCATTGACCCCTACCGTCTCCCTGTCTCTATCTGCTCTATCTATCCCCTTATTTGCTCCACTACCCTCCCTCCCCCCCGATCCTAGTTTAAAAGCTTCTCCATCCGTCTGACCATTTTCTCCCCCAGCACAGCTGCACCTTCCCCATTGAGGTGCAGCCCGTCCCTACCGTAGAGCCTGTAGCCGACTGAGAAGTCGGCCCAGTTCTCCATGAACCCGAACCCTTCCTTCCTGCACCAATTTCTAAGCCACATATTTATCTCCCTAAGCTCCCGCTGTCTTTCTAGTGACGCTCGTGGCACCGGTAGTATTTCTGAAAACACCACCTTGGAGGTCCTGGACTTCAGCTTCTCTCCTAGTTCCCTGTAATCATTTTTAAGGACCTTCCACCTGCCTCTAACTTTGTCATTAGTGCCAATGTGCACCATGACCGCTGGGTTTTCCCCAGCCCCACCCAGCAATCTGTCTATCTGATCCACAATATGCCAAACCCGAGCACCCAGCAGACAACACACTGTTCGGCATTCACGGTCTCGGCGACAGATGACCCTGTCTGTCCGCCTAATTATAGAGTCCCCTACCACCAACATCTGTCTGGGCTTTGCTGCACTCCTATTTCCCTCCTTCCTACAGCAGTTGTTTTCCTGGTTGCTAGGAGCAACATCCTGCTGTAGTGACCCTAGTCCAGGCCCTTCATTCCTAATATCAGCCAAACAGGCATATTTACTAGGTTGTGCCAGGTCAGGACTAGGCTCCCTGACACTTTTCCCCCTACCTCTTCTTCTAACTGTTACCCAGCTACCTACCTCTGGGTCCTGATCTTCCCCACTTCCACCCACCTCCATATCACTGGCCCCAGCCAGAGAAAGCTCAGTGAGCTCTAAACTCCTCTCCAGGTTTGCAATGCCCCTTAGTGTTGCAAGCTGCTTATTTAGATCAGTTACCTTGGCTTCCAAATACGCAACATGCTTGCTTCGAGTGCAGACATAGTCACCCTCGAACGGCTGCTCAAGGCATGCATACATCTGACAAGATACACACCTGGTAGCATTGTCCATGGAGCACCTATCAAATGGGGATAAACAGTAAAGTAGAAAAACAAAGAGAAAAAAAAACGAAAAAAACCCAATGGGAAACGTATAAGGATAAATTCAAACTATGTTCTTGTGTCAAACTATGTAATTGTGTTGAAACTATGCACTTATCTTAAATTCAGCACTTTACTTCAGTTCAGCACCTCGCTCGCTCAGCACCTCGCTTGTGCTGGGTGGTTTATATAGATGTACAATGACTATCAGAAGCTGCTTGAAGCTTCTAGAAACAGGTGTGACTAATCCTACTAATTAAATCACAAGACTAACTTTTTTTTTTTTTCCCTTTTCACAGAATCACAAACAGACACACAATTCCCTAATGAAATTCAACAATTACAGTTATCACCACTATGTAATTGTGTTGAAACTATGCACTTATCTGAAATTCGAGAGTCATTTTAAGTTTATGAAGTGCTGTGCTGCCCCATCATTCAGCCATCCATAACATTCATTTGATTGATCCAGAACTCTAAGTAAACACTCGGCAACCGCACTAGACGGATGCACGAATATATAGATTATAATATGGCAGTTAAAACTTCCAGGCCTACTGCGTTGTGCAGCACAGTGGTCCTGGTAGCCTTCATCGGGTGTTTGTGAGTTACCTTGGTTTACTTTCTTTTTGTGTTTGGTAAAGGATTCAAACCAAGTTCTTCTGTAAACATTTATCTAAAAAATTTGATGTTGGCTATGTGGCGCCCTGGACAAGCCAGGACGTCACAGTAACTACACCAACACACCCCACACCCCGGTCAGGCACACCAAAGTCAAACAAAATCCTTGTTGCCTCCCTCCAGGGGATGATGTTCACACCAGGGGGTGGGCCAGGCGGTTGGTCCCGCCCACCGAGGAGTGCACAGTCCTGGAGGCGGGAAAAGGAGAGAGTTGAGTTTTAGAGTATGAAGTGGAAGGAGTGAAGTGGTAGAGGAGCAGACAGAAAGTGGTCCGGGTGTGTGGCCCAGACGGAACAGCAAGGTTGGCAGACGGTGGTGACCGTCTGCAGGAGAGGCCTATTGGAGCTAGCCGTAAGGACCATGGACGGGCGGTGGCCCGGCGGTACCGGACCGGTACGCAAAGAGAAGCCAGCACCATCCGGCAGGGGCTTACGGACCCCGACAAGGCTAGGAGTCGCCGTGCAATTTGTCAAATCCGTTAGCGAAGGGAACCTCCTGGGTTTCCCAGCAGCCAAGTCCCGATAGAAGGCAACAGTCCAACCGTTAGAGGGAAACACAGTCACCGCCAAGACTAAAGTTCCCAGGGCCAGAGCCTGCGGGCAAAAGGGGCTCCTTCAGCACATATCCAAGCTGGGGAGCGGGTTACCGGTGGGAACCCATTGGAACCGTACACACTACACAGGTGCAGGGAAAGGCAGTCACCATCAACCTGCCGGGAGGAGAAACACCGCAGCCACCTGTGGGACCCGTCCATACAGCCGTTTGTTTTACCGGAGACTCTGTGTTACTGGCTGAGTGAGTACCACTGTGCCGTGCGGCACAGCGCTGCCCCCGCGACCCTGCACCTCACCAGGCCCCGTAACCCGCCTGCCATCCATCCCTACCCCATCACCGGGCCCCGGGACAACCAACCCCCTACCCACGGAGGGGAGAACCAACATCCAAGCTGCTCCCCATCATCACTCCCGGGATCCCCGTCCAGAGCAGCTGTGGTGTCACCAATCTCACCACAACCGTGGGTGGCGTCACGGACAATATCAAATCCCCACAATCAATTCCTCCCCTTTTCACTCACAGGCGAGGAACGCCGCTCGAGTCCCCGGGATCCGGCCCACCGCTCGAGCCACCACCGAGCAGCAGCAGCAGCCGGACCCGAGCAGTGGGAGAGCGCAGCGTCCCCTCCTCCGCCCGCGACAGCTATTTTCCTCGTTCATGGCTTTGCTGTCTCCTAGGGAGACCACTCGGGTACATGATATACACTAACGCGTCCTAGTCTTGCATTGCAAAGCCAATTATGGGTCACAAAAAAAGTGCAGTTTGACCCAGAGAGTCTGAAGATCAATGACATGACTCGGAAGAGAAGCAGAACGAGGTTGGATATGGGAGAAGATTGCAGTAGGTGAAATAGATACACATATGCATAGGTTGAGTGAAAAAACAAAGTATATTGGAAGGCATATTTAGGTGAAGTGTTTGCATCCTGGCCACTGCCATTATTTATGACCATAACTTTAGACAACTAGTTAGCGATTTTGTTACTTGAGTTCTACCAAAATTGGCAAATTATATTTCTTCGTCCCAGTCCTCCCACCTGCACTGGGTTTGGCTTCTGTCTGCCCTGTTAATAGCCTGGCCAACCTTGAGAACCTGATTTTGCATTTTGATTTTGCACAGTTTCAAACTGTACTGTTTAGACCCTGCTAGCTTACAACAAAACTGTCCATTGCTACCGGTAATCCTTAGGACTATCACTATTGGATCGGTGGATGTCTGACAATCAGCTATTGAAGGGGCCAAAGCACTTGTGTAAACCCCGCAGTCTTTCTAACATTTACATTATACTACGGATAATCTAGTGTGTAACAATGATGCAACGTCTTGTAGCATCGCACAAGATTGCAGTACCCTACTACTGCCGCTACTGAGTGGAGGGCAGACTATAATCATTAAAGAGGCTACAGTGGCCCCATCAAACAGTTGATTGGAAGGGGCACTGATAGCTGGATCTCATTAATCTAATATGATTATGATGAACATCAATATTCTAAACCTTGACATTCCTTCTAGGGCAAAGTCATGATAAAGGGAGTGTCGTAGCTAAAATGTAGGACTCTCTGTTTGGGTTTCTCAGAACCTGGTTTCTTAACACCATTCACTTTATTAAATAGCGGGACATATGAAAGTGGAATCTAATATGCTGGATTTATTTTGGGGTTATTTCATGTTACAAGTTTTTTTTTCAAAGTCCAGGATAATCAATCTCCGCTTTGAGTGTTAACATTATGTGTATATTATGCTATTATGTACCATGATGTAAATGTGCAGCTTAAGTGTATTTATAACAAAGGGCAATGTGTACTGAAATGCTATCAGAGTCATTCATCACGCTGCTTTTAGAAAATTATATTATTGCGATTCTGCAGAACTGTGCGGTTCTATAAATTATTTAGCATCCATTTCTACATCATTTCTTATGCCTAATTTGGTTTAAAGAAACATATTACTGATTTCATATATTTTGAGCCAGCGGTACCATTTCCAAATAATTACATTTTGTGAATGGATTCTAAAAAGCTGATGTATCAAAAGATATACTAAGAAAAATGGTAGAATATATCCAGTGGTACAGCCCTACCTGACGGAGGCTCGAAAATAGCTATAAACATATCTCTGATGTTTGGACAATCACTTTTGGTCACAGTTTTTTTTCAAATTAAACCATTTAACATCAATTTAAGGGAATTAACCCCTATAAATATCATATCTGTAAAGTTCATTTTACTAATTAGTAGTGTTGGGCAGACCCGAACTGTAAAATTCTGGATCCACATTGTTTCAAACGTACTCGAGTGCCGGACCCTGTCTGCAGGTCTCTATCGTGGTATAAAAATAAATAGGTAGGGTCCCTCATATTATGATGCCCAGCACAGACACAGTATACGGCTACACGCTGCAGCCCCCAACCGTGCACTTATCGTGGTTGTGTATCAAAATAAGACAAACTGCAAGCGACTTTTTTTTAATTTTTTAAATAATTTCAAAAATCAGCGTGCGGTCCCCCTCAATTTTGATACCCAGCCATGATAAAGCCCATCAGCTGGGGGCTGGTATACTGAGGCAGGGTAGACCCATAGTTGGTCCCCCAGCCTAAAAATAGCAGCCTGCAGCTGCCCAGGATTTCCGCATCTATTAGATGCGACAGTCCTGGAACTTTACCCGACTCATCCCGATTACCCTGATGTGGTGGCAATCAGGGTTAATAAATGGTTAATAACAGCTCACAGCCGCCACTAAGTCCTAGATTAGTAATGTCCAAGTGAAAATAAATAAACACCAACACCAAAAAAAAATCCTTTATTTGAAATACAATACAAAAAACTCCACCCTCTTTCACCACTTTATTAACCCCCAAAATACCCAGGTCCGTAATCCACACGACATCCCACAACAATACCTGCTCTGCTACATCTGAAGTCACAGCAAGCGACCATAGAACATGACCGTCCGCTGTGAGCTTCAGGCAGAGAATGTCTACCATGTCATGGGAGATGATTGGTGATGTCACGCAGGCTATTTGCGGTCACAGCTGGAGATTCCCATGGACCTCCACAAGTAATTGCAGGTAACCTGACCTCAGGTGACCTCAGTAAACTCATGTTCACAGACCTGCATCTCCAGGCATAAACCGCATTTTTTTTGCTAAGAAAAGCAGATTTGTTGCTGAAATTTCTACACCATATTCCTGCACCCAATCTACACCTCCTGGCTAACAACCAAATCCCTACTGCATCATACCGCAAGTGGTTTTGATGCGTTTGTTTTGCCAGGATGTGTAGCTTGGGTGCATGAATATGGTGTAAAAATGTAATCACCAAGCATTTCATTATACAGCATTCAACTCAATAATGAAACCGTGTGGTCCTAAGGTAACTCTGTGGCTATACAGTTGACTTGGAGCTCCATATGAGACAAACTGATTTACACTGATTAAAAGGTAAATTCTTAAATGAAAATTGATGAACAAAGCAAACAACATTATATCAATGAAAAAAAATATTTTTAAATAATTAATAATTTTCCTATCAAGGAATTTCTATCCCTCTTTGAGCATCCCAAATGAGGAAAGAGCCATTCAGCCAAAAATTAAATCATTTTTGATAATAATTCTAATTAATTTGGAAGTCAAATAACTAGAGAGAGATATTAAAGCAAGCCTGAAATTGAATTACTAACTAAATACATATCTTTATAGGGAACTTAAACCCCTGTAAAAATCATAACTTTGATTAATTTAATTTTTCTTCTTTGAGTAAAAAAAATAAATTATTCTAATTTGCAAATTCTTTTTCACCAAAAAATCCACTTTTGGTCAAAATGCAAATTAAGGTGCTTTGTGCATTTTTGGCTTGGGACAAAGTTTCGTCCTTTGAATTTACATACTTCTGTCTTCCTCTCTTTGGATTGACAGTGCTTATATTGCCAGAGTGAGCACTGTCTGTAAGTGAAAGCACATTCATGTGAGTGCACGCTCACACACAGTCCTCTCTCCTGATGTCCCTTGCTACATAGTTGAGTGACAACAGGAGATCAAAAAGAGAACTGTGCGTGAGTGTGCGCTTGTGTGAACATATAATAATAATAATAATAATTATTCACTTACAGTATTATGCACCATTAATTCCATAGCGCTTTACAGACATCAGCAACACTGTGCCAATTGGGGCTCACAATCTGAGTTCCCTTTTGAGTGTAGGAGGAAACCGAAGAACCCGGAGGAAGCCCACGCAAACCCGAGGAGAACATACAAACTCCTTGCAGATGTTATCCTTGGTGGGATTTGAGCCCAGGACCCCAGACAGAGCTTACTTGGGCTGTCAATCAACGGAGAGAGAGGTGGAGATATGCACATACCAGGAGCAGAATGGTGCACAGAGGCGTTTGGCCAAGCCAGAGTGAACTGAGCACCTTCAGTTGCATATTGGCAAAACGTTTTTTTTTTTTGCGGGGGGGAAACTGTATATAAACCTAAAGGTATGATTTTTATAGGGGCTAAGTCCACTATAAGGATTTTTTTTAAGATTCTGCAATTCAAAGAAGCCTTTCATCTATATTTTTTTTATGTGTGTATACATGCATGTAATGTAGTAATATACTCACCTATCAGTGCTCTCTCAGTTGTCCAGCATGGTCCTCCACAACAACACCACAATAGCGACTAGCTGACTCTATATGTGTGTGCCAGAAGTCTCTTTTACAAAGTAAGTCTATGGAGCCTCATTCTGAGGCTCCATAGACTTAGGGGCACTTTGCACACTACGACATCGCAAGCCGATGACGTAAACATCCCGCCCACCTCCTTCCTTCCGCATAGCTGGTGTGAGCCGCAGGACGCAGGTAGGAGATGTTCCTCGCTCCTGAGGCTTCACAGACAGCGATGTGTGCTGCCGCAGGAACGAGGAACAACATCGTAACATCGGTCCTTCCGAATTATGGAAATGACCAACGCTACACCGATGATACGATTACGACGATTTTGCGCTTGTTAGACCTATCAAAAAGGCTTTACACACTACGATATCACCTGCAACGCCGGATGTGCGTCACTTTCAATTTGACCCCACCGACATCGCACCTGCGATGTCGTAGTGTGCAAAGTGCCCCTTACACTGTAAAAGCCGTTTTCAAGTCACACAGAGCAAAGTGTGACTTAGAGAGGCTGGAGAGCCATGACATCACTGACAAGAGGAGCGGAGCAGCACTAGACATTGGAGAAAGTGGTGGTAGGTGAGTATATTAATACACACACTACACTGCATGAATATAATCACATATTTATTAAAATATGTATAGATAGGAGGACTTGTTTAAGGAGTATGCGATTTACTGTATTTTTTGGATTATAAGGCGTACTCTTCCTCCCAAAAATTTGGGAGGAAAATGAGGGATGCTTCCTATAATCCAAATGTAGCTTACTGGGAGGCTGTGAAGAGGTTAAGCAGGAGGCAGGGGTGATGCTGCGGCTGCTGAGCTGCGGGTTACGAGCCAAGGCCCATGTCAAACAATGTCGCCCGGAGTCGGCAGATGGAGCTCTTAGCTCAAGATTTCATCTGTGCACACGCCGCTTCTGGGCTCCCCTTGGCAACGCCAGCAGCATTGCCCTGCTCCACCACTGCCCCTGCCTCCTGTGACCCCGCTCCACCATCGCTGCTGCCCCCACCGGTAAGACACCACCAGATTATTAGATGGACCCCATTTGTTTTTAACCTTTTTTTCCCTCTAAATTTGGGACGCGTCTTATAATCCGGTGCGTCTTATAAACCGAAAAATATGATAGCCATCAGAATCGTCTTAAGCCGAAAGTGGAGAGGTATAACCCTGTTTGGCTTCTATGGAAATTTTTAACAGTCTCCCCCCACCACCCATCACTTCCCACATACCTCAGTCACCTAGGCAGGGGGAAGCTGCATTCATATAGAGACTTCTGTGATGTACATAATAAAACATTTTTAATGTTAGGTTAATATAACTGTTAATATAACGCATTGTACACAAATCTGTCTTCCAAATATTTCAGGAAAAATGTAGAGAAATATTTAGGAAACTAAATCTGGACGGGTTCAAACCACTAAACACAACATGTAATTTAATTTTCATAATTTCAGGCGTATGTAAATATGAGTTTTGTAGTCCATTAACCTCGCCATTACATAATGTTTTCATTAAAGAACCAATCTCTAAAAATGATCACATAATATATGGAAATTAGGAGGAGAGTCTAGTAATTAATTAAATGTAATTAACTTTGTTTTTTTGCTGAAATTTACATTGCGGTTATCAACATGAGGGAGAAGAACTGGAAAATGACCGGAGCTGAATGTGGCACACCGGCTGTCTGTGCGCGGCCGCGGAGGTGGGAGATGTACTGTAATTCGTAAGTAAATGTTAAGCCAAGTGGGAAACATTGTTTATTCTAATGAGTGTGGGGCTATCTTATTATACAGAACGCTGCACAGCCAGCACTCTCCATAATGATCCACCCCATACATTCACATCAAAATCAACAATCACAATCACACCTTTTATTACCTGGGAAAGGGCATTGTGAAGGGCTGATGATACTTTTGGAGTAGCACTATTTATTTTTACAACTTCCATGTCATCACCACTGCATTTTGGCTACAAGAACTGTTTTTGAATATGTTCCCAGGTAACAAAAAATGCAGCTATGTTGCAGAACATTCTCTGCTTTTTATAGTGAATCCATCAGCAGGTTTTGCTGCCTCATTTGAGAACAGCATGATGTAGGCAAAGAGATCCTGAATCCAACGATGTATCGCTTAGATTACTGGCTGCAGCCGTTCAGACACAATCAGATTTTTAGATCTAGCAATACAGCAGAGATGAGAGAGCTGTCCACGCCCACACCAGGCTCTGTATAGATTGTATATTAACGGTGAGGCTTCAATCACAAGAGGGGGAGTGCTGGACTGCCATGTGAGTGGCTTTGTAGTCAAAGCTGCTTAAACAAACATAGCAAATACACAACAGATGGGACCATAACAAGACAGGCTTCCCTGAATTCTCTGTGTTAACCCTTGCAGCAGTGCTGTCTTCAGCTTACATAGCAAAAACATGCTGGCAAATTCCCTTTAAACAAGATAAATGAGTTGTTTTTCTATCATAATAAAGCAGAATCACGTTAGCACATTGTATTTTATCTGATTTTGTCATTCTTTGTCTCAATGTCAGTGGAATATATGGTATTAAATATTTGACTTTTCTTTTTGAATGTTTCCAACAATTTTAGTTGTCAATTTGAAAACTATGAAAACAATTTGCCTGATCAATTGATCTATTCATTCACATTCAATGATGTGTTCTGTGTATCCCCTTCGTTAGTAAGCAAGTAGTATAGTAGTGACTCCTCGCTGGCAGCTCATGGAAGTCATTCAACAGTGTAAGGGCTCGAGCACATGGCTGCATTTTCAGTCATCGTGCGTTCCAACATAATAGTGGATGGCACTCGGACCAACGTTGCTCTATGAGGCCGTGGCATGTATAAGTCCAATTTACTGGTCCGAGGAATAAATTGCAGCATGTCCAAGTTGCATCAGATTGCACGGGACCAAGTAAGTCAATTGGTCCAGCAACAAAATCAGACAACACTCCTTTACATTATGCCGTAGAATAATAGGCACATGTAGCGCACCTGAACACCTCATGGTGCTAGAAGGTTCTACATCCCCACCAGGATGCAGGGCCTACCCCCTTAAGGACCCAGAACCCCAGTGCTGATAACACCAAAAACACAGGTAATCCCAGTTTTCCCCAACAATCCCCCATACAATGGTACCTAGCTAGGGTGGAACCATGGATGGCCGCCTAGAGGTGGAGCCACTCCAGTCCACTAGTTAACCATGTGGGAGGGGCAAACTATAGAGAGTAGTCGGGAACACAAGAAGTCAGGAGCAGTAGTGACTACAGAGGCATAAAGGTGGAAGTGAAGTGACTCCCTGACGTGGGTTGACAGTGACCTGGTACCCAGGAGAGGTGGTTGCCGGTGGAGTACTCCCGTAACGATGCACCGACAGGGTACAGGACACTAGGATGGGAAAGAGCTTCAGGCCGACCTGTTAACACCTGCACAGCAAAGGGGACCATCAAGGATCTTGCTGACCCTAAAGAATCCGAAAACTCAGTAGCAAAGAGAGAGCCGGGGGCAGGACCAGAGACTCCATCCCCACAGGGTTCATGCTACCATCAGGCGGACAGAGGTGGACAAACCACAAACCGGGGACCCCCAGTGTTCCATACCACGGGGACTTATTTACCAGAGACAGGTGCAGGGGAAGAAGGTACCAGAGAACCAGACTGGCACTGGGACGACAGGAACCTGGAGGCAACACCTGCCGACCTGGGGCAACCAGTTAACAACTAAAGTGAGTAAACCAGTTGCACTGAATACCTGTCTAGACTAAGGTAAAAGCGATGGAGAAAAATGAAAAGCACTCACCGATAATTGCTGTGCAGGTAGGTGGAAGTTTATTCACATGTGCAGGTGAACATGCTGTGGCAAGCGGGGCGGGGGTAGGACGGAGCAGCACATCAGACTACGGCCGTTTCGCACTCTATACTAGTGCTTCGACGGGTACCTGTCTGGACTCCTTCTTCCGACGTCCACTGCACTATACACCTGCTGGGGTAATACCCTTTTTGCGGCGGGCGCAAGTTATCTGAGTTGCCCATTCCATCAGCCCCAGCAAAACCTGTAGCGGCGGTTCCCTACACTTAGCCGCAACACCGCAAGTGGAGTCACAAATAACTATTCACAACTCCCTTGTAAATATCCCCCATTACAAAAAGGGCCCAGGGCACAGAACCGGGTAACGGCCACCATCGTGACATTCCCCGTAGAGACACTGCCCAGAAAGGAGTACCCCATATCCCTGGGTGCTACACACAAAACAAAACTTAGGGTCAACTGCTCACTAGGCCAGAATGCTCTAATAATAGTGATGGTGTCTGTTACTATTTCATTGTTACTAGCACCCTCCAAGCAGTGAATGACCGCAGTGCTTCGTGTTTGGGCTACGTTATACAGAAGATGTAATCGGACGGTAGAGCTGCAATAGATAAATGCCGGACAGACTAACAAGTTGCTGGTTCCTGAACTGTCTGATCCTTTTCCATGCAGTCTGATCAATCAGCAGAGCCGGCAGCTACTTCTCCTCATTGTTTATTAACACCCATGTCCTGACTGTTTGCAGAAAGTGAAGATGTTATCTCGGGGAGGCAGTGGCAGCGCCATCATTCTCTGCAAACTTCTGTCAGGTATACAGTAACGCGCAGTCTGTAACAAGCAATAGTTTAGGTGATAATTCCTGTGAAAAAAAGAGCGTTTTTGCCAAGCTGTGCAATCAATTTACTGGAGCAGCACAAACCTTTAACAAATTATTTCCAAAGCTGGGAGAAGTCTCTCGATTTTCTGTCTGCTTCGTTTCTTTACTATTAACTACTGTAATTAAGTGCCTTAAGCTTTAGTCTATGAGTGTCCTCGTATCAGCGCGTACTTTCTTATCCAGAGTTTTTATATATGGTCTCCTAATAAGGGTGTCTACTACAATATTTTATTTTATAAATGGGCTTATAGGAAAAACATAAAAAAAATAACAACAGATACTGATCTACCATTCCTCCAAACATTGATTGTTTACTACCGTAGCTGTATCTCTCTTCCTCTTCTAGCAGAAGTCAGCTGTGACAACTCTCCTGCTCATGATCACTGGGCCCTACTGCAGTGCTGCCCCCTATGACATCACCCTACTCATGATCACTGGGCCCTACTGCAGTGCTGCCCACTCTGAGAACACCCCTGCTCATGATTACTGGGCCCTACTGCAGTGCTGCCCGCCCTGAGAACACCCCTGCTCATGATCACTGGGCCCTACTGCAGTGCAGCCCGCCCTGAGAACACCCCTGCTTATGATTACTGGGCCCTACAACACTCCTACTCATGATCACTGGGCCCTACTGCCCACTGTGACACCTCTCCCTCTCATCACAACCAAGCTTTACTGCAGTGCCACTTGCTCTAATGACACATGTGCAAGATGGTGGGGCACCCTGTGCCTGAGTCTCCACAAAGAATGGCTACATGTGTATTTCAATATGTATAACATGTATTGCTAGCTTTAATGACATTCGGTTTTCTCTGTTGGTCACTACATACAAATATTTGGCCACACTCCCTTACTGGGGCTGTTCATCTGAGCTGATAACAAGGCTTGTGAGAAGGAGAGAGGGGAAGAGCTTAGGTGTAAAATAAATTCAGTTGGTGTCAGGGTGAGTGTGGCGCCCTGGACTAGCCAGGTCGTCACAGATAACACACAAACACCCCCACCCCCATTAGACAGTGACACCAGCCAAACAAAAACCCTTGTTGCCTCCCTCCAGTGTCTGATGTCCACACCAGGTGGGGCAGAGCCAAGCGGTTGGCCCCACCCACCGAGGAGTTCACAGGACTGGAGGAAAAGTGACAGTACAGTGTTGGAGTTTGAAGTGAGAGGAACAAGCACTTGGATGTCTGGGTTGTGGCCCAGGCACTGACAGCAAGGTTGGCAGACGGTGGTGGGCGTCTGCAGGAGTGGTGGAGAAACGCGGAACCGTAGGACCGGGGTCAGGTGACGGCCCGCCGGTACCGACTGGGGAGCGAAGTGAAGCCAGCACACACAGGCAGGGCCATCGGACCCCGACCAGGCTAGGAGCCACCGACAATAGTCAGATCCGAATGTGACTGGAACCCCAGAGGTTTCACAACAGCAAAAGTCCTGATTGAAGGCAACAGCCCACACCGTGAGGGTATACAGCTACCGCCTAAGGCTAGAGACCCAAGGGCCAGCGCCTGCGGGCAAACGGTCTCCTCCGGTACCCATACACGGGGAGCGGACTACCGTTGGGAATCCATAGTAGTCAGAAGGAGAACATCAAGGTGCAGGGAAAGACAGCCACCATCACCTGTCCGGGGAGAGACACTGCAGCCGGCTGCGGGACCCGTCCATCCAGCCGTTTGGTTTACCGAGGACTTTGTACCTTTCTTGCTGAGTGAGTACACCTGTGCCCTCCAGCACCACGCCGCCCTGTCCCTGCAACTCTGCACCTCACCAACCCTGCCTCCCCGTCACATCATCGGGCCCCGGGACCACAGACCCCTACCCACGGAGGGGGAAAACAACATCCCAGCGGCTCCCTACCATCGCTCCCGGGATCCCCGTCACCAGCAGCGGTGGTGCCCATCTTCACCACGACCCGTGGGTGGCGTCACAGACTAAATCCCCCAAACCAACCACCCCTTTCACTCACGGGCGAGGAGCGCCGCTCGAGTCCCTGGATCCGGCCCACCGCTCGAGGCACCGAGCAGCCCCAGCAGCGCCGGACCCGAGCGTTGGTGAGCGACCAGCAGCGGCAGTGTCCTCTCCGCCCGCGACATGAGCATGTGAGAGAAGTGTAATATGGAGACAGCCCTGCCCTGATTTAACTGTTGAAACCTCTGGAGGGGCCACCTACACATTGGCAGGTTATCAGTCCCTAGGCCACCAGGACTTTCAAGGTCAGTGGCAAACTGAGATACGGCTGTTAGCCTTTTCATAAGGAGCAGTGAAATTGCCCTGGAGCTCAGCCATGTGATCGAGTCTGGAAATATTTAGAAGAAACAGTGAGTTTTCCCTCAGGATTCAAGTCGCCTGCTCGCTGGAAGGGATGAAAGATCTAGAGCTTTCTTGTCTTGAAAATCCCAGGATCTCAAGACACCTTTTCCCAGGTAGGGAAGTAGTGGCAGGAGGAATACACTAAATCCTTACAGCAGAGAAACCAAACTCTCATTGGAGCAGGTCAGACCACCATCATTGTGAAGGTTGCAAGGATTGTTCCGGACTGTTCTGCAGAGCTACAGTAAAAGACTGGGGCCACAGGAGCATTACTGCGACTGCATCGCATGACACTCGGCTCTTACTTTGCTGGAGTGTAAGCCGAGTGTCATGCCACTGTGATGCAAACCAGCGATTGCAACACAGCTGCGGAGGGAAAGGCGGGCGCTGCGGAGGAGAGGGAATGACTAATTTCCCTATCTCCTCCATTGTCAGCTGATGCGTATATCGCACTGTACTCTGCTGTAATGTGAGTGCAATGCGATGTTTCTCTCACACCCATAGATTTTAATGGGTGCGAGAGAAAACAAATCGGATTCCACTCACAGCATGCTGCAATTGTTTTCTCAGTCCAATTAGAGCTGACAAAAATATTGCTCATGGGAGCGGCCCCATAGAGAAACATAGGTCCGAGAGGAATGTGATTTTCTTTATCGCATTCCACTCGCTCTGTTTTACTCGCTGTGTGTCGTTAGCCAAAGGTAAAACCTCCCTGTCCTGTCTCTGGCTGAATTATTCCCTGCAGCGCCATCCCTACCTCAATATCCTCAGAAACCAGCCCTAGTTGGGAGGTGAGGGGACAACCCTCTGGCTCTGTGCATCACCACCTTACTCCTGGGGACCTTCAGTAGTGCCCGGTCATACAAAAGCTGTACATCCCAACTGGTGTCACAAACTCTTTATTTGTTTATTTATTTATTTTATTATTTTTCTCTCCCTTTTGTAACATTATTTTTAACCCCATCACAAAAGCCTGTCGCACGCGCCCGGTACGGCCACTTCGCCACTCGGACCCACCACCGTGATATCAGAGGTCTATGGGGCAGCAGAGTGGCATTGCAAGAGAGCTTAGCTATGATATATATGGATTTATTTTTCTTGCCTGCCCAATGGATAAGGGTCCTGGCTGCTACAACTTCAGTCCTGCCCCTGAGCTTTCTATGAGAACTGCCATAGACTTGTCCTAGTAAAACCAGGCTTTTTATTATCGAGGGGCATAGATTTAGTTCAGTGCCTTAGCCCTGTATCTAAATGCTTTAGCCCAGGTGGCATAGCTTCTACCCATGCTTGGCACGTAGCATCCCACCACCTGAGCTGCCAGCCTCCTCGCCTACTTGCTGGATTTTTTGAATGGAGCATTTTGTAAGGTTCAGAATATCAGGACCTCAGTTTAATAATATGATTATAAGCCCAATGTACATAAGTAAATCTCTCTTATGTATTTCTGATATTAGACCCGCACGCTTCTGAGTTTTTTCAGGGAAGCTGCAAGAAAGTAAAGCTGCAGGGAAATCTAGTGTACGACTGTTTCTGTGCAGTCAATCAACAATCATAGGTGTCTTATAGCAGCTTGTCAGCTCCAGAGATATCTCTGTGTACACATGAATTCACTAAGAAATGAAGGGAGATTTCTGCTCTGAAGCCTATAGAATGTTAATGCAGTTCTAGACTACAGGGGAATATTCACACTTGGCAGATTGGTTGCAGAAATGTTTGTGCCTGAGAATCACTTCAATCACTGCTCACCTGAAGGGGTTTGCAATGCTTTGGTGGCAAGCGAGCATGTATTTCTGCAAGCCTGAATCAGACATACTGAACACTTGCAGAAATTTGTGCAACAAATTAGCCAGATATGAATTTACATAAATGCAGGCTGTAACAGATAACGCCATGCCGTCACTAATTTGATAGTTAAGTAGGTTCTAAAAAATTAAATCAGTGTAAAAATAAAACATTTTACAATTTTTTGAGGGGATAATGTAAAAAGACTTGTAGCATTTTTTGTGCAAAAATTAGCAATTTTATTTTGCAAATTTAAGCTACTTTTGCCACTTTCAACAACTGCATAGTTGAGTTAAGACTTAAAGCAAATATTGTTTTTTTTGTTTTTTTTTAAAAAGTAACACAAAAAGTTGCAACCTCTCTCCACAAGAGGGATGGGGTGGAGGGCATGACACGGAGTAACATTTCTAAACAGAATTGCAATATTTTAAGACACGGCATATTTATTAAACATGAAAATACTGTGAATATGATAGGTTGGTAAGAAGTAAGGGCTTGAAGAAAGTACTGTAAGGCCCCCTTCACACATCAGTAAAATACACAGACATTTTTCACTGACGTGTTAAAAACGCATATGTTCCTCCGTACGCCATGATTCACAGCACACGTGGGTTCTAAATGTGCAATCCATGATCCGTGATAGCACATGGAGATTAACTCACCAGTCCAGCTCCTGGTGTCCGTGGTGCTGAATCTTCGGCTCTGCTGTGTCCAGCCTCTGTGTCTCTCACTGCTGCAGGCAGCTTCTTCTGGGTCGGCTGTGCAGTGCATAAATGAATATGCATGAGAATAATTAGCCGGCTTGGAAGCAGCAGAGAGCAGCAACCGGAGACAGCGTCACTGGAGAAAGTGAGTATAAAAGCTTTTTAGTTTCATTGTACGTGTTTTTCTGGTATGGGTTTCACGGATTCACCATAGTGTGGTCCATGGAACAACAGTGATGCCAGAACAAATGCACATGTCTCCTTGCATAAATCACGGACACGCATGTACGCCGCATAGAAACACGTCAGTGAAAAATCACTTGATGTGTACTCAGACCCATTGATTTTAATGGGACTGCATATGTCCATGATCCTGGTACTTATAAAAACTAGCACATACGTACCAGAATCAGTGACGTATGAAGGGGGCCTAAGACTGCAGGATTAATTAGTGGCCTTAATTGTGGTGCTGAGTCACAGGTCAGAGTGTGGCAAAGACAAAAGGGGGCAATCCAAGAGAGTAGTCGAAATGCAATTCTTAGGTCAGGTTAGAAAAGGATCAGAACAGTAGATAGAGGTACACACTTCACAGAGTTAGCCAAAACTGATAAAAGGTCTGTTCATTGTCAGCCAGCTAAATAGCCAAATACATATCCTAAACAGGCAAAACCATGGAGGAAACCCAGCAGTCCTGGTCCAATACACCTCTGCCACCAATTGGGTGGCTCAGCTGTCACCTACAAAACAGACAACTCAGCACTTTCTTGATTCAATAGCTGAGCTGTCACTCACTGTGTCTCTAAGACACTGTGGGTGGGGAAATTGTGACAGTACTCCCTCTTTTAGGGGGTCATTAGACTGCCAGGTTTCTTAGGAAACCTTGAATGGGAGAACCTCACCAAACAATCGGCCTTCACATATTCAGCTGGAACCCAAGATCTCTTCTCAGGTCCGAATCTCCTCCAGTTAACAAGATATTCGAGGGAATTTCAGACCCTCCAAGAGTCCACGATCTTCTGTATGTCAGGTCCGTATCTCCTCTAATTAAAAAGATATTCCAGGGAATTTTGGATCCTCTAAGAGTCCACAATTTTCTGTACCTACTACTCCAGGCGTCAATTGAGAGACAGTGTAGGAAGTGGGAACAAGGGAGATTCTACCGAAGGAATAAATTCCTTTAATAGATATTAATGGAAAATGTTTGGAATACAAAGAGGAGGAGGAAGTTGCAATCTAAAGGCAACTTGATTGACTACTTCCAGAACCTCATACGGACCAATGAATTAACAACACAACTTCGCCAATGGTACTTGAAGTTTGACTTTTTTGAATGACAACCAAACTTAGGCCAAGAGATGGAATAATTGATTTACAGGATTCCGAATCATCAGCTAGGTCAGTAATCTACTGGGTTTCCCTACTCTTCTTTTGATTTGTGTGGCTTGCGCGATAATGTGTATGATGCAATGATGACTTTGGCTTTCCGTCTAGATGTCACAGATTACTGACTTGGTTGATTGACAGGAGTCATATGAATCAATTCTCCCATTTCAAATCAGGTCTTATTCAGACATTGTTGATTTTTTTCAAATAAATTACTTTTTTTCATTGTGCTTGATACATTTTCCTTCTCTTTCTCATTTTTACAATCCATGAGTCATCTGTTATTTTATTTTTTCTTTTATCAATTGCTCAGTTAACAATGGATCCATTCACATGAATGGGTGAGTTTGATCCACAAATTGGATTAAAACTGAACATGGTCCATAAGTAAAGAACGGCCATGGGAACAGTCCCACGGCCCCCGGGAATCAGCCCACCCTTACTGCACTTGCAGCAACATAATTCATTTGGTGATCCAAAACTTCCCAACAGGTTCCCTTTAAGAATCTGATGTTTTGCAAATAAGGAATAGAATCCAACAGAAAATACCACTTTCACGTTTCACAGATTTACAGTTTCCAGAATATGTACAATTGTGTTTCACATGCCCAGGGTGGAAAAGACATCAAACTTTCTAAAGTCATCTATTATTAACAGGAAAGTATTAGTCTTCCACCTCCTTTTTAGAACACCTGGGGTGAGAATCTATAAACTGTAAATTGGCAGCAAGGTTTGTGACTCAAACTCACCTGCCAATGTGTCCAGAAAGTTAACTTAATTTTATATATAGGCTTAGCTGAAATGTAAGCACAATCAATAGAGCTTAGAGCATGTGGTGGCATTACATCGCCCTTCAGCTGCTTATGTCTTGTGGAAAATGGAATATAATTTAACATGCATTGACTTCATGGAGGTATAGAACTCTTTAGGAGCGACTTTGCAAATGTTTATTTTTTCCTATTGTCATATTGTCATTTTGAATTTAAAGGGGAAAATTTAAAACTAGAGTAACATTTAGGAAGAAAAAAATATATATGTTCCCCAGACCACAATCACACACCTATTAAAAGTAGTAGCAATCTAGAATGGTAACTTAGGATTTAGGAGGTCACTAAATGCCAATTTGTAAGTGCAACATCGGATAATTCGAAAAATAACATTTTACAAACATATTTATGGAGGTCATGGAGTAGCGGTTCCCAGTTTTAAACCTCCCGTTATTGACCACAGCAAAGATCAATTGCAAAGAGTAGGTCCGGCTCTGGATGACTCCGTGGAACCATAATTTACCTTGATGACCATCCATCCAAATGGATACCTCCTAATACTACATTTCTCCTGTGGTGACCTCTGTGGAAGAAAAGTGTTGCCGTTATCCCTAGTGGTCATCCTGCCAGACATTTCCCATAGAGTAAAAACATGTAATACAGTAATGAGCTGGGTCTGATAAAGTGAGAGCTGTTCTCTTCTCTTCAGGTTCAAAATGCAGAATCCTCCTTTATCCCCTCGAATTACATCCATTGTTCCCTACAGCAAACAATTGTTCCTATAAAGGCGCACTCTAGGTGGAAGCCTGGTGGCTCTTACTAGTGCTTCCATGGATAGGCATTGCACAAAACACTACAATTAGCAGATCCCAAGGGAACCCTATCTATTACTCTTTAACCCCTATACAGGGATCTGGACTTATGCAGGGCCCCCTAAGTTACGTCTACAAGGTAGAGCGAGCTGATAGAAAGAAGAGTCGTAAAGCTAGGTCGCATCCAGGATGTCAAAGACAGTGACAAACTCACAAGCCGCGGAGCGTTGAGAAGAGTCCAGCATCCGCAGGCACAATATAATTAAAACTCCCATTTTATTTAGATATAGTTTAAAAGAAAAATAAATCAAAAGCTAATACTAGCATAGGGACACCGGGTCTACGCGTTTCGAGTCCAGTAGGGACTCTTAGTCATGATGACCACTCCAACTCTGCCCTTAGCATCTGACTATTGTAACCTGCCATTGAACCATGAAACATAATCATATTGTTATTAAGAATAAAGATGGTTTAATTGTAGAAACGTTACCTGTGCAGGAACTCCTTCCTTGCCATGGGCACACATACCACTAATGCAGCTGTAGTAGATACAGCAGGGCCCAGAGGTGGATGGGGATGGCCGACACTAGGGCTATTTCAGCTGGATGTGCGTTCCAGGGCACATCCAGTTGAAATGTATTACAACACAGAGACCTGCCGACTCTTCGCACTGCAATACACACCGCTGGCCAATGAGAGGTTGACATCAGATGTCAGCATTGCTGTCACAGGTGGCGCATGGCAGTGACATCGTATTACATGGCAGGCACGCCGAACTCAGCTGCAACAGCTATAGAATAGGACGCTGAGTTTTGTGGGAGCAGAGGAAAGTAAGAAGAATCATTATTTCCAAATGTTTTGGAGAAGAAGAGTTAGGATTATTATTGGTATGGGCCCAGGATGGGTGACATTACACTAAGAAGGAGCCCAGGATGGGAGACACTATACCATGAAAGGGCCCAGTACAGGGGACATTATAACAAAAAGGAGCCCAGGATGGGGAATATTATAACATGAAGGAGCCTAGAATGGGTGACGTTATACCAAGAAGGAGCCAAGAATGGAAGACATTTTACCATGAACGGGTCCAGGGTGGGTGACATCATATCATGAAGGTAGCTCGGAATGGGGGGCATTATACCATGAAGAGGCCCAATATGGTAAACAATATACCAGGAAAGGGCACAGGAAGGGAGAATTATACCATGAAGGGGATGAATATAGGGGACATTATACCAAGAAGAAGCTTAGGATGGAGGCATCATACCAGTAAGGGGCTAAGGATGGAGAACATTATATCAAGAAGGGGTGCAGGATGGGGGATAATATTCACCTAGGCAGATTACTTTTTATTTATTGGACATCAAACATTATAGTTAATAGGGGGCACAGCACTGGCTTATCTATTTATATTTTGAATAGTGCGTGGCTAATAGTATATTAATGGTGTGTTACATATTTGTATACAGTGTGAGGGATTTTCTTTAGGAGACAAATGTGTGTGTGTGTGTATATATATAATATATAATATATGTAAACTTGTTATTTTTAGGGCTGCAGTGATAAGCGTGACAAGACAAGTCATAGCAGGAAAATGTCAGCATGAAGGTCTGACCAGATGGAGAAGAAACAACAGAAAACAACTCTAATTAGTGAGATATCAGTGGTATATCACTGGAGAGGAATATTTATTCTGTATTAGTACTGTATGACTTGGAGTATTTTTGTTGTGTGTAAAACAACCTCTGAAAGACCACATTTGTCTGAAATGTCTGTGTGTTGTCAATTTTTTATCAGACAGCACATGGACTCAATGTTTCATCGATTCATTCACATATCCATGAAAATTATGGATCCAAGAATGACATCTGCAGACTCAGAGCATGTCCTTTTCTGATGTGATTATGAGGATCAGAACAGGACGTAATCCATGGGTCTATGTGATGTCCAAGAAAAAAATCAGGCAGCACACCGATACGTCACAATGATACAGGAATGTAGCCTATTATGTATAGTAGAGTCTCTTAGTATATAGTGTACTTTTGTTTTCTATAAAGTACCAGCCTTAATTACATAGTTTCCTTTTTTAATTATGTATAACACCATCCCTTATTACATACTCTCTAGTTATGTATAGTTCCGTTCCTTTATGTACAACGTCATCGCATTATTACATAGTTTCATCTCTTGTTATGTATAGTTCCATCCCTTATTATATAAAATTCTCTGTTATGTAGAACACCATCCCATTATCATCTCTTGTTATGTATAGCACCATCCATTACATAGTGTATTCTAACTATTTTTGTTATTCACGGCATCCTCTCTTTATTACATAGTCCTCTCTTGTTAGGTTAGATAAAAATGATTGCTGATGGAGCAACATCTGACCAGAAGCCCAGTCTATCAGCCTTCTTCATTAGAAAAGAAGCCTTACTATCTTCAATCAGCAGTCATATCATTTTATATCTAACAAGAGTAACACTATGAAACTCCAAGTAACAATAGAATCTGATAAGTAAGGTACGTTGCTGTATATAATGAGAGGGCATTATGTAACAAGGGACGGTCATATACATAAGAGTAGACTGTGTAATATTTAATATACACACAGTATATATAATCTGTAGCTTTGATGCTGTAACAGGAGAGGGGCCCTACACATTTCTTGCATAGGGGCCCCAAGCTGTTCCTAGCAACAAGTGCAGATTGCCATTTTGCTATGTCTTGTAGGTGCCGATGTGTAATAATTGACAGAGGATCTTACACGGCAATAGGATGGCATTCTGGTGATGTGTACTCTTGATATTATAATGTTTTTATTTCTTCTAATAAGTGATAAATATCAGAGTTCACAGTTTTTCATCTCTATATTTCTCCAAAGGATGGCTAATCTCTAGTCTCGCTGGTCACCTTTTCCTAGTCAAGTTTTGATTAATGAGACTAATATATGAGATTTCTCTTTGAGGAAGCATAAAATAACATTTTCTAGGGATGCATATTTTAATGACTGAAAGAATATGAGGGTGTTTGATGATATGCAATAATAAAACAATTCCCATGGCTATAAGAGGCTTATTACTGTAACACGCTCACTCAAATATGACTTCCATGCAAAAAAAACATATTAGCCACATAGTGAATGGTCTGCAGCCTGAAATAGCAATATCATAAAGAGCAAATAATATGGAAATAACTGAAAGGCTGTTTTGTATGCAGCCATAATAATCGTTAGATGGCTTAATATATAACAAATATATCATTTTGATTTGCAAACATCTTACATTTACATCCTCATGAATGTTATCTGTGGAGAGACACCACTGTCCCTTAAGTCCATTTTCCCTATAAAACGCTTATATATCATATTAACTATTATGTTCTTGAAAAAATGTCTAGTCCTCGTTCCCAGCAGACAATTGTCCACAAATACATGATCATTCTCCATGAATGTGATTAAGAGGGATAGAAATCAATGATCCCTCTAAGTATTTTGAGCAGTAAGAAATCTGCAAATTGTTCCCTTAAAGCCGGCAACCAAAACGGCTTTGAATAAATATTGCCATATAGCGCAACAATAAAAAAAGAACAGCTATGCAGCACCACATAACATCCAGGTGTAAGGTTTAACAGGCAAAATACGTCTCAAACCTAGTAGTAAATATGGAAAATTAAAATTTAGTGAGCTTATATTCAGTGTACCACTGTTAAAATGCCATGTTATAGTTACGTAAGAGAATCTAGAAAATTCCTTCAGAACTTTTTAAACTTTTAACGTTACCCATAATCTGTACAAATCTATTGAAAAACAAATTGAATTCCTTTTGAAAGTGTAAAAAAAAATAAAAATAAAATTAAAATAATGTGATTGAATGAGTATGAACATTTTCTTATAATTGGGGATATGGTTGTGTTCAGGATTCGATCATCACATTTACAATCATATTAAATTGTAGTCAGTACATGACTGCCATTATTTACAGGGATAGTGATTAATCCCATATAAGGTTTAGCTGTTCTATAAGGATTTTCTTAGTTGCACTTTACAACATGAGCCATTTTCTGTAAACAGCTTATAACAAAGCAAAGGGATTTCATTGCTGAAAGTTTTCAGTTAGGACAGGGGTACAAAACTTTTTCCAAAGGCATTAAATACCCCATGGACAATGTGAAGATGATCATCAATAAGTGGCACGGGAGATTGTTGGCACATGCACTACACAACCAGTACTTGCTAGAAATTCCTGCAGCTCCTTTAATGTTGCTGTAGTCCTATTGGCAGCTTCCTAATTTTCTTCTTGTCTTTTCATCAATTTTTGAGGTAAGTTCAAATTTAAGTAATGTACCTTCTGTGGAAAATTTAAGAAACGTATTGTCATGAGTGTGTCACGGTTGACCCTGTGGTCTCCGGCTGCAAAAAGTCGCTGCGTTTGGTTGTACAAACTGCTCATTGATATTCCATCCTTTCCTCTGTAGTGTGAATGGAGATTAATGTGTCTTCTCTTTCCCCTTTAGAACCCTGTTGAGAACTTTTCCTTTCAGCTGCTAATCATTATACGAAATACTCTGTGTCTTCATATACCTGCCTGTACTCTTGGTATGCTGCTGGTGATGGTTAGTTTCTATATGGTCCTGATTGCAAACAGTCGGCTTGTAATAATCAGTACAAACGTTGTTGCATGTTGCTGTTCCTCTTTAAATCATCATGGAGATAAGTTGTTTGCTTTCTCCGTTCGTTTTTCCTGTGTGTTCTATAGGACTCAGTATGGTTGACTAGCACTCATCTCACCTGATCCTTACCCAGGGCACAGTTCAAGTTCAATGTCAGCCAGGGCCAGGTATCCTGTTCGGCGCATAGGTGCAAAACCTATCTAGGGACATCAGGGGGGTCAGGGGCCAGCAGAAAGTTTTATCAGGGGTCACCATCTCCCCTTCCCCTAGACACAGGGTTTCCCTTTTCCTTCCATCCCTTATCGCCGTTTGTTCAGTATTTCCCCATACCTAGCATGACATTGTCACTATACCAAGGGGAAATCCAGGTATATGAAGACACAGATGGTGAGGGATAATGTTTAGCAGCTGAAAGGAAAATATCTCCACAGGGTCCTAAAGAGTTAAGTGTAAACCCTAGCAAAGAAGACACAAATCTCCATTCATACCATAGAGGAAAGGATGGAATATCAAGGGGTAGTGTGTACAGCCAAATGCAGCAACCTTCTGCAGCCAGACACCACAGGGTTACCTGTCAACTGTGAGAAACTAGTGACATTAAGTTGCTTAAATTTGCCACAGATGTTACATTACTTAATTTTGAACTTTCTTTAAAAATGGATGAAAAGACAAGAAGAAAATTAGGAAGATGCCAAGATGACTACTGCAACATTAAAGGAGCTGCATGATTTTCTGGCAAATACTGGTTGTGTAGTGCATGTGACAACAATGTACCATATACAGTACTTCACGTCTAGCTTGTGGGATAAGGTGGAAGCCTTCTTTTTTTACAAGCAAAAACATCCAAGCCCAAAAACCTTCATCAAATGGTCCAAAACCTACATCAAAACTGCCAAAAGTATGTGGGAAAACATGGTATGGTCTAATGAGACTAAGGCTGAACTTTTTGGTCATAATACCAAAAAAGTATGTTTGGAAAAAGACAACACTGCGCATCACCAACAGATCACCATACCCACAGTGAAGAATGGTGGAGGCAGGATTATGCTTTGGGGCTATTCATAAACAGCTGGAACTGGGGCTTTAGTCAAGATGGAGGGAAATCTGAGTATTTCTAAATATCGGTCAAATTTGTAGCAAAATTTCAACTTTTTTTTAACAGGGGTTTGGAGACTTTTTATATCCAGTGTAACCAGAAAGCCTAATACCAAAAATTTGATCCAAGCCCAATTTCGCCATATTGATTTCATCCTCAATAATGATATATCTTGAACCATTTTATTCCAAGGTACTAAAATGACATCAGTTTAGTAAGATCAGTAGAATAATTTACAAATGCTATGTGTCGCCACATCTCTCCTATCAGAAAGTGAGAATCCACTAAACATAAAGTATGGCTTTAACCGGCACATTTACTGGTTTACTAAGAACACAAATCTTCAATATGAAGAATACGGAGCAATAATCATCCAGCACTGCCGGCAGACAGACTGTTACTGTAATTATATTGCACTAGTTTTGTGTTGCTAAATTAGTCGACCTTTCCTCCAGAAATTCTGTAAAATTTGGAATAGCAGTAAAATATTTAAGCTCAATACGCAGTGACAATGTTATGAATAGAAATGCCTGTAAATGACTTCGGCATGCACTAGTAATAGCTTCTAGCTGATAAGTAATGGCATCTATTGGAAAGAGATGTGATGAGACTACTGTTACTGCTCTATTAATCAAACTTTTTTTTCCCTCGTTACGACTCTACATTCACATCTTCCCGATACCTATCTAATAAATAGCTCAGGCTCTTATCGGAGCAGACGCGGCAAGCCCTGCATCTTCTAATCATTCTGCCGTTAGGCTGCAAGACCGGAGAAAACAGCAGCCAGGTGTGAACTTGGGCATCAATTATATTATAATAACTAATATAAAAAATACAAATACCATTGCTAGTCAGGATGGCCGTGGGCGCATCTTGCTACAAGCTTTTATATTGTATTTTTGTCCATTATATGAAACATTTTTGTGGAATAACCATTATCTACACACCCTTAAAGAGCTTATCCGCTACTTTTACATTTATGGCCTATCCTTAGGCGGGCTTTGCACACTACGATATCACAGGTGCGATGTCGGTGGGGTCAAATTGAAAGTGACGCACATCCGGCATCGCATGCGACATCGTAGTGTGTAAAGCCTAGATGATACGATTAACAAGCGCAAAAGCGTCGTAATCGTATCATCGGTGCAGCGTCGGCGTAATCCATAATTACGCTGACGCGACGGTCTGATGTTGTTCCTCGCTCCTGCGGCAGCACACATTGCTGTGTGTGAAGTCGCAGGAGCGAGGAACATCTCCTACCGGCGTCACCACGGCTTCCGTAGGATATGCGGAAGGAAGGAGGTGGGCGGGATGTTTACATCCTGCTCATCTCCGCCCCTCCGCCGCTATTGGCCGCCTGCCGTGTGACGTCGCTATGACGCCGCACGACCCGCCCCCTTAGGAAGGAGGCGGGTCGCCGGCCAGAGCGACGGTCGCAGGGCAGGTGAGTGCATGTGAATCTGGCGTAGCGATAATTTTCGCTGCGCCAGCTATCACACGATATTGTACCTGTGACGGGGGCGGGGACTATCGCGTGCGACATCGCAGCATCGGCTTGCGATGTCGCAACGTGCAAAGCCGCCCTTAGAATAGGTTATCAATGTCTCATCAGTGGGAGTCTGACTGAATAGGTCATCAAATGTCTGATCGTCCTGGGTTCGACATCCGGCACACCCACCGATCAGCCATCCTTGGGGCCAGCGGTGGCAGCATGGGACTGGAAATGCCCAGACCCGGAGCTGCCCCATCTTTTGATAGCGGCCATGGCCGGGTACTGCACAGGATATATAGTATCCAACCACAGCCGCTATATGAAGACGGGGCAGCTCAGGAACTGAGCATTTCTGGCCTCCTGCTTCTGCCATCAACACAGGGAACAGCAGATCGGCAGGTGTGCCTGATGTCAAACCCAGGACGATCAGACATTGATGACCTATTCTAAAGGACGCTTTACACGCTGCAACATCGCTAGCAATGTTGCTAGCGATTGCACCCGCCCCTGTCGTGTGTGCGTCACGGGCAAATCGCTGCCCGTGGCGAACAAGAACGCTAGTACGCGTCACACGCACATACCTTCCTAACAACGTCACTGTGGCCGGCGAACAAACTCTTTTTTAAGGGGGAGGTTCGTGCGGCGTCACAGCGACGTTACACAGTGGGCCACCAATAGAAGTGGAGGGGCGGAGAGCAGCCGCATTAATGTCACTCCCACCTTGTTGCTGGAGGACACAGGAACGCTGTTGTTCGTCATTCCCAGGGTGTCACATGTAGCGATGTGTGCTGCCTCAGGAACGACGAACAATCTGCATTCAAAATGAGAAATGATATTTGGGAAAGGAACGACGTGTCAACAATCAACGATTTTAGCCATTTTTCGGATCATTAGCGGTCGCTCGTAGGTGTCACACGCAACAATGTCGCTAACGAGGATGGATGTGCGTCACCAATTCCGTGACCCTAGCGATATCTCGTTAGCGATGTCGTTGCGTGTAACGGGGCCTTTAGGATAGACTATCAATGTAAAAGTAGTGGACAACCTCTTTAAGGGTGTGTAGATAATGGTTATTCCACAGTAATGTTTCATAAAATGAACAAAAATACAATATAAAAGCTTGTAACAAGAAATGCTCTAGGCTATCCTGACATGCAACGGTGTTTGTCTATTTTTTATTAGTTATTATAATATAATTGATGCCTAATCAGGGTGTCGAACCCTGGACCCAGGCCTGTCAGACTTCGATTATCTATCCTAAGGATAGGCCATCAATGTAAAAGTAGTGCATAACCTCTTAAACTTCTAGTGTACTGCAAGTAAAAAAAAATAAAATAATAATTGTCTTTGAGATTTTTTCAGGGGATTGCGGTGTTAATATTTACAGTACAGTTTACATCATCAAATACAGTTAATTGGTTGTACAGTTTTGAGTTTGGCTTTAAGGTTATGTTCACTTTTGCATTTTTGGCACATATCAATGGTTCCATCAAGGCTTCCATCTGGAACCCTGAAAAATGTGAATTTTTACATTTACGGTAGTGTCAGGCTTTTTGAGGCAGGCACAAAAAAGCAGTCTACCACATTTTTGTGCTCCCTAGAAAAAGGCTGATACCCCGTTCATACTTGAACAGTGAAAACAGATTTATGAAACCTGCTGAAGCAGGGAATTTGGAGCTCTGTATTGATAAAATTAAGCTTTGCCATAGTAAGTACAATTACATCTTATGTTGGGTATGATTGTATGAAAAGACCTCAAAAGCTGAGCCCACTTTACACAGGACAGGTGCCAGCTGTGTAACACAGTTGGCACCTGCCTTTCCCAGATAGTTTTAATTATTGCTGTTATATACATAAATGCCACTGTCCTTCTATTTTTACATTTAGGATAGTGTCAGCTTTTTTGAAGCAGGCACGAAAAAAAAATCACTGTGCCATGTTTTCGTGCCCCCCAGAAAAGGATGACACTTTTGAAAATGAGGTCAGAGAGAGCACAAAGTTACTCCCTCTGCCTCATTGAAGCAAATAGCTCGAATTGAGGATACGCCTAACTCCAATTTTTCAGTTTTTTGCTACTGAATGTGGTAGTTTTGGTTTATATGTGAAAAATCTGGTGACAGGTTCCCTTTAAACAAAGCAGGTGCCAGCTGTGTAACACAGGTGGCACTTTCCTCTAACAGCTAACTTTAATCACTGCTGTAATACACTTAAATGCCATTGCAATTTAATATTTGCTTGTCCATCATCCCCCATACCAACCTCCTTTCCTCCCACAATGTGATTACAGGGCCACAAGCTAATCATCATAAGAGACTGTAATCTTCACTATTTACTGCAATACTGAATGACTGTAGTATATAGTACATGTAATTAAACACTTTTAGGTTCATGTCCTCCATCCATGGGAATTAAAAAATAAAAAGTAAAGTAAAAAAACATAAAAAAATAAAAAATATATAGAAATACACACTTAAAGGATTATTCCCATCTCCAAGATCCTATCCCAAAATTTAATAGGCATAATAATAATATTAACAAATACCTCAAATTAGAAATGTAGTATAGTTCTCCTGATTCACTATGTCGCTTACCTCATGTTCAGGACATAGCTGTCATGAGGGTACCACTACGGAGAGTGGTCCCTTCTATTTCTGGTGTAAGGAGATCACAGCACAGGACTTCATACATACTTACTTAGGTTAATACTGCTAGCTGTGCAGATTCTCCTTTTTCCAGCACTACTAGGGTTAAGTAGATCTTCTGGCCTCCTGAACTCTGAATGAAAGCTATAGGCAGCTGCTCTCTATTGCTAATTAGCTCTGCTATTAAGATTTCTCTCCTATCTCCTAGCTCAGGAAAATACTGCCTCTAGAGGGAACCTGTGAGCTGAGCACCAGGAAGACTTTCAGAGAACATTTGCTGTGTGAAAGCTGTGCTGACTTTTTCCCTTCCTTAGTCATTTTGGGTTTTCCCCTCTGGTCCGTTCCTCATTATTACATCTTGTTGTTTGGAGTGCTTTGTATGATTGCTGTATGATAGCTGTATATTTTACCCTTGTCTGTCTAATACTCTGTGTCTTTAACCTAGAGCGGGACTAGTCTTCCCACTGCCCTACGCACTATACAGGGCTGAGTCCAGGGAAAGATAGGGATAGGCACATGATCAGCGACGGGGTGAAAGAACCCATATAGGGATGATAGGGAGTGCAGGAATCAACCTCATGTGAGTTTAAGAGGTGATCCTGCTCCCCTTTCCCTAACGCCAAGGCCTAACGTTGTATTGTGTATCCTGTGTGTTGTGGCGCTTCCCAGGGGTTCCCATGTACCTGGTGGAACCCCGGTAGTCACTGTGTGACAATTGCAGGACCGTAGGTGTCCATGGTTATGACCATGAGCAACTAGCTAACTAACTGTGACTATATGCATGGTTGTAACTATGGATACCTAAGGTCCTGTAATGCCCTGAACATGAGGTAAGTGACAGTGAATCAGGAGAACTATACTACATTTCTTATGCCTACTACACATTGGGATAGGCTCTTGGAGATGGGAATAACCCTTTAAATATGTTCTGAATTTTTTTTACCACTTCATTAAAAAAAAAATAATACTAGTTTGTTGTTATTGAAACTGTACTGCCCTGAAAAAGTATGCACAGTGCAAAAACCCAAAAGCAATGGCAGATTTTTTTTTTATTTTATATTTTCTCACCACACTTGGATTTTTTAATACATTATATGGTAAATTTAATGGTGTCAATAAAAAGGTACAACTTCTCCCACAGAAAAACAAGTCCTTCTACAGCTATATGAAAAGAAAATGAAAAAAGTTATGACTCAAGGAGAAGAGGGGGGAAAAAACTAAAGTCCAAAAACTAAAATTGGTGACAGAGGGAATGGATTAAACATATGTAAAATTATTCAGCCCAGAATTTTAGACTTATTTAAATTAATAGATCCAAAGGCTGTTCAAAGGTGGAACATCCCTTTAATTGTTAGAATATTTCTAATAATAAAAAAAGTATTTCCCAGAAATTCTTCAGTATAACCCTAGACAGGGAAGACTAAGAAATAAAGACATTATTACGATGTAATGTAATGGAGCAAATGGAAAATAAATAAAAAATACATAAATTCAGTCTGTTCTAAAAGGGGTGATAACCCTGAGTTATCATGTGGTCGGAGACAATATGTGCGCTGATGGGAACGTGCCTTGAGTATTACAGGACAAGCTCATAAAGTGCTCGGTGCGGCTTATATATAATATGTCTGATATGATGTCTGAGGTTTGCATTACTTTTTATTATTTCTGCAGCAATCGGCGCAGTTGGAAGAGTTTAAAACACAAATGTTACAAGACGAAACATATCTCTTCATCCACTCACATTAGATTGGAAGCCCCTATAATAAATTTAGCTGATGTTTGCTGGAATTGCAATTAGCTGGAATCTATTGTTTTTGTATCTTCTAAAAAAGAATTATAAAGAGATTTTCATGTACAAACAAATTGCATCCCAGTAAAGGAAATTAAAATAAAGCGGTTTATATCTGAAAAACATTATTAACTATTTTAATGTGTTTCTCAGGTAAAGGTATAATATGAGTTTTCCATAAATGCATTTTTCTGAAGACTTTTTTTGTTCCTAGTGTAATCTATAAAATGAAACAAATGTAAAACCTAAATCACCAATATAGCAATTATTGGGTCCTGACTTAAAATCCTACAAACAATAAATGTCTAAAAAATACTAGTAGCCATCCAGAACCTGTCTCCTCTTTATATCTGTGACCTAGTCTCCTGGTATATACCTGCAAGTAACCTTTAATTCTCACAAGATCTCCTTCTCTACTCCCCTCTTATCTCTTCTTTCCACAATTACATCCCTAATACAGGCTTTACACGTTATGATCTATCGTGCGATTGCATGAGCGATCGTACCCGCCCCCGTCATTTGTGCGTCACCGGCAAATCGCTGCCCGTGTCGCACAAAGTCGTTAAACCGCCGTCACACGTACTTACCTGCTGAGTGACCTCGCTGTGGGCGGCGAACATCCTCTTCCTGAAGGGGGAGGGACGTTCGGCGTCAAAGTGACGTCACACAGCCACCGGTCAATAGAAGCAGAGGGGCGGAGATGAGTGGGACGTAAACATCCCGCCCACCTACTTCCTTCCGCATAGCCGGCGGGGGCCGCGGGACGCAGGTAAGCTGTGTTCATCGTCCCGGGGTGTCACACGGAGCGATGTGTGCTACCCCGTGTACGATGAACAACCGGCGCCATGTTAAATAAACAATTTTTTAAAACTCAGCGACGAGTACACGACTCACGATTTGTGAGCGATTCTACGTCGCTCGGAGGTGTCACACGAGACGACGTCGTGAACGATGCCGGATGTGCGTCACGAAAACCGTGACCCCGACGATGCATCGCACGATAGCTCGTCTCGTGTAAAGCCCGCATTACTCTCACCTACCTTGACAAGCTTCAAAAGTAACCTGAAGACCCACCTCTTCCAACAAGTCTACAACCTGCAGCAACCCTCAGTCCACTATACCGGTGCATGATCATCTCTACCCTCACCTACTGTATCCTCACCCATCTTTTGTAGACTGTGAGCCCTCGTGGGCAGGGACCTCTCTCCTGTACCAGTCTGTGCCTTGTTTATGATTATTGTATTTGTCTCTATTATATATACCCCTTTTCACATGTAAAGCGCCATGGAATAAATGGTGCTATACTACTACTACTACTACTACTAGTAATAATAATAATAATAATAATAATAGCAAATTAATAAAGGCACATGAATAAAAACTGGTTAAAGAGGACTTTTCCCCAAATTTTTTTATGAACTAGACACATGATATAATAGTAAAAAAACACCACTATTAAATCTACTCTCATAAAATCGTTTTATTAGAATTTGTTAAAACAGAACAAATATATTGTTCTCCTCATAAATATTTCAAAAACATAGAAACATGACAATCAGGTGCAGGTGTCAGACAACAGTGCCCTCGCCTGAGGACAGTCCCAGACAGTGTTTCTGAGATAAAGTGAGGTAGAGGCGTGGGTTCGTCACTGTCAGAGTGATGCTGCTTAGTATGTGCTGTGACCATCCCTCATGAGATATGTTTCTTCACTTAGTTGAGCCTATATTAGCGCTGTAGATGTATGTCAGCCTCACCGTCCTTGCTCACCTCTAGCGGGGGCAACCACCACCAAAATAATGTGATTAAGTGTGTAGTACAAATATACAGAACCATAGACAACAGAGACAATAGGCGTTAGATGTCCAGGGTTCTTCCGTTACAAAGGTTTCCCTAGTTTGGAAGTACTGGAAAAGTTAGGTTAGAGCTAAGGCGCCACTTAGCTTGTGGATCTCCTAGCTCTCCCGACGCGTTTCACCCCCCCTAACGCAGTATAGGGGATCATCAGGGGATATAAAGGAATCACTTCTTGGAAAGAATGACACAAGGTAGTTGATCCTTGTGATTAAGTACTTGTATTCTTTTAAATAAAATAGAAGACTATCTTCAATCCAGATAGTGAACACGGCTTCCCATCAGTTAATACCTGGACTAGCTGTAGTTGTATGTTCACACATAAAAGGCTTGTCTATTGTAGCCGGGGAGTTCATATCCATTCCTATTGTTCAGGTTGGCATTATGTGTCCGGGTCGTATATAGATCCTTCTGATGGCCAGCAAGAGTTTAAATTACCCTCGAGGGTTAAGAAGATGCAGCTCCTCAGGATTTATCTGACCACTGTTTTTTTCCTGTAAGGAATAGATCATAGATATAGATACGACAAACAGGGACCCCTTGTTGCCTGCCTTCAAAGGTATGCAAGGTTGATTATTTCTCCTGTAAGGAGGCGAAGGGGGGGAGCCTATCATGGGGCTGTAGTGATGTGCCGACTCCAGGTATATGTTCCCTGTAAGGAGGCGATGGAGGGAGGCCTATCATGCGACTCTGGCGATATACAGATTCCAGGTATATGTTCCCAGTATGTGAGCTCAACCAGCAAGGACTGTTAGTCCCGAGTGGTATCACTCTATATACGCTGGGAGCCCACAGTCCAAGAATTCCAGGGGAGACGCCACGTCCGCTCGTTCCTGTCCTCAGGAACAGGGAACATATACCTGGAGTCGGCACATCACTACAGCCCCATGATAGGCTCCCCCCCTTCGCCTCCTTACAGGAGAAATAATCAACCTTGCATACCTTTGAAGGCAGGCAACAAGGGGTCCCTCGTACCTGTTTGTCGTATCTATATCTATGATCTATTCCTTACAGGAAAAAAACAGTGGTCAGATAAATCCTGAGGAGCTGCATCTTCTTAACCCTCGAGGGTAATTTAAACTCTTGCTGGCCATCAGAAGGATCTATATACGACCCGGACACATAATGCCAACCTGAACAATAGGAATGGATATGAACTCCCCGGCTACAATAGACAAGCCTTTTATGTGTGAACATACAGTTAGGTCCAGAAATATTTGGACAGTGACACAATTTTCGCGAGTTGGGCTCTGCATGCCACCACATTGGATTTGAAATGAAACCTCTACAACAGAATTCAAGTGCAGATTGTAACGTTTAATTTGAAGGTTTGAACAAAAATATCTGATAGAAATTGTAGGAATTGTACACATTTCTTTACAAACACTCCACATTTTAGGAGGTCAAAAGTAATTGGACAAATAAACCAAACCATATTTTTATTTTCAATATTTTGTTGCGAATCCTTTGGAGGCAATCACTGCCTTAAGTCTGGAACCCATGGACATCACCAAACGCTGGGTTTCCTCCTTCTTAATGCTTTGCCAGGCCTTTACAGCCGCAGCCTTCAGGTCTTGCTTGTTTGTGGGTCTTTCCGTCTTAAGTCTGGATTTGAGCAAGTGAAATGCATGCTCAATTGGGTTAAGATCTGGTGATTGACTTGGCCATTGCAGAATGTTCCACTTTTTTGCACTCATGAACTCCTGGGTAGCTTTGGCTGTATGCTTGGGGTCATTGTCCATCTGTACTATGAAGCGCCGTCCGATCAACTTTGCGGCATTTAGCTGAATCTGGGCTGAAAGTATATCCCGGTACACTTCAGAATTCATCCGGCTACTCTTGTCTGCTGTTATGTCATCAATAAACACAAGTGACCCAGTGCCATTGAAAGCCATGCATGCCCATGCCATCACGTTGCCTCCACCATGTTTTACAGAGGATGTGGTGTGCCTTGGATCATGTGCCGTTCCCTTTCTTCTCCAAACTTTTTTCTTCCCATCATTCTGGTACAGGTTGATCTTTGTCTCATCTGTCCATAGAATACTTTTCCAGAACTGAGCTGGCTTCATGAGGTGTTTTTCAGCAAATTTAACTCTGGCCTGTCTATTTTTGGAATTGATGAATGGTTTGCATCTAGATGTGAACCCTTTGTATTTACTTTCATGGAGTCTTCTCTTTACTGTTGACTTAGAGACAGATACACCTACTTCACTGAGAGTGTTCTGGACTTCAGTTGATGTTGTGAACGGGTTCTTCTTCACCAAAGAAAGTATGCGGCGATCATCCACCACTGTTGTCATCCGTGGACGCCCAGGCCTTTTTGAGTTCCCAAGCTCACCAGTCAATTCCTGTTTTCTCAGAATGTACCCGACTGTTGATTTTGCTACTCCAAGCATGTCTGCTATCTCTCTGATGGATTTTTTCTTTTTTTTCAGCCTCAGGATGTTCTGCTTCACCTCAATTGAGAGTTCCTTAGACCGCATGTTGTCTGGTCACAGCAACAGCTTCCAAATGCAAAACCACACACTTGTATTCAACCCCAGACCTTTTAACAAACTTCATTGATTACAGGTTAACGAGGGAGACGCCTTCAGAGTTAATTGCAGCCCTTAGAGTCCCTTGTCCAATTACTTTTGGTCCCTTGAAAAAGAGGAGGCTATGCATTACAGAGCTATGATTCCTAAACCCTTTCTCCGATTTGGATGTGAAAACTCTCATATTGCAGCTGGGAGTGTGCACTTTCAGCCCATATTATATATATAATTGTATTTCTTAACATGTTTTTGTAAACAGCTAAAATAACAAAACTTGTGTCACTGTCCAAATATTTCTGGACCTAACTGTACAACTACAGCTAGTCCAGGTATTAACTGATGGGAAGCCGTGTTCACTATCTGGATTGAAGATAGCCTTCTATTTTATTTAAAAGAATACAAGTACTTAATCACAAGGATCAACTACCTTGTGTCATTGTTTCCAAGAAGTGATTCCTTTATATCCCCTGATGATCCCCTATACTGCGTTAGGGGGGGTGAATACGCGTCGGGAGAGCTAGGAGATCCACAAGCTAAGTGGCGCCCTAGCTCTAACCTAACTTTTCCAGTACTTCCAAACTAGGGAAACCTTTGTAACGGAAGAACCCTGGACATCTAACGCCTATTGTCTCTGTTGTCTATGGTTCTGTATATTTGTACTACACACTTAATCACGTTATTTTGGTGGTGGTTGCCCCTGCTAGAGGTGAGCAAGGACGGTGAGGCTGACATACATCTACAGCGCTAATATAGGCTCAACTAAGTGAAGAAACATATCTCATGAGGGATGGTCACAGCACATACTAAGCAGCATCACTCTGACAGTGACGAACCCACGCCTCTACCTCACTTTATCTCAGAAACACTGTCTGGGACTGTCCTCAGGCAAGGGCACTGTTGTCTGACACCTGCACCTGATTGTCATGTTTCTATGTTTTTGAAATATTTATGAGGAGAACAATATATTTGTTCTGTTTTAACAAATTCTAATAAAACGATTTTATGAGAGTAGATTTAATAGTGGTGTTTTTGGTAACTACTACTCTATATAATATTTGTCAGTGGTTCAGACATGATATAATAGTGGCTGTAGAGCAGAAGTAAACACTTATTTCCTTAATTTTGCGTCGCTGCTCCAAAGAGTTACAGATTAAAATATTTGGCACCTAATGATTTAATTCTTGCTCAATCCAAATGGCTGTTATCAGATATTATTCAAGGAGAGCATGTACTTCTTGCTGTATGGGTACCGTCTCACTAAACGACATACCAGCGATTCCGACCACGATATGAGCTGGTCAGGATCGCTGCTGCTTCGCTACATGGTCGCTGGTGAGCTGTCAATCAGGCAGATCTCACCAGCGACCAGTGACCAGCCCCTAGCCAGCAGCGACGTGTGGAAACGATGCTGCGCTTGGTAACTAAGGTAAATATCAGGTACTAAGCAAAATGCTTTGCTTGGTTACCCGATATTTACACTGGTTATCAGAGCACCCCGCTTAGCGCTGGGTCCCTGCACTCGTAGCCAGGGTACACATCGGGTTACTAAGCAAACCGCTTTGCTTATTTACCCGATGTGTACTCTGGCTACGCATGCAGGGAGCAGGGAGCCAGTGCTGGCAGCCTGAGAGTGGCATATGCTAGTAACCAAGGTAAATATCGGATAACCAAGCAAAGCGCTTTGCTTGGTTACCCGATGTTTACCATAGTTACCAGCGTCCGCAGCTGCCAGACGCCGGCTCCCTGCTCCCTGCACATTCAGATCGTTTCTCTCTCGCTGTCAAACACAGCAATGTGTGCTTCACAGCGGGAGAAAATCGAGCAAAAAATGAACCAGCACTGTGTGTAACGATCAGCGATTTCACAGCAGGGGCCAGGTCGCTGCTTAGTGTCACACACAGCGAGATTGCTGATGAGGTCACTGGTACCTCACAAAACCTGTGACTCAGCAGTGATCTCGCTAGCGATCGCTATGTGAGAAGTACCCCTATGAATTGACCAATCATCAGCAGACAGCAACATAGCAGAAAGAAATACACCTCCATCATAGCTTAGGTTTCTCAGTGTGGTTAGAAAGTGCAGCTCAGTTTAGTTGTGCCACATTACAAACCTTTTTTGTGAGCTATTCTCCTTTCCTAGATTTTTCAGCTCTTCTGTATTCTTCCTCCCCCCACACTGCCTATCCAGAAATGAGTTACCCTTATGTCTGTTGTGCCCACAGAGTCTTGCAATCCTTCTGCAATAACAGCAGATATGTAAATCATTACATCTTACACAGAAGAAGCTTGTTGTGCTCTCATTGCAAAGCAACTTCAAATTCCTGTTAGCAGAATAGCCCACCACAACAACCATATCTGAAGGGTGATACATCTCCCAGAAATTTCTAATCATGCAGGAGGTTAGACCAGGATGTCTATCCATACATCATATCCCACAGTGGGGGGGTTCTTTTTCTGCTGTGTTGCTGCCTCCTTATGATTAAGCAACTCATGCAGAGAGAATAAGCACATGCTCAGAGTGCAAACTATTACCACAAAAGGTAACTCATTAGGTGCCGAAAACGTTGCTAAAATCTCCACAACAGAAAGATGAAATAAAAAAAAAGTTTTATTCTGCTTTACAGATGGCATTGTTTGTACAGTTGAACATGAAAATTTTGGTGGATGGTCCTCTTTTGCATTCACACATCCATGTGTCACGTTCCATGATGAATTGTTCGTCGTATTGGCTCTGGAGTACATTGGAGCAGATGTGTCCTGTCTTATTTCCCTGTGTTTTTATGTTTGTGGTTTTTTTTTTTTCAGATATCCTATTTTGGACTACAATGGTTTCAGAAGAAATCAGTGGATTCTCTAGACTAATGCTGAGCTGCATGAATTTTTTTTTTATAAAATGCTGAACCAGGAAAAGTGTGGAGGAGTGTTTATTCAAAACATTTTTTTGTGTGTGTTTTTTCTTTTCACTTACTGGGTTAGTAATGGGGGTGTCTGACAGACACCTCTTCATTACTAACACCAGGGCTTAATGCCAGCTTACAATACACAGTTGACATCAACCCCATGAACCATTACCATGATTGCCTCCGCACCAGGGCAATCAGAAAAGCCAAGATGAAGTGCCACAATTGGTGCACCTAATGTGATGTGCCACTTCTGGGGTGGCTGCTGGCTGGTATTTTTAGGCTGGGAAGGGCCAAATAACCATGGACCTTCCCAACCTGATATCAGCCGCCAGCTGTCTGCTTCACCTTGGCTGGCTATCAAAAATAGGGAGAACCCCACATCATTTTTTTTTTTAATTATTTTTTTATTTGGTTAAAAGCTGTAAAATTTATTTATCTATTATCTTTTCACATCTTTAACAAATAAAAGTCAGCGATTCTTTAAATGCATTCACTTTGGGTCCATGTCACACGGACTGCACATGAATGTCACTCTTATGTCATCTGTGTGCTGTACATATTTTTCACAGATCCATAGACTTCGATCAGCCCTTGTCATTTGTGCTGATGCTAATTAACAGACATGTCTCCATGTGGATTGCTTAAACACACAAATGTTTCACATGGACACACAGTCTGTGTAAAAACAAAGAGGTGTGAAGATTAACACCTATTTTAATGAGTGTGCATGTGAACGTACCTCCAGTACATGTGAAGATAGACACCACACGTACTGGAAACAGGAACATATGAAGGGGGCGTTATATGTATAAGGTCATGTGGGATCACTACAAAGGACTGGCACATGACTTATTCCTTCCAAAGACCTTACAAAAGGACCTCAGGAGTTGTTATGTATGGAGAAAAAGTGATTTTGGCAACTATATTGGAAAGGGTTCTTTACAGTTAGAGTAGACAGACTATGGAATGCCCAACTGCAAGAGGTAGTAATGGCAGAGGGTATAACAGCATGCATTAGTCAAAATAAATGGTATTATGGGTTCTATTAATCTTGCGATAATCACCCAATGTAACTGTGATTTATCGTATATGTGGCCCTTTTCAATCCAAAGTATTCTGGTCTAATAATAATATCTGTTCCTTCTTTAAGGCTGTGCACCGCCTTCTCATCATTGTAAATACATTCCTTATTGATTTAGTAGCGCTATGTTATTATCAGTACCGAGCGGTAGATGAGGAATTGTTATATCTAGTTGGGGCTTGCTTAGGGATTCTGTAAATAGAAACTAATAAAATGCTTCCAGGTGTCTATTAAATATCAATAAAGAAGCCATCATCGCTGGTCAAATAAGTGAAGGAAGATGAATATATATTGTGTAGCACATGTAGAAAGCTGTAGTTACATTTCAACACCTCAAATTCCCATTACACGGTGTTAAAATTGATCTAGTGGCGGCATACTTTATATGTGGCACAGCTATCTACGGAAGAAAATGTCAAGTACCATCAGCACGATTCTGCCTAAAGTAATGATATCAATCCTCCCCCAATTCCAATACAAGGTGGGAAAAGTGCTCTGTATTTCAAGGAATGTTGCCTCTTGAGATCTGGCTCTCACCGTACCTCATTAATGGGGCACAACGAATGTGTCTCCACTTGCCTTTTCCTAATTTCTTTAAGGATTTCATTCCCAATTTCTCAGGATATAATCTTATATATTATTCCAGGAAAAAAATGGGCATCAGAGGTCTACTATTATATACTTTTTTAGTACAACTTTTCTTAGGATAAGTCAAGTTGTGGAAAGCCGATGAATTCTACTTCTGAAATAATTTATCATATGGTCAAGTCATCCAATAATTGCCAAAAAGTGCTGTGTCAGTGCTGAAGAGACATCCCTGTAGCCCAAAGAATACTGGTATGTCTACGGACCAATGTCTAGAAAATGTTATAGAAGTCGTGCATTGTGCCCCAAGTGACCACATGAGTGTCAGCGCCAGAAGGTCCAGATGGAAGAACTGTCCAAAGACTTATTCGAAGCAAGAAGAGGACCTGACAGAAAGCAGTAACGACTGGAAGGGCGAGGTGTGCGGCTAGTACAAGTGACTATTATCTTCTAAATTTATGATTTGAGGTCTGAAGAGACCTCAAAACATAATAAATGTGTTTCTAGGGCAGATTTGATTTGGCTCAAAATAAATTTGAGTTGATTTTTACATCTTTAACCATGATCTATTGTAAGTTACTTTCCTCACCTTTAGAGATGAATGGACCCGTGGAAGTTCAGTTTGGCTGGCTCAGCCGGACTTTAAATAAAGTTCAGTTCGGGACCTCGACTTGTCCTGCACCCCAATGGAAGTCAGTAATTTAGCAGGTTGGCTCTTCACCAAAGCCCATCTCGAAGAGGGAGGGTTTTTAATTTTTTTTTTACACACTAATTCGATAATGTTGATTTTGCCACCAGTGAGAGTCATTCAGACACTGGAAGTAACTATCACTGAGCCACCCACCAGCATACTCAAGCACAGCAATGCTTGATCGAGTGGTTAGCATATGTAAAGCTCCGATTCTCAGAACTCAAACACTGATTTTTTTTGTAAAGCTTGTGTTAGGTACGAACACCGAACTTTACTGTTCGGGTTCGCCCATCTCTGCTCATCTTGTTTCTGCACTGTCCATGGTCACCAGCTGCTGCTGCAATAGGACTGTCCGTTAGGTGGCTGAAATATCAGGGGGGAGGTGCCCGTGGTATTAGCAGTATTCAGGGGTCGCTAATTAAAGTGCACAGAGCTCTATTTAAGACAACCATACAACTATTAGGTTAGGATTTTTTTTGGTGCATTGAGAATATTGGTGACATCTATGACCCCACTTCAACTTTCATATTAGATTTCCCCCAAAATAAATTAACTGTTTTTGCTTATTCCTCTGCCTGCCATTCTGAGACTTGCTGTGCTTCTCTAAGTTTGTGATCCGCAGCATTTTCTTATCTGCAATCTGCCTCCTCCCTACTAGTGACACCTTCTTGACTAATGCCCTTGTATGATCCAGTCCTGCTTCTCACCATGATTTGCTAACTGGACCCTTTTCTGCTTTGACTTGTGATCGGAGAATCCCCTGCAGTGAAGGCCAGATCCCTTCTAAAGCTGGTGTCACACACAGCGACAACGACGTCGCTGCTACGTCACCATTTTCTGTGACGTTGCAGCGACGTCCCGTCGCTGTCGTTGTGTGTGACATCCAACAACGACCTGGCCCCTGCTGTGAGGTCGCCAGTCGTTGCTGAATGTCCAGCTTCATTTTTTGGTCGTCACTCTCCCACTGTGACACACACATCGCTGTGTGTGACAGCGAGAGAGCGACGAAATGAAGCGAGCAGGGAGCAGGAGCCGGCGCCTGGCAGCTGCGGTAAGCTGTAACCAGCGTAAACATCGGGTAACCAAGGAAAGACCTTTCCCTGGTTACCCGATATTTACCTTCGTTACCAGCCTCCGCCCTTGCTGCCAGCGCCGGCTCCTGCTCTGTGCACATGTGGCTGCAGTACACATTGGGTAATTAACCCGATGTATACTGTAGCAAGGAGAGCAAGGAGCCAGCGCTAAGCAGTGTGCGCGGCTCCCTGCTCTCTGCACTGTGACATGTAGCTGCAGTACACATCGGGTTAATTAACCCGATGTGTACTGTACCTAGGAGAGCAAGGAGCCAGCGCTAAGCGCGGCTCCCTGCTCTCTGCACATGTAGCACAGCGACGTTATGATCGCTGCTGCGTCGCTGTGTTTGACAGCTAAGCAGCGATCATAACAGCGACTTACAAGGTCGCTGTTACGTCACAGAAAATGGTGACGTAACAGCGACGTCGTTGTCGCTGTCGCTTAGTGTGAACCCAGCTTTAGGGATTAAAGGGTGAAGTGAAGACCAGGAATACTTATGCTCCACTGTTCCGTTTGCACATGACCAACCATGGTTGCCATCTTGACTTTTTATTTTTCTGAGCAGCTTATGAAAAAAATCACAGACAATATTTTTTATGGACACATTGTAATACCAGAATAAATCAATATGATCCATGTCTACAGCCCATAGTTCTGATATGAAGACATCAGCTGCATTCACTGTGAAATGTAAAATGATGATAATTACAGTCAAAATTATCTGTATAAGTTTGTTCAGCTTCAAAAAAAGCATGGATACCCTACATTTTTTTAAAGGACAGTGCAAAAAAGTGCCTTATTTTTATGCAGAGCCTGAAATTTCTGGACAGTTGACAACCCAGGCACCAAAATTATAACAATTACCCTCTTGAATTTCATAACATCCAGTGTGTCTTTTTGGCAGCATAACTGGCACCAAGTATATGGGACTAGCGATCGGCAGACCTGGACTGTAAAAGTCTGGATCCGCGAAGTTTCAAACGTACCCAGTGCCAAACCCAGGCCCGGAATTCTGGGTATTGATCCGGATCTGGTAACTTGGGAAATAAAAAAAAAAAAATAACGGAAAAATGAAGAAAATAAGAATGAAGCAAGCGCTTCATACTTTTTCAGTCTCCGGACTGGCTGTACTGTCTGGCTGTACTGTCTACTGTGGTTGCTCATTCACTTTCAAGGCTGCTCATCATTACCTTCATTGCATATGCACTGCTTTCCCTGCCCACCAGCGTCTCTGAGTGGTTTCAGTCAGATGCGCCCCCAGCCTGTATGACAGCATCTGACAGCAACCAATCACAGGCGCTGTCTACAGGGGCGGCAGCCTGTAGTAATAGGCTTTATATGTGCTTAGTATCATAATATGGGGGGACCCTACGCCAAATATTTTATTTATTTATTTTTATTCCACGATAGACGCACATAGCGTCTGTGATTGGAAGCAGTCAGACACGCTGTTACTGAGGGCGGGGGAGCGTCAGATTGCAACCAATCACAGATGCCAGTGGGTGGGGAAAGCAGTGCATATAAATGAAGACTAATGCATGGCCCCTGAAGTGAATGAAAGGCCGTTGGAGTAGTTACAGCTGCATCGGAGCCTTGGTAAATATAGCCTACTTGCTGCTATCCCCCTAACACTTCTACCACCATTTTAGTCACCGGATTCTGGTCCCCATAGACTTATATGGGGACTGGCATCCAGCCCGGAACCGGATTTTTTTTTAAATTCAGTTAGGTCCACCAGTCCGGTTGTCTGCGAGGCCGCCTATCACTATATGGGGCACAAGTCCAACCGGTTGCCCCTTAGATACACCACTGAAAGTCCATAAAACTAACTAGTAACTTCCATTAAGTCATCTTTCATAGTTTAAACCCCCATGTTCTAGAAAACATCTTGATGGCCTGTGTCTTCTAGAAAAGAAGAAGGCAGAGTTACATTGATTGCCTAAAGATTCTCGGGTCCAGACTAAAGTTTTACACATTTTTTAATCCCGGCTTTCCAATTTTTTCTAATGACCAATGTCTGGTTGGTATAAAAACCGTTCTCGAGAAGTAGTTGACTTTGATTAGTATGAACAATATATTTTGCCATTGCGGATAGCAAATAGTAAAATCTGCCGCCACCTCGCATACATAATTAAGATCTCCTAATTAGTTTAGGTAAGCTTCGCAGTGTATTTTTGCCTAATTAAAATAAACATCGCTCTGAGAGGGGAATGAACGGAAAGTTCAGTCACACTTCTGTCGTTCTAATCTGATGTAGAAATAATTAATATGTTTAACTGTACCAGAACACCACCGAGCCGCCTAACAAAAGCCGATTTGGGGACCGAGAAAATATTTATTGCAATTGAGCTATCACTGTAGTTACTTTAAATGATTTAAATATGGAAAAAACACCTTGGGTTATGTTTAAGAATTTAATTAATGCTCATGCTATTTAAAGATGCATGCGCTCTGGCAACCTAGAAGCAACGGGGATATTCAGCAGGGGGTAGGATGTTAAATTTAGCAATTAGAATACTTCCATACAAAACTGGAAAATCACTAAGGAAAAGATTTGGATTAGCCGCTGAAGTGCTGTAAAAAAAATCTGTTAGGGGAAAAAATACTATATAGAGTATTAATTAACTAACTGTGCAGATGTAGCAGAGCTGAATTGGTTAATTAAGTCTCTTTTTGGAAAGCAATAATTTCTCCTAATCATGCATTTATGAAGATCAGTAAGGAGAACGAAATATCATTTTCAGCTTCTCTAGAAATACCCAATTTATAATCACGTCTGTAAGGCGCTGCGGAATTAATAGTACTATATAAGAGAGAAAACAAATAAATAAATAAATATAAAAAATTATGGCAAATTTGGATGAACTAAGGAAATAAGTTACGGATTCAATTGACCACAATGATATTTAAATTCCGGACATTTAAAGTGTAACTGTTGTCAAGATTTTTTTTTTTCTATAAATCAATAGAACACAAGAAAATAGGAAACATTTTGATATATTTTATTATAGAAATGACTTTTTTTTTCTCCTCCTAAACTCATCTTTCACTCTCAAAATTCTGAATTCAGTGGTAAAATCTGACTACAATAAAGACAGATTTTCCAGTTACTGAGATAGGAGGTGACAGTTGGTGCTTATAATGCTCTATGGAGAACTGTAATTGTGGTTTCAGGGGAACTTGCATCAGAATGTCTCTTGCCTCCAGCTCCGTCATCCATAGGATTTTAAAAACACCAACTGAAACATCAAGTCTCTGTAATGGAAAAATCCGTTTTTAGTGAATACAGATATTCTTCATAAATTAAGAGTGAATGATCAATCCTGGAGTAGAAAGAACCAGATTTATTGGATGAGATCTATTACAAAGTTTACTACCTTTATGTGCACTATTGATTTATTAAATAAAAAAAAAATAGAGAGGTTTTATTTTATGATGTCTGTAGTAGATAAAGCAGTAATCTCCTCTGCTGTCCATGGTCCTGAAGATAATTGTCCCTGGATCCGTCAATAAGTAAAGTACAGTAATGGGGATTCCTGTGTCAGATGTTGTTATAAATGTGACAGTGGTTGTCAGGCCAACCTCTGATTACCTGTATTATAACTCTCATGGAAAACTCCATACTGTCTGCCCTTAAATCTGTGTCTCCTGTGGTTACTTTTGATTTATTGGTTAGAGGTAGTGATGAGCAAACTTGAACTGTAAAGTTTGGGGTCCACACAGGATGCTCAGCTATTTTTAGGCTGAGGAGGCCCCAATAACCATGGGCCTCCCCAGTCTGAGAATACCAGCCCCCAGCTGTCTGCTTTATCTTGGCTGGGTATCAAAATTAAATAATTTTTTTAAATACACAACCAAGCTAAATCACACAGCTGGGGGCTGCAACCTCCATCAGTGTGCTTTATCTGTGCTGGGTGTCAAAATACGGGGGGACAGCAAGTAATTTGTTCCAATTATTTATTTTTATACTCCACTAATATAATAATATGCACACAGGGAACTAACTGTCAAAAATAGTCAGGGTACAAAAGGGGGTACTCAGAGTGGCACAGATCATATAGCTGAATCAGTATAAATTATCACAGATAACATATGTACAAGACACCTAGAGCATGCTCAAATAATATTCATTATTATCAATATAATACCTGTACAAGGAAATCTAAAGAGATAAATAACCCTAAATCCCTGTAAAAGAGGGGAGCAATCCGGAACCGGCTGCTGGCCCCACGTGTTACGCACAATGTGATGGTCACCTTCCCTTCCTGCAGTCCCACATCCAGTCTCCTTAAGGGTCCCATCATGACCAGAGTAAAGCTTTCCCCTTCCAGATGTTTGCATGGAAACTGCTTGGATAGTTGACTATGTTCACACACCAGTTAAGATTAACCCAGTACCTTAATGGTTAAGGGGACTACGGTCTTGTCCTCTAGCTCCTATTGCCTGGGGTCACTCTGTTCAAGGATTGGTCTCTCGTTTCAACACTGTTCATATTCCGTGTTTCGGTCAACACGCAAAATTCACGCTCTCTCGCCTCCCATCTCCTTTTTTCTCCTTTGTTGTCTCAAGCCATCCATTGTATGTGACCTTCACGACTGTCTGACCATACGTATGTCACTTTTGCTCACTAGGTCTTCACTGACCCCTCCAGAATGACCATCACTTTCCCTTTCACTTGACCCCTCCCATGGTAGGCTAGTCCCAACACTTAACTGTTACTCACCCTACAGCCTGACATCTTCCTAAACAAGTGCAATGCAACACATTATCACATAAAATATACTAAAAATAAATAAAAATAAATAAATCTTTATTTTTTTATAGCGCTAACATATTCCGCAGCGTTTTACATACATCAGGAACACTGTCCCCATTGGGGCTCACAATCTAGAGTCCCTATCTGTATGTGTTTGGAGTGTGGGAGGAAACCAGAGAACCCGGAGGAAACCCACGCAAACACGGAGAGAACATACAAACTCCTTGCAGATGTTGTCCTTGGTGAGATTTGAAGCCAGGACCCCAGCGCTGCAAGACTGCAGTGCTAACCACTGAGCCACCGTGCCGCCGGCACTATACTTTACATCACATTACATAGGAACCCATGACAGTACATTACAATCAACATGACATAATATTTAGAAGAAACACAGGACATTGTTACAAGACAATAACGCGATTGGTGTCTTCAAGGGCAGGATCGTGCCAGCAATTCCCACTTCCCTTAAAATCATAAAAGTGAAGTTGGCATCTGCACAGGTCTCTGACTCCACTGAGTAGGCGCGAGACTTCTAGCACTGTGTGGATGACTTAGAAACATCATCCGCTTCCAATCAGCTATTGAAATCGGCATTTGAAGGGACCGGCACGACACTAATTGCAATCTGAATTCACTCAATGGACCAGATCACACAGTTTATATGCAGCACGGAACATGCACAATACTTATTTTCAAAGGTATGTAGGGGCACCCGTGGGGACATAAAGGGGTATTAGGAACGCCATTTATGTGGTTTTAAAAGTGATGGGCATAGTTCATAAATGTCAGCTCTAAATTCAACAAGTGTCATGGTGATGTCTGACCCTGTTCTCACTACAGAGTTTGACACACCACCTGGTGCTTTTGAGTTGCTCAGTCAGACTCGGGCATCGACCAGTTGTGTGCATGTTAGTGATCAGTCTAGCAGGAGATAATTTATGCATGCTTGTGGATTGCGGCTAGGGTCACAGGTTACAGGAGACCTATCACAGCCGCTTCCGCCCTTTAACCCCTTCACCCCCAGGCGTTTTTCCGGGGTTTTTTTTCCTCTCTTTCTTCCAAGAGCTGTAACTTTTTATTTTTCTATCAATCTTTCCATATGAGGGCTTGTTTTTTGCGGGACAAGTTGTAGTTTTAAATGAAACCATAAGTTTTACAATATAGTGTATTGGAAAACAACAAGAAAATTTCAAGTGTGAAAAAACTGCAAAAAGGTGCGCTTGCACAATAGTATTTGGGATATTTTATTCCCCATGTTCACTATATGGTAAAACTGATGTGTCACTCGTGATGCCTGAGGTTGGTGCGAGTTTGTAGACACCAAACGTGTATAGGTTTACCTGTATCTAAGGGGTTAAAAAAATTCACACGTTTGTCCAAAAAAAGTGGCACATGTTTTGTGCCATTTTCTGAAACCCGTAGTGTTCTCATTTTTCTGGATCTATGGCTCAGTGATGGCTTATTTTTTGTGTCTTGAGCTGACGTTTCTAACGGTACCATTTTTGTGCAGATGCTACATTTTGATCACCTGTTATTGCATTTTGCACAAAATCTTCGGCAACCAAAAAACGTAATTTTGGAATTTTTTGCCGCTACGCCGTTTACCGATTAGATTATTCTATTTTGATAGGCATTTTGATAGGCATTTCTGAATGCGGCGATACCAAATATGTGTATATTTTTTCTTTTTTTAACCCTTCAATTTTCAATGGGGCAAATGGGGGTTGATTTGAACTTTCATGTTTTTTTATTTTTTTCAAACTTTTTTTTACTTTTTTTTAAATTTTACTAGGTCCTTCAGGAGACTATAATCATCAGCAATCTGATCGCTCTCCCATTTCTCAAGATCACAGCTACACAGCTGAGAGTTGTAGATATGGTGCTTTACCCTCACTGCCGGCGTTTTGCCGGCATTGAGAGAAAGTGACTCATGATAGCTACAGGCGTCATCACATGACCCTGTGCTACCATGGCAACCACTGGAAGTCATCAGATCACGCCACGTGACTTCCGATGGGGGCGGGTAAGTCATCATTATGGCTGTGTGCATATACATCACGCTGCCAGACTTTGGCAGCTAGATGTAAGGGGTTAATAGTCGCGGGTGGAATGCGATTCCACTCGCGACTAGTAGGATCGCCGTGGACTGCCCACGGCAGGGGGCGGGGATTAACCTTACACGATCCAGTACGTTATGGGTAAAGGGGTTAAAAGATGGTGGAGCCTGTTCCTCTACAGCGATTATAGCTTCATTTGTGAATACCGGCCCTTGTGCTGTGGTGATCTAGTTCTGGCGATCTCTTGTGCGTTATTTGTTGTGTTGTGGAAATATCCTCATTGTGTGTTATTTCCTCCCTGATTTTTTATTTTCTCCTGAACACGTATTGTCTTACCTCCGTGTGGGTGCAGTGAGTTTGCGTTTTGGTTTTTCCCTGTCTGTCTATTTGTGTGGGATAATCTAGGACCACCCTAACCCTAGGGCCAGTGTAGACGGCCCTATAACAAATTACCTCGTCACTTCCCGTGACCATAAGCCAAAAAAATGGTGTCAGGTTCCTTTTAAAGTAAAATTTTTAGTCCTTCTGTAAAATATTGTCTAGGCTAATGGAAAATAGCTGGTAAAAGTCCAAGTAAAAGTGCCATATGGTGAGAGGCATGAAACCAGTCCAGTGGTATGTACTTGGATAACACTAAGGAAATGATTATTCTATTTACATTATGTGAACGCTGCATGGTGTGACTTCAGCTCTGCGCCTGGAATTACATTATATAACCCAGAACCAAGAATGACACCAATCAAGTGTAATTATGAGAAGCCAGCGTTCGTCCGGTGATACTGAACCTCAGCAGCAGTACCCTGAAGCCATCCTCTCGGTGACAGAAGCCTGCACAGCATGCAGGGACACGCTCTGCTGCCGCCTTGCGCTGAATAATCAGCACGACGTGAATACAGATGGAATTATTTAGAATAATAAATCTTTGTAAAGCGCATTCACATTGTGGGGTTATGGTGAAGCCCGTACAGCTACGTGTTAGTCTGGGCAAAGGCAACAGATGTCTCCATCCACATACATTGCAAGGAATGTGATGTGTATATTGGCACTCGCTTACTCCTCAGTAGATGATACAGCGTCAGATTTAGGCATAAAAAGTTATTCTTTTATTTTAATAATGAATTTAAATATATTTGATGAATGTGGATTTTTTTTCTTCTTTCTGTCTCATTCATTTTATAGAGGTATCATGGAAATCATGTAAGCAAAATCAGATTGATCATATGTCAGTAGGATTTATTGCTACTACAGCTCATGACAATCACTACTGCAAGACTTAAAGGAATTGTCCATCTTAGGACCTTTCTTTTCTTATATTCTGGGGTAAAAACATTATTTCTCAAGAAAGTTTAATAAAAATATAAAACTATTTTGCTTTTACAGTCTTTGGTTCTATGCAAACTCAACCTTATTGTGACGGGTGTCTCACATGTGACAGACATTCATGTGGTTTCTGGCCATAGAAGGTCACAGTATCTGGCTGCACAGAATATTCCCTGACGTTCTATTGTTCCTTTTGTCAGTATTCATGTGTATAGGTAGCTTTCCTGCTGGATTCATCGCTTTCCCTTTTGAACCCAGCAGGAGCTCAATTTCCACCCAGCTATTGATTATTAGTAGTCCCTTGGTGTTTAAATACCCCTTCCTTGCTATGGACTGTGCTGGTGATATTTTCAATTGATTCAAGTGGAGGTTGCAAGCAAGTGGATTGTACTCCTCTGGGGTATCGTTGCTGGAAGCTGCTGAACTCCTACCTGAGTCACCTAATAAGTAGTTCATGCTTTTCCCCCTGTGTGTCCCCCTTTTGTCTTCTATAGTTGTTTAGTGGGGTTGATAAGGAACTAGGATTCTAAGGTCAGTTATCCGGCACGGCGCATTGGTGTGGAACCAATCTAGGGTGGTGAGGAACCTCAGGGACCAGTAGTAAGATCAATCAGGGGTCACCATCTTCCCTTCCCCCAGACACAGGGTTTCCCTTCCCTTTCTCTGTGAACTTGGTACTTCCCCATACTTAAGCCTGCTTTACACGTTGCAATTTCGCATACGATATCGTATGTGATTTGCAACGCCCCCATCGTATGTGTGGCATATTCAATTTGTTGAACGTGCCGCACAAATAATTAACCAATTAACCCCCGTCACACGTACTTACCCGTCCATACGACCTCGATGTGGGCGGCGAACGTCCACTTCCTGGAGTGGGAGGGACATTCGGCGTCACATCGACGTCACGCGGCAGCTGGCCAATAGAAGCGGAGGGGCGTAGATGAGTGGGATGTAAACATCCCACCCACCTCCTTCCTTCCGCATTGTCGGCGGGAGCCGCGGACGGAGGTAAGCTGTCGTTCAATGTTCCCGGGGTGTCACACACTGCGATGTGTGCTGCCTCGGGAACATTGCACAACCGCACGTTCAATCTTTGAGAAATGAACGACGTGCATGCGATGAATGGATTTTCATTCAATCGCAATTGCACGGCGGTTTTACACGCTACAATCATACTTACGATGCCGGATGTGCGTCACTTACGACGTGACCCTGCCGACACATCGTAAGATTTATTGTAGCGTGTAAAGCGGCCTTTAGCATGACACTTACTGACAATATTGAGCTAAGCAAAAACAAAAAAAGACACAAAAGAGTTAAAAAGTCTCCCATTAGACCATCAGAATGAATCTGTCACCAGGTTTTTGCCACCTAATCTGAGAGCAGCATAACGTAGAGACAGAGATCCTGACTCCAGCGATGTGTCCCTTACTGGGCTGCTTAGTATAGCTTTGATAAAATCACTGATTAATCAGCAGGAGATTATCATTACAGGACTACGTGGCATGCTGCAGGTAATCCAGCATATTCATGAGCTCTGTATAACTGCTAAATCCTCAGCAGATAAAACATTGATTTTATCAAAATGACAGCAAACAGCTCAGTAAGTGACACAACGCTGGAATCAGGGTCTCTGTCTCTACATTATGCTGCTCTCAGATGGGGGAGCAAAAACCTTGTGACAGGTTCCCTTTAATTAATTTTGCATACTGCAATTGACAGGGCAACACTGAAGCCCGCTTTACACGTGTTGATATGTCGTGCGATCGCACCCGCCACCATCGTTTGTGCGATACGGGTAATTTGTTGTCCGTGTTGTCGTGAACCCCTGTCACATGTACTTACCTCCCGAACAACCTCGCAGTGGGCGGTGAACATCCTCTTCCTGAAGGGAAAGGGACGTTCGGCGTCACAGCGACTTCACACAGCCACCGGCCAATAGAAGCGGAGGGGCGGAGATGAGCGGGACGTAACATCCCGCCCACCTCCTTCCTTCCGCATTGCCGGTGGCCGCAGGTAAGCTGCAGTTCATAATTCCCGGGGTGTCACACGGAGCGATGTGTGCTGCCTCGGGAACGATGAACAACCAGAGCACAGAAGGACGTTCGATTTTTTTTAAAATGAGCGACGTGTCAACGAGCAACGATAAGGTGAGTATTTTTGCTCGTTCACAGTCGCTCATTTGTGTTACACGCTACGATATGTCAAACGAGGCCGGATGTGTGTCACTAACGACGTGACCCCGACGACATATCGTTAGATATACCGTAGCGTGTAAAGTGGCCTAAAGAATAGAAGAGGCAAACGAGGCAAAAGTTTGGATAACACCCAAACACAAAAGTGATATTTCCCCAAATATACATACATTTACTCGTAAGTAAGGAAAAGAAGCAATGTCATCAAAAGTGGATGATTATTCCAAACTTGTAAGCTTCTTTTAATGGATACTGAATGCAAAGGGGAGAAATTAGCATTGCCTGGTTGATAGTTTTTGGTATAAATATGTCACAAATTTTGAATACAACCATGTTTGCGCAAAAATATTATGACTTTTTTTTTTATTTTATGCACAATATTTTGAAATCCGACCCCTCAATGTCCGAGCCACTTTGAACTTTAATGACCAAGCCTCATTTTTGTCCTATAACAATGTCATATCTGAAACTGGAACATATCCCAGTGTTTCTGAGGTTGTTTTTTCATCACATATTGTACTTAATGTTAGTAGTCTATTTATGTTGATATTATTATTTGCGTTTATTTATAAAAATATAAAAAATGTGGTCACAAATTTTAAACTTTGCATTTTTATTCCCTTAACCCTTTAGTGACGGAGCTAATTTTCACCTTAATGACCAGACCAAATTTTGCAATTCTGACCAGTGTCACTTCATGAAGTTATAACTCTGGAACGCTTCAACGGATCCCGGTGATTCTGAGATTGTTTTTTCGTCACATATTGGACTTCATGTTAGTACCAAATTTAGGACAATATTTTTTGCGTTTATTTATGAAAAAAATTGAATATTGGCAAAAATGTTGAAAATTTTGCAATTTTCAACTTTTGAATTTTTATACCGTTAAACCAGAGATTTCTGTGACACAAAATAGTTAATAAATAACATTTCCCACTTATCTACTTTACATCAGCACAATTTTGGAAACAAATTTTTTTTTCGTTAGGAAGTTAGAGGGGTTCAAAGTTTATCAGCGATTTCTCATTTTTACATCAAAATTTACAAAACCATTTTTTTAGGGACCACATCACATTTGAAGTGACTTTCAGAGGCCTAGATGACAGAAAATACCCAAAAGTGACACCATTATAAAAACTGCACCCCCCAAAGTACTCAAAACCACATTCAAGAAGTTTATTAACCCTTCAGGTGCTTCACATGAACAAAAGCAATGTGGAATGAAAAAAAGCAAAAATTAAATTTTACCTAAAAATGTTGCTCTAACCCAAATTTATTCACTTTTAGAAGAAATAACACAACAAAATGGACCCCAAAACTTGTTCCCCACTTTCTTATGAGCACGCCGATACCCCACATGTGGTCAGAAACCTCTGTTTGGACAAATTGGAGGGCTCGGAACAAAAGGAGCAATATTTGAATTTTGGAAAGCAAATTTGGCTGAAATAGATTGCGGGCACCATGTTGCATTTACAGGTCCGCTAAGGTACCTAAACAGAAGAAATCCCTCACAAGTGACACCATTTTGGAAACTAGACCCCTCAAGGCTTCTATCTAGGGGTATAGTGAGCATTTTAGATCCACAGGTACTTCACAGATTTTGTTAACGTTACGTTGTCATATTGAAAATTTTAATAATTTTCTCAAAAATGTTGCTTTAGCATCAATTTTCTCACTTTTTCAAGAGGTAATTCCAAAAATTTGACCTCAAGGTTTGTTAACCACTTTTTTATGAGCGCGGTGATACCTCACATGTGGTCTGAAACCTTTGTTTGGACAAATGGGAGGGCTTGGAACGAAAGGAGCAATATTTGAATTTTGGAAAGGAAATTTGGCTGAAAAAGATTGCGGGTACCATGTCACATTTGGAGGACCCCTAAGGTACCTAAACAGCAGAAACCCCGCACAAGTGACCCCATTTTGGAAACTAGGCCCCTCAAGGAATTTATCTAGATGTTTGGTGAGTACCCTGAACCCCCAGGTGCTTCACAGAATTTTATAACGTTGAGCCATGAAAAAAAAAAAATAAAATTTTACCACAAAATTGTTATTTCAACCAGGTAGCTTTTTTTTTTACAAGAGTAAAAGGAAAAAATTCAGCATAACATTTATTGTGCAATTTCTCCTGAGTTTGGCGATACCTTATATGTGGTGGAAATCAACTGTTTGGGCGCATGGCAGGGCTCGGAAGTCAAGGAGTGCCATTTGACTGCAAAATTGGCTGGAATCAATAGCGGACGCCAGGTTGCATTTGGAGAGCCCCTGAGGTGCCTAAACAGTGGCGGTCCCCCACAAGTGACTCCATTCTGGAAACAAGACACCTCAAGGCTTTTATCTAGGTGTATAGTGAGCAGTTTGAATCCACGAATACTTCACAGAATTTGATAAGCTTAGGTTGCCATATTGAAAATTTTCATTTTTTTCACAAAAATGTTGCTTCAGCATCAAATTTCTCATTTTTTCAAGAGACAACAACAAACCGTGGACCCAACAGGTTGTTATCCAATGTCTTATGAGCACAGGGATACCCCACATGTGGCCAAAAACCTCTGTTTGGATAAATGGGAGGGCTTGGAATGGAAGGAGTACCATTTGAATTCTGGAAAAGTTGAGATAAATTGCGGGCACCATGTCACATTTGCAGGGCCCCTTGGGTACCTATACAGCAGAAACCCCCCACAAGTGACCCCATTTTGGAAACTGGATTTTATTCAGGAGTATAGTAAGCATTTTGAATCCACAGGTACTTCACAAAAATGTTGCTGTAGCAACAAATGTCTCACTTTTAGGCTATGTGGCCATGATCCAGCGACACGGCGTCTAGTATACAGTGTCAGCCTTCCTGCAGAGATGTGAGTGTTGTCCACGGGAGAACGCAGCTGCCCATGCCCACGATTTGGGTTCAGGCCGCTGTGGAGCTCTATGCTACCTGTAGAGAACACTCATCTCCGCAGCATAAATTGACATGCTGAGGCTCGGGAAGCTGCGCCACAGGTCGGTTTATGCTGTGGAGAAAAGAAGCACAGTGGGCACGGGATTTCTAAAAATCCTTCCACTGTGCTTCTACTGCACAACGCAGCGCTATGGACGCAGGGAAAACACTCTGCGCCCAAAAAGCTGCAAATCCCGATTGTGGGCGCACAGCCTAAAATGCTACAATGGATGAATGGATAGATGTCAAACAAATATAACGTCCCACCCCCTGCATATTCTAAGCTGGCGCCCTTTAGTGGCTTTCATGTGGCACTAAAGGGTGCCTAGCCTTGTATTTAGCCCCCCAAAAAATTAATAATTAAAATAAACGACGTGGGGTCCCCCCTATTTTTGATAGCCAGCTAGGGTAAAGCAGACAGCTGTAGCCTGCAAACCACAGCTGACAGCTTCACCTTGGCTGGTGATCAATTTGGAGGGCTCCCCAGGCGTTTTTTTTAAAAAAAAAAAAAACGTGGGGTCCCCCCCAAATTAGATCACCAGCCAAGGTGAAGCGGACAGCTGGGGTCTGGTATTCTCAGGGTGGGAAGAGCAATGGTTATTGGACTCTTCCCAGCCTAAAAATAGCAGGCCGCAGCCGCCCCAGAAGTGGCGCATTCATTAGATGCGCCAATCCTGGCGCTTCGCTCCAGCTCATCCCGCGCCCTGGTGCGGTGGCAGACGGGGTAATATATGGGGTTGATACCAGCTGTAATGTCACCTGGCATCAAGCCCTGGGGTTAGTGATGTCACAGCATCTGAACAGATACCCGACATTACTAACCCAGTCAAGTAATAGAAAAAAATAAAGACAAAAAAAAAATTTATTTGAAAAAAAAACTCCCCGAAACATTCCTCTTTTACCAATTTATTGAAAATAAATAAATTTCGGTCGCTGTAATCCATTTTGGAGGTCCCACACCGACTCTGGATCTTCTAGAATATGGGGGGCACGTTCAGGGAACGTATCCCCCATTTTCTGGAAGAGCAAGCTCTCCATGAGCAGTGTGGGTGCAGTAATCTGAGAATACTGCACTCACACTGCCCCGGTCCAACCTAGGGCAGAGTGACCTGCAGTAACCTTATTCTAGAATATGAGGGGCACGCTCACAGAACGTACCCCCCATTTTCTAGAACAGCAGTCTCTCCATGTGAGGAGTGTGGCTGCAGATCACCATACTCACCCTCCCCCGGTCCACAGTGCAGCAGCCTGTGCAGCAGCGACGTCAGAGTCCCTGCTTGCAGGGATCCAGCTGACAGCCGCTGTCTGCGCATGCGCCGCCAGCTTTCAAGAAGCAGGCGGCGTGATCGCAGGGACGGATCACCAGCAGACAGGTAACGTAAGACCGGGGGCTGGGGGGGGTGACGGGGGGTGACGGCGGGACAACTTTCTACCGCATGTGACGTGTCACATGCGGCAGAAAGAGCAGGATGGATGCGGCCGCCATCTTCCACGCTCCGGAGGGGGGAGGGGGGAGGGAAGAGGCGGCTCTGGAGACCGGAGGGGGCTCCGGGGACCAGAGATCTCCGGTGGCCCGGAGGAGGGGTCAGGGGGAGGACATTTCCCTCCGATCTGAAATGTTTGATCATTTCAGATCGGAGGGAAATGAATGCAGAGCCGGCGGCTGCAGTTTTCAGCGCGCGTCGGCGCCATCTTGGATTTTCCAGAGGGGGGGTAGGGGTGGTGGGGGGACTCTCCGGTACCGGGGGCTTTGGGGGCACTAAGGGCTCATATTTATTTCTCATCTGACATGTTTGATCACGTCAGATGAGAAATAAATCAATTTTACCGGCCATTTTTTTTTTTTTTAATGTTGTCGCCGGTATACGGTGTATACCGGCAATCGCATTAACGGGGTCCAAAAAAAACACCCCGATTCATAATCTTGGGGGTCTCAGCTACCTCCGGTAGCTGAAACCCCCGAGATTTTTCGTCACTGGGGGGCGCTACAAGCTTTTTCCGGCCTGACGTCTCAAGACGTCGGAACAGAATAAGTACCCTGTTTTTCCGACGTCTTGAGACGTTAGGCCGTCGCTATGGGGTTAAACCAGAGAGTTATACCACACAAAATAGTTAATAAATAACATTTCCCACATACCACCATTATAGAAATGTATTTATTTTTCGTTAGGTAGTTAAAAGGGTTAAACGTTTCTCACAAAGGTCTCCTTTTTCCAACAAAATTTACAAAATCTTTTTTAAGGGACCACATCACATTTGAAGTGACTTTAAGAGGCCTAGATGGCATGAAATACCCCACCATTCTAAAAAGTGTACCCCTCAAACTGCTCAAAACCACATTCAAGAAGTTTATTAACCCTCCAGGTGCTTCATAAGAAGAAGAAGCAATATGAAAGGAAAAAAATAGAAAATTTTACTTTCTCCCACAAAAATGTTACTTTAGTCCCAAATTTTGCATTTTCACAAGGGTAACAAGACAAAATACCATACAATTTTTTATGCAATTTCTCCTGAGTACGCCGGTATCTGATATGTGGTGGAAAACTAATGTTTGAGTGCACGGCAGGGCTCACAAGGGAAGAAGCACCATTCGAATTTTGGAATGCAAAATCGGCTAGAAGACATAGCAGACGCCAAGTCACGTTTGTAACGCCCCTGATGTGCCTAAACAGTGGAACCCACCCATGTAGCCCCATTTTGGAAACTACACCCCTCTAGGAATTTATTTGATCTGTGGTGAGCACTTTCAACCCCCAGGTGCGTCAAAGAATTTGTTAACGTTGAGCTGTAAAAATTTAAAAAAAAAATCACATTTATCCCACAAAAATATTATTTAAACTCCAAATTTAGCAATTTCACAAGGGTAACGGGATATTTTACCATAACATTTGTTGTGCAATTTCTCCTAAATAAGCAGTACCCCATATGTGGTGGAGAACTACTGTTTTGGCACACGGTAGGGCTCAGAAGAGTAGGAGCACTGTTTGGTTTTTGGAGTGCAAAATTGTCTGGAATATATTGTGGATGCCATGTTGCTTTTTCAGAGCTGTCGAGGTTCTAAAATAGTAGAAATCCATCAAAAGTGAACCCATTTTGGAAACTACACACCTCAAGAAATATATCTAGGGGTGTGGTGAGCATCTTGAACCTATTGGTGCTTTTCAGAATTTTATAATATTGGGCCGTGAAAGTGAGATATGTTTTTTTCAACAAAAATGATGCTGAAGGCCCAAATTATGAATTTTTACATGGGTAACAAGAGAAAATGGACCACAGAAGCAGCTCTGGAAATCCATTCTCCTCTTCTCTAGTACTGGTTGGTCCCGTGCTATCTGTGATTTTCCAGGACCTGTAGTGACGTGACGTGATTCCATGTGATCAGTCATATGATCTTCTCTATCACAACCATTTAGGTACGGACACGGAAGTAAACTGCGCCCACCTCCAGCCAGCCTACCACTGGATCCTCCATCTTAACCGTTGTTGTGCAGGGGTGTACAACCCCCCCTCAGGTGAGCACCATTGGCATTTTTAGTTCACCCCTTTTCCACGAGGTTGTTCACAGCGTTTCTTCTCCTTTTCTTTCCCTTTTTCAGACACAGGTATGAGTAAAAGCATTGTTTCTTGCCATATTATTTTTTTTACAGTGTTTACTGTAGGGGTTAAATAGTGAGGCAGTTTTATAGATTGGGTCTTTACGGACATGGCGATATTAAATACAGTGGTGTGAAAAAGTGTTTGTCCCTTTACTGATATCTTATTCTTTTACATGTTTGTCACACTTAAATGTTTCAGATCACCAAACAAATGTAAATATTACACAAATATAACGCAAACACAAAATGTAGTTTATAAATAAAGGTCTTTATTATTAAAGGTAAAAGAAATCCAAATATACAGGGTCCTGTGTAAAAAAGTGATGCCCCCCCCCACCCTTAAAACATAAATTAACTGTGGTTTATCACATCTTTGGGAAGCTGAGTTTAATTTCCTTACCACACCCAGGATTGGTTATTACCACTCCTGTCCTCAATCAAGAAATTACTTAAATAGGACCTGCCTGGAAAAGTGCAGTAAACCAAAAGATCCTCAAAAGCTAAACATCATGCCGCGATCTAAAAAAAATCATTAACAAATTAGAAACAAGGTAATTGAGGTTTATCAGTCTGAAAGCCATTTCTAAAGCTTTGGGACTCCAGTGAACCCCAGTGAGAGCCATTATCCACAAATGGCGAAAACAAGGAACAGTGGTGAACCTTCCCAGGGGTGGCCAGTCAATCAAAATTACCCCAAAAGTGCAGCGACAACTCATCAAAGAGGTCAGAAAAGACCCCACAACAACATCCAAAGAACTGCAGGCCTCACTTGCCTCAGTTAAGGTCAGTGTTCATGACTCCACCATAACAAAAAGACTAGGCAAAAAAGGCCGCATGGCAGAGATCCATGAAGAAAATCACTGCTGAGCAAAAAGGACATAAAGGCTCATCTCAATTTTGCAAGAAAACATCTTGATGATCAACCAAGACGTTTAGGACAATATTTTGTGGACTGACGAGGCAAAAGCTTAACCTTTTGGAAAGTGTATATCCCATTGCATGTGGCATACACTTAACACAGCATTTTAGAAAAGGAAAATCATACGAACAGTAAAATATGGTGGTGGTAGTTTGGTGGTCTAGGGCTGCTTTAAGACCTGGAAGATTTACTGTGTTAAATGGAACCATGAACTCTGCTGTCTACCAAAAAATCCTGAAGGAGAATGTCCGCCCATCTGTTTGTGACCTCAAGGTGAAGCGCACTTATGTAGGTTATGCCCCAGGACAATGATCCAAAACATACCAGCAAGTCCACCTCTGAATGGCTTAAAAAAAACAAAATTAAGACTTTGGAGTGGCCTAGTCAAAGTCCTTTCCATCTTTGGTTGTTACTCCAGGACCTCGGCTGTCAGCTGTGCCGATCTCCTGCAGTGATCGTGCGGGAAAGTACTGATATTCAGCCCTTCTCTGAATGATCATATTGTGATCGGTCAGTCACATTGTTTGACCGTTCATAATGATCTGAGTGCATGGACCGCCGGCATGGGTCCCCACACCTCTTCCCGTGCTGGTCAGCTGTTGGCATGGACCTGTCATTGTGTGTTTACATATAGTGACAGTTTAAAACCATAACGGACATAGAACGTCATAGTGTGGGAATTGATTGACATCCGCTCATGATGTGCTATGTCTGTCATTGGTCCTTAAGGGTTTAACAGGGGGCAAGCCCAACCACGATCACACAAAATTATTGTCATTTATGCCAGAAACCAGTTTAAACTAAAGTGTATATCTATCCCCACCCATGATCTTCCAGGTTTCTGTTTGTGGCACAGGAGCAGCTTAAAAATGTTCCACAAATTTGACACATCCTAAACCATTGTGATTTTGTTCAAGAGTTGTTCTAGTGTATACAATTTATTGCTCATGGGCAAAAGAGTAATACTTGAGCTCATATAGTTACTCAGTCTAAGGGCTGTTTTACACGCTGCGATCTCGCTAGCGAGATCAGTAGCGTGCATGCCCGCCCCCATCGTTTGTGCGTCACGGGCATATCGCTGCCCATGGCGCACAAAATCGTGCGGACCCGTCACGCTACTTACCTGCCTAGCGACGTCACTGTGACTGGCGAACAGCCTCCTTTCTAAGGGGGCGGTTCGTTCGGCGTCACAGCGACGTCACTAAGCGGCTGCCCAATCAAAGCGGAGGGGCGGAGATGAGCGGGACGAACATCCCACCTCCTTCCTTCTTCATTGCTGGCGGGACACAGGTAAGGAGAGGTTCCTTGTTCCTGCGGTGTCACAAGTAGCGATGTGTGCTGCCGCAGGAACGACGAACAACATTGTTACTGCAGCAGCAACGATAATTGAGATTAGGGGGGGATGTCACCGAAAAGCGATTTTGAACGTTTTTGCAACGATTCATAATCGCTAATAGGTGTCACACGCAACGACATCGCTAACGTGGCCGGATGTGTGTCACAAAATCCATGACCCGAACGAGATCGCTTTAGCGATGTCGTAATTTTCTTCACTAAAAATTGAGATGTACGGGATATCTGGAGTCTCCCTCCCACCACTGGGACAAGTGCTGCCTCAATTCCTGTTGTATGGATAGATAGATAGATAGATAGATAGATAGATGGTAAGCCCAACAGAAATATTCCACCTAGAATTTTACATCATAGCAGTCCAAGCTCCCATCATCATAAATCCCTGCTATATGTAGGTAGTCCACACAGACGAAAACATCCAAAACAGCTCACCCAAACAAAACTGGACCAAAACACTTATAGCAGCCTGACAAAAGCCAGAACCAGGAAGATGGTAGACGAGGGCCATGAGAGGCATACAGAGAGACTGCAGACTGGCCCCATATCTGGAGACACTCCAGGAACCCAGATACAGCAAGATTCTGAGCTGATATAGACTCAGTGCCCACAGTATGGGCATCGAATACGGCCGGCATAGACAGACAGAGCTACAAACCCAAGGATGACAGGCTGTGTCCACAATGACGTGTAAGTCCTGTATCATGAAACTCACTTCCTGCTACCAAATACGCAGCAGTGACGGACATTCACTTCAGGAGACATTCAGGAGACTCTCCAATGTCTTCTCATAGATAATGAGACTGGTAAATAGGCTGATAGATAGATAGATAGATAGATATGTGACACCCTGGCAAAACTAGGTAGTCACAAACAGGCCTTAACACCTTCCCTCATTAGGAAACACACAGCCAACCAAGAAAACCCTAGTCACCCCCCTTAGGGACAGACAGACACACCAGTGGGAAGGACCAGGCGGTTGTGACACGCCCACCCAGGGGTCTAGATGGCTCAAGGTGGGAAAAGCAGCAGATCAGTTTAGAGGAGTCTGAAGTTCAGTTCAGTGAAGCGGAGAGTTCAGTTTGGAGTGGAGTGTGGGCTGGAGCTAGGGGTAGCTCCAGCAGTAAAGTCTAAGTTGAACGGTACCAGGGTAGGAGCCCTGGTGCCTTGGCTATGAGGCAGATGGTGGTCTCCATCAGCAGGAGACGGGAAGACGGCTCGGTGGAACCAAGGTGGACTGGGCCAGGGTTGGAGCCTGCCGGTACCGCCACGGGGAACTGACCCGGAAACCGTAGCACAAAGAGGGGTACTCGGACCCTGAAGCCAGGAACCAGAAACAAGTGGAACTGGTTAATTAACCGATTGAAGCCAGGACTAGAGGTCCTGTCCCACCCAAAGTCCCTCATAGAAGACAACAGCCCGATTAGGGATAAGAGGTCACTGCCAAGGCCCATAGATCCCACGGGTCAGCGTCTGCGGGCACGGCTCCTTAGGCCACATCCAGCCGAGAGCGGACTCCTGAGTTTTATACTGGGAAAGTCCACCTTACACAACAGTGCAGGAAAAGGATAGAGACCACCAGCCGGGTGGGGGATCCCGAACGCAACCGGCCGCGGCACCGGCCACCACCACCTTGGTTAACCAGAGACTTGTGTGTTTTACTAACAGTGAGTACACCAGCACCCCCCACAGTCGCTATCCCCTACACGCACCAACCGGGGCCATCATCCCTGCCCACGGAGGGGTTAACAACTTGCTTCACAACATCTCCCCCGGGTGCCCCGTAACAGCAGCGGTGGTGTCCCACCTCACCACACACCGTGGGTGGCGTCACAAACTTACTACGGCCTCGAGCCACCACCCCTGAAGGCCCAGATCCGAGCAGCGCCGGCTGCTGGCACGGGGGCGGCACAGATACAGTAGATAAATGTGGTGTGCCCTCTAAACAACTCAACACACAGTCATTAATGTCTAAACTGCTAGCAACAAAAGTGAGTACACCCCTAAGTGATGATGGCCAAATTGTACCTAATTAGCTATTTTCCCTCCCTGGTGTCATGTGACTCATTAGTGTTACAAGGTCTTAGGTGTGAATGGGGAGCAGGTGTGTTAAATTTGGTGTTATCACTGAGACACCCCCTCATACTGGTCACTGTAAGTTCAACATAGCTCCTCATGGCAAAGAATTCTCTAATGATCTGAAAAAAAAAAAGTTGCTCTACATAAGTAGGGCATTGGCTATAAAAAGATTACTAACACCCTGAAACTGAGCTGTAGCACTGCAGCGATTTAATGACACAGATTCCACTCAGAAAAGGCCTTGCTATGGTCGAACAAAGGCGTTGAGTGCACGTGCTCAGTGTCATATCCAGAGGTTTTCTTTTCAAAATAGACATATGAATGCTGCCAGCATTACAGCAGAAGTTACAGGGGTGGGGGGGGTCAGCCAGTCAGTGCTCAGAACATACACCACACACTTCATCAAATTGGTCTGCATGGCTGTCATCCTCAAAGGATGCCTCTTCTACAGATGAAGCACAAGAGAGACCATAAATAGTTTGATGAAGAGAGGCAAACTAAGGACATGGATCACTGGAACCAAGTCCTGTAGTCTGATGACACCAAAATAAATATATTTGGTTCAGATGTTGTCAGTGTGTGTAGTGGCAACCAGTCAAAAAGTAGAAATACAATTGTGTCTTACCTACAGTCAGGCATGGTGGTGGAGTGTCATGGTTTGGGGCTGCATTAGTGCTGCTGGCTGTGGGGAGCTAAAGTTCATTGAGAAAAACCATGAATGCCAAGATGTACTGTGACATATTGAAGCAGAGCATGATCCCTTGCCTTCAGAAACTGGGCTGCATGGCAATATTCCAACATGACACGACCCCAAACACACCTCCAAGATGACCACTGCCTTGCTAAAGAAACTGAAGATAAAGGTGCTGGACTGGCCAAGTGTCTCCAGACCTAAACCCTCTTGAGCATTTGTTGGGCATCTTCAAATGGAAGGTGGAGAAGTGTAAGATCTCTAACAACCACCAGCTCCATCATGTCGTTATCGAGGATAGAAAAAGATTCCAGTGGCTCCTGTGACGCTCTAATGAACTCCATGCCCTGAAGCATTAGGGCAGTGCTTGAAAATAATGGTGACCACACAAAATATTCACACTTTGGGCACAATTTGGCAATTTCCACTTAGGAGTGTACTCACTTTTGTTGACAGTGGTTTAGCCATTAATAACTGTGTGTTGAGTTATTCAGAGGACACACCAAATATACACTGTTATACAAGCTGCACACTGACTACTGTACATTGTATCAAAGTGTCATATCTTCAGTATTATCTCATGGAAATATATAATGAAATATTTATATTTAGTATGTGAGGGGTGTACTCACTTTTGTGATATACTGTAGCTAGATAACGAGATAGATAGATCGTTAATAAGATGGATAGATAGATAATGAGATGAATGGATTGATAGATGGATGGATAGATAGATAGATAGATCGATAGATAGAGGGACAGATCGATAGATAGATAGAAAGATAATTGGATAGATAAAAAGATAGATAGATAGATGGATAGATAGATAGATAGATAGAGGGATAGATAGATAGATAGATAGATAATTAGATGGATGGATAAATAGATAGATAAATAGATAAATAGACAGATGATAGACAGATCGACAGATAGATCGACAGATGGATAGATAGATCGACATATAGATAGATAGATAGAGAGATAGATGTGTATTAGTCAGAGAGATAAACACAAATAGATCTGTATTAGAGAGTGGTAAATCTACAATATCAGGCAATTCCCCCTAAGATAACTAGTTGTACGGTAAGACAGGTAATACAATTGTAAGTTCTTGGCTCGTATCTCAGCCCAGGCTAAGGGAGAAGGTTTCTGCACCGGAGGTGATTAACTGATGATTTTGGTCAAGAGAGCCGTTAAATCCATTGTAAAATTGTTTTAGGGCCTCATTAGGTGCCAGACAAGTGAAAGACTGCAGAAGAGACAGTTATAAAGGAGATAGAGAGGCCGAGAAAAGGAGAGTATAGTCAGGACGGCTTTCCTCATCACTTACAGAATTACCCGGTAATAATGGAGGTAATGAGCGCGGTATATGAGACACATTAAACATCCAACGAGGTGATCGATTTGTTGCCATCAAATAAACTAAAGGAAGAAAACTTAGATAATTATGGCTTGAGCCGTTGACTTAACCTTAAACCTAAGGAATCCCATATTAAAAAAAAATCTAAAAAACATATGGCAAAGAGGGGGAAGGTGACGGCACTAAACATAAATAAAGAAGACATATACCTAGGGTTCCATTACGTTTCCTGAGAGCCATGGTAATTAGTCTCACCATTATACGTGTGTGCAGGATATAATCCATGGTATGAGCTCATGTGTCGTCCCTGGAGGACGCAATAATTGGTTTAAAATGATCACAAAAGATAAATATCACACGCGCATCAGCACATTATAAGAACGCATTTACATAATTCTTAAGGGAACTTAGAAGAAGTTAAAGAGGAAGTGTTCTGCTTTATTAAGTGTAGGAGGTATATTAATAATTCCTTGCAATGTGTACAGATAATAATATATTACTTCGTGTTTACTAAGATGGTCATTATCTGCCAAGTACCAATTGGGAAATTACAGCTATTGATGGGAAAAAGGCTGAAAAGTACCATAAATAGATTAGCTCATATATAGATGGAGAAGAAAAAAATATCAGCTGACATTGGCAAAGACTTGTCACAATGTGAAATATGCAACACTCATGTTAGCATCTTCTTCCAGTCTTGATTTTGCATTTTAGTTTATCCCTGCTTTTCTTCCAAGAGCCATAACTTTTTATTTTTCCAAAGACATCGCCATATAAAGGCATATTTTGGTTTTTTTTTTGCTGGAGGAGTCACAATTTTCAATGATACCATCCACTTTACAATATAATGTACTGAAACATTTGGAAAAATTCTAGGCGGAAAGGTGAAAAATTCATTTTTGACACTGTTTTTAGGTTGTGATTTTTCAACGTTCACGGTGGAGTAAAAAGGACCTAAACCTTGATTCTGAAGGTCAGTACGATCATAGTGTCGCTAAACATATACAGTGGAACCTTGGTTTAAGAGTAACTTGGTTTGAGAGCGTTTTACAAGACAAGCAAAGCTTTTTACAAATTTGTAACTTGGTTTAAGAGCAATGCTTTACAATAAGAGCAAATACTCACCGAGCACACTTCCGGTTCTGTCCTCTCACCGCGCTCTGACCCGCTCTGGAGGTAACTTTCTGTCCATGTGCTGTATACTGTATACCATTGCACAGCACAGTATATACTATATAGCATGTCTATCAATTTGCATTTGTGGATACAGTATTGTACTCTCTTTACGCTCACCAGTACAGCACATTGTAAACTAATTGCCCGGGCAGTATTGCTACCCCCCACATTTGGCTTAGTTCTGCCCTTATTTTGGGGAGAATAGATTTGGGGGATGTTGTTTTGTGTATTCTATTAAAATAAAGGTTGTCATATTTATACATCATTTTTTCTCCTTATAGTGCACCTCCTGCACACCAACAATTTTATCGTAAGCTAACGTGCAGCTTAATTTGTTTTATAAGTCTTTTTCTGCACTGTACAGTATTTTGTATTGGTGTACTGTAATGATTTTATATGACTATAGTACAATATATTGTATAACTGTAATAAGTGTGTATGAATACAGTAAATATTTTTGGGTTGTGGAACGAATTGTCTGCATTTCAATTATTTTCTATGGGAAAATTTGCTTTGATATAAGAGTAACTTGGTTTAAGAGCTCATTCCCGAAACCAATTATGCTCGTAATCCAAAGGTTCAACTGTATATATTTTTTTTAGAATTTAATGCTTTTTTTTTTTTAAATAAAAATAGGTTTGTATTGCCATTTTTGACAAACTTATAACATTTTTATTGTTCTATTTGCTTTTTACAGGTTGAGGTTTAGTTTTCACTGTTACTATTTGGACATACATATAACTTTTTGTTCACTTATTAATCTTCATGGTTTTATATTTTGGAAGATCATATTTTTTTAATATTTGTAATTTTTAAACAATTCTTTTACACATTTTTCATTAGGGGGACTTGATCCTTGAACAGTACATTATTGCAGTACATTGTAAAACAACCAATCAACATGGCCTTTAGTAGGCTCCTGGCTCCATCAGAAACATTATTGACACACCACAAATGCATATCAGATGGCTGATGGGCAAGTTTATTTACCCCATCTAATATCTGCTGTTAGTGTCTGGTGCAGGCTGTATAACACAGCAGACATTCACTGTATATTGGAACTTGGATTTTGGATATCAGGAAGTAAGTAAAGGGGTGTTCGTCGCCCGTTTGTCAACCAATGTGACTGCAGACTTGTGAATGCTCAAATCGCTTCCACTGTGCACTGTCTGGATTCTCCAGTGTCAGAGTCGGGAATGGCCAACATGTGTGTCATGGGTGACATACAGTCATATGGTTTCTGGCCATAAAAGGTCACTGCGTTTGGCTACGCAAAATGCTCCCTGACTTTCTATTTTTCCTGTGGTCAGTATTCATTGTACTTGGTAGGTTTCCTGGTTTCATCTCTCCTTCTGTTGGACCCAGTAGAAACTTGCCTTCCACCCTCATTGTATTGGGTAGCTTTCTTGGTTTCATTTCTCCTTCTGTTGGACCCAGCAGGAGCTCGACTCCCACCCGGCTGCTGATCATTATTATTCTGTTGGTTCGTAAATACTCCCATCTTCCCTGGACTGGTGCTGGTGATATTATTCAGTTCATACAAGCTTTTGTTGCAAGTAGGTGGCTTGCTCTCATCTGTAGTATTATTGCTGAAGCTTGCTGAACTCCTGCTTGTGTCATCTGTGGATATGTAGTTCATGCTTTTCCCCGTGTGCCCTCTTCCTTACCTTTTGCTTATTATTTCCTCGTACCTAGCGTGACAGTGTGACTGCAAGTATGCGATTTGCATTCATGTGGTCATGTGTAGAGTAGGTGTACACAGTGTATTGAGAGAGGGCAGATACAGCCTAGTCAGAATGTGGCCGGAAGTATGGAAATCGCATACTTGCGTTAACATGATTGCCCACTCCCAGCGCCGGCAACGAAAAATCCTCAAGTGTGCTTTACACGTTATATGAGAAGTCATAAGTCTGCAGTCACATAGAGTAATCGAACAACCATTTTTTTTTTTTTTTTACATAGTTACTTAGGTTGAAAAAAGACCTAGGTCCATCTAGTTCAACCTTCCTCCACCAGTTCTACATTTAGTCACTAAGTCATTTATAACCAACAATGTTGTGTGTACTGAGGAAATCATCCAGCCCTTTTTTAAAAGCTGTTATAGTATCTGCCATTACTACCTCTTGTGGTAGGGCATTCCACAGTCTGACTGCTCTAACTGTAAAGAACCCTTTCCTATTTAGCTGCCAGAATCGCTTTTCTTCCACTCGCAGTGAGTGCTCCTTGGTCCTTAGTACTGTCTTTGGAAGAAATAAGTCATGTGCCAGTCCAAATGGGTTTAAATGGGTTGTTTTAAAAAAAAAATATTTTTTAATATCCTTTCTCGAAATTATAGAGGTATCCCAGTTGACTTCATGTGTGAATAGGCTGGCTGATTGACTCATCTCAAATACTAAGCCAGATGCCATGTTTGTCTCAGCTGATGTATGGGAAATAAGAAGGTTGGCCGATCTATGGGTCCCCTTCACACTACTAATGATGTACCGAAGAAGGAGCTGCCAAATTTGGTTCCAAGACTGAACGCTAATAATGGGGGGCAAGTTAAGAAAATCAGGAGGACATTAGAGGACAACCCTTTAAACTATAGAGTATTCCAATCTCCAATTTGTCCTCAAGTAATGTCCACAGAAGTGTAAAATACTAAGAGTCCGGAATGTTCTTTGTTGCCACTTGATAACTCAATTATTAACACATCTAAAAGACCAAAAATATACTGTATGTAATATTAGCTGAATTGATAGCTAAGCAGCGCTCTGTGATACTGTAACCTGCTCCTTTTCTGGTAATAGATGACCAATTTAGCAGAGCTGCTGCCCGAAAATTGAAGTTTGATGTTAACACCACAACAAAAGGAAAAGAAAACTTACTTTTTGTAACGACACCTTCGAGCCGGATGATATTTGGATGATCAAATTGTCCCATGATACTGGCTTCTCGGAGAAAATCTCGTCGCTGCCTGTCCATGTAACCTCCTTTTAAAGTTTTAATGGCCACAGGGATTTCTTTCTTTGCAGGTGTCTTCAATCTTCCGCTACAGACCTCTCCAAACTCTCCTAAAATGATAACTTGGTATTAATACAGATACCACACATATTGCATATGCTGCGTGTACCGCATACAATTTTATATAACTGAATATATATAATAGACACATATCTATTACTGCGTATTACAGTGAAAAAGTTTTAGGCAGGTGTGGAAATAATGCTGCAAAGTAAGAATGCTTTAAAAAAAATATTAGGTAAATAGTTTATTTTTACAACTTAACAAAATGCAAAGGAAATTAATTAATTAGAAATCTAAATCTAATCAATATTTGCCATGTCCACCTTTTGTATTACAAACAACGTCAAACCATCGGTTCTTCTACATACAGTTGTTCCTAACAAATTCTAAGTATTGGACAGATGTGTAAAAAATTGTCAAAGTTTATTTTTATCAGTTAACAAATTGCAAAGTGGGTACCTAAAAAACAGAATTCCCACACAATCCTAATAGAGCCCCAATGTACCCATTCAATTGAGTGAAACCACGGAGTAAATTTGGGCACCGTCAGACCTCTATCCTGGCAGTATTGGTCTCTTTCAGATATGGTTCAAAAGACAAAAAAGATTTCTGTCATGTTGAAAAAGATCAAAAAATATATGCAATTTGCATGAAAAACTTTTACATCTTTATTGAGAATAATAAAAAAATTTAAAACAGGTTGTCTCAACAAATAGAAACCCCAACAGACGGGGAGATGAAACATTTTGAGAACACCAAGCCGAACCCACAATGGTAAATATAGGAATGTAAGACCGGACCAAAATTCACCAAATAAAGGGAACCTGTCACCAGTTTTATGGCCTATAAGCTGCGGCCACCACCAGTGGGCTCTTATATACAGCATTCTAATATGCTATATATAAGAGCCCAGGCCGCTGTGAGAACATAAAAAACACTTTATAATACTCACCTAAACCGGTCGCTGCGGTACCGTCTTCTAAAGCCTGTGTGCATGACGCGTCCACTGCTCCGGGCAGATCAAAATATTGTAGTGCGCCTGTGCAGGACCTCAGTGCCGGCGAGTGTGTATGACGTGGACGCGTCATGCACACAGGCTTCAGAAGACGGAGGAGCAAAATTGCCGAGAGAGGAGGCGCCGGTCCCGGAGAACAGCGCCGCCCAGCGGGCCAACCAGCACCGCAGCGACCGGTTTAGGTGAGTATTATAAAGTGCTTTTTATGTTCAGAAGACGCCTGTGGTTCTAGTCATGTGTAATGCGCATCAGAAGCCGAGAAGCCAGCGCCAGGATGAGTAGGCAACGAGAATGGTAAGCACGCACGCAAGATTCTGAAGCTGCAGAACTGACGTTGCTCATGTAAATCCATGGTATCACGCCCACAGGGGAGTGATACCATGGTAAGCATGTAGACGCCCACAGGGCGATGTGACGCACATGGGGCTAGAGACCCTATCATTTACATAGGGAATATGAAAGCAATAAAACATATTTTATTACTTTCATAGTACACAATATAACAACACAGGGATAGGTAGGACGGGGTTACTATCTCACACAGGCTGCTGCTTGTTGGTCAGAACGCTTTTTTGACCTGACAAGGTTCCCTTTAAGGTCAAAGTTGATTTTTATCACTAGATCTTGGAAAAATATAAGACCTACTATTGAATATGTCTAAAACATTGTTCCTGTGCTGAGATAATCTTATATATGTGCCCCTACTGTGTACTGTGTAATGGCTGTGTCTGACCGTACAGGGACATGATCTGATCATACCACATCCAGGGCCGGGGAGGAAGTAAAAAAAGCATACACTCTTTACAGCACAGGGTGGCAAATAATTATTTCTTTGAGGTAAAACATCTTAATAAACCAGACAGCAAAATGTTTTGTTTCACAAAAAGAATTGATTATGATCTTGAAGTGTAATGCATTTATACTCTTTTGTGTCCTTCCCTGCCCAGGAGCTGTGGTATGATCAGACCATGTCCCTGTACGGTCAGACACGGCCATTACACTGTACATACTGGGGCACATATACAGTCCTGGCCAAACGTTTTGACACTCTCCAGAAAATGAAGTATTTTTCCCAAAAAATTATTGCAATTACACATTTTGTCATAAATGTTTATTTCCTTTGTTTGTATTGGAACACAAAGAACCCCACCCCAAAAAGGCAAATTAGACATAATTTCATACAAAACCTTCAAAAACGGGCCGGATAACATTCTTGGCACTCTCAACTTAATATTTAGTAGCATTAGGGTATGTGCGCACGTTGCTTTTTACCTGCTTTTTACCTGCTTTTTTGCTGCTTTTTCTTCTGCGCTGTTTAATGCCAAAATGGATGTGTTCTTCTATTCAAGCAAAGTCTATGGGAATTTGGGTTTCTTGTTCACACTATGTTGTTCAAACTGCAGCCTTTTTGTGGCAGAAATTTGGTCAAAAACTCAGCTTTTCAAAGAAGCAACATGTCAATTGTTTTTGCCATTTGGGTTTTGCACTGCAAAGCTGAGTTTTTGACCAAAGTTCTGCCACAAAAAGGCTGCATTTTGAACAACATAGTGTGAACAAGAAACCCAAATTCCCATAGACTTTGCTTGAATAGAAGAACACATCCATTTTGGCATTAAACAGCGCAGAAGAAAAAGCAGCAAAAAAGCAGGTGAAAAGCAACGTGCGCACATACCCTTACCTTTGAAATAAATAACTGCAATCAATCGCATCCTATAACCATCATCAAGCATCTTACACTTCTCAACTGCAATTTTGGACTCATTGCTGCCACTTCAGAACTTTCCAGCACTTTGTTCCCATCCATTTCTGGTTGCTTCTTGGTTGGTGAAGGTGATAATCAGATCATCACACGTCCTTGCTAAAGGTCCAGTCACACTAAGCAACTTACCAGCAATTCCAACAACGATAGGGATTGCTGGTAAGTTGCTAGGAGGTTGCTGGTGAGATGTCACACTGCGACGCTCCAGCGATCCCACCAGCAACCTGACCTGGCAGGGATCGCTGGAGCGTCGCTACACGAGTTGCTGGTGAGCTAACCAGCATCCAGTGACCAGCCCCCAGCGCCGCGTGGAAGATGCTGCGCTTGGTAAGGTAAATATCGGGTAACCAACCCGATATTTACCTTGGTTACCAGTGCACGCAGCTACACGTGCAGAGAGCAGGGAGCAGCGCACACTGAGCGCTGGCTCCCTGCTCTCCTAGTTACAGCACACATCGGGTTAATTACCCGATGTGTGCTGCAGCTACATGTGCACAGAGCAGGGAGCAGCGCACAATGCTTAGCGCTGGCTCCCTGCTCTCCTAGTTACAGCACACATCGGGTTAATTAACCCGATGTGTGCTGCAGCTACATATGCACAGAGCAGGAGCCGGCACTGACAGTGAGAGCGGCGGAGGCTGGTAACAAAGGTAAATATCGGGTAACCAAGGACAGGGCTTCTTGGTTACCCGATGTTTACATTGGTTACCAGCCTCCGCAGAAGCCGGCTCCTGCTGCCTGCACATTTAGTTGTTGCTGTCTCGCTGTCACACACAGCGATCTGTGCTTCACAGCGGGAGAGCAACAACTAAAAAATGGCCCAGGACATTCAGCAACAACCAACGACCTCACAGCAGGGGCCAGGTTGTTGCTGGATGTCACACACAGCGACATCACTAGCAACGTCACAAAAGTTGTTCGTTAGCAGCGATGTTGCTAGCGATGTTGCTTAGTGTGACGGGGCCTTAAGAATACCCACGTTACGTTTAACTATGTATAGATTCTCGAAATCAGTTAGAATCCCATTGTTTACAATTTTTCTTGTGCGTTTTTAAAAATTTTAAAAAAAAAATATTGGTTAAAAAAAACCCCGCTATAATAAAACCCAATTTTTTGTAACGTCTTCTAATAGGTTTCCTTCGATTAATTATAATTTAATTATGTCTGTACAATGCAATTGTTTATGATTTTTTTTTGGTAAAAAAAAGATGTATATATAAAAGATGGAAGTATATGGCTAATTTTAGATGGTCAAAATACAGCTGCATATTAGAGGATGTATTAAAATAGCAAAAGTTGAATGGGCCCAATGATGTCTGTGATTTTTCACAAATCAAACGGTATGGACAAAATTGGGGAGACATTTTCCATATTGATCTGAGTGTTCAATGAATATCGGCAATGTACGGTAAAGGCCCCGTTATACGCAATAACATCGCTAACGAGATGTCGTTGGGGTCACGGAATTCGTGACGCACATCCGGCCTAGTTAGCGACGTCGTTGCGTGTGAAACGTACGAGCAACCGTAATGATGCAAAATACTCACCAAATCGTTGGTTGATGACACGTCGTCCATTTCCCAAATGTCGTTGCTCGTTCTGGACGCAGGTTGTTCGTCGTTCCTAAGGCACCACACATCGCTACGTGTGACACCCCAGGAACGACGAACAACACTGTAACTGCATCCTCCGGCAACGAGGTGGGCGTGACTTTCATGCGGCTGCTCTCCGCCCCTCCGCTTCTCTTGGACACCTGCCGTGTAACGTCCCTGTGATGCCGCACGAACCGCCTCCTTAGAAAAGAGGCTGTTCGCCGGCCACAGCAACGTCGCTAGGAAGATAAGTACATGTTACGGGTACTAGCGATATTTTGCGCCACGGGCAGCGATTTGCCGGTGACACACAAACGACGGGGGCGGGTGCTTTCACGATCGACATCGCTAGCAATGTCGCAGCGTGTAAAGCCCCCTTTAGTCTATAAGGGGTACTTTGCACGTTGCGACATCGCTACCGCTATCGTCGGGGTCACGGTTGTTGTGACGCACATCCGGCGCCAGTAGCGACAACGCAATGTGTAAATCCTAGGAGCGACGATGAACGAGCGTGAAACAGTCAAAAATCGGTGATCTGTGTCACGTTGTTCATTTTCATAATGTCGCTCCTGCTGCGGGTACGATGTTGTTTGTTGCTCCAGCGGCGTCACACATCGCTGTGTGTAAACCTGCAGGAGCGACAAACATCTCCTTACCTGCGTCCCGATGGCAATGCGGAAGGGAGAAGGTGGGCGGGATGTTATGTCCCGCTCATCTCCGCCCCTTCGCTTCTATTGGCCGGCCGATTACTGACGTCGTGGTGACGTTGTGGTGACGCCGAACGCACCTCTCCCTTGAAGGAAGGATTGTTCGGCAGTCACCGACCAGGTATGTGCGTGTGATGCTGCCGTAGCGATAATGTTCGCTACGGCAGCAATCACAAGATATCGCATGTGCGATGGGGGCGGGTGCTATCTCGCTGGACATCGCTAGCCGATGCTAGCGATGTCGCAACGTGCAAAGTACCCCTTAGTCTATGAAACATTTGGATTTCATGGACTGCTAGATAGAAAAAGGTAGAGAAACCTTTTTATTTGTTTCTCATCTTTGAATATATGATGAAACGTGGACCAAACTGTGATAAAAACAATACTGATGAAAGATTTTTTCTTACAAGAAAATCACTGATGTCTTAATGAGCCTTAATACAAAGCCTTTTGGTGGAACCAATTTCAAACATGTCTGACCTTAGGAAATTTTACCCAATTCTCATTCACGTTTTTTTTCTCTCTCCCTTTCTTTACTGCCTACTACCAGGGGAAAAAAATAAATAAAAAAAGCATACATAAAAGATACAATTTTATCTTTCCTCATATCATTTCTGCCATGTTGCCAGTGAAATTATTTTCTTTCAGCATTTCCCTAAAAATTATGGCATGCTAAAATTACCAGTCATTTTAAATAAAAATTTTAAAAGGCAGCCTAATCTTCATGACAGAAATATACCAGGAATGTTTGTGCAGTATCACATGTAATTTTTCATAATGACAAACACATTTCCCTGGCACCGGTAATTCCAGTGTGATTTCCCCTTAGATCAACATTACTAGGCTAATGTTTCTCCGCATGCTCATCTCATTTATGCAGAAGCCTAACCTTTTCCTGAATATTACACTGATATTTGACATATCATGGAATGAGTAGAGTGCTTGAGATAATAACTTTGGTGATTTTTTTTCTGTAGTGACCCTGTGCTTAAAATATCAAAATTTCAAAATTAATAACATAAATTTGTTAGGTTAATATTTTTAAAGGGAACCTGTCAGATGCAATATGCAACCCAGGACTATAAGCAGTTCTGGGTGTATAGTGCTAATCCCTGCCTAACTGTTCCTGTATCTAGTAGCATAGATAAAGAGATCTTTCTAAAAAGTATTTCTAAAGATCCTTTATGATATGCTAATGAGCACAGGGACTAGTCACAAGGGTGATATTTTATCCTGACTAGTCCGCCCTCTTAGCTTGGCAGCACGCCCACAGGGCCGTGCTAACATGCTATTCACGATCATTGCCCAGCGTCATCAACAGTGACGCACGTACCTTTGTCCGTTGTCATCATCTCACATGCCGGATTTAGGCTCAGTGCGCCTCCCTCGGCACTTCCTGTCATGCGCACTAGACCTCTCTGAAACCAGGAGACGTACACCCGGCTTCATAGTGTGCATGACCGGAAGTGCCGGGGAAGGCGCACTGAGCTTAAATCCAGCGTCTGAGGTGGTGGGAACTGGTATAGGTACACGCATCACCGCTGATCTCTCTGAGCAATGGGCATTGAATAGCATGTTAGAACGCCCCTAAAGGTGTGCTAACATGCTAAGAGGGCTGACTAGTTGGGAAAAATAATGCCTTTCCGACAAGTCCCTGACCTCATTAGCATATCATAAAGGATCTTTAGCAATACTTTTTCTAAACAGTTAGGTAGGGATTAGCAATATGCACCCAGAACTGCCCGTGGTTCTAGGTGCATATTGCACCTGACAAAGTTTCCTTAAAGTACCATCAACTGAAATAAGTCACCTTTTGTGCTGACCTTCAATTTTAGGTTGAGGGAGAGGTATATGCCCCTGGTAGAGGACAGTCTTTACCTGCCAAGCTTTGTGCACCATGCAGTAATAGCCAGAAGAGAATGCTGGAGTGATGTTTTCTCTTATGTCTTTTCTCTGTTATGACTTGCTCTCAATGTCTTCTCCTATCTGCGGTATGATTTACCAATTGATAAAGCTCTGTTATGGTTATGTTCAGAGCAAAGCTAAATTCATTTTTAATAAAATCCCAATAAAACCAATTTAAATGGCTAAATAGGAATTAACAGATTCTATCGTTTTTGCCCTGGAATTTTATTCTATATCAAGATTGCCCTATTTATGCTGTAAAAATATCAATAGTATATATAAAAACAGAGCTGCGTTCTACCATTTATGTGGTGTACAGAGAAAAGAAACTACACTGGCTCGTAAAATATTAGTAATAATGTTTTGAACTTTTGGCCTTTAGGCTATATGCCCACTTTGTGTTTTCATGTACAGAAACTATGCACTTAAAAACACATGTTTTGGCAGGAAAACATTCAGCTGAAAAAACTTTTTTTATTTGCGTGTTTTTTCATATGCTTTTTTGCATGTGCGATGCCCCTGGACTATCAGGTGGTCACAGGGTACTGCACAAACTGCCCTTCCGTGCAGTATTCCAAGTCCCTCATGGTTCTGGGTCCCTATCTAATGGTGTTGCCTCCAACAGCAAATCAAATCCTAGATACACCCTGCACCACACCCACCAGGCACACCAGTGGACGGCTTGAGTGGAATAGAGTCACCCACCTGGGGGGTCAGGAAGTGGAGGTGAGGAGTCAGTCAGTTGGTCAGTGAGTGGAGAGTTGGGAAGTAGCCCTCGAGCTGTGAGGAGCTCAGAGGAGGTTGGGAGTGGTGGCTCCCAAGAGAAGCTGTCTAGGTTGCAGACGGTGGTCTGGACCTAGAGGAGTCAGACCCCCGGTCACAGGGGATTGTGGCTAGGTGCCTGGACCTGTCAAGGAGGACGGTCAGCAGCCTGACACTGTCACCGGTCCGGGACCAAAGGCATGGCGGGGTGCACGGACTTTAGGTCGGGGAGAAGCTTCAGGCAACCCGACAATTCACCTAAGGAGAATGGAGCCTTTATGATCTGCTCCCACCCGCTCCAGAATCGGGGCACTAGCGCAACAGGGGGGATAGGGACTTCCAACCAAAACAGTCCAGAAAATCCCAAGCGTGAGCCCTGAGAGCAGGCTCTCACACTTAGCCACAGTGGGGAGCGGGGCTCGGCAAGTTTCAGACTACTGGGCAACCACGTTGAAGTTAAACTTAGTGCCAGGAGGCAGGTCACGGATCACCAGGCAACACCAAAGGGGATAGGACCCGGACGTGCTCCCCTCCAGCGGCAGCGATACCCCGAGATTTGGTTTACCCGGTTGTCAGCGTCTGCTTATTGACTGAGTGAGTACCTGAGTGACCCCTGCATCCCACGGCATCTCACTGAGTCCCGGGGCACACACCTACCCATGGAGGGCCACGACACCTTGTTGCCCCACTCCATCACCCTGGGTACTCCCAACGGCAGCGGCGGTACTCCCAATTACCGTATACCATGGGTGGCGTCACAAACTATCTCTCCCCTGTAAATACCCCCCTTCTTCATTCGAGTGTAGCCCCTAGCCCCCGGGTCTGGAGACCCTCGAGCCATGAATAATCACCCCCGGATCCGAGCGGTTCAGACCGCTGCAGGGGCGGCACGCATGCTCCTTTTTGTGCATTTTATAATCATGGCGACCACACAGGTTTTTGCGCTGTACCAATGTGATCGCCGCTGGGTCTCTGGCTGATGTTACAGCCGGGACCCAGCTCTCTCTGCTTGGAGTGGAGCACGCGCCTCTCCCGGCAGTTTAACCCCGCAGAATGCTGCAATCAGTGCGATCGCAGCATTCAGAAGGCAGGGAGAGGGATCGCTTACCTCTCTCTGGCAATAGGATCCCTGGAATGTGATCACAGGGACCCAATTGCTACCACAGTTAAGGTACTGTCACACATAACGAGATCGCTAGCGAGATCGCAGCTGAGTCACCGTTTTGGTGACGCAGTAGCGATCCCGTTAGCGATCTCGTTATGTGTGACACTTACCAGCGATCAGGCCCCTGCTGTGAGATCGCTAGTCATTGCTGAATTGTCCAGGTCATTTTCTTCAAAGGCGATGTCCTGCTGGGCAGGACACATCGCTGTGTTTGACGCTGTGTGACAGGGTCACAGTGACTGCTGAGATCGTTATACAGGTCGCTACTGCGATCTGTATTGTTCCTGCATCGCTGGTAAGGTCTGACTGTGTGACATCTCACCTGCGACCTCCCAGCGACTTACCTGCGATCCCTATCAGGTCGCATCGTTTTCGGGATCACTGGTAAGTCGTTGTGTGTGACTTGGCCTTAACTCTGGGTTGTCACCATGATGACCCCGGGTTACTGAGCTACAGAGTGCCTCACACAGAATGCTGTATGCCTGATGTGTGAGGCGAAGTGCTGCTCTATAATCCCCTGTAGTGATAAAGACTGCAGGGGATTATAGAAACGCAGGAAATAAATGCAGAAACAATTGACATGCTGTTTCTTTTTTCAGCAACAAAATCTGCAAGAAAAAAGAAGCAGCGTGTGCACAACATGTCACAATTCTCATAGAGTTTGCTGGGTTGCATTTTTCTTGCTTTTATTGATTAAAAAAAGCAAGGAAAGACGCATGGAAAATGCAAAAAAAAAAACACCACGTGGCACAAGGCCTTAGGCTTCATATCTCACCATTCACTGCAGCTTCGAATGTGAGACTACCATCATTTTATAGACAATCATCTTGGCTATCTCATATATAAATTTTATTTGCAACTATTTAGCACATGATTAGTCATGCAGATTCTTGTCATGTCACTGCATTGTTACTGTTTTGCTCCTGTTGGTGGAAAAATCTTTTCTTTCCTGTATACTACAAATTACAACCTGTTCTCACATTCCGTGATAACTAAGTATTGTGTTATAAGGTTGATTCTCAAGCAAAAAGTCACTGGTTCAAATCGAGGAGCAGCCATGAAGAAGATTTCATAAGAAAAGAGAGATCGCGTCATCCAGCTCATCGATAAAGGTGTCTCAGCCAAGAAAATTGTCAAACTGCATTATGTGAGTGCCATGACAGTAGGAAGAATGCAAAATAATGTCCATCCATCCATTCAAAAGCCAAGAGTTTGATGTCTAGGCAAAATATCGGAGTCAACAAGTCGGCTCATCAAAAGGTCTATCAGTTCTGGTGTGATAAACAAGGCAGTGGAGGCAACTCATATGTTATGTAATAGTGAAATCATACATGCATCATGCGACACATGTCTGGAAGTCGACTTCGAGTGACAGGTTGACAATACAAGATTATAAATGAGCAACTTGGAGCGATTAGACAAAAGTCAATAAACTACACTGTGATGGGTGCAAATGGGTCTGGAAGAAACAAGGTTAAAAGGGGCTAACAGATCGTGAAATTGAAGGAACTGTCAAGTTCGGTGGGGGATGCATAATGATATGGAGTTGTTTCACAGAAGAAGGCAATGGACACTTGACCAGGATCGATGATGGCCTCAGTGTTGAGTTATATGTGAGTATTGTATAAGATCAGTTACTTTGTAAACTCCAGTAAAATGGGTATGAAAATGATAACATAATGTTCCAGTAGGACAATTACCCGAAACATCAAGATTGGTGAAGAAATGGTTCAATGACAAAGAAGTGGACGTGCTGGATTGGTCACCACAGTCCTCAGACCTCAATCTAATTTATTTCTTTGTGGGTAGAGTTGAAGAAAAAGCTGTATACATACCAAAGTAAGTTGACCAGTATGCACCAACATTGAAAACATGTAGAAGAGACCTGGAATCAGATTTCAGTTGAGATATGCTTGAATCTGATAAACAGCATGCCCAGAAGGATTCAGGCAGTGTTGAAAACCAAATGTAAATTTACCACTTAAATTTACCACTTCATATGTTTTTCATGTTATAAAACCTCCATAAACTATATTGATTCAAAATACTCAATAAACTTACAAAGTATGATATAACAGTGCTAGGAATATGGCTAACAAAAAACGAATATATAGTGGCGGATGTCAAAAATGATGTAGAAAAAGAAACCCTTGTTAAAAAAAACCCTTTATTGGTAATGCTCATAAAGAAAACAAAATTCCAATCAATACAAAAGTAGCTAGTGTCAAAGGCAACAAAGTACTTTAAAGGGACATAAAGGGATAAATATTAACTATTGAGGTAAGATAGTCATAGAAGCACCAAATATGATGATTGGCTACACTCTCTATATATATCCCTCAATACATCCCTACCTGTTCACAAAGTTTGGCACCTTAAATAGGCAATGCAAGATAGGTGCCCCCGCTCGTCATTGTCTCTCCCTAGAAGTACGTAGGCTGCTGTAGTAAACGGATGTCCCTCTTATAGGGCACATTTGCGCTATCTATTGTATATAATGCCTACAAATTTAACGTTTAGCAAAGAGTTTACTGTTGAGTGGTATTCTCCTTCATTGAACTGTCTAACATCTGGTCCAGGCTATTCGGAGTCAAGAGCATCATGTAGCCTGCCGGGGCGTAGCACCCCTTTATCACAAGTCCACATACCCAGCTAGGAACCCTAACTTTATGTAATGTGCTAGGGCAAAGGAAACTGTGCCCACTGTGTCTACTGCCAGCGCCACGTTACACTAGGAATACTTTCTAAGTGTATTGAGAATTTTGAATATACAGTAGTTTGATGGATTTATGAACATTTCTCAAACAGTTTTCAGGTTGTAGATGGTCCTTTACTAGGACCTGTTCTTTATTCGCATTATTAAAGTGATTGGGAAGCAAAGCAAGGAGATCTTGTTATTTTTAGGATCAGAAACAGGCTTTGGCTTCTTCTACCTTCAGTACGTGAAAGTGGTTGAGCACAGATGTGTTTTTTTATACTTACTATTCCATAGAAAGAAAAGACAGGCTTTCTTACATTGTTGCTGCCCGGTAAATTTACAAGCTGCTTGTGGGTTTGCTACGCTGAGTTTTATTTCTATTTGATAAAAAATACCGAACTGTTGAATGCAATATTGACTTGTCTGGTAAAATGAGACTTCTATTGTATATCTAAAAAAAGTTAATAAGGAGGAAGCGTTGCTACTTCTGCCATGCCTGCTTTAGTAAATGCTTGTACTTCCCCAAAAATAATTGTAAAGCATCTTTTCTTATAAGTCTTTGTTTTTTCATTTCCTATGTTATTCCTCCTGGAAATACATGAATCAGTTCACAACAAAGTGTTAGGCCATGTGCCCATGGGAGAACGAACCTGCGGACAGGTATTTTCGCAGGTTCACGCAGCTACTCCCTGGAATCCGCAGCTATCCTTTGCTGTGGTATATCTGTTGTTACAATAAACCTGAGGAAACAGTGCGGATTTCATGCGGAATTCCTGCGGATTTCCCGCCCTGTATCTCCATAGTGGAAAGGCAGGAATTCCGCAGATAATTCCGCATGAATAATTGACATGCAGTTACATGCGGCTGCGGGAAATCCGCAGCCGCAAATACCGCAGCATTGATACATCACTCCCCAAATCCCATAGGATAACATGGGGAGTCTGTGTAGTTGCGTAAACCTGCGGATTTATCTGGAAAATGTAGAAAATACACAGGTATTTTCTCCCGTGGGCACATAGCCGTGGGTCATACCAGCGTATATTCTCTCATCAGGGATGATTATGTAAATCACAATATGATCAAACTCTGATCAGAGTTTAATGGGATTATCTTGAATGAGAAGATAGAATTTTTTTTTCCACCATCTACTCCATTGTGTCAGTCCGTGAAAATCGCACTGCACTCAGATGTCATCCAAGTACAGTCCAATGTTTTAAACTGACCCATTGATTTGCATGGTCACATACTGGATCAAACTCGCACATTCGGCAATGGCCCAAGGAAAAGAAAATCAGACATGTGCATGGCCCCATAGAATAACATTGTTCCGAGGGCGATGTGATGTTTTGCTAGATCACAGTCGGACTGAAAATATGGTTGTCTGCAAGAGCCATTAGAATTCTTATTGCCAAAAGTCCAACGCTGGCTTTGCTGATTGGACGGTATGAGTTTGTAGGCACACCCCCTCAACTTGAGTTGTCTTTTTTTTCTATATATTTCCAGCAGAAAGAAGAGAACCATAGACAATGTAGAGTACTAGGAAAAGATGCAGTAAGGGCTCATGCACAGCAGCATATAAAACACAAGTCTCATGTGTGATTTTCTGCATGGATCGAAAAAAATCATAGCATGTACTAATTTGGTCTGATGGTCTGACAAGTCTCCCCTATTCAAAGTTAATGGGTCAGTGAGAAATGGAACATTTTTGGACAAAAATATAAATCAAATCAGATAGAAAACTGTTGATTTTCCCTGTAGAAACGATAGTGAAGTTTACATCCTCCTTTTGAACTCAGCCTTACTGCTTGGAGCAAAGGCCAGTGTAGAGTGGTGTGAGGCGGTAGTCGTGGGCGACAGATTGACTCTGGGTGCCCCAGCACACTACATGGAGTAATTGGTCCTGGCTGGATGTGTAGACTTGTGGGGTGCGTGCTGGGAACCTATGCAAGCTGCAAAGCAGTGGTGTACCGCCAACAAAGGCAGAACATGTGACCACTATGGTGCCCTTGAGTCGGGAGGGCCCAGTGCTGGCATTGGCACCATGCCCCCCCACCTGGCATCACAGTTTCAACTGTATTAGCAGTGGGGATGTCGATACAGTTGAAAGCAATGATGAAAGAGGGAACGCTCCATCCTTTATCATTCTCTTACTGTATCTGGGCTCTGATGTCTCAGAGCAGCAGGTGCGGTGACGTCACTACTGCATACCTGCTGTGCCAATACGTGCAGCACTACAGACCTCTTAGCAAGGAGACCAAGAGGTCTGTAGTTAGTAGGTCAGTAAGTACACTGGTGGAGGACTATGGGGTGTACATTATAATGTATGAAGGAGTATGATGGTGCATTATACTATTTGGTAGACTATGAAGATTCATTATAATATAAGTAGGACTATGGGGGGTGCATTATAATATATGAAGTACTATGAGAGTGCATTATAATACATGGAGGACTATGGGGCTGCAGTATGCTATATTTAGGACTATGGTGGTGCATTTTAATATATGAAGGACTATGTGGGTACATTGTAATATATAGAAGACTATCTGGGTGCATTATAATATATAGAGGACTATGTTGGTGCGTTATAATATATAATGGACTATGTGGGTGTATTATTGTGACGCCCTGACAAAATCAGGGTGTCACAGATGACTGCACCTCACTTCCAAGTGCAGGATTCCCTTCTCCTTGACCCTCCATCTCAACCCCACATCTTGGTACACAACACCAGCCAGCAAAGCCTAGTCACTCCCCATGACAATAGGGGCACACCAGTAGGCGGGGCCAAGCGGATGGTGACGCCCACGTGGGGGTTCTGAGGTGTAATGGGAGGGAACAAGACAGTTCAGTCAGAGACAGAGTCTAGTGTGGAGTGTGAAGTGGCAGGGTAGTCAGGTGTTGGAGCGCCTGGACTATCGGACAACTGACTAGGTGGCAGTTGGCAGACAGGGCCACAGGCGACGGAGATCCGGTCGCGGGAGACCTTAAGTGGGCATGGTTGTAGCCCGCCGGTACCGACAGCGGGAATCCGGTCTGGAGGCCATGCACGATGGGGTACCTGGACCCTTGAGCAACGACAGCTTCAAGCACCTTTCTAATTGACCAGCCTGGGACAAGATTTCAGGTCTTGTCCCACAGGAGGCCCAGATAAAGCGAGACGGAAGCCCAACGAGGGGGATAGGGCTCCGCAATTGCCTGCTAAGATCCCACGGGTCAGTTCTCGCGGGCCACAGCTCCCAAGACATAGAATCACCAGGAGTGGACTTCCCCGTTTAATGCGGAGTAGTCACCAACAAGGACACAAACACTAAGTGCAGGAGGAAGGGACCCCTGTTTGCTGTACCAGGGTGTGGGACCCAAAAACACCCGCCAGAGGTCACCGGTCACTGGTAATTTGGTTTACCATATGGACTGTGTGTGAATTTAATCAAGAACTGTGAGTACACCAATACCACCCGGTCCAACCTGCAGATTGCGCTGCACAGCTCGATCTCACTTGCATTTGGGGCCCCGGGACAACACCTCCCCTACCCATGGAGGGGATAACATCCAGCTGCCCCACTCCATTGGTCCTGGGCATCACCCCCCAGCGGCAGAGGCGGTGTCACCAACCATCACCGCACACCACGGGTGGTGTCACTGACAAAACCTCCCCTATTCAAATTGCCCTTTTCACTTGCGGGCGACGAACGGGTGCTCAGGCCCGATTCTGGCTTCCCCTCGAGCCACCGCCACGACCCCGGATCCGAGTGTCTCGAGCAGCCCCCCTGCCGTGGTCTGTCCCCTGCCCGCAACATTATAATATTTCAGAGATTATGGGGGTGAATTATAATATACGTATGATGGACTATTGGGGTGCTTTATAATATATGGAGAACTATGGGGGTGCATTATAATATATAAAGGACTATGAGGGTGTTTTATAATATATGGAAGACCATAGGGATGTATATTACTATTTGGTAGACTATGGGGTGTATTATAATGTGGAGGACTATGGAGTTGCATTATAATATATGGCGGGGTATGGGGGTGCATTATACTATATGAAGGATTATGGGGTGCATTATACTATATAGAGGACTATAGGGTGTTTTATGCTGCACGGAAGACTATCAAGTCTCCTTAAGGGTCCCATCATGACTGGAGTAAAACTTTCCATTCCTGGATGCCTAGAGGTAAACTGCTCAGGTAGTCGACTACGTTCACATGCCAGCTAAAATTAACCTGTTACTTTGGTGATTAAGCGGTCTGGCCACTAGAGTCCAGTCTGCTGGCTCCTACAATCTGGGGCCACTCCATATCTCATTGAACACTGTTCACACTCTGTGCCTCTGTCAGCACTTGAGGTTCATGCTATCTCATCTTCTGTCTCCTCTCCTTTTCCTTATGTTGTCATAAACTACCCACTGTATGTTATGTTCATGACTGACCGACTATATGTTTCGCTCACGAGGTCTTCCCTGACTCCACCAGAATGAACCGTCACTCTCCCTTTCATTTGACCCACCCCAGGGTGGGCTAGTCCCGACACTTAACTGTTACTGATCCTACAGTCTACTATGTCTGGGTGTCTACCTCCAATAGGCATATACCGTACTTCCAAAAATGGTGCACGACAGAGCAGAGCACACGGTGACTCCGTCTGCAGCATTATAGTCAATGGCCCAGTCGGTGGCTAAGCCTGAAACCCAGTTTGCGGTGGGTTCGGACGATAGCCCCGACGGGACCACTGACCGGGGAGAGGAATGCAGTGTGAAAGTGGCCTTACTGGATAAGGCCTTGCATACAGCAATTGGCCTGCACTACTAGATTTCTCCAAAGAGGTCATCATGTGAGGTATGATATTTTGGATACCGGCGTGCACTAAATAAAACATCAAGATTCCTCACGCACAGGGGTGGCTTATTATCTTACAGATGGTAGCCCTGTGCTTTCGAATAAACCTGCCAGTTTTTTGCCTCTCTCTAAAATGTGGCAAGAAAGACTAAATTTGGGCAAATCATATCATCCATTTCCCCGATATCCTGGGCGCAGTTGCTTAGTCTCTGTTAGATCCAGCCGGTCTCTAAAGATTAGGTTGACTTGTGGTTAATATTTCGGGACGGAAATACAAGGCCACATTTGCTTTATAGCACATAACTCACAGGGAAAAAATAATTTACAAAATTGAATTTCTTCCCTGTTATTACCTGCCAGTTATGTTCTCTATCAAGACTGATTCTTATTTTTCTAGACCCTGTTTTATTGTATCCATTCAATCTGAAGTAGGGACACTGATGACACCGTATTTTAGCATTATATTTTGCTTTCTACCTATTCGTACAGATTAGATGCTTTATAGTTCTAGAAAGTGAGCAGGGCGCGTATTGAGTTTACCTAAATTATAACTGTAGATTATCATTAGTGCGGAAAATTGTCTGCACTAAACATTTTTTATGTTGGCCAGGCACATTCTAATAATATGAGAGACTTAATCAGGGTCTCGTGGTGTAATGATGTAATAAGCTCACGTCTCTTTAAAATGTGCTACAGTATGTGAGGGAGCTGCGCCCATTAGCACAGCGCACAGCGGAAAACAGAATTAGTTAGATAATCATTGTGTGATGTGGATAGGGTATTGTGAATAAAAATTAAGTAATGCTCATAAAATTATCTTGCATCTAAAATACATTTTGTGTAATAGATTTTTAGATGAGCTAGCACATTAGTGCAGCCACTTCTCCGCAGTGGTGATGCCGGGGTACAACACAAGATTACTGCTCCAGTTATTAGAACATATTAATTCCAGCCAGAAGTATTCTACATAGCTGTGACATCAACCTGCAAGATATTAATAGACGCTGATGTCCAACACAAACGCAGCGGCACAGAAATGAGCTCCTTTGCAATGGCATACCTAACCAGATGGAGGCCACTAATAGCAAATACTCAAGGATTGGTTTTCCAGGCAAATAATATTGATGATGTATCCAAAGAATAGGTCATCAATATCAGGTAAGTGGGGGTCTGAAACCTAGCATTCCCACCAACCAGCTGTTATTGTACCGCCCCGCGCTCGGCTGCAACCGAGCCGCTCGGATCCGGGCTCGTCGGTGGGTGGCTCGAGCGCCTCCAGACCCGGGGTCACATCACTCTGAAAGGATGCTGGCGCTACGTAGGGGGTTGGTAGGTAGGTTTACGGCCGGGGCTGTGGTTTGAGTTAAGTTCGTGACGCCACCCACGGGTTGTGGTGAATGTAAACACCACCGCTGCTGTTTACTAGGCCCCCGGGGACGGTGTTGCGCAGCCAGGTGTTGACCCCTCCGTATGTAGGGGGTAATAGTCCCGGGGCCCGGTTGTGAGGGTGCGGGCGGATAGGTGTGGTGCGGGGCGGTGCGCGGCCCGAAGGCACAGTTATACTCACTCTGACAGCTACACCGGAGTCTCTGGTAAACCAAAATGATGGTGGTCGGTGGCCACAGCCGGCTGCGTCTGGTCCCCCACCCGGTTTGTCCCCGCCTTTCTCCTGCACCCTGTTTTGTAGCTGTAGACTGCCTGCGCTTCAGCTATGGGAGTCCGCTCCCTGGCTGTGTGTGTGTTGGGAGAGCCCATTTTCCCGCAGACGCTGGCCCGTGGGATCTCTCTGCCTGAGCGGTGGCTTTCTATCCCCCTCGTTGGGCTGTTGTCTGCAGTCGGGACTTGGTTGGGAAAGGACCTAAGGTCCAGACCTCAATCAGTGAATTAACTTAGTCCGGTAGATTCGGAACCTCATTTCAGGGTCTGAGTATCCCCCTGTGTGCTCCGGTTTCCAGTCGGTTCCCCAGTTCGGTACCAGCGGGCCACTACCCTGTCCAGGTCCCTTACGGTTCCACCAGGCCATCTTCGCGGCTCCTGCAGGTGGCGACCACCATCTGCCTCTTGGCCAAAGGGTGTCCAGGCTACGACCCAGACCTGTGTCAGACGTTTACTCCTCTCTCTTTCACCTCCTAAACTAATCTGCTGTCTTTTTCCCGCCTCAGGCTATCCAAACTCCTCAGTGGGCGTGGCGAACCGCCTGGCTCTGCCCCCTGGTGTGAACGTCAAGACCCGAGAGTGGTGACCAAAGTTTTAGGTTGGCTGCTGATACCTTTTTAGGGGGATGGGTGTTTGTGCAAGGGCCTGTCTGTGACTACCTGGCTAGTCCAGGGCGTCACATTATCAGTTCCTGGGGCAACCCAATGTAAAAAGAATGAATGGAACTGTAGCATAGTGGTCGTTGCTGGGTACTGCAGATCACCTCCCACTCAAGGGTTACTCAACTACTTTTATATTGATGACCTCTCTGCAGGATATGCTATCAAAATCAGAACAGGAGATGTTCTCTGTACCAACGGTATCCAGACATCATCACTGCATTCAAAGTGTAGTCGTTGCTGCTGGGTACTGAAGATCAGCTCCTAATTAAAGGATCACTCCACTACTTTTATAGTATATTGGTGACCGATCTGTCTGTCTGTCTATCTATTTACTGTTTACTATTCATTTGCCCCTAAAACATGTGTCAATTGTGGTCATTAAAGAGGTTGGCCACTACTTTTACATGTCATCAAGTCATCAGGTCATCCATGTTTGATCAGTCACCGATCAGCTGTTCTTGGTGCTGGCTGGAAATGCTCAGTTCTGGAGATGCCCTGTCAACTAATATCAGCCGAGACCAGTTACGACACATCCGCCTCCTATTGATTTGATTAGGCAGTGGATGTGCAGTAGCCGGCAACTGCCGCTATCAGTATATGGAGCGCCTCCGGAACGGAGCATTTCTGGCTGCCTGCCGCAGTCATCGAGAACAAATGACCAGCAGGGGTGCGGGATGTTGATCCTGGCTGATAAGGCATTGATGACCTATTCTAAAGACAGGCCATCATTGTAAAAGTAAGCCAACCGCTTTAAAGCTATATACAACCTAATCTGCAGTCATTTTTTGGACTGCATAGACCGGTGACACTTCTAAGAACACAATATTAACATAAATCACGGCTTGCTTAAAAATTATTGCACTTGACGAACTAATTCATTTGGTAACTGCTGGCCTATTTATATGGCCTGATAGTTCAGAATGAGTGTCCTTAGGAAAACTCATTTCTGAATTATAGGCCCATCTAAAAGCAGCATAGCAGTGCATCTGCAATAGTTGCCACATCTCTTTAAATAACTTGTTTAGCCAATTCTCCCTGTGTACGGTCCGTTCATCCCCATGAAATGACCCACTGGGCTCCATGACCTCTGAGATCCAGTGATGTCAGGTTATCTTCCAGTTGACCTGACATCACTGAAGCCGGCCCCCGTATTCCTGAGTGACTGGGCTGTGGATGTAGTTTCTCATCACAGCCCAGCATCACAGAACAGCATCTTGTGCGTGCTCTCCTTCACTGCAGAGCGCCGCAAGCAGGACTGATGCTTGGCTGTGAAGAATGGTGAAACTCTGCCCCCACAGCCCAGTCACTTAGGGACACTGGGTCCCGCGTCGGTGATGTTGGGTCAACTGCAAGTCGATGTGACATCACCGCATCTCAAAGGTCACGGATCCTGGGGGGCTCACTTCATGGGGATGATTGGACTGAAATAGCACCACTCACAGGCATAATTTGCTGATCAAGGTATTTAGAAAAGGCCTTCCTTATCAGTTTTACAGAGATGTGGCCACTACTGCAGAGTACTGAACCACCCCTTTAATACCGTCCAACTATGACCATTAACTGAGCGCTAATCATGCAATATGCATGCACTATGTTTAGACATGATGATGTGCTACCAAGAATGATGACTTTTAAACCAGTTTAAGGGCTCATTCAGACATAGCACTTGTAGCACCCAGGGGGAATAAGGCACGGGGGTGTTTCGTACCTAAGTTACTTGTCGCTGGGCTGGTGTAATGATCTGGATTGTTGCGGTGGCCTGCCTGGCTTCGTGCCATGAGGTGTATACCAATAAAAGGGGCAGATGATGGGAGCAATAGTAAGATGAATGTCGTGAGTCGTGACACCACCTGTGGTATGCGGCCAGGGATTTAGCCGTCACTGCTGTCGCTGTCCTACGGAGCGGATGGCAGTAGCAGCCAGAGATGGTATCGCTCCCCACAGGTAGAGCAGGCCCCGTGGAGAATGATGAGGAAAGTAGCAATGGCGTTTGGGCGCTGAGACGCGGGGCGGCATTGCCGGTAAAGAGTCAGAGTCAATTGCTGTGGTTCCAGGTGTCTTTACTCACTCTTTGTGCTTTGCCACTCGCCCGGTTAGTACTTGTCACCCGCTATGATGGGCTCCGCTGATCCTGGATAAGTTGGGAGAAGTCACCGGTGTTGGATAGAAGAAGAAAGTCCCTTGTCAGAGTTGTCCTTATAGCTGTGAGGCACCTGGGGTGAGCAGTACACCCCCAGCCTCAGTGAAGAGAGAAGACGGAAGTGAAGGTGTCCCAGAATTGATGTCCCGGGTAGATTGTCTAGTGATTGTGTGTGTTTGCTCCTATTTCTACCCAAGTTGAATCCGCCCCCCAGGTGGTTGTCCTAGTGACTGGGTAAATCCCATGCTTCGTGATGGCCAAACCCCTGCCTACCCTAGTCCAGCTCCCCAGAGAGAAGGCTCCTAAGCTTTATGTAAAGTGTGAATGTGGAACACCGGTGATTAACCCCTTCCTTACCAAGAGGTGAATACTGCAACTAAATGAGTAAATGAGCTGCAATACTCTGTGGCGACTGAAACCTCAGGGGTGCCACGCACTCATCGGTCCAATCTAGAACCACAATTCACAGACTGGCTGCGGCTCTCCAACTGGAGCATCCTAGCTTCATACTGTATGTTCCTATAAGTCTGTCATGCTCGGATCGTGAGATCTTCAGCCAATCTGTGCATTGCAATTCGAGATCGGACTAATGTGCACGAATGTCTGAATTTAGATGTTGGAATTATGTAATTGTGAAAGGCTGCGTTTAGATGTTGGAATTGTGGTTTTTTTTTTGTTGAGGTTGGTGCAAAAAAAACCCCAACAAAATCCGCACCACTGGACGCAGCCTAAAGCCTGCTTTACACGTTGCAATTAGTTGTACAATCGCATTTGCGATGTGACATGCCCAGGTTGCATACAGGATCTTAGGAGATTGCACGTAGGTCGTTCATTTGCTGTCACACGAGTGTTAGTAGTCTGTGTTAAATTGATCAATTTTATGTGCGATCCTTTAGATCATGTGTTCTGTGACGTATGCATTGGGCACCTTTTTTTTTTTTTTTTATTTATTGACTTGACAAGCGTGTGTAATGTGTAGGGATGCGCTTTTACTATGTCATCTGCCATTCAGCTCTGCTACATGGCCGCTAACAGCAGACACAGACAGCCATGTAGCAGAGCTGAATGGCAGATGACAGCAGACACAGAAAGAGCCGAACTGTCAGAATGAACTCGGGTGAACTTCACCCGACTTCATTGTCATGCTGCGGCTCTGTCTGTGTCGCGCCCTGATTAGCGGTCACCAGTGAAGGACTCACCGGTGACCGCTAAACTCCTGAGTAACTGAATTGAGCAGCCCTCTCTCATATACTCACCGATCCCCGATCCCCGGCACGGCGCTGCACGGCATTCACACTGCTCCGGCGGCTTTTACTATTTTGAAAAAGCCGGCCGCCCATTAAACAATCTCGTATTCCCTGCTTTCCCCGCCCACCGGCGCCTATGATTGGTTACAGTGAGACACGCCCCCACGCTGAGTGACAGGTGTCACACTGCACTCAATCACAGCAGCCGGTGGGCGTGTCTATACTGTGTAGTGAAATAAATAATTAAATAATTAAAAAAAACGGCGTGCGGTCCCCCCCCAATTTTAAAACCAGCCAGATAAAGCCATACGGCTGAAGGCTGGTATTCTCAGGATGGGGAGCTCCACGTTATGGGGAGCCCCCCAGCCTAACAATATCAGCCAACAGCCGCCCAGAATTGCCGCATACATTATATGCGACAGTTCTGGGACTGTACCCGGCTCTTCCCAATTTGCCCTGGTGCGTTGGCAAATTGGGGTAATAAGGAGTTATTGGCAGCCCATAGCTGCCAATAAGTCCTAGATTAATCATGTCAGGCGTCTATGAGACACCTTCCATGATTAATCTGTAAATAACAGTAAATAAACACACACACCCGAAAAAATCCTTTATTAGAAATAAAAAACACAAACATATACCGTGGTTAACCACTTTAATCAGCCCACAAAAGCCCTCCATGTCCGGCGTAATCCAGGATGGTCCAGCGTCGCTTCCAGCGCTGCTGCATGGAGGTGACCGGAGCTGCAGAATACACCGCCGCTCCTGTCAGCTTCACACAGCAACTGAAGACAGCCGCGCGATCGGCTGAGCTGTCACTGCGGTTACCCGCTGTCACTGGATGCAGCGGTGGCCGCGGGTAACCTCACTGACAGCTCAGCTGATCGCGCTACTCACCGCCGCTCCTCTCACCTCCACCCAGCAACTGAGGTGAGTAGCGCGATCAGCTGAGCTGTCACTGAGGTTACCCGCGGCCACCGCTGTATCCTGTGACAGCGGATAACCTCAGTGACAGCTCAGCTGATCGCACGGCTGTCTTCAGTTGCTGTGTGAAGCTGACCGGAGCAGCGGCGGTGTATTCTGCAGCTCCGGTCACCTCCATGCAGCAGCGCTGGAAGCGACGCTGGAGCATCCTGGATTCCGCCGGACATGGAGGGCTTTTTTGGGGCTGATTAAAGTGGTTAACCAGGGTATATGTTTGTGTTTTTTATTTCTAATAAAGGATTTTTTCGGGTGTGTGTGTTTATTTACTGTAATTTACAGATTAATCATGGAGGGTGTCTCATAGACGCCTGACATGATTAATCTAGGACTTATTGTCAGCTATGGGCTGCCAATAACTCCTTATTACCCCGATTTGCCAACGCACCAGGGCAAATCAGGAAGAGCCGGGTACAGTCCCAGAACTGTCGCATCTAATGTATACGGCAATTCTGGGCGGCTGCTGGCTGATATTGTTAGGCTGGGGGGCTCCCCATAACGTGGAGCTCCCCATCCTGAGAATACCAGCCTTCAGCCATATGGCTTTATCTGGCTGGTTTTAAAATTTGGGGGGACTGCACGCCGTTTTTTTTAATTATTTAATTATTTATTTCACTACACAGTATAGACACGCCCACCGGCTGCTGTGATTGGGTGCAGTGTAACACCTGTCACTCAGCGTGGGGGCGTGTCTCACTGTAACCAATCATAGGCGTCGGTGGGCGGGGAAAGCAGGGAATACGAGATTGTTTAATGGGCGGCCGGCTTTTTCAAAACAGTAAAAGCCGCCGGAGCAGTGTGAATGCCGTGCAGCGCCGGGGATCGGGGATCGGTGAGTATATGAGAGAGGAGGATAGACTGACATGGACAGAGAGTGAGGGACAGAGATAGTGACCGACTGACAGAGATTAGTGAATGACAGACATTGTGAGGCACTTCAGAATGCAGCTTTTCAGCTGCGCTCTGAAGCGGACCTTTTTTAAGCTGCGGTGCAGAGCGCACACCTGCGCACATAGCATCAGACATCAAAATCGTATGAGGGATGTCACACGTTACAATTGACTAGGTTTGTGCAACAAAACGCTCAATTCTAGACAAAGATACGATGTGTTTGCGATCAACGGTTTTGCGTTCAATCCTGATCGCACGTAGCTGTCACACGCAGATACCTCACAAACGATGCCGGATGTGCGTCACTTACAACTTGACCCCAACGACGGATTGTGAGATATATTGAAGCGTGTGTAGCGGGCTTAAGAATCATTTATCGTAGATGAACGTGTGTTTTGCTCGAATGTCAGGTGAACGGCAGCCTGTTTAGACTGGCCAATAATGTAAATGCACCTAAAATAATTTTCTAGTGTACTTTTCAGCCTGTTTTCAATGAATATCATTTTCTGACAATTATACGGCTCCATTATCCCGGCACTTAAGGTAGAGTTATTAGACTATAGAGCAAATTAGCACTTTTATACAGCTAACATTTGCAATGTTAGACAGTGAAACTTCCACAATGTTGAATTACATTATTTTGCCTTATTTCATGGCCCACTGACTATTTTACAGCATTAATTATGATAATTTGAATAAATGACTGGATTGAACTGATGAAATGAGAGTAGGATTAGAAATACCACGGACTTTAATTCTGAGGTTAAACTAGTCTCAGACTGATTAATAAGCTAATATAGACATGTACTCAAAATTACGCTGCCACGTTGGTGACAATAGAGGGAAATTGTGACATGTAATAAATCTAAGCCTCATGCTCTGGCAATTCATTATTAATTATCTCTAAATACAATGTACAATTTATTTTTTGGCTAATAACCCAAATATATATTATACTGCAAGAAATGGGTGACAGCAAAGGACAAGTAGGAGCAAATACTAAAATATTCATATATGACACACTAAACACATCTATTATCTCTATGTGTAAATACTCCCTGTAAGATAGATAATTAAACAAAGGTTTGAAAAACTTAGATCGCTCAAGTTCAAACTTTGTCTATCAGTTATAGATAATGGGGTAAATTGTCAATCTACAAACTACTTTATTTAGGGTTATGGTGTCTTACCATTGGAAAACCATTCCAAAGTTCAGGCTACAAAGATTTTTCCTTCCGTCCACTTCCTGTTGTCAAGATTAGCGATGAGTGGACTCGCAGATAACCGAGACTGGCGGGTCTCTGTTATTTTTTTTTTTTAAATTCAGTTCTAATCCGGAATGTTAAAGTGTTGGTAGAAGGGATAGGAAGATAGCAAGCGTGGTCTACTTACCGAGGATCCACTTCCAGGCATTTACTTCCAAAGCAGCTAATTAACATTTATTGAATATGCACTGCTTTCCCCAGCAAAAGGGGTAATAAGGGGTTAGTAACAGCTCACAGCTGCTACTAAGCCCTATATTAGTGATGGCAGGTGTCTATGAGACCCCCATCACTAATCTGTAAGTGAAAGTAAACAAACACAGACACCAAAAAATCCTTTATTTGGAATAAAATGCAAAAAACACCCTCTCTCACCACTTTATTAGCACCCCAAACACTCCTGCAAGTCCAATGTAATCGACACGAGGTCCCACGGCGATTCCAGCTCTGCTACATCTCAGTCAAAGCTTGACATTTGATGTTTTTTGCCTGTTGTCCTCATAAAGGAAGCTGAGTACTCCTGACTTGTTGACCTGTGCATGAAAATAAAGAAACATTAACTCTTTCATCGATCCAGATTGGTTAATAGCGCAGCTTTAAAAACCCGTCTTCTACTGCTTTCTGACATCTCAGTCACAGGGAGTGGCTATAGAGCATGACTGCCCACTGTGACTGGAGACAGAGAATGACTGAGCCACAATGAGTGAAGCAAATAGTGCTCCTTCCGTCCTGAACCTCTCTGTGTGGATAAGTACTGTACAGTACTGTACAGTACTGTACAGCCACATATGGGGTACTAGCAGAAATTGCGTGATAAATTATGGTGCCATTTTTACCTTTTTCTCTTTGGGAAAATGTAAAATCTGGAGCTAAAGCAATTTTTTGTTGTAAAAATATAATTATTTTTTCTTCATTGCCCAATGGAATAAAACTCTGTGACACAACTGTGGTATCAATGTGCTCACTGCAACTCTAAGTAAATAATTGAAAGGTGAAGTTTGTACAAAGGGGTAACATGTGGATTCTGCTGTTCTGGCACCTATGGGGCTCTGCGAATATTATATAGTATCCTCAAAACTTTCCAGCAAAATATGAAGTCAAATATGACGCTTCTTCCTGTCTGAGCTTTGTACTGTGCCTCAAAAGTAGTTTTTGACAACATTTGATATATTGGCATATTGGGAAAATGCTCAACAAATTGTATCACTCGTTTTCTCCCATTATCCCTTTTGAAAATTAAAAACTTGGGGCCAAAGCAACATTTTAGTGGGAAAAAATGGTAATTTTCGTTTACTCAGCCCAATGTTATACAATTATACTGAGGGTTAAAATGCTTACTAATGCCCTAGATTAATTCCTCAAGAGGTTTAATCTCCAACATAGGTTCTTTTGAGGGGGTTTCTGCTGTTTTGGCATGTCAGAGACTCTTAAAATGTGACAATGTTTGCAACTATTCAAGCCAAAATGGCGCTCCTTCCCCTACGAGCCCTGCCATGCATTTAAGTAGTTTTGCATCATATACGGGGTATTATCATACTCAGGAGAAATTGCACAACAAATTGTATGGTGCATTTTTTCCTGCTTCCCTTGTGAAAATAAAAAAATGGGGTTAAAGCAACATTTTTGTGGGAAAAATATGATTTGTTTTGATTTCATGGCTCATTGTTATACAATTCTGTGAAGTATCTAGGGGTTCAAAGTGCTAAACAAAGATCTAGTTAAATTCCTAGTTTCTAAAATGGGGTCACTTTTGAGGGGTTTCTACTGTTTAGGCACAGCAGGGGCCCTGCAAAGCGATATGCCATCCGCTAATGATTCTAGAGGATTTTACATCCCAAAAGTCAAATAGTGCTACTTCTCCTCTGAGCCTTGCTGTGCACAAAAACAGCAGTTTTCCTACCACGTATGGGGTAACAACATACTTAATCTCAATACTTCAATGTGATGTAGTTTTTAAAAAATAAAGTACATTTTGTTGTAAAAATTAGAAACTTTTAACCCTTCTAGCTTCATGACAAAAAAAATAATGTTTCAAAAATTATGTTAATGTAAAGTATACATGTGGGAAATGTTATTTATTAACTATTTAGTATGACATAACTCTCTGGTTTAAGGGCATAAAAATTAAATGTAGAAAATTGTGACATTTTCGCCAAATTTCTGTCATGCACTGTCCGTATCTGCACACATGAATTACTTCTAAGGCGTCGGACTCTCTTTACAAAGCAGAGTCCGACAGGCAACCTGGTCTTGCTTAATGCTCAGCTCGGCTGGGCGTCGGCTGACTTGTTTCACTGCTCCCAACTGTGCAGGGGTTAATCCTTTTTTGAGCAGCATGCTGAGAGCCAGGTTGCTGATTTCCTTCCACAGCTGGTCTCCTCATACTTAAGGCTGGGGAGTGTAGTAGGAGACCGCCAAAGATAGTTTCTGCTTGCAGTTACAATATCCCGATGTCCGAGGCGATCCTCGTTTGGTGACCAGCGATTTGTTGACTGCGCTGTATGAAAGTTCCCTGGTGGACTTACTCCTTCCCCTTTGGTTTATCTCCTCCAGTGTCTTATTGTCTCCCCTCTGTAGGTATTTGGGGTATGCGTGAATTTCAGTTTTACTGCCTTGTATTTGACTTGTGGGAGGTGTATTACTTTGTGTCCTGCCCAAGCCTGGGTTGGGTGTGTGAGAGTACTAGGTCAGGGCCAGGTCGGAGACCCGTACCTCCCTACCATTAAGGGTATCTCCAAGGTGAGGAAAAGCACAGGGGTCCCAGTCATAGGGCCAGCATAGGTCCCCCTGTGTACCCTAATCACCAGTGACAATTTCCAAAATATTTTTGGCCTGGTCAGGAAGGTGAAGGGGTTAATTACCATCTAGTCAAGTGCTGATTCTTGTACTGTACGCAGATATGAACCCTTCTTGAGCACCCTTATGCATTTCTGTACACCACTGACTACTATATTTAATTCAATTTTTCCTAAACAGGATGTATACAGATACAGTGTAGGCGCTACTGCTAATAGATATAATTTGTCTCATCCTAGAATTGTAACCATTAAGCCAAAACAATAATTTTGTGGAGAACAATCTCAAATAATAGAAAAAGAAACTATATAACTTTATTTATGCATGTTATCTCTTTTAATTTCCGAGTGTATTATATTGGTTCCAAATCGACAGGTTGATAGATGTCAGTGGAAACAACGCAGAAGTTTGACTTCATTAAGAATTTGGACTTATCCCAATGTATAACAACTAAAACAAAAGCAATAACATTACTTCATGGCTCATAAAAGCCTTTCTTTTTTTATGAGCCCTTATTCTTTTTCTATGATTTACTTAGTTAACAAAATAAAAAGTCAAATTATCATTGGTTTTTGTTCATTTAAAAGTTACTCATTTTAATATAAATCAAATCTGAGCCATTGATAAAAAATAAATATAATAATAATATTTATTCATTTACATAGCGCTATTAATTCCACAGCGTTTTACATACATTGGCAACACTATCCCCATTGGGGCTCACAATCTAAATTCCCTATCAGTATGTTTTTGGAGTGTGGGAGGAAACCGGAGCACCCGGAGGAAACCCACTCAAACACGGGGAGAACATACAAACTCCTCGCAGATGGTGTCCTTAGTGGGACTAGAACCCAGGACTCCAGCAAGACTGCAGTGCTAACCACTGAGCCACCGTGCCGCCCTAATATGAAAATCAAACACCTTACCAAGTAATTTCAAATTTCTGGGGAACCTACAAATACAGTATATGATGGGATATTGCCGGTTTCTCAAAAGGCCTTGAACAAGGGTCATTGCAAAGGAAACTTACTATGACCGAGCGATGACATCACTGTAATTAAAATTGTTAAGCCATTCAGACTAACTGAAACTTTCTTTGTCTTTATTTGGTTATCCCTCTGGAGTTTGAAAATTTTGAATTGCTGTAGTACCCTACATCATTACCATACTTTGCTTCCTTCTCTACCAATTACTGTGCTGCAGTTCATTCACATAGCCAGGACATGGCCTTATAAAAGCTGCTTTGAACTGTTGCCCAGCAAAGTCCTGTGTATGCGACTTGCCCTTTTTCTGTCTCTCTGATCGTGTTCCTGGCACTCAGACAGAGGAATTGCCCTACTGATTGTAGGGCTAGCGATGTTGCTCGTGAAAGCACCCGCCCCCGTCGTTTGTGCGTCACGGGCAAAATGCTGCCCGTGGCGCACAATATTGCTAGGAAGCATCACACATACTTATCTTCCTAGAGACGTCGCTGTGGGCGGCGAACAACCTATTTTTTAAGGGGGATGTTCGTGTGCCGTCACAGCGACGTCACACAGTGGCCCGCCAATAGAAGCGGAGGGGCGGAGACCAGCCGCATTAATGACACGCCCACCTCGTTGCCGGCAGGACGCAGGTACATTGTTGTTCATCGTTCCCGGGGTGTCACATGTAGCGATGTGTGCTGCCTCAGGAACAATGAACAACCTGCGTCCTGAACCAGCAACGATATTTGGGAAATGAACGACGGGATTGGATTGTTAGCGGTTTCTCGTAGGTGTCACACGCAACGACATCGCTAACGAGGCCGGATGTGTGTCACGAATTCCGTAATCCCAACAATATCTCGTTAGTGATGTCGTTGCGTGTAACGGGGCCTTTACTCAATCAAGTATTGCGGGTATTTGAGCTCCATGCTTGAATTCCCACCCTGCATGTCTGAAGGCTGTCAATTTCTCTTAGGGTATTATTATTATTATTATTATTATTGTTTATTTATAGAGCACCATTGATTCCATGGTGCTGTACATGAGGGGGTTACATACAGAATACATGTACACGTTACAATAGACAGACTAGCACAGGGGGAAGAGGGCCCTGCCCTTGCGGGCTTACATCCTAAAGGATTTTGGGGAGGAGACAGTAGGTGGGGTGTAGGTGGGGCGGCAGCTCCGCACGGTGGTGGGGCGGCAGCTCCGCACGGTGGTGGGGCGGCAGCTCCGCACGGTGGTGGGGCGGCAGCTCCGCACGGTGGTGGGGCGGCAGCTCCGCACGGTGGTGGGGCGGCAGCTCCGCACGGTGGTGGGGCGGCAGCTCCGCACGGTGGTGGGGCGGCAGCTCCGCACGGTGGTGAAGCAGTGAGGTCATTGAAGGTTATAGGCATTTCTGAACAGATGAGTCTTTAGGTTCCGTTTGAAGCTTGCGAGTGTAGTAGATAGTCTGACGTGTTGAGGCAGTGAGTTCCAGGAGACTGGGGATGCTCGGGAGAAGTCTTGGAGTCGGTTGCATGAGGAGCGAATGAGAGAGGAGGATAGAAGGAGATCTTGGGAGGACCGGAGGTTACGTTTTGGAGTGTAGCGAGAGATTAGTTCAGAGATATATGGAGGAGACAGATTATGGATAGCTTTGTAGGTCAGTGTTAGTAATTTGAATTGGATACGGTGGAAGATTGGGAGCCAGTGGAGGGACTTGCAGAGAGGAGAAGCGGGGTGGTATTGAGGAGAGAGGTGGATCAGTCGGGCAGCAGAGTTAAGGATGGACTGGAGAGGGACGAGTGTGTTAGCAGGGAGACCACAGAGGAGGATGTTGCAGTAGTCGATGCGGGAGATTATGAGGGCGTGCACTAGAATTTTTGTAGATTGGGGATTGAGAAAAGGGCGGATTCTGGAGATATTTTTGAGTTGAAAACGGCAGGAGGTGGTGAGGGATTGGATGTGCGGTATGAAGGACAGGGCAGAGTCAAAGGTCACTCCGAGGCACCGAACTTTGGGTGCTGGGGAGAGCGTGATGTTATTAATTGTAATGGATAGATCAGGTGGAGAGTGCAGGGGAGATGGAGGAAAGATGATCAGTTCAGTTTTGGCCATATTGAGCTTTAGGAAGCGAGAGGAAAAGAAGGAAGATATAGCAGATAGGCACTCTGGGATTCTGGACAGCAGAGATGTGACATCTGGACCAGAGAGGTAGATCTGAGTGTCATCAGCATATAGGTGGTACTGGAAGCCATGGGACTTTATGAGTTGTCCCAGGCCAAATGTATAGATAGAAAAAAGTAAGGGTCCCAGGACAGAGCCTTGAGGGACACCAACCGAGAGATGGCGGGATGAAGAGGTTGTGTGGGAATGGGAGACACTAAAAGTGCGGTTGGAGAGGTATGAAGAGATCCAAGAGAGAGCGAGGTCTCTGACACCAAGGGAAGAGAGGATCTGTAGTAGCAGGGAGTGGTCAACAGTGTCAAAGGCTGAGGATAGGTCTAGAAGTAGGAGTACAGAGAAGTGGTTGTTAGCTTTGGCGGTAAGTAAGTCATTTGTGATTTTAGTCAGGGCAGTTTCAGTGGAATGATGTGGACGGAAGCCGGACTGTAGGTTGTCAAAGAGAGAGTTAGAGGAGAGGTGGGAGGAAAGTTCAGCATGGACATGCTGTTCCAGGAGTTTTGAGGCAAGTGGGAGTAGCGATATGGGTCGATAGCTGGTAGTAGAGGTTGGGTCGAGGGAAGGTTTCTTTAGGATAGGTGTGACTGTTGCATGCTTAAAGGCAGAAGGGAAGGTACCAGTTGTTAGAGATAGGTTGAAGAGATGGGATAAGGCGGGAATAAGGATAGTGGTGAGGTTGGGGAGGAGGTGGGATGGGATGGGGTCAAGTGCGCATGTAGTGAGGTGCGCTTTTGAGAGAAGATGTGCAAGCTCTCCTTCGGTGATAGTGGGGAGGAAGTTTATGGGGGAGGGGCAGTGGTCTGTTATATAAAGGGGTTGTGGTGGTTCAGCAGAAAAGACTTGTCTGGTTTGGTCGATCTTTTCTTTGAAATATGTGGCAAATTCTTCTGCGGAGATGAGGGAGGTTGGAGGGGGCAGCGGTGGGCGAAGGAGGGAGGTAAAAGTGTTAAATAGCTGTTTGGGGTTGTGTGTTAAAGAGGATATGAGGTTTTTGAAGTAATTCTGTTTAGCCGAGGTAAGGGCCAAGCGAAATGTGTGAATTGCATTTTTGAATGTGGTGAAGTCTTCCTGGGAGTGCGTTTTCTTCCAGCGCCGCTCTGCGGCTCTAGACACTTGCCGTAGTTTTTTAGTGAGGCTGTTGTGCCAGGGTTGTCTATTGATTCGTCTTGCTCTGCCGTTCACAAGAGGAGCGACTGAATCAATAGCTGATGTGAGAGTGGCGTTGTAGAAAATGGTGGCACTGTTTGTGTCGTGGAGTGAAGATATGGAGGACAGCGGTAGGATAGAGTCAGAAAGGGTGTGTATGTTGATGTGTGCAAGGTTTCTGCGGGGGTGTGATATGTGCTGGACAGGGGGGGCAGGTGAGGAGGACAGGGCTGAAAAGGTCAGCAGATGGTGGTCAGATAAGGGGAGAGGGGAGGTAGTGAGGTTAGATAGAGAGCAGAGACGGGTGAAGATAAGGTCTAGTGTGTGGCCATCTTTGTGGGTGGCAGAGGCGGACAACTGAGTTAGACCAAAAGATGAGGCGAGGGAGAGGAGTTTGGAGGCCGCTGACTGGCGGGTGTCAGTGGGGATGTTGAAGTCACCCATGATGATAGTGGGGATGTCAGCAGAGAGAAAGTGTAGAAGCCAGGCGGAGAACTGGTCGATAAAGGCAGTGGTTGGGCCCGGGGGTCTGTATATGACGGCCACTTGGAGGTTGGAGGGAGAGTAGATGCGGACAGAGTGCACTTCAAAGGAAGGCAGGACAAGGGAGGGTAGAGGTGGCATTGGGGTGAAGCTGCAGTTGTTAGAAAGGAGGAGGCCCACTCCTCCACCCTGTCTATTGCCAGGGCGAGGGGTGTGGGTGAAGTGGAGGCCGCCGTAGCACAGCGCAGCAGGGGAGGCAGTGTTGGATGGTGTCAGCCATGTTTCGATGAGGGCCAGAAAGGATAGATTGCTAGAGATAAAGAGGTCGTGAATGAAGTGCAGTTTATTACAGATGGAACGGGCATTCCAGAGCGCTCCAGAGAGAGGGGGCTGCGGAGTGGCAGAGAGGGGAATGGATTTTATGTTGGAGAGGTTGCGGTAGTTACTACTAGATGGGGAGCGGTAGGGGGGTGATAAAGAGGAGTGTCCCATCTGTGGGGGTCCAGGATTGGGAGATATGTCGCCAGCAGCGAGGAGAAGTAGAGAAAGGGAGAGCAGGTGGGAGAAGGAGAGTGGACGGCCTGGTCTGCACGATACTAGAAGCGATCTGCGGTTTAGGAGCAGGTCAGCAGATGAGGACAGGTGGGGAGGTAAGAGGGAAGGGGAGATGAATATTTGTTTGGAGAGTGCTGGGGTTTGGGGATAGCGAAGGAGAGTGAGGAGGAGTGGAGCAAAGACTGTGAGGGCGTAAGTGAACATGGTGTGAATTGGGTTTTCAAGTGGGAATAAGGGGGAAGGAGCAAAATGCAAGTGAAAGACACAGTTAAAGAAGTAGAGTTCACCTTCTGGTCACTTCTGGGACATTTCTGGTATATTTCTGAGCACTTATGAAGCAGTTGTAGAAGTGCACAGACCAAGGTACACAGACCTAATGGCCTAAATTTATACCAGTCTCATTACACAAGATGAACAGCAGGTGAGCAAGAGAAAAGGAAGCAGATCAAAGAGTTACACCATGTATGGAAACAACTCACAGGAGAGAAGACAACACATAACTAATTACACAGCAGAGATAGGTCAGTTTAACATACCAATATCAGAAACAGCTTTAAGTGTGAAGACAGAGCATGAGAATAGATTAGGATCTGTGCAGGAAATTCAGAGGGTCAATTCAAATGAACAGTGTTCATACCTGTGAATGAGACAGGGTATGGTTCCACTTGTGTATAGCTTCCACTGCGACAGCATCGGAAGCGAAATGCTAATGACCTTCTGCTGCGGGAGTGACCTGAGGGTCATGTGACTGTGATGTGATCTTGTGACCGTAGAAAAGGGAGGGATCACTTTCTCCCCATCTCCTCCACTGCCTGTTTTTGCGTATATCGCACTGCACTCAGATTACATGCAAGTGCAGTGCGATGTTTCACACACTCCCATAGCTTTGTATGGGGGTGTATGAGCCGAAACATGCTGCCAAACTCAGCATGCTATCTCTATGGCATGAGAAATCAATCGCAGACTCGCCCGTGTAAAACGCAAGTGGAACCGAACCCTTATGGAGAGGCTGAGTCTTCTGGGCAGAGTTTCCTGATACTTGCATTAGATGTGGATAATCGGCATGTGTTGTAAGTATGTGGTGCCCTGGACTAGCCAGGTCGTCACAGGTAACACACAAACACTCCCACACCCACTAGACAGTAACATTAGCCAAACACAAAATCCTTGTTGCCTCCCTCCAGGGTCTGATGTCCACACCAGGTGGGGCGGAGCCAAGCAGTTGGCCCCACCCACCGAGGAGTTCACAGGCCTGGAGGCGGGAAAAGTGACAGAACGAGTTTGGAGTTTGAAGTGTGAGGAGTAAACACTTGGGTGTCTGGGTTTGGGGCCCAGGCACTGACAACAAGGTTGGCAGACGGTGGTGGCCGTCTGCAGGAGTGGTGAAGCAACGCGGAACCGTAGGACCGGGGTCGGGCGTTGGCCCGCCGGTACCGATCGGGGAGCGAAGTGAAGCCAGCACACACAGGCAGGGCCATCGGACCCCGACCAGGCTTGGAGCCGCCGACAATAGTCAAATCCGAGTGTGACCGGCACCCCAGGGGTTTCCTAACAGCCAAAGACCCGATAGAAGGCAACCGCCCACACCATGAGGGTATACAGCTACCGCCTAAAGGGTTCTAGAGCGCAAGTGCGATCTTTCGAGATCGCACATAGGTCATTTTACGCATGTGCGATCTAGAAAGATCGCACTTGCGCTCTAGAATTTCACATCGCTAATGAGATCGCTAGCGATGTCGCAGTGTGTAAAGTACCCTTAAGGCTAGAGACCCACGGGCCAGCGCCTGCGGGCAAACGGGCTCCTCCGGCATCCATACACCGGGGAGCGGACTACCGTTGGGGATCCATCGTAGTCAAACAAGTACACAAAGGTGCAGGGAAAGATAGCCGCCATCACCTGTCCGGGGAGAGACACTGCAGCCGGCTGCGGGACCCGTCCATCCAACCGTTTGGTTTACCAAGGACTTTGTGCATCTCTTGCTGAGTGAGTACACCCGTGCCATCCGGCACCGCGCCGCGCTGTCCCTGCAACCCTGCACGTCACCAACCCTGTCTCTCCGTCACACCACAGGGCCCCAGGACCCCCAACCCCTACACACGGAGGGGGAAAACAACATCCCAGCTGCTCCCTACCATCGCTCCCGGGATCCCCGTCACCAGCAGCGGTGGTGCCCATCTTCACCACAACCCGTGGGTTGCGTCATGGACTAAATCCCCCAAACCAACAACCCCTTTCACTCACGGGCGAGGAGCGCCGCTCGAGTCCCCGGATCCGGCCCACCGCTCGAGCCACCGAGCAGTAGCAGCCGCAGCAGCGCCGGACCCGAGCGTTAGCAAGCGAGCGCGCGGCGGCGGCATCCTCCCCGCCCGCGACAAGTACATTTACGCAGTGTAAACACACCTACAAAACGCATCTACACAAACAATTCAGGCATCAGTAAAGTTGGTTAAAAGACAAGAAGCAGATGAAACAGGAGGCTGACCAAAGTAATGTCCCACCTCCCTACATATTTTACATTTCCACCCTTTAGTGCCTTCATATGGCACTAAAGGGTGTTTAGCCTTGTTTAATGTAATGAATAAATAAAAAAACTATGTGGGGGTCTTCCCTATTTTGATAACCAGCCAAGGTAAAGCAGATAGCTGCAGGCTGGAATTATCAGGCTGGGAAGGTCCATGGCTATTTAGCTCTTCCCAGCTTAAAAATACCAGTCCGCAGCTGCCCCAGAAGTGGAGCATCACAATAGATGCGCAAATTCTGGCAATATGTCTAGCTCTTCCCATTACCCTGGTGCAATTTATATGCGTTACCTTGAGTGTGCAGTGTAACTCTTATACTTATCGGTGGGTCATACCCAACCACTAGCACCTCATCCACTTCAGTTTGCACGCCCTTTTCTTATTATCAAGCACCACCACCAGCATAATTTTATTGAAGAATGCCTTGAGGTCAGTCTGCACGAGCACCACCACTGGCATCACTTTATTGAAAACCGCCTTGAGGTCAATCTGGACAAGCACCACCACCATCATTTTATTAAGGACCGTTATGAGGTTAGTCTGCACAAGCACCACTACATGCATCAAATTATTAAAGATCGCCTTGAGGTCAGTCTGCACAAGCACCACAACTGGCATCATTTTATTGAAGACCACCTTGAGGTCAGTCTGCACAAGCACCACCACAGGCATCATTGTATTGAAGACCACCTTGAGGTTAGTCTGCATAAGCACCACCACCGGTATCATTTTATTGAAGATCACCTTGAGGTCAGTCTGCACAAGCACCACCACAGGCATCATTGTATTGAAGACCACCTTGAGGTTAGTCTGCATAAGCACCACAACCGGCATCATTTTATTGAAGACCCTGAAGTAAGTCTGCATAAGCACCACCATGGCATCATTTTATTGACAACGTCTATGAGGTCAGTCTGCACAAGCATCACCACCAGCATAATTTAACTGAAGACCGCCATGAGGTCAGTCTGCTTAAGCACCACCACAGCATCATTTTATTAAAGACCTCCAGGAGATCAATCTGTGCATGCGCCAACCACGGTGAGGACGACACTGATGTGAACTTAGAGACAGGCGGCAGGTCACTCACAAAGCAATAACCTGTCATTCAGACACCAGAGGCACGAGAAGGAGCTAGCACAGAAGCCGAAGACCCTACCCATAGTACTGCCTATGTGCACCTAAATCTTGTTATACGAAATCTTCCAATGCTAAATAAATTCTTTAAATAAAGCCAATCCAGTAAAATAAGTTCATAGGTTCATACGAGTAGAAAATAACATAAAAGATATTACAGATCCCATGTAAGACAAGTCATACAAAGTTTAAAGCTACAGAGGCCTCTGAGGGGTGTTTGTCGGTGCCTAGTGGAATTGATTAATAGACTATAAAGAAGCAGAATCTGCTATGACATCTTCTATATTATTTATTTTTTTCTTTTTAATTAAAATATTCCAATCAAGATGTTATTTACACTAAATACTTCCCCTGGGTAAATGGTAATAACCCAGGAATTTTTCTCATAATAGAAGAAGAACATAATATCGTATATTAGATGTAACAGAGTGACAGAAAACTGTGTGTGTTTCCCCAGTTGCAAATATTGTTTAAAAACTCAGGTAGGAGGGGGGGCGCCTGGATAATATTCTGCACCATGTCGGGATTATGGGGTGCTTCGAATGGCGTGTTTATAATTAATTAATACACTTATTATTTCTGGCTGATTTCCCTGGTCAATGGATGTAGATCAAATGAGTAAGACACTCAGTAGAATATACAACCACGTGGAAAAAAATAATTTTGCCTTATTTTTGCTACACATTTTATGCTTGGGTACAAATTCACATGTTGCAGTTATAATGCAGTTTTTTTGGATGGTTTTCCTGTAACCACTTAAAAGTGTAATAATTACCTAAACAGGTTCGTCTATAGATTCAATTGACAGGGAACTGCATTCTCTGCAGCGCAAGATAAGGATTACCCTAAAAAAATCAGGTACTATTCAGAGGAAATAAATAATTAATTAAAAAATAAAGAAAAAATAAAATAATAAATGTATCCTACCTGCACCAATTACTCTTTCAATTCGAATTCTCGACGGATCTATCTCTTTTGCAAACTCATGAACAGCCAAAGAAGGGTCTTCATATGTGTCTGGATCAATGTAGGTTTTTGCTCCAGGGAACCTCACTGTAGAAGAAAGAGCACAGAGCTGTCATGATATGTTCAGAAATAAACAACATCTCAATAAACCCATAAAGATATCCTGTCCGATCTTTCCCCAAGGCTGGGAATGCTGTTAATGGTACATTCTCTAACTTGGCTAAAATGGGGATCACAAGGATCTGTGCTAGGACCGATTCTTTTTAATCTCTTTATTAATGACCTCATGGATAAGATTAAGGGGCACTTTGCACACTACGACATCGCAGGTGCGATGTCGGTGGGGTCAAATCTAAAGTGACGCACATCTGGCGTCGCTCTCGACATCGTAATGTGTAAATCCTTTATGATACGATTAACGAGCGCAAAAGCGTCGTAATCGTATCATCAGCGTAGCGTCGGTCATTTCCATGAATTGGGAAAGACCGATGTTACGATATTGTTCCTCGTTCCTGCGGCAGCACACATCGCTGTGTGTGAAGCCGCAGGAGCGAGGAACATCTCCTACCTGCGTCCTGCGGCTCACGCCGGCTATGCGGATGGACGGAGGTGGGCGGGATGTTTACGCCCCGCTCATCTCCGCCCCTCCGCTTCTATTGGCCGCCTGCCGTGTGACGTCCCCGCCGCATGACCCGCCCCTTAATAAGGAGGCAGTTCGCCGGCCAGAGCGACGTCGCAGGGCAGGTGAGTGCATGTGAAGCTGCCGTAGCGATAATGTTCGCTACGGCAGCTATCACCATGATATTACAGCTGCAACGGGGGCGGGGACTATCGCGCACGGCATCGTAGCATCGGCTTGCGATGTCGTAGTGTGCAAAGTGCCCCTAAGAGTAAAGTGTCAGTCTTTGCTGATGACACCAAACTATGTAGGATATTAAAAACTGACCTTGATAGTACAATATTACAAAAAGATCTGGATGTTGAAATGGCTAGACACTTAGTAAATGAGATCTAATATACACCCAAAAATTTGTGACTCCCTAATTAGATACAAGTGCAGGGGATTTACAAACAAGAAAAGAACCAGGATCTTGTTTGTGAATCTGCTGCACTAGTATTTAATTATCTAATCTATTTAATAGGGTGTCACAAATTTTTGGTTTTATGCTGTCTTTGGACCATTCTTTTTTTTGTAGGTTCAAATGAGATTTAAGGCCGCTTTACTTGCTGTGACATCGCTAGCGATCGCACCCGCCTCCGTGGTTTGTGAGTCATGGGCAAATCGCTGCCCATAGCGAACAATATCGCTGGTACGCGTCACACGAACTTATCTTCCTAACGATGTCACTGTGGCTGGCAAACAACCTCTTTTTTTAAGGGGGAGGTTCGTGCGACGTCACAGCGACGTCACATAGCAGGCCACCAATAGAAGCAGAGGGGCGGAGACCAGCCGCATGAACGTCACACCCACATCGTTGCCTGAGGACGCATGTATGATGTTGTTCATCGTTCCAGGGGTGTCACAGGTAGCGATGTGTGCTACCTCAGGAACGACCAACAACCTGCGTTCACAACGAACAACATTATTTGGGAAATGAACGACGTGTCAATGATCAACGATTTTTCACTATTTTGCGATCGTTAGCGGTCGCTTGTAGGTGTCACACACAACAATGTCGTTAATGATGCCGGATGTGCATCACAAATTCTGTGACCCCAGTGATATCTCGTTAGCGATATCGTTTCGTGTAAAGCGGCCTTTAGTGTAGATAAATGTAAAGTAATTCACCTAGGATGGAGTAATCCTATTGCTGCATATCCACTAAATGGAAGTAAGCTCCATAATTTAAAAAGGATATTGGAATGTTAAAAAGTCAGTTGAAATGCGGCAACTAGATTAATACTGAGGTGGAAGGCCTCCCATATGAGAGGTTGGAAAAGTTTGATTTGTTTAGCTTGGAAAATAGACGTCTCAAAGGAGATCTCAGTATAAATACATGTGTGGTTAATATAAAGGACTGGCACATGATTTATTCTTTCCAAGGACTTTACAAAGAACTAGGAGCACTCATTATATGTGGAGGAAAGACGACTCCAGCAGCTAAATAGGAAAGGGTTCTTTACAGTTAGAGCAGTCAGACTGTGGAATGCCTGACCATTGATTGTAACGGCAGATACTATAACATTTACAATAGTGCTGGATGATTTTCTCACAACAAATGGCATTGTGGGTTCTAAATTATCTAGTTATAGATTATGTAGAATTGTTGGAGAAAGGTTGATCTTTATTGACCTGTGACTTTTTTTTTTAATCTATATAACAATGTAATTAAAAGACCGCCCCCCCAAAAAATAAAAAATAAAAAACAATTACCACTAGAGCATGTGTACTCTGCATTGTACATACAATCACGCTCAATATGATCCATCAGATGCCTCTCCCATTCCTTGGTCCCTAGTTTCATCTCTGGATTACATTGATCACTTGACTTTATTTCCTTGTTTTTCATTTTTGTTTCTTTGCTTATTGTGAATACAGAAGAATATGATACAGTACATGACGCTATATACCAGCATACATGATATCTTTTCATTATAACTAGCGGATTGAACGGTGCGTCTCCACAAGGTGCGGTGCTCGCTCACGACCTCACGCGCTTTGGTTTACATAATAGTCCCGGTACATAATTATTATAGCCGGTTGTACCTTACATTCTCCCAGCTCCCTTGTGTATCCAGAAAAATCCACATATTTACAATAAAGGATAATATACACAACAAACACTAGGAAAAGAGAACGGCACGCAGATAATAATATAGCAAAGTGAGACATTGCCCCGAGGAGTTTACACCCTAGTGGTATAATAGGTGATATCCAGATGACAGGATGAGAAGTGCATGTATGATTATGGACGGATCGGGAGGTCAAGCGCTTCCACAGTCAGCTGTGCATGTATGAATAATTTATACAGATACTTCATATACAAGGTGCATCGTCCAGGCTTTAAAATGCACAGTGAGTGTGAGGCTTGTCAAAAAAATCTGTATTTGGAGACACAGAACAGGAAATCTTGTAGATGATTTACTTGTAGTGTCACCGAGCAAGAACTAGACTGGAGATTCTGTCTAAAGAGAAATGGTTTCCTGGCATCTCTTTAATCCTGAAGTGATCTGTTTAATATGTAAAATACAATCTAGGGATTTTTTCAAGTGTTCCTACATTTAGATAAAAATATATATGTGCTGCACTCACCAAGTTTTTATAAAATACTTCTTAAAGGGAACCTGTCACCAGATTTGGTGACTATAAACTGAGGCTACCATCAGTGAGCCCTTATACAGTTAGGTCCAGAAATATTTGGACAGTGACACAATTTTCGCGAGTTGGGCTCTGCATACCACCACATTGGATTTGAAATGAAACCTCTACAACAGAATTCAAGTGCAGATTGTAACGTTTAATTTGAAGGTTTGAACAAAAATATCTGATAGAAATTGTAGGAATTGTACACATTTCTTTACAAACACTCCACATTTTAGGAGGTCAAAAGTAATTGGACAAATAAACCAAACCCAAAAAAAAATGTTTTATTTTCAATATTTTGTTGCGAATCCTTTGGAGGCAATCACTGCCTTAAGTCTGGAACCCATGGACATCACCAAACGCTGGGTTTCCTCCTTCTTAATGCTTTGCCAGGCCTTTACAGCCGCAGCCTTCAGGTCTTGCTTGTTTGTGGGTCTTTCCGTCTTAAGTCTGGATTTGAGCAAGTGAAATGCATGCTCAATTGGGTTAAGATCTGGTGATTGACTTGGCCATTGCAGAATGTTCCACTTTTTTGCACTCATGAACTCCTGGGTAGCTTTGGCTGTATGCTTGGGTCATTGTCCATCTGTACTATGAAGCGCCGTCCGATCAACTTTGCGGCATTTGGCTGAATCTGGGCTGAAAGTATATCCCGGTACACTTCAGAATTCATCCGGCTACTCTTGTCTGCTGTTATGTCATCAATAAACACAAGTGACCCAGTGCCATTGAAAGCCATGCATGCCCATGCCATCACGTTGCCTCCACCATGTTTTACAGAGGATGTGGTGTGCCTTGGATCATGTGCCGTTCCCTTTCTTCGCCAAACTTTTTTCTTCCCATCATTCTGGCACAGGTTGATCTTTGTCTCATCTGTCCATAGAATACTTTTCCAGAACTGAGCTGGCTTCATGAGGTGTTTTTCAGCAAATTTAACTCTGGCCTGTCTAGTTTTGGAATTGATGAATGGTTTGCATCTAGATGTGAACCCTTTGTATTTACTTTCATGGAGTCTTCTCTTTACTGTTGACTTAGAGACAGATACACCTACTTCACTGAGAGTGTTCTGGACTTCAGTTGATGTTGTGAACGGGTTCTTCTTCACCAAAGAAAGTATGCGGTGATCATCCACCACTGTTGTCATCCGTGGACGCCCAGGACTTTTTGAGTTCCCAAGCTCACCAGTCAATTCCTTTTTTCTCAGAATGTACCTGACTGTTGATTTTGCTACTCCAAGCATGTCTGCTATCTCTCTGATGGAATTTTTCTTTTTTTTCAGCCTCAGGATGTTCTGCTTCACCTCAATTGAGAGTTCCTTAGACCACATGTTGTCTGGTCACAGCAACAGCTTCCAAATGCAAAACCACACACCTGTAATCAACCCCAGACCTTTTAACTACTTCATTGATTACATGTTAACGAGGGAGACGCCTTCAGAGTTAATTGCAGCCCTTAGAGTCCCTTGTCCAATTACTTTTGGTCCCTTGAAAAAGAGGAGGCTATGCATTACAGAGCTATGATTCCTAAACCCTTTCTCCGATTTGGATGTGAAAACTCTCATATTGCAGCTGGGAGTGTGCACTTTCAGCCCATATTATATATATAATTGTATTTCTGAACATGTTTTTGTAAACAGCTAAAATAACAAAACTTGTGTCACTGTCCAAATATTTCTGGACCTAACTGTATACAGCATTCCAGAATATTGTACACTGTGTGCAGAATTATTAGGCAAATGAGTATTTTGATCACATGATACCTCTTATACATGTTGTCCTACTCCAAGCTGTATAGGCTAGATAGCCAACTACCAATTAAGTAAATCAGGTGATGTGCATCTCTGTAATGAGGAGGGGTGTGGTGTAATGACATCAACACCCTATATAAGGTGTGCTTAATTATTAGGCAACTTCCTTTCCTTTGGCAAAATGGGTCAGAAGACAGATTTGACAGGCTCTGAAAAGTCCAAAATTGTGAGATGTCTTCTCCTTGTAGAGGGATACAGCAGTCTTGAAATTGCCAAACTTTTGAAGCGTGATCACCGAACAATCAAGCGTTCCATGGAAAATTGCCAACAGGGTCGCAAGGAGCGTGTTGGGCAAAAAAAGGTGCAAAATAACTGCCCATGAATTGAGGAAAATCAAGCGTGAAGCTGCCAAGATGCCATTTGCCACCAGTTGGGCCATATTTCCGAGCTGCAACGTTACTGGAGAATCAAAAAGCACAAGGTGTGCCATACTCAGGGACATGGCCAAGGTAAGGAAGACTGAAAAACGACCACCTTTGAACAAGAAACATAAGATAAAACATCAAGACTGGGCCAAGAAATATCTTAAGACTGATTTTTCAATGGTTTTATGGACTGATGAAATGAGAGTGACTCTTGATGGGCCAGATGGATGGGCCAGAGGCTGGATCAGTAAAGGGCAGAGAGCTCCACTTCGACTCAGACGCTAGCAAGGTGGAGGTGGGGTACTGGTATGGGCTGATATCATCAAAAATGATCTTGTAAGACCTTTTCGAGTTGAGGATGGAGTGAAGCTCAACTCCCAGACCTACTGCCGGTTTCTGGAAGACCACTTCTTCAAGCAGTGGTACAGGAAGAAGTCGGTATCGTTCAAGAAAAACATGATTTTCATGCAGGACAATGCTCCATCACATGCATCCAAATACTCCACAGCGTGGCTGCCAAGTAAAGGTCTAAAAGATGAAAAAATAATGACATGGCCTCCTTGTTCATCTGATCTGAACCCCATAGAGAACCTGTGGTCCCTCATAAAATGTGAGATCTACAGGGAGGGAAAACAGTACACCTCTCGGAACAGTGTCTGGGAGGCTGTGGTGGCTGCTGCACGCAATGTTGAGCGTAAACAGATCAAGCAACTGACAGAATCTATGGATGGTAGGCTGTTGAGTGTCATAAAGAAAGGTGGCTATATTGGTCACTAATTTTTTGGGTTTTGTTTTTGCATGTCAGAAATGTTTATTTCTAAATTTTGTGCAGTTATATTTGTTTACCTGGTGAAAATAAACAAGAGAGATGGGAATATATTTGTTTTTTATTAAGTTGCCTAATAATTATGCACAGTAATAGTTACCTGCACAAACAGATATCCTCCTAAGATAGCCAAATCTAAAAAAAAAACCACTCCAACTTAAATAAAAATATTAAGCTTTCATATTTATAAGTCTTTTGGGTTGATTGAGAACATAGTTGTTGATCAATAATAAAAAAAATCCTCAAAAATACAACTTGCCTAATAATTCTGCACACAGTGTATATAAAAGCCCAGGCTGTGCTATATAACATAAAAATTATTTTTATAATACTCACCTAGGGGGTGGTCCGATCCGATGGGTGTCGCTGCTCTCTGGTCTGCTGCCTCCTTTCTGCAGCGATCGCTGTCCTCCTTTTACCCAGCCCAGTATGGATGACGTGTCCCATGTAATCCACACAAGCTGGCATTGCGGTCCTTCACAGGTGCAATTTGATCTGCTCTGCTCCGGGCAGGTCGAATTACTATAATGCGCAAGTTAAAGACCGCCCGCGCAAGCACACTACAATACTTTGATCTTCCCTGAGCAGAGCAGATCAAAGCGCCTGCGCAGGACCGCAATTCAGGCCTGTGTGGATGGCGTAGAATGCATCATCCACACAGACCTCAGAAGATGAAGGATGGCGATCCAACAAGATGGATGAGGTGCCAGACCGGAGAGCAGCGATACCTGTCGGACCAGACAGCCCCCTAGGTGAGTGACCTGGGCTCTTATATACAGTATTCTGGAGTGCTGTATATAAGGGCTCACTGGTAGTGGCCATAGTTTATAATCGCCAAATCTGGTGACAGGTTCCCTTTAAGCAGACTGTGTTCCCTTAAAGGGAACCTGTTATCAGATTCTTGCTGCCCAAATCATGGGGATCATGAATTAGATGCTGACTGCACAATTACAGCCAAATATGTTTTATTCTAATCCGAATCAAGTTCCCTGTAGACCCTCCCACCCCCCCATCACTTTGATTTATGGTTCTCTACCTATGCAAAACATCCAGAGAGACTTGTCAGTCAACTGTAATGGAGCGGTGAGCAACTGGTGGGGATCTACCATGGATTTGTCAAGTCAGACACAGACCCTTACCAGATTTTCAAAGTTTGATTACTCTGTAATATCATAGCAGAATACTATATACCTGGGTGCAATCGGACAGCCATTGACTGATTTAGGCTATCCATTGTTTGCGCAGCAAGAATTTGATGACTTGACACCTAGAATATACAGTATCATGGACTGCCAGCATCAGACTTGGGATTCTTAGGCCAACAACAGTAAATTATACTGAGGGATCACTGTACTCTCCATCTTAAAAATCAAGTCCACAACCACTTATAATAGTGGCATGAATGACTTTAGAATTAGCAAATGATAAACTCCAAAGTCAGATCCAAATGTGGTTATCCTTTACTGTAGAATTGGGGGCTATAAACATCTCCGAGCTTGGACCCACCAGACGATACTATTATATCTGTCATGGGGTATGTAATGACTGCACATGGGCTTCTAGGCTGGCCCTCAGACTAGAGACCCTGCTCTGTGCCTTATGTTTGATGTACACTTGATGGTTGGGCGATCTGAGCCCCCAGCGTGACCCTGACTCCTGTCCAAGCGCTGATCTTACTCCTCCTCTCCCCCACTCTTGGGGCAGGCAGGAAAACATAGAAATAAAACCAGACGAAAACGACACGGACAAGAGAGAACCAAAATTTGTACAAACACACTCAAGGAAAGACTATACATGTACAGAGGAAATAAAGAAAAAAGGAAGTAAACGAACAACAGGGGAACTGTCAAATCACTCAATATAGCAAACTACAGGTCACCAAGGACTGGATCACCACAAAGACCGGAATCGCTGGAGATATGTTAAAGCTATTATCAGCTAAGAGAGACAGATTCCCATCCCTTAAATAGGAAAGAGACAGCTGTGGGTGGTAATTAGCAACCTGAGCTTCCAGGAGCTGCACACCAATCCACAGGAATTAACTCCTGCAGGACTGGAGAGAAAATGGAAACTAATCAGCTGACGCATGGCACTGGCTAAGCAACTAGGAGACATGAGGTTGCCTGTCAGACTCTACAATGTGAACAGCGTCTGACACCGTTGTGGCACCCCGTGAGTGTGGAGCTGAACAACGCAGGGCAATATCTTCCCTCTGTTGCTGCATTTCCGAAAAACCAGTGCTTTAATTCACGTCCAGATGATCATGATAGAGCATTTTACAAGACTCTGCCTCCTCAGCTTGGTTTCCATCCCAGCAGCAGCCTCTTTAGCTTGATTGAAGGCTCACTGTCTGATTTCATTGCCTGTTGCCCAATGTTACAAAGAGAGAGAGAGAGAGAGAGAGCTATTAACCAAATTAAAGAGGCTGGCGCTGGGTTTCTGAACATGGGTGAACTCTGCTGTCTCAGCCGGTGATTCCCCTCCTACATTTCACCTCTCGTCCACAGAGCAGCATCTTCTCTTCCAGTTTACTCTGTGGACGGGGCATTACTGCAGACACCATGCAGACTGACAGCCTGCTCCCCGCAGTTAGGTAGCAGGGAGCCAGCCATCAATCAGCATAACAACGGCAGATACACCACATCAACAGAGCAGAGTGGAAGAGAAGACACTGGTCTGTCGCCAGCAAGAGTGGTCTATGACCAATCAGAGTCAGCAGAAATAATTACCGAACAGAACAGGCAGGTATATAACAATTATCTGCCTTTTAGTTCTTACCCCCTTATGCAAAAATAATAAAAGTCCCGGATAACCCCTATAACTGCATAGCCAGTTTTGAAACTTGACACCACCTTGATTCTATATCTGACTATCTGATTAATAACTGTATGGCAGGTGGAGAGGAGGATTGTAGGGAAACTATGAGGGCAAGGGTATGTGCACACTCTGCAGATTTGGTGCAGACATTTTCTGCATAAAATCTGCACCTTCTGGCAGAAAAAAGCACCATAAAAAAGTATGCATTTTGGTGCGCTTTTTGGTGCGTTTTTGTGCCATGTGTTTTTGTTAATGAAGTCAATGGGTGGAAGGGTTAAAAAATGCAGGAAAAAATGCACCAACAATTGACATGCTGCAGATTATTTTCTGCACCAAATCTGGAAGGAAAAAATAAGCAATGTGTGCATTTCACTGCAGAATTCGTATTGACTTTGCTGGCATAAAGATAGGCATACAGATCTGGGCCACAAGCTGCACCAAAACTACACCAAAATTGCAACAAAAACACACCATGCACACACAGCCTAAGGCCTCCTTCACACATCCGTCTTCGGTACGTGTTTGGTCCGTTTCCTCACGTTCTGGAGACACGGGCACACGTAGACCCATTAAAATCAATGGGTCTGCGCTCACGTGTGTGTTTTGCCATAGAACGTGTGTCTGTGTCGAGCATATGTGTGCCTGTGTGCTCCACACGTAGACATGTCCGTTTTTCCGGCATCACGGGTGTCACATGGACTTCACACGGACCGCTCGGATGTTATCCGTGTGACATGTACTGGAGAAAATAACGTGTCTGTGAAATAAAAGGAATTTCTATACTCACCTTTTCGAGCCCTGCTGTGTCTACCGTTGCTGTCACTTGCTTCTGACCCCCACTCATTATGCTCATTGCATATTCACTGCACAGTGGGCCGGAAGCAGCAGCAGCAGGGAGTCGGCAGGATCGGAGACCATAGATCAGCACCACGAACAGTAGCGACCAGGACAGGTGAGCAGAAAGTTCCCGTTCTCCTTGTGTTATCACATATATCACACAGAGAACACACGTGTGCCATAAACACGGCACATGGAGAGCAATACGCACCTTTGACACTTCCATGAAAAACGTGCGTGATTTTCACGGACGTGTGAAAGGGGCCTAAAGGATATTTTGTGATCATGAAAGACAGGACATTTTCTCCTATGTTCAGAGGTTTCTCCAGCTGTCCTGCATCTATACTGCTGCCCCCTGTAAAACGCACCAACTTTTTCAAAATGTCCAGGAGACTCCAGGAACAAAGGCTGACCTCCTGGACTTCTGGATGAGTTAGCAAATCTCCTGGTTGCTGCCAAAAGGCACAAATACACGTTTGGGGAGGGTGCGGATGAAAATCATTAGGTGTCACCAGCTGCCACACTGAAACTTCTCTTGGACAACCGGCTCTAAGGCAGGCTTTGCACGTTGCGATATCGGTAACAATGTGTTACCGACGCTGCAGCGATAGTTCCCGCCCCCGTTGCAGGTACGATATCTTGTGATTGCTGCTGTAGCGAACATTATCGCTACGGCAGCTTCACATGCACTCACCTGCCCTGCGACGTCGCTCTGGCCGGCGAACCGCCTCCTAACTAAGGGGGCAGGTCGTGCGGCGTCATAGCGATGTCACACGGCAGGCAGCCAATAGAAGCGGAGGGGCAGAGATGAGCGGGACGTAAACATCCCGCCCACCTCCTTCCTTCCGCATAGCCGGCGGAGGCAGGTAAGGAGATGTTCCTCGCTCCAGCGGCTTCACACACAGCGATGTGTGCTGCCTGCTGGAACGAGGAACAACATCGTACCATCGCAGCAGCAGCATTATGAAAATGTCGGACCCTACACCGGTCGTACGATAACGACACTTTTGCGCTCGTTAGTCGAATGTAAAAGGCTTTACACACTACAATGTCGACAGCGACGCCGGATGTGCGTCACTTTCGATTTGACCCCACCGACATCGCACCTGCGATATCGTAGTGTGCAAAGCCCGCCTAAATGTCCTTATGAAAGAGCCATGGTGCAGGGAAGCAGAACATGGAATACATTGGAAAATTTCAATTTTAGTTCATGGCTCATTTTTATACCTCAGAGTACAGAAAGAGTTAATAACGACAATGCGTTCCAGGATGACAGCGATGTAATATAATGCAGACAGCACAAAGAATATTCATTAAACTTCTGTTCTTCTTTAATGCTTCACTTAGATTGAGCTGAATAGATAGAATTTACCTCTTCATAATCTTTTTATTCTCAAATGTGTTTTTCATAAGACTAAGTGAAAAAGAATAGACAATGCTAAAAAGTCAAAGAAGAAATTAGAAGCACGACAAATTACTCACAGTTTCCATTCTGCAGATTTGCTCGTCTTTTCTCTTCAGATTTCATTTTAGCTTTAATATACCACTGGCACCTTGAGGGAAAGTAAAGTGATCATTATGAGGAGATGATTTTTTTTATACTGTAAAATTTGCAAAAAAAAAAAACCCCACAAAGAAACAACATGATTTTAATCTTACGGCACAAATCTTTATAATATACAATGCACGTGCAAGGTCGGCATTATTCAGGAACAGTGTGGGTGTAAAATACACTTTGCAGGAATGTTTGCCCCAAATCCTCCATTATTCCAAAATCTGTTTCTCATACTATGCACAAGATTCATTAAACTTGGTTCGTATGACAGGTTTTTTTTTTACGAGCGTACAAGAATAGGATGCGATGTTTGCGTTAAGGGGACATGTCACATTTGGCACATCTTATCGGTGGTGCGCACCTCTATAAGAGCCTCGCCAGAAGTGTAACTCCAGAAACGCCTGCACTTTTGCTGAATTTGACAGGTAGGCGTAATTGTAGGAGGTGGCTGAGTCCCTGCAATGTAAAATGATGTCTTTGTTTTATGTGTCATGTTGTTTTATGATGTAATGTGAATCAATATGTAAGTAGAGTGTAACAGTTAAGGCCGCTTTACACGCTGCGATATCGGTACAGATATCGCTAGCGTGCGTTCCTGCCCCCATCGGTTGTGCGCCACGGGCAAATCGCTGCCCGTGTCACACGTACCGATGTGTGCTGCCGCAGGAACGAGAAACAACTTCGCTACTGCTGCAGTAACGATATTTGAGAATGGACCCCCATGTCACCGATGAGCATTTTTGCACGTTTTTGCGACGATGCAAAATGGCTCAAAAGGTGTCACACGCAACGGCATCGCTAATGCGGCCGGATGTGCGTCACAAATTCCATGACCCCAACGACGTCGCATTAGCGATGTCATAGCGTGTAAAGCCCGCTTTAGACCGTTTTTTTGATAAGATATAGGTTTTAGTATGTAGCAGAGTGCAGATATGTTTTATTATAGAAATGTTGATACCTAGTGGCCAGTTAATGTACTATGGAAGGATCGTTGAGACACAGAAGAGTTAAATGTGAGTTTGAGGGAGGAATAAAGGAAGGTAGCGTGGCCATCTTAGAGAATAGAAGGAGAGAGGGTTTCGACCAGGAGGAAGGAAGGATGTAGGCCTACGTGTGAGGGCCATTTCTAAACCCCAAGACCAACTCATAGAGGTCTGGAGCTCTTGGCAGGCTTTGTGAAGCCACAAGGTCAGAATGGGGAAGGAGCTTGCTTGAGAGGAAGAGGGAACGACCCGGAAGATCTGAGAACCGGCGTTAAGAAAAGCAAGGTGTATAGAGGATAATGTGAACCTTTTACAGCACCCATTGTGGGAGCTTCTAGAGTAAATTAAGCTGCCACAACACCTTTTGTGGGAATTTCTAGGAGAAAGTGAAGCTGCCGCAGCACCTATTGTGGGAATTTCTAGGAACAAGGATACCACAGATAGGAGAGGATGTCAGACACCCTGTATCTCATGCAACTGTTGAATATGGACTTAACTGAAAGTAAAGGAAGTTGTATTGAAAAACTCATGGCGCTGTGTGATTGCTGCTCAACAGCTTCTGTAGATGAGGATGGGAAAATGGACACCAACTCAGAGGAGCAAGTGAATGCCATGCATTCATGGAGGTCTGGAACTCTTGTCTCATCCCGGCGGGCTGTGTGAAGTCACAAGGTCAGAATTGGAAAGGAGCTTGGTCGAAGACCTGAGAACCGACGTTAAGTGAAGCTAGGTGTATAGAGAATAAAGTGAACAAGGATACACCAGTTAGATAGGAGAGGCTGTCGGATACCCTGTATCTCATGCAACTGTTGAATATGGACTTAACTGGAAGTAAAGGAAGTTGTATTGAAAAACCCATGGTGCTGTGTGATTGCTGCTCAACAGCTCCTGTGGATGAGGACGGGAAAATGGACGCCAACTCACGGGAGAAAGTGAATGCCATGCACCCCCCACAGGTTTCCACACACACTCAGGGTCCCTTTGTCAGAACCGTCCCGCTTCATAGCCATGCCTCATCCCGGTTCCTCCTATTTTGCTGAAGAGTTTTCAATCTGACATGAAAGCACCAAAAGTTGCAAAAAATATCTGCAACTCTGCACTGTGCAAACATTTTATGACTTCTTAAAACTTTTTTATGAAAAGATTTAATGAATCAAGGCCTCAAACTTTGGAATTAAGCCTCTAAAGCTCATTTTGGGGAGAAGCATAATTTACTTTGGAATATAGGCTCTGCTCACATTACAGTTGGAAATTTCCAGTGTTTTGCAAAATCTATTATTATTGTTCGGGAAAATGAAGTATTTCTCCCAGAAAATTATTGCAATTACACGTGTTTTCTTATACACATAATTATTTCCTTTGTGTTTATTGGAACAAAACAAAAAATAGAAAAAAAAGACAAATTGGACATAATTTCACTTAAAACTCCAAAAATGGGTTGGACAAAATCGTTGGCATCCTAAACTTAATATTTGGTAGGACACCTTTTGGAATAAATAATTGTAATCAATCATTTCCTATAACCATCAGAAGCCTCTTACACCTCAGTCTCAAGTGAAATTTTAGACCACTCTTCTTTTGCAAACTGCTCCAGATTAGAGATGAGCGGACCCGTGGAAGATCGGTTCGGCAGGTGCAGCCGGACTTTTGAAAAAGTTCAGTTTGTGTCCCGGACTTGACCTGAACCCCACTGGGAGTCACTAATTGGGCAGTGCAAGTCTTAGCCCACATGGAACCAGCCATAAACAAATCACTTCCGGGGCTTTTCCATTTTTTTTTTTGTGGACATTAAATCCGATCACGCTGTTGTTACCCCCAGTGCAAGCTGATCAAACACTGCAAGCGACTCGCACTGAGCTGAGCACCGAGCGTACCTGAGCAGAGCGATGATCGTAAATCACTCAAACTCCGACCCTGAACTCTGTCTTTCTGACACTGGGCACTACATTTGAACCCAAAATCCTTAGGTAATCTTCCAATTTCATTATGCATTGCACACAGTCAACACATCCAGTACCAGAGGCAGTGGAACAACGTTAAAATATTGGTCAACACCATATCTGACTGTAGGTACTGTGTTCTTTCCCTTGTAGGCCTCATTCTGTTTTCAGTATACAGCAAAACGATGTGCTTTACCAGAAAGCTCTATCTTGTTCTCATATGTTCAAAAGACGCTTTCCAAGAAGGATTTTGGCTTAAGGCTGCTTTACACAATGCGATCTCGCTAGCAAGATCGCTAGCGTGCGTACCCGTCACCATCGGTTGTGCGTCACGGGAAAATTGCTGCCCGTGGCGCACAACATCGCTTGGACCCGTCACACTACTTACCTGCCTAGCGACATCGCTGTGAGCAGCGAACCGCCTCCTTTCTAAGGGGGCGGTTCGTTCGGCGTCACAACGATGTCATTAAACGGCTGCCCAATAGAAGCGGAGGGGCGGAGATGAGCGGGACGTAACATACCACCCACCTCCTTCCTTCCTCATTGCCGGCAGTCGCAGGTAAGGTGAGGTTCCTCATTCCTGCGGTGTCACACATAGCGATGTGTGCTGCCGCAGGAACGACGAACATCGTACCTGTAGCAGCAACGATATTTGGGAACTGGACAGCGTGTCAACAAGCAACGATAAGGTGAGTATTTTTGCTCGTTAGCGGTCACTCGTACGTGTCACACGCAACGACATCGCTAACGAGACCGGATGTGCGTCACAAATTCCGTGACTCCAACGACATCGCATTAGCGATGTCGTTGCGTGTAGAGTGGCCTTTACTCACGTGCATTTTGGCAAAATGCAATCTAGCTTTTTTATGTCTCTGTGTCAGAAGTGTGGTCCCCCTGGGTCTCCTCCATAGCATTTCATTTCATTCCAATGTTGATGTATAGTTGTCACTGACACTGATACACCCTGAGCCTGCAGGACAACTCAAAATTCTTTGGAACTTGATTGATGCTACTTATTGACCATGCAGACTATCCTGGTTACAACCTTTCATAAATTTTTCTCCGCAATCCACGTCTATGGAGAATAGATACAGTGCCATGGGTTCTAAACTTCTTGATTATGTTGCGCACTGTGGACAAAGGAACATCAAAATCCTTGGTCCTTGGAGATTGACTTGAAAAATATCAACAATCTCAATGTTACAAAAAATTTAGTTCTGAAGTCCTCAGACAGTTCTCTTCTTCGCTTTCTGTTCTCCATTCTTAGCATGGCATACACAGACAGTGCAAAGATTGAGTCAATTTTTCCCCTTTTTAGGTGGTTTCAGGTGTGTTACTTGCCACAGGTGAGTTTGAATGAGCATCACATGCATGAAACATATTTGTTTAAATACATTTTTGAAACGATGCCAACAATATTGTCCTGCCCATTTTTGGGGTTTTGTGTGAAATTATGTCCAAATCACCTTTTTTGCTCTGTTTTTTTTCATGTTAAAAATTAAACATGTGTATAACAAAACATATGTAATTGCAATAATTTTCTGGGAGAAATAATTCATTTTCTGGAACAATTTTAAGGATGTAAACACTTTTGCCCATGACTCTCTGTGCTGTGCGTGGGTCATGTGACCATGGACATGTTTTTTATTTTTTTTTTCTATTAGCACTTTTGTTAACATATTTCAGAAAATTGGTTTTGCAAGAAGAACGCAGTTATATTTTAGAAATGCAGACAATGTAATAGATAAACGTAAGGATTTTGTAAATGCTTTTCCAGGCGGAAACTTATTCAGCATTCTGGCATACATTAGGCCCACTGACCCTAATTCCTGCATGTAAATTGTATAGCAATTGGTGTATGTAATTGTAGGTGGCATATCCTATCTGCAAACAGCGGGGCTGTGATTGATGTATCTAGGCCCGCACGCAGCAACAAATTTTATGATCATTTGCCTTGGGTCTGACCTCTCATAGTTGGAGGCAACAATTAACATACTCTTCACTACCTTTCTGTCAAAATTTAAGGCAGGAGCAACACAACAGGGTGCTCTTTCCAAGGAATTACTACAACCTATTTGGTATATCTTTGGCATTACACCTTTCAGCATGTTATTTGCAATGGTTTTGAAATGAATTCTGTTTGCTTCTGGTGGATAATCGCTCAGTGGATAAACCAGCAGGTGCTTATCTCCTCCTGCCTCTCCAGTACGAATAGACTCATCACAAAACTTACGAAGCGACAGTTGATCAAATTGCTAATTCCAAAGAGTGTAGCAAAGCACATCTGTAAGGGACCGATCCTCTCCTTCAAAGTGAAATTTGTTTTAAATTCCAACAGTAAATGAAGTATTTATTCACAATTTCCCAGCCTGACGTTCATTGAAGGATTCTCGATGAATGCCCTTTATCACTGCACTTAAATGGTGCTTCAAAATGAATTTACATCTCATGAGCACATGACTGAGGATTTTACATGAAACGCATCTGCATAAAACATTGCGGACGGTAATCCTCAATAATTGTATGGTAAATAGGGGTCAGGTGCAGCGTCACAATCTATCATGGTTACCAAGAGCGCCTTCACCATATCTATTGATTTCAATGGAAAAGGGTGAATGAGACTTTATTGATCACCACTAAATGACTCTTTCATAATACAACCAGTAAACATTCATTTAATATATATATATATATATATATATATATATATATATATATATATATATCTATATATATACTGTATATATATATATATATATATATATATAAAACTATGTATATATATATATATATATATGTATATATAGATATATATCTATATATATATATATGCCCTCTTCTTTTGCATTTTCTATTTTCAGTACCGTTTTCTATTTTTAACCACTATATACAGTTCATATTATACACAGTTAAAAGAAAAAGGTTTTGGTACCATGTTAGCCAGTTGAAAAATGATTGATTGCTCTCAGTGAGAGAAACAAAATTAAAATTTTGTAGTTGTGATACCTTTTAATGGCTAACTAAAATATATAATATAATATAATATAATATTTTAGTTAGCCATTAAAAGGTATCACAACTACAAAATTTTAATTTTGTTTCTCTCACTGAGAGCAATCAATCATATTATACACACACACAAACACACACACGAAAGGCTGCTGGTAAGTCTTTGGCTTTGTGATAATTTTTTTATTTCTATGGTAACGAAAGTTACATCACATGAAAGCCTCATGTGTCTAATATGCAGTAGGTTTTCAAAATTTTGTGTTTGTTGCTTATGGTAATAGTGTTCTACGCAGGCGGGAAACCAAAATGGGAGAGTCTAAAGGCCGTTTTACATGCTGCGATCTTGCTAGCGAGATAGCTAGCGTGCGTACCCGCCCCCATCAGTTGTGCATCATGGGCAAGTCGCTGCCCGTGGCGCACAACATCGCTCGGACCCGTCACACTACTTACCTGCCTAGCGACGTCGCTGTGACCGGCGAACCGCCTCCTTTCTAAGGGGGCGGTTCGTTCGGCATCACAGCGACGTCACTAAGCGGCCACCCCATCAAAGCGGAGAGGCGGAGATGAGCGGGACGTAACATACCGCCCACCTCCTTCCTTCCGCATTGCCGGCAGCCGCAGGTGAGGTGAGGTTTCTCGTTCCTGTGGTGTCACAAATAGCGATGTGTGCTGCCGCAGGAACGACGAACAACATCGTATCTGTAGCAGGGGAATAGGGGAGCCTGTCAACAATTAACGATTTTGCACGATTTTGTGACCATTTTCGATCGCACGTAGGTGTCACATGTAACGACATCACTAAAGCGGCCGGATATGCGTCACGAATTCCGTGACCCCAACGACATTGCTTTAGTGATATCGCTGCGTGTAAAGTGGCCTTTATGCGATATTCACAGCAACAGAGAGCAGAGGAGTGATAAAATTCTTGCAAGGAAAGTCAATGAAGGATATTCATGGTGAGATATCGCAGACATTGGGGGATCAATGCCCTTCATATTCCACAGTTAAGAACTCTGTTGTCAAATTTAATACTGGCCACGTCAGCACCAAAAATGAGAAACGTCCGGAACGACCAAGAGTGGTTGTTGTTCCGGAGATCGTCGATGCTGTGCACATCCTCATACTGGAGAATCAACAAATTTCAGCTAAAGTAATTGCAAACATCATGGGGATTTCCCGTGAACGTGTTTGTGTCATTATCCATGAACATTTGGACACTATCTGCAAAGTGGGTTTCCAAATGTTTGACAACAGATCAGAGAAGCATGCGAGTGAAAACTTCCCGGTCCATTTGTCAGCGTTTCCGGACTGATAAGGACTTTCTCGATCAACTGGTCGCTATAGATGAGACCTGGATTTATTTGTATGACCCTGAAAACAAGAAGCAGTCAAAAGAGGAGAGGTACAGTGGTTCTCCTCGTCCAAAGAAGTTCAGGGTTCAAAAATCAGCCACTAAGGTGATGGCGTCTCTGTTCTGGAATAAGGAGGGAGTGCTGCTAGTGGACTACCTTCAAAAGGGTTCCACCATCAATGCAAGGTATTACATTGAACTTGTTGACCAATTGAAGACAGCTCTGAAGGCCAAAAGACGCAGCAAGCTGTCCAAAGGAATCTTGTTCCTGCAAGACAACGCCTCCACTCACACTGCAACCACAGCAAAACTGGCAGAACTGGGCTTCCAGTTAGTTGACCACCCACCTTATTCACCAGATCTAGCTCCCTCCGACTATCATCTGTTTCCAAACCTGAAGAAACATCTCAAGGGTACCAAATTTCACACCATTTCTGATGCCATGGCTGCTATGGATGCCTGGTTTGAGGCAGAACCGAAATCCTTCTTTTTGCTAGGCTTACAGAACTTCGAATACCAATGTAAGAAGTGTGTTGACATCAATGTGGAATAAATGTAAAGTTTCATCATCCTATCTCGTTTCTTTCTGGGTAAAGCCAAAGACTTATCAGCTGTCTCTCGTATATATATATATCTTCTCATTGTATTTCCATTATACTACTAATACTATTAATAACAATACTACTAATAATAATATACTAGTTTTTGCTTCTCTCCACTGATCCTTTAGAAAGATGTGGTATATCTGAGCTTATCATGCAGGAAAGTTGAGTTTGTCAACGCTGCCAGAAATGAATCCCAATAAGTCCATTTATGATCATTTCAAGTTGTGGGTATTTTCTAGTTGCAAAGTTATTCCCCATCTATGGGATAAGTAATAAGTTTCTGATTCCTGGAGGACCAACCATTAGGGCTCCAACTTATCCTGAGAACAAGGGCTCTTCCCCATGTGAATGCATCAGAGATTTAATACATTTTTATGACTTTTATTTTTCATAAAATTAATGATATTAGGCTTTACAATTCATACAAATATTTTGAAGCTTAGTCTATGTGTATATGGATTTTTTGACATTTTTTAAGTAGGTCCACTTAAAAAAAATATCCTAAAAATTTGCTTTAAAAACAATTGAAAGTCTCTTTCTATTCATTCCTGTTGTTAAAAAATTTTCTATTCAAAAGTTCAGTCTTTGGCTATGTGCACACGAGTCTTTTTGCTGAGTTTTTAGGAAACTGGGCAAAAACGATGTTTTTGAGAGAGAATTGAAGTGCTTCCGCTCCAAAAACTCCTAAAATAACGCAGTGTGGACATACTTTTCAGTCAAACTTTGTTTTTGAGGAGTTTTGTATTTTTGGGTTGAAGGATTTAGAAAGTTTATATTCAGTTTCTTCTCCAAAACCTTCTAAAAAACCTTAATGTTCACATAGCCAGTTTCTGCTTCAAATACTCCTTGAAAAACTCTTTGTGCACAAAGGCTAATATTGCCCTCAGGAAGCAAATGAACTATAAAAATAAGCTATATCCAAAAGTCTAAGAAATCAGATCTAACACACACATACACATATATACACCCAAATACACACACATTCACACAAGCACACATACACACATACACATACAGTATACTCACACAAGCACACATACACACACACACACATATACACACATTCATATACACACACACAAATATACATGCAAGCACACATACACACGCATACACACATACACACATATACACACAAGTACACATACACATATAAACACATACACATATGTGACGCCCTGGACTAGCCAGGTAGTCACAGGTAGACCCCCTACACAAACACCAGCCCCTAAAAAGGTGTAACCAGCCAACCTAAAAAACCCTGAGTCACCCCTCTCAGGTCTTGACATTCACACCCGGGGCAGAGGCGGGAAAAACACAAAAAAAATCAGTTGGGGAGGAGAGGAGAGTAGTAGCAGTGTGTCAACGTCTGTCAGGGATCTGGGTAGGAGCCCAGATACCCTTTGACCAGGAGGCAGATGGTGGTTGCTGCCAGCAGGAGCCAGGAAGACGGCTGGTGGAACCGTAAGGGATGGGGACAGGGTAGTGGCCCGCCAGTACCGAACCGGGGAGCTAACTGGAAACCGGAGCACCAGGAGGGGTACTCAGACCCAGAACAAGATCCAGAAGCCACTGGACCACGTCGAATTCACTGATTGAGGTCTGGACCTTAGGTCCTTTAACGTCCAAAGACCCGAAAGACAGCAACAGCCCACCGAGGGGGATAGAAAGCCACCGCACAGACAGAGAGATCCTACCGTCCAGCGCCTGCGGGCAAACGGGTTCCCCGACACACATAAAGCCGGGGAGCGGACTACCGTTGCTGAAGCATAGGCAGTCAAGTTCTACCACAGAGGTGCAGGAGAAAGGCGGGAACCACCAACCTGAGTAAGCGGCAAAGCGCAGCCGGCTGCGAGCACCGACCACCATCCTTTTGGTTTACCAGAGACTCTGGTGTATCTGTCGTAGTGAGTACAACAGTGCCCTCGGGCCACGCACCGCACCACACCATCTCGCCTGCACCTCACAACCACCGGGCCCCGGGACCGTCACCCCCTGCCCACGGAGGGGTCAACACCAGGCTGCATAACACCGTCCCCAGGAGCCTAGTTAATGGCAGCGGTGGTGTCCACATTCACCACAACCCGTGGGTGGCGTCACGAACTTACATCCCTAAACGCCACGGCCTTGGCCATGAACCTTCCCCACCGAAATCCCTACACGTAGCGCCAGCTTCCCTTCAGAGCGACGTGACCCCCGGGTTTGAGAGGAGCTCGAGCCACCCACCGACGAGCACGAATCCGAGCGGCTCGGCAGCCGGCCGAGCCCCAGGGCGGTACACATACATATACATACAAGAACACATACACGCACATATACACACAAGCACACATTAGATATATACACATACACACACAAGTACACATACACATATACATACACACATAAATTTACAATTTAATACTACAAGTATAGATAAAAACTATAGCATGATATATTGATCGCCAAAATAAAAGTAAAGGACATCCTGTCCTTCTGTGAATAAGCATATATGGGAAAAGACTCATTTTGCGGCCGTGTAATGAGCTGCGGCCTTGTCTCATGATATACATTTTTTATCCTCAAAGGAAAGCAAGGCGGATTCATGAATGTAAAAATGCCTAATGTAGCCTCATCACATGTGATTAGCTGCGACATGCTACAGGTCCTCCAGTCTGTGCTCTGAGGAGAATGAAGACATAAGAATTTTCCCAGCTCACTATAAATATTGAAGGAATTATAGCTAATTGGATTCTGAGGAAATGGTAATGAAACACTAGATGTTATCTGCACCATTAAAGGTGCATTGACTCTAACAAACATCTGCTAAAATCCACTACCTACCTCATAATTACTCATTCTCTCTGCTTCATGACTATTTATTCAGCGCACAGTATTAGGATGAGGATCATTTCATTCGCATAGTTAACGTGCTCCATGCATCTATTGGAAGCGGCCATTCTATGTGCAGGACCCGTGTACAAGAAAATGGAGCGTGCACCGTCATGTGACACAGCGGAGATAAATCATGGAAAAAACAGCACCTGATACCCAGGATGGACCGGATTCCTATAATATAAGCTGTGTCAGCATCACAGCATCTGGCTCATGTCACTCATCCTAAAATTGTTTGGGCAAGAAACTACTGAAAAAGTCTTGTGAACTTACACTTTAAAGTTGTTGTCTTAGGACTATTTTATCTTACTTTTGGGCCTTTGACCTAACAGGCATGTTGTTGCTAACTACCTGCCTGTTCTGCCCGACACAGATATGTGCAGGCCCAAAGTAGCCACAGTTTTCTCTTACCGACGATTCTGCATCTTCTGACAGAGCAGCAGCTTCTCTTTTACTCAGCTCTGTTCATATGGCGCTGTCACCATGACATCAGCAGTAACGACCCATCAACAGAGCAGGCCAGAAGAGGAAGAGCAGCTCTGTTCACATGAAGCAGAAGAATCTCTAGCAGAAGCGTTATGTGACCGCTCTGAACTGGGTAGATGTCACGAGTCTGTCACAGTCGACAGACAACCCTGTGCCATCCAACTTTAGAGGTTCACCGCATTTGGCTGCACAAACTGCTCCTTGATATTCCATGCTTTCCTATGTGGTGTGAATGGAGTTTTTTGTGTCTTCTCTGTTAGGGTTTACTCTTTCTCCTTTAGGACCCTTCCAAAATATTTTCCTTTCAGCTGCTAATCATTATCCCTCACCCTTTACTCTTTACATACCTGCATTTCCCTTTGGTATGTTGCTGGTGATAGAGTTAAGTTTTTGTACGATCCTGATTGCAAGCAGTCGGCTTCTAATCATCTGGAAAAATGTTGTTGCATGTTGTTGTTATTCTCCCTAAGCGGTGCTTCACACACAGCGAGATCGCTGCTGAATCACGTTTTTTGTGACGCAGCAGTGACCTCATTAGCGATCTCGCTGTGTGTGACACTGAGCAGCGATCTGGTCCCTGCTGCGAGATTGCTGCTCATTATACACAGCCCTGGTTCGTTTTTTTATTGTTGCTCTCCCGCTGTGACACACAGATCGCTGTGTGTGACAGCGAGAGAGTGACGAAATGAAGCGAGCAGAGAGCAGCAGCCGGGATCTGGCAGCTGCGGTAAGCTGTAACCAGGGTAAACATCGGGTAACCAAGGTGGTTAGCTGATATTTACCTTCGTTACCAGCCTCCACCGCTCTCATGCTGCCTGTGCTGCCGGCTCCTGCTCTCTGCACATGTAGCTGCAGTACACATTGGGTTAATTAACCCGATGTGTACTGTAGCTAGGAGAGCAGGGAGCCAGCGCTAAGCAGTGTGCGCGGCTCCCTGCTCTCTGCACATGTAGCGACGTTATGATCACTGCTGTGTCTGCTGTGTTTGACAGCTAAGCAGCGATCATAACAGCGACATACAAGGTCGCTGTTGCGTCACAGAAATTGGTGACGTAACAGCGACGTCGTTGTCGCTGTCGCTTAGTGTGAACCCAGCCTAAGTCATCTTGGAGATGAGTTGTTTGTTTGCTTTTTCCCTATTTGTTTTCCCTGTGTGTTCTTTAGCACTTAGTGGGGTTGATTAGTGGTCATTCTGCCTGTACATTACCTAGGGCCCAGTTCAGGGTTAGCCAGGGCCAGGTATCCTGCTCGGTGCATAGGTGCAGAACCTATCTAGGGATGCTGGGTGCCAGCGGTAGGTTTTATCAGGGGTGACCATCTCCCCCACCCCTAAACACAGAGTTTTCCTCTTCTCATTCCTCCCTTTTTGCCATTTGCTCTGTATTTTCCCATATCTAGTGGGACAGTAGAACAGGCCGGTAGTGAGCAACTTCTTGACTTTAAGCCTGTTTTAAGCCCATTGTTAAAAAATAAAATTGTTACAGAAAACCCCTTTAATCCTGCACAATCCACAGTGAGCAAGTGCAGATATAGGGGTGACAGAAGAAGGTAAGAAGAGCATCTTTTATAACTAATAGAAGGTAAAGCATGAATATATTCTGTAAAGAAAAGAATAGGGTCTGAGGAAAAATGGTAAAAGGGGAGAACGTATACCACATGTACTAGTAAATGTGACAGGCTTGCGAAAGATCAATCCTTTTCTTGCATGAAAAAAACAAATAACTTACTAACTTACAAAGCTTCTCCTGTTCATTGCAATGTTAATCACAGGGCTGTATACTGAGGCCACAAGTACTCATAGAAGTGTCTGGGAAATATTGATCCATGATGCCGAGACTTTTTTTTTTTCAGGCACATGGTCCACAAAAAAATACGGACGCGTGAACAGCTTTACAGATTATTATGGGTATGAATTCAATCTGTGGTTTTCATGTGAAAATTGATGTCTGAATGAAACCTAAATCTGTAAACAATGGAAAGTAACCTGACTGTCTGGGGTAGCACATTCTAGAGAACTGATGCAGCATGAGAAAAGTCTTGGGAACGGGAGTGGGCAGGTTTATATAAGATGTTAGGTAAAAAAATGACAAACAAACCTGTATCATGACACATCTTCCATTCATGCATCACCTGAAACCTTTAAATGCCCTCAATGATTGTGCAATATATATCAAATAATCTATACATCCCGCTCTACCTTGTGAGATTGGGGCCTTTTCTACACCATTTTTGGGACCCGTACCACTGATTTTACTTTTTGAAATTCATACCATGATTTCCAATCGCTTCATAGTTATAACGTGACCTAAAACACCTCAATTCCTTCGGAGAATATAGAGGATTTTCAATATTTCAAACTTATAGGATCAATATGAATGTATTCAGTCAAGTTGTCGAGAGAATTCAATGCCTATTTGAAAAACCTGACAGCTCACTCACCTCTGTACATAACAAATAGTAAGTGACTGGGTTATTAGTATGAGGAGGAAGATCAGAGGAACTGAAAACAATCAATCAAAGTAAACATATGGCAATCCTGATAGACCATCACGGTCCACTCCTTGCCACTAGCCAATCATTATAACGCCGGCTATTTAATCCCTGGTCTATTCTGTAAACAATGTGAGCTACAAAAAAAAACCTTTGTAATACTGGAAAGTTTGAAGCCTTCCATATATTCTAAGCAGTTATTTTCTATAAACGAGGTTTTATCCCTAAGCTATTATCCACCTCCATGACTTGTATGGATTCCGAGGTCAAAGGGTGAAAATATGTCTTTAAGTCATTTATAGCCAGTGCCTATCTTAGCGTAGATGTAAATTATGCCATTTAGACATACTGTACCTGTCGAGTTTTTCAAACAGAAGACACTTCACAAAAATTAGATTTGACATTTAGATTGAGTTTTTCCGTAAGTGTCTCTTTGGCCACATTTTGTTCAGGCTTTTTTTTTACTTAAATGCATAAAAATTAAGAGGCTTCCAAGCCCCCTGAAGAATGAACCGGTCACTTTTTTTAACCACTTTGTGATTTTGGAAACCTAAAGTAGTTACAGTTGAAACCAGAAGTTCGCATACACTATCTAAAAAGACACATATGCATATTTTTCTCACTATCTGACATGAAATAAGAATAAACCTCTCCCATTTATGGGTCTTCCAAATGGACAATGACCCAAAGCATACTGCCAAACTGGTTACAAAGTGGCTTAAGGATAAATGCTTTGGAGTGGCCATCACAAATCCTTGATCTCAATCCTATTGAAAATTTATGGGCAAAGCTGAAAAGGCCGTGCGAGCTTGACGACTTACAAACATGGCTCCGTTACACCAGTTCTGTCAGGAGGAATGGGCTCAAATTCCTACCAACTGTTGTGAGAAGCTTGTGGAAGGATATCCAAAATGTTTGAACCAAGTTATACAGTGCAAGGTCAATGGTACCAAATACTAATGAAATGTATGTAAACTTTTGATTTTGCAGAAAGTAATAAAAATGCATTAAACATTCTCATTATTCTGGCATTGGGCAAATATAAATAATTTTGGTTTCTAATTGACCTAAAACAGGAAAGGTTTATCTGATTTAATGTCAGATTGTGATGAAAACATACAGATGTGTCTTTATAGATAGTGTATGTAAACTTCTGGTTTTATCTGTAAAAGAAGCTTTAAAGATTGAACATATGAAGATCAAGTTGCTTCTTGCAATACAAATTCAATACATCCCCACAACATTCTAGAGAAACCCTTCACATTCTAACCGCTGGGTGGCTATAGACACTTAAGCCCCGATTTACCAAGACCTGCAATGCTCACGCAAGTCTTGATAAGGAGGCATATTACACTCAGAGGCACCTAATTAAGAGGCGCACATCTCTTATTGAATCCGACATATCTTATAAGTGGCTTGTGCCTTCACATGGTTAGCTATAATTATTACTCCGCATCTTGCCATAAGTTAGATAAGTGGACGTCATCACTCTCCTTTACAGCTAATGTGAAGCCCCACAGGTGTTGTGTCGGTGCATTACCTTCAGGGACTCCACTCGGCTGGATCTTGTCACAGGTAGGAAATCTTCTATTTGTCGTGACGCCACTCTCAGAATTGCGGTCAGTGGGGACCGCCACTGCAGGTTAAGGGATGCCTGGGGCTGATGGTGGGTGCAGTCGGGTGTAGTAGCCTCCTGAGAGTGAGGCAAGCCCCAGGGCCCTGTGCAGGTGTGTAGAACCACAAGGCGCAGAATAACTCCACACAAGCAGGATGTCTTTCAGGGGTTTTACTCACTTCAGATGGCAGGGTGAGTAACCCGGGCGTAGCTGGGATGAACCAGGCTGGAACCAGGTATCCTTCAGGCTGACTTATGATGGTGACTACCGACTCGCCTTCCTTAGCCCTTGGTGGTTTGGGGTAACCCCGACTTTTAGTCCCTATGGGGGTCACCCAGGGAAGTTGCTGAAGCCTCTCTCCCCTTCAGTTGCCGTTTGCTTGTCGCCTGGACCAGATCACTCCAGCTGCTTGCCTCCTGTGAACTATGGGCCCTAACTGTGGCTACGTGGCTGCGGCTTTTGGGTGTTGTGGTGTGGGATTTGAGGGCCCCACACCGGCAGGTTTAGCAAGGAAAGGTGGATCTATCCCCGCTCCGGGATCTGCCGCCCGTTTGGGCCTGGTACTCCCTAGCAGTCTCCTTACTTCCCACTCCGTGCTCTCTCTTTAGCTGGAGATGGGTTTCGGGTAGCACTCCTAGGTGACCGTTCTCCCCCGTCGGTAGCCACTGCGCGGACGCTGTCAGACTGCAACAGCCCCAGGGGTCTGCTCTCCTCGGAGCTCCCTGGACTCTGCACTGAACCGGCTCACTGCTCCTCCTCTCCTGTTCTTGCCTACGCCACCTAGCAACCAGGCTCTCTTACCACACCCCTTGAGTGGAGATGGAGGCTTTTGGCCCCCTCCACTATTCCAGTGGAGGTGAAGGCTTTTCCCCCTCCTGGGATCCCCAGGGGTCCTCCCAAAGGTACATGTGTGAGACCTGATCACTATGCGCCTGTGTAGTCACACCTCGGTCAGCCTTCTGGATTACCTGTATTGTACTGTCCCCAGCATGGGTGCAGTACTCAGTGGTGCCTGACTAGGTCAGGGGCGCCACATTCCCCCTTAGTTATCACCAGCACGTCCTCGGGCTGCAAGACAACATTTTAAAATGCATAAAACATTAAAACATGTAAAACATTTAAAACCACCAGGTACCATACATCACCACCCTCCACCCACAAGTCCGTTAACCCACCCAACCCCTTTCAGGAGGCAGGTCACCGGTCCTTTTGGTAACCAGGTCTGGGCCATCTACTTCCCCAGACCTTTCCTCCAATCTGCCTCTCCCATTGGCCGCGCCTTCAGCCACTTCTGGCAGGATGTAGAGGCGGCTTTCATGGTCTGGTGGTCTTCAGGGCATACCTGGCCTGGTGAAGCCGCGCCTTCAGCCACTTCTGGCAGGATCCAGAGGCGGCCTTCACAGTTGGTGCTGACCAGGTACCCTCTTTGTGGTGGAGAGCCAGGCCCCATAAACAGGCATGCTCTCTGGTTGCAGGTAAGCCAAGGCTCTATATACGGACGTGCTCCCTGGTTGCAGACGAGCCAAGCCCCTAAACAGGCTGACTCTGGTGGTGGTGGTGCCCTCTGGTGTAACTATTTACACTGCGAGAGTTTGTGGCTATAGCCAGTTCATAGCCTTAAGGTTCATTTCTCACATTAGTTTATGTGGGCACATTGCTTAAACTTGAAAACGTTGCAAAACTTCAAACTTGTCAAACTGGGAACTTCTATGCTTCTTTCTGTACTTTATGTGGATTCCTCCTCACCAGGGCTTGGGCCTGTAGGGCTGCGGCACCTGTTGGTTTCTCGATCTCTTTCTTCGTCTGTGGTAGTCTCATCAGTGGGTTCTTTGTCTGTTCTTTCTCTGTCTTTCCTTTCTTCTTCCGTGTCTGTTTCTTTAGGACATGGTGTTACATCGAGAGCATACCAGCCTCTTTCGCCTTGATGCATGGTAAACTGCACTGTGTCTCCCATTCTTAGGTTTCTTCCAGGATGTCCTCTGGGCAAATGAGCTCTCACGTCTCTTCTGTTGACAAAAATGCCTTCCTTCATACCAGGTGCAACTATAAAGCCGTATCCTGATTTTAGGCTGAAATCTTCTACTACTCCTCGACAAAGGGGTCCTCTGACCTGGGCTTTGGCTCTTCTCAGGAACCGTTTCTCCTCTAGGTCTCTGGCCGTTATTTCATCTCTCTGCTCTGGAGATTGTGGTGCAGGGAAAGACTGGGTTCTGCTACGGCGCCGTGTCTTGCGGACTGGATTCTGCGAGGTACAGCTTACAAGCTCCCAGGTGAGGCTTTTGGGTAGATCTTCTTCAGCAGACGGTGTTAGGTCTTCCTCATCCCAGCGGGAATATGGCAACATCTCCGGCTCTGGGTATGGATCCAGTGCAGATGGCTCTGGAGTCAGCTTCTCAGCTTCCTGGCCTCCCCTCCCCCTTAGTTCTGCTGAGCACTCCGGTGGTGGCAGTGCTGGGGATGGGTGCTCTTCAGCCGGCCCAGGCGGGGATCTCTTTGGCATGGTTGCTGCAGGAGTCGTCTTGGGGGTATGCGGAGGGAGCATGTACCGGTCCACCATCTCCTGTGGGAACTTGGCCTCCAGGTCAGCCTTCAGCTGCCAGTATGCGGGGTCCTCACCTACCAGGGACTTCCTAGCAGGGACTTCCTTAGACTGGGGAGCGGTGTCTGCTCTGGCCTTGCAGGCCGGGGTAAACAATGGTACGTCTGTCTTGTCTTGGCGGGCCGCGCCCGATATGGCGGCGGCCTGGTCTTGGCGGGCCGCGCCCTGTATGGCGGCGGCCTGGTCTTGGCGGGCCGCGCCTGGCATGGCGGCGGCCTGGATGGGCGTTTCTGGCGCAGCTTGGATCGGCGTCGCAGCTGCGATGGGGTCTTTGCAGGCTGGGCTGGGCGTCGCTGCAGCGATCTGGGCTTGGCGGGCCGCACCTGACGGGGCTGCGGCCTGGTTCAGCACCTCACTTGCGGCGCGGACGAGCGTTGCGGCTGCGGTAGGGTCTCGGCGGGCCGGGCCTAGCATGGCGGCGGCCTGGGTCAGCGTCACACCTGCGGCGCGGATGAGGGTCGCGGTGGCAGCCGGTTCTCTGCGGGCCGGACTGGGCGTCGCTGCAGGGACCGGGTCTTGGTGGGCCGAGCAGGGCATCGCTGCGGCGGCCTGAGCTTGGCGGGCTGCACCTGGCGTGGCTGCGGCCTGCTTCAGCGTCGCCGCGCCGGACGCCTCTTCAGGGACCGCGGACGTGGCAGCAGGGGTCGGGGCACTCGCGCTGGCAGGGGCATCACTGGACTCACCCATCGGTGGCAGCATCGGGGTCTGAGTCGTCACCGCCCGGTCTGGCACTCGGCGCGCGGCTCTCTCTTCATAGGCCTGAACCGCCGCGGTCATTCCCAGGAACTCCGCACGTCCCTCTCTGATCAGCCTTCCGACCCTGGCCTCCAGTTGATCGCAGAACTCGGCGAGCTCCCGACACCACCAGGCAGCGGAGCCTGGCTCTGGGTCTCTGCATTCAGACGCCATTTTCTCTAACAACAAGCTGCTGGCTTCTTTTCCGTTCTGCCGTCTCTGGACGCTTCCGCTCTCTTCACAAGCGAGGTCAGAACTCTGCAGGGGATCTCTGGGTAGCCACACCTCTTCGTGGGCGGTAACTTCTCCCAGCGCGGGCTGCTGTTGTTTTTCAGCGCGCTTTTCATGGTGGCAATATGGCGGCGCTTCCAATTTTTCAAGCGGACCGCCCAGGCACATGGTCACCTGTCTGAACAGGTCTAGTCCTTATCCTGTTCGTGACGCCAGATGTGAAGCCCCACAGGTGTTGTGTCGGTGCATTACCTTCAGGGACTCCACTCGGCTGGATCTTGTCACAGGTAGGAAATCTTCTATTTGTCGTGACGCCACTCTCAGAATTGCGGTCAGTGGGGACCGCCACTGCAGGTTAAGGGATGCCTGGGGCTGATGGTGGGTGCAGTCGGGTGTAGTAGCCTCCTGAGAGTGAGGCAAGCCCCAGGGCCCTGTGCAGGTGTGTAGAACCACAAGGCGCAGAATAACTCCACACAAGCAGGATGTCTTTCAGGGGTTTTACTCACTTCAGATGGCAGGGTGAGTAACCCGGGCGTAGCTGGGATGAACCAGGCTGGAACCAGGTATCCTTCAGGCTGACTTATGATGGTGACTACCGACTCGCCTTCCTTAGCCCTTGGTGGTTTGGGGTAACCCCGACTTTTAGTCCCTATGGGGGTCACCCAGGGAAGTTGCTGAAGCCTCTCTCCCCTTCAGTTGCCGTTTGCTTGTCGCCTGGACCAGATCACTCCAGCTGCTTGCCTCCTGTGAACTATGGGCCCTAACTGTGGCTACGTGGCTGCGGCTTTTGGGTGTTGTGGTGTGGGCTTTGAGGGCCCCACACCGGCAGGTTTAGCAAGGAAAGGTGGATCTATCCCCGCTCCGGGATCTGCCGCCCGTTTGGGCCTGGTACTCCCTAGCAGTCTCCTTACTTCCCACTCCGTGCTCTCTCTTTAGCTGGAGATGGGTTTCGGGTAGCACTCCTAGGTGACCGTTCTCCCCCGTCGGTAGCCACTGCGCGGACGCTGTCAGACTGCAACAGCCCCAGGGGTCTGCTCTCCTCGGAGCTCCCTGGACTCTGCACTGAACCGGCTCACTGCTCCTCCTCTCCTGTTCTTGCCTACGCCACCTAGCAACCAGGCTCTCTTACCACACCCCTTGAGTGGAGATGGAGGCTTTTGGCCCCCTCCACTATTCCAGTGGAGGTGAAGGCTTTTCCCCCTCCTGGGATCCCCAGGGGTCCTCCCAAAGGTACATGTGTGAGACCTGATCACTATGCGCCTGTGTAGTCACACCTCGGTCAGCCTTCTGGATTACCTGTACTGTACTGTCCCCAGCATGGGTGCAGTACTCAGTGGTGCCTGACTAGGTCAGGGGCGCCACACTAATCCTGCCCCAACTCTACTTATGTTGGTGGAGTTGGCTGAACCTGTCAAGTAAATGCCAAAAATCACAACATTTTGGTGCAACCTCTCCTTATATCTGACTTTTACACTTTGATGAATCAAGGCCATATAGCATAAACCACTCCTGACAGAGTAACACTAAGTCATGTTTTCATCCTGTAAATTATATTATGATTTATGATTGCAATACTAATTATACTTCTAAACTGTTCTTCTCAAAACAAAGTGCCTCCAAAAACAAGCAACTTTACAATTATCCTGTTTTTTAGAAAATCCTCTACTTTCTTGAAGTTTTAATTCTATAGTTTACTGTTCAATGCCTACATTACCAGCACTGGTGTTCGATTCCCTTGGCAAGGAACACAGCCCTTCCAAATCTATGTGCCCTCGATCCACAGAGTTATAGATGCAGTGTGTCTTCTCCTGGGAGATGTGAGTGTTCTTTGCAGGAGAGTGCGCACAATCCCGGTTCTGTGCACAGCGGACTTTCGCTGTTTTCTCCTCAAGAACACTCATGTCTCCGCAAGCATAAATTGATATACAGTGGCTCAGGAAAGCACGCCACAGGTGCGTTTACGCTGTGGAAAAAAGAAGCATAGTGGGAAGAAGATTTCTTAATTCCCATCCACTGTGCTTGTACTGTATAACTGTCATGGGTGTGTCACTGGTGACAGACAGTCATGTGGTTTCTGGCAATAGAATATCACAGCATTTGGCTGCGCAAAATGCTGCCTGACTTTATAGTGTTCCTGCTGTTAGTATTCATCGTAATAGGTAGCTTTGCTACTGGATTTTCATCTCTTCCCCTTTTCGACCCAAAAGGAGCTCGCCTTCCACCCAGCTGCTGATTACAAATACTCTCTTGGTACTTAAATACTCCATTCTTCCCTGGACTGGTGCTGGTGATATTATTCAGATCATTCTAGCTCTGGTTGCAAGCAGGTGGTTTGTACTCATCTGTAGTATCCTTGCTGAAGCTTTGCTAAACTCCTGCCTGAGTCATCTGTGGATAAGTAGTTCATGCATTTTCCTCTGTGTGTCCTCCTTGTGTCTTCCTTTAGCATTTAGTGGGGTTGACAAAGACATGCCACCCATTCCCTATTTAGGGTCCAGCACCAGGGATACCTCGGATCAGGTATCTGACTCGGCACATGGGTGCGGAACCTATCTAGTGTGGTGAAAAACCCCAGGGATAAGCAGTAGGTTTGGTCAGGGGTTACCATCTCCCCCTTCCCTAGACGCAGGGTTCCCCTTCCCTTACCTTTTGCCATTTGCTTGGTACTTCCCTGTAACTAGCATGACAACGGCACAGCATTTAGGACGCAGGGAAAACAAGCTGCATTCAAAATGCTGTGGAGATCGATGGTGGGAACGTACCCTACAGACTGTATATCAAAACCACCAGGTGTCACTAATAGACACATATAGCATAAACCTCTCCCAACAGAGTATCACAGTTTATTTTTTTAAAGCTGGTCACATCACTCCAAGAAGAGACATAAGAAGGGACACATCTGTAAATTGTCATAAGGGGAGCAGAAAACGTTTTGTGCTTCACAATTCCAATTTCTTCCGATACAGGATATGTGGCGCCCTGGCCTAGCCAGGTCGTCACAGATAACATTCAAACACCCCCACCCCCATTAGACAGGGGACCAGCCAAACAAAAACCCTTGTTGCCTCCCTCCAGTGTCTGATGTCCACACCAGGTGGGGCGGACCAAGCGGTTGGCCCCACCCACCGAGGAATTCACAGGCCTGGAGGCGGGAAAAGTGACAGAGTTGGGAGTTTGAAGGGAGAGGAGCAAGCACTTGGGTGTCTGGGTTTGTGGCCCAGGCACTGACAGCAAGGTTGGCAGACGGTGGTGGCTGTCTGCAGGAGTGGTGGAGCAACGCGGAACCGTAGGACCGGGGTCAGGCATTGGCCTGCCGGTACCGACCGGGGAGTGAAGTGAAGCCAGCACACACAGGCAGGGCCATCAGACCCCGACCAGGCTTGAAGCCGCCGTCAATAGTCAGATCCGAATGTGACTGGAACCCCAGGAGTTTCACAACACTCCGTGAGGGTATACAGCTACTGCTTAAGGCTAGAGACCCAAGGGCCAGCGCCTGCGGGCAAACGGGCTCCTCCGGTACCCATACACCGGGGAGCGGACTACCGTTGGGAATCCATAGTAGTCAGAAGGAGAACATCAAGGTGCAGGGAAAGACAGCCACCATCACCTGTCCGGGGAGAAACACTGCAGCCGGCTGCGGGAGCCGTCCATCCAGCCATTTGGTTTACCGAGGACTTTGTACCTTTCTTGCTGAGTGAGTACACCCGTGCCATCCGGCACCGCACCATGCTGTCCCTGCAACCCTGCACCTCACCAACCCTGCCTCCCCGTCACATCATCATCGGGCCCTGGGGCCACCGACCCCTACCCACGGAGGGGGAAAACAACATCCCAGCTGCTCCCTACCATCGCTCCCGGGATCCCCGTCACCAGCAGCGGTGGTGCCCATCTTCACCACGACCCGTGGGTGGCGTCACAGACTAAATCCCCCAAACCAACCACTCCTTTCACTCACGGGCGAGGAGTGCCGCTCAAGTCCCCGGATCCGGCCCACCACTCGAGCCACCGAGCAGCCATCGCAGCAGCGCCGGACCCGAGCGTTAGCGAGCGCAGCGCAGTGGCGTCCTCCCCGCCCGCGACAGATAGAGGCTATACAAAGTCTTTATCGAGTATGACATTTTTTTTATTAATGGCTGCCCTGCTACATTTGACAATGCTTCTCTTCATTCTAGAATGAAGCTGTAAACGGAGGTTTGATTTGACATTTTCGGAGCTCGCAGGCAGAAAGCTGGTAGGTCCTGTATACCAGCGGCACTTTGTACTAGTAATGTCACAAGGTAGAATATATTGACCCGGTCACTGCTTGAGATAAACACATAAGAATTGATCCTTATTGAAATAAAGGATGCCCTGCCTCCGCTGCCCTCGGGCTTACGACATGTGGCCTGATACTTGGCTAGGAATAATTTAAGTGTCGCAGAAGACTTTCCCCCCCGGAGCACGCAATTTATAGATGTGCTGTAACTGCACGACAGTCAATAATATCTGCTCCCTGTCTACACTCACTTAGTATTCCACCCATGGAGCAATTCCATTTTTAATTGCACTGACCAGAGACGATGTATCAGTGGACTAAAACTGCTACTTCTCCAGTTCTAATGAGATTGCCGAATGTAAAGTACATTCCGACGAGATAAAAAAAAATATTAATTATTAAAAAATCATTAGAAGTCATTGCACAATATGCAGGTTAATTAGTAAGATTAAAACTCAGACGTCACGCGTTTCAACCTTAAACTTGTTGAATGCCCTTTTAGCTAGAAAAAGGAATGTGGCCGCGCTTCTGCTTTGGTCCTCTTACAGAGAATATGCTTTTCTTTTACAATCAATGGCTGACATTTTCTAAAAGAGAAATACTACTTCTTGTAAATGAGTTTCTTGCTAATCATTTCAGGCACTTATTTTTGGTAATTAGTATGCTAAGCAAGAAATAACAGTCTGCTAATTAAATCATCATGCAGGCACTTCACCTTTGACAAAAGCAGAATGAAATTATGAACACGAAGGCAGCGGAGTGAAGACTGAGGAAATAGGCAACCGAGAAAGGAGTACGAGGTTTGACTTTGGAAAAGTCACAAACGTTACTTTCTATAATGGGTGTAATGCATTGTATAAAGAGTACGGGGTTAGGAGGGTCCTCCAGAAGAAGAGAGGACCCTGCCGGGATCTAAGGCTCAGCCACAACGATGAGCTGAGCAGAAGACAACCTCATGTGGAGGTCATTCCCACATGGGTCTATTTCTATTGGGTTGATCCATAACATAACCATTGATAACCATTTGGACCTTGCTGATGAGATGCCATTGGCGGACTGGTTCTGTATTGACAGAGGTTGGACCCTGAGAATAATATCTTCTGAGGGGGCCCTCTGTTTGACATTCAGAGACACTAATAGTGGGGATTTAGGCTAGTTTCACACTTGCGTTGAACGGCATCCGTTGCATATAATGGCACAATGGATGCAACGGATCGTACAAAACGACGGAAAGCTTTTTTTTTTTTTATTTATTCTTTTTTTTAATTTTTAACAGTTTTACCGGCAGCAGACTATTGTGAACGATCAGCTGATCACCCGGCGGCCGGGCACTCACCTGAGAGCTCTCACATGCCGGCGGCCAGGCGTTCAGCTGAGAGCTCTCACATGCCGGCGTCTGGGCGCTCAGCTGAAAGCTCTCCCATGTCGGCAGCCAGGCTCTCAGCTGAGCGCTTTCACATGCCGGCGGCCAGGAGCTCAGCTGAGAGCTCTCACATGCCGGTGGCCGGGTGCTCAGCTGGAGCTCTCACATGCCGGCGGCCGGGCGCTTAGCTGAGAGCTCTCACATGCCGGCGGCCGGGCGCTCAGCTGAGCGCTCTCACATGCCGGCGGCCGGGCGCTCAGCTGAGAGCTCTCACATGCCGGCGGCCGGGCGTTCAGCTGAACGTTCGGCCATCGAGAGACAAAATAAAGTTTCTGAGATAAAAAAAAAAAAAAAAAGATGAGCATGCGCAGTGAAAAATAGAGGATTCCGCCGCTCAAAAAACGTTGCATGCTGCATTCCTTCTGCCTGGCAGACGCAACACGGTGTCAGCCAGCGGAAGCAACGCAGGTACTTTTTGCACAATCCGTCATCTATACAAGTCTATGGGAAACAGCGGAATCCGTTAACGGATTCCGCTGTTTTCCAACAGGTCGGATTGTGACGGAAGGAAAAAAACGCAAGTGTGAAAGTACCCTTAGGTGTCCTCTTTACCGATCATCAGACATTTATGACACATTCTAACAGACACATCATAAATCACTATGGTATTAATTAGACATGAGCAGATCGCTTCACACAACCAGGTCCACAGTGCAGGTCAGTGGTCTATGACCATGGGCAGGAACTTTGCTAATTTCCTGAGCTTCCAGGTTCTAGGATTTGGATTTTTTGCCTGCCTGTCACGGGTGACAGTCATTTGGTTTCTGGCAATAGAAGGTCACAGCATTTGGCTGTGCAAAATGCTCTCTGACTTTCTATTGTTCCTGCTGCTAGTATTCATTGTACTAGGTAGCTTTCCTGCTGGGTTTTCATCTCATCCTCTTTTGGACCCATTGGGGCGCTTTTTCCATCCAGCTACTGACTATCAGTATTACCCTTGTGCTTAAATACTCCCATCTTCCCTGGACTTGTGCTGGCAATATTATTCAATTAATCACGTTCTAGTTGCAAGCAGGTGGCTTGTACTCATCTGTTTTGTATTGTTATGAAACTATGCTGAAGTTCTACCTTAGTCATCTGTGGATAAGTAATTCATGCATTTCCCCCCTGTGCGTCCTCCTTGTGTCTTCTCTAGTGTTTAGTGGGGTTGACAAAGAGCCTATACAATCTGTTCCTTATTTGGGGTCCAGCATTAGTATGCCTAGGGTCAGGTATCCAGCTCAGCACATAGGTATGGAACCTATCTAGGGTAGTGAGGGACCCCAGGGACCAGTGGTAGGTTTGGTGAGGGGTCACCATCTCCCCTTAGATGCAGGGTTACCCTTCTCTTCCCTTTTGTTATTTGCTTGGTACTGCCCTGTACCTAGTATGACACTGGCATGATGTAATTTATGCAGCGTACAGGTGTGGCCTTGCCAGCCCAGCTAAACATAAGTTGAACCTGAGATCCCATAGGATCAGAAAATTCATGTATTTACTGTCCACGGCCAGAGAGCACTGACTTGGACTGTGGACTGGGATTGCGGGAAGCAATCCGCTCATCTTTAGTATTAAGCTTCTTTAAATCCCAATGCTACAAACTTGCCTTTCACTTTTACAAGAACTATAGCACCAATGTGCAGAGCTTTACTAAAGTTATCAGTAAGATAATTTTGATGCAATTTGGTGTTGCAATCACAATGTAGATATTAGAAGACTTATTGGGAACCTGGCAAGTCCCCAACACCCTCCAACCCACCAGCAATTGTAGAGTTAATAATAAATACCCTGCTTAACCAGCCCTTTATACTGTCTGACACCTAAATACGTTTTTAAAAAAGTCTTTATAAATTCTGCTTTTATTATGCTAGTTAAACTTTGGACTAGTCAATGAGGTGTTTATTCACCCAGACTAGTCGGCCCTCTCGACATGATATCACCCCCCTGTGTGTATGATAACATGATTTGCAAGAGGCGGTATCATCTCCAGGTATCTGCAAATATTGTGCACGCACGAAGCCTATGTTCTACAATATCACTTTGCATTTGAAGCCAGGTGTATGCTTCCCAGCTTCATAAAGGCGTACTGCGCATGTCTGGAAGTGAAGATACTGTCACTTCTGGACATGCGCAGTGCACCTCTGAAGCCAGGAAGTGTATCTGTCGCGGGCGGAGGAGGGGACGCCACGCTCTCCCACTGCTCGGGTCCGGCTGCCGCTGCGGCTGCTGCAGCTGCTCGGTGGCTCGAGCGATGGGCCGGATCCCGGGGACTCGAGCGGCGCTCCTCGCCCGAGAGTGAAAGGGGATTGGGTTTTGGGATAGTTTATTGTCCGTGACGCCACCCACGATTGTGGTGATTAAGTGGACACCACCGCGGCTCTGTCTGGGGAGCCCGGGAGTGATGGTATGGAGCAGCCAGTTGTTGATTTGCCCCTCCGTGGGTAGGGGTTTTGGTGATCCCGGGGCCCAGTGATGGGGTTGTTTGGTGGACAGGCGGGTATGGGGCCTGTAGAGGTGCAGGGGCGCAGGGGCAGCGCTGTGCCGCACGGCACGGAGGTACTCACTCAGCCAGTAAACACGACACAGTTCCCGGTAAACAAACGGCTGGTTGGACGGGTCCCTCGGACGGTTACGGTGCTGCGGTTCCCTGCAGTTAGCGGTGACGGTCTCTTCCTGCACCTATGTAAAGTCTCTTGGTAGCGATGGGTTCCCACCGGATACCCGCTCCCCGGCTTGGATATGGGCCGGAGGAGCCCCTCTCTTGCCCGCAGGCGCTGGCCCTGGGAAACTGGTGCCTTGGCGGTGGCGGTGTCTCCCCTTAACGGTCGGACTGTTGCCTTCAATCGGGACTTGGTTGTTAGGAGACAGAGGTCCCCTTCACTGACGGATTTGGCAAATTATGGCGACTCCTTGCCTTGCCGGGATCCGAAAGGCCCCTGCCCTGGTGCTGACTGTTCTTCGTATACTGCTCCGGTACCGCCGGGTCACCACCCGTCCGCGGTCCTTCCAGCAACCTCCAAGCAGTCCCCCTGCAGACTATCACCGCCGTCTGCTGACCTTGCTGTCTCAGTCCAGGGCACACACCCGGACCAACTTCAGGCTTTCTTAACTGTTCCTTTTTACTTCTTCACTCAAGCTCCTCTCCTTTGCTCCTCTACCACTTCACTTCCTTCTACTTTTCACTTCCTAAACTCATCTCGCTTCCTCTCACTTTCACTTCCCTCACTTGACTGCCTGGTTCTTCCCGCCTCCAGGGCTGTGAACTCCTCGGTGGGTGGAGCCAACCGCCTGGCCCACCCCCTGGTGTGGACATCAGCCCCTGGAGGAAGGCAACAAGGATTTTAGGTTAGCTTAGATGTACCTGCCGGGAATGTGGGGTGCATGTGGTGTTGTGACCTGTGACCCCTGGCTTGCCCAGGGCGTCACATATCTAATGATCTTAGTACATGCGCAGGATTTCAGAGAGCTGGCAATGACGCCCTCAGGGGTGTGAAACATGCATAGAGGGCCAACTAGTCTGGGGAAACATACACACCACTCATGGGTTGCTTTTTTGATTTCTATATTAGACATGAAAGGAGTTGTCTTAGGTAAACATATTGATAAGCAATATGTAATATTGGCCATCAATATCAGACTGGTGTGGGTCTGACATTTGACACCCGAACTGAACACCTGAAATTGGCTTTAGCAGTGACTGGATGGTAACATTGTACATAACATTGCTTTGCAAATTGTTTAGTAGCCATTCCCGAGTACTGTAGATAAGATCCTTTTTAAATGAATGGGCGATAAGGTGCAGAGGTATGACCTGAGAGGGGTCAAGAACTCTGTCCCAAGGCTTTTGGGGATAGAGTGATGATGACCATTTAAGCATAGTGCTTTCAATTAACTTCCTTAGGTTTTTATTTTTTTTAACTCTTAGGCCCGTTTCACACGTCAGTGAAAAACACAGACGTTTTTCACTGGCGTGTAAAACACGCACATGTCCCTGCGTGTGCCGAAAATCACGGCACACGTGGGTTGTCTAAGTGCAATCCGGGCTCCGTTCTCCGTGGCCCGTGATTGCACTTAGAGATTCACTCACCTGCGCCCACTCCCGCTGTCCATGGTGCTGAATCCTCCCGCGACGCAGCATCCGGCCGGCGGTGACCCCTGCAGGAGCTGCTTCCGGGTCGGCTGTGTTGCGCATAATGAATATGCGCGACAGTAATCAGCCGGCACAGAAGGAGCAGGGAGAACGGGCTGCAGAGGACATCGCTGGACGCCGGGTGAGTTAAAATGTTTATTATTTTAAAAGCACGTTTTTTTCTGGCACGTGTTTCACGGACCACACCACTGCGTGGTCCGTGGAACATCAGTGATGCCAGAAAAAAATGAACATGTCTCCGTGCAGCAATCACGCACACGCGGGTACGCCGCACGGAGACACGTGCAGTGACAAATCACTGACGTGTGAGCAGACCCATTCATTAGAATGGGTCTGCGTATGTCAGTGATTCTGGTACGTTTAAAAAAAAGCACAAACGTACCAGAATCACTGACGTGTGAAAGGGGCCTTATACAAATAAATGGAAGTTCCCATGGTACGTCAGCTGTGATCTCAGGTGAACCCACCTCAGGTGAACTGATTAACCTCACCTCAGGTGAACGCATTGAAGTCAAATCAGCTGAGTTCATTGAGTTCACCTGAGGTCCCAGCCTTTGGGAACCCCTGTTGTGACTTCAGGTGAGCTAACTGAACTCAATGTCGGATTACTGTATTAGGAGATGTGTGCATGTTGAGTATTTGGTTGCAGACATTTCTGCACCAAATCTGCATCTCTTGACAGAAAAATGCACCAAAACTGCATGAGGTTTTGATGTGGTTTCTGTGAGATTTTCTGCTAGTAGATGCAGATTTGGTGCAGAAATGTCTGCAACCAAATACTCAATGTGTGCATATCTCCCAATCCGGTAATTTGGCATTGACTTCAATGAGTTCACCAGAGGTGAAGTCAATTAGTTCAATGCGTTCACCTGAGGTTGATTCACCTGATGTCACAGTGTAGCGTGGGAACTGCCAGCTGTGACCTGTCACTTTTCCAAATGTGCGCACTGAAACCACAGATGTAACAGAGCCGGGATCACCGCTGGATGTCATGGTGTGGATTACGTTAGACCTGCAGGGGTGTTTTGGGGGGTTTTTAAATTGGAGAAAGAGGTTTTTTTTAAAATAAACGATTTTTCTCTGTGTTATGTTTTTATTTCTTCTTACTTACATGAGTAAAATAGGGGGGTCTCATAGACGACTACCCATTACTAAACCAGGGCTTCGTGGCAGTTATGATTTTTTGACAAATCACAGCTGTCATTAACCCCTGATATTACCCAGATTGCCAACGCATTAGGACAACTGAGATGAGTTGAATAAGTGCCAGGATTGGCGCATCTAATGGATGAGGGAATTCTTGGGGTGACTGCGGCCTGTTATTTTTAGGGTGGGGAGGGCCCAATAACTAGGGCATCCCTAGCACGAGAATGCTAACCCCCAGCTGTCCACTTTATTTTGGCTAAGTATCAAAAGTGGGTGAGACTCACAATATCTTTTTAATTATTTATTTAAATAATTTTTTAAAAACACATGGGGTCCCTCATATCTTGACACACAGCCAAGATAACGCATACAGCTGGGGGCTACAGCCTCCAGCTGTCTGCTTTATCTGTGCTGGGTATCAAAATACAGGGGACCCTATGTCATTTATTCAAATTATTTATTTCTTTTTACATTTCATTTCAGGGACCCACACAGCTAATGTGACTGCAATCACAGATACTGTCACAGAAAGTGGGCAGAGGAAGCAGGACTGCACGAATCACACACACTGTTACAGAGGAATATTCATAAGGGTTCTTGATCGGACCTGAAAGCAGTGTGACAGTCATGGGGAAACTCAGTAAGTATAATTCTCCTGCTTTAATGCCTGTAATACTCTGACAACATAATTCCCAGAAACCAAGAGTCAGAAATGCATCCAGGTATCTTCCTTATGCTGACACCATTCAGTTTCAACACCTTTCCATCCATTGCAGCGTGTTTACACTCCTCCCAGACCTAGTTTCAAGGTCCTCTAGAAAATTATTTGAGTTTCCCATTGACTTGCATTAGGTTCGTTATTCGGTATGAATAAACAAATTATAGAAATTATTTGGTATGACGAATCCAAACCCGAATATTTGACTATTTACCCCTCTATAATAATGAATAAACTTTATTTAGATAAAACTGGAAAACCCCTTCAATGCAATTTTTTGGACTGAACATTTAGGTAATCACTAGAAATTCACTAATCAATTCTTCTTTCCCTGTTGAGTGCTCTTCAATCATAAGTTATGTTTCCGGATAATCTCAGTCATCATAAATAATTGTATGTTATTGAAACAAATGAATAAATGTATTAAAAATGTTAAAATGAGTCACAATACTAAAAAACAGTAACTATCATATTGTGTAGAGATCAGCTTACCGGCCAGTGATGAGGAAGAACAGAGTGAGTATGACCAAGAGGGTAAATCCTCCGACAGCAGCGGTGGCAATTACCAGAATTTGCCCTTGTTCTGCCGCCATATCAGAAGCTGAAAGAAGCAAAACACATAGTACTAAATATTCATGTCACATACAGTAGATTATCAAGAAGGTTAAAATATGAAAAGGACATAAACATGACGAAAAAAATCTTTTATCCACTTCACTTACATACGAATTAAGTACAATAGATTAAGTGGGAGAGAAAACTGTAGTAGACAGGTCTGCTGATATTTCACTAGAGTCCTGCGGGAGGTTTCTGTATCTTATAAAGCTGCTCTATATTTGGTTCATACTTTGGCAATGTTATACTATGGTTCAGTCTCTGCTGAACATTTCTTTTCACAATAGTAGTGACAATAGAGATATGAGGAATGTCGCCAAACCCAATGATTTTATTGAGCTTTGCAGACAGTATCTCAAACTTGGCAGATATTTGGTAAAATGGGATCAGGCATGTTGAGTTTCAACATGTCTGAGTCTTAAGGGGGCTTTACATGCTGCGACATCGCTAGCGTTTGCTAGCGATAGCACCCGCCCCCGTCGTACGTGCGACATTTGGTGCTCGCTGCCGTAGCGAACATTATCGCTACGGCAGCATCACATGCACATACCTTGTCATTGACGTCGCTGTGACCGCCGAACAATCCCTCCTTCAAGGGGGAGGTGTGTTCGGCATCATAGCGACGTCACTGCGGCGTCACTAAGCAGCCGTCCAATAGAAGCGCAGGGGCGGAGATGAGCGGGACGTAACATCTCGCCCACCTCCTTCCTTCCGCATTGCCGGTGGACGCAGGTAAGGAGATATTCATCCTTCCTGTGGTGTCACACACAGCGATATGTGGTGCCGCAGAAACGACGAACAACATCGTACTTGTGGCAGCAGCGATATTAAGGAAATGAGCGACGTGTCAACGATCACCGTTTTTAAATGATTTTTCGATCGTTGATCGTCGCTCCTAGGTTTTACACGCTGCGATTTCACTAACGGCGCCGGATGTGCGTCACTAACGACGTGACCCCGACGATATATCATTAACGATGTCGCAACGTGTAAAGCCCCCTTTAGTTCCTGCTACAAATAAGCTACTGGTAGGCTATGTGCGCATGTTCAGCATTTGGTGCAGGAATTTTCCGCATCATATCTGCACCTTCTGGCAGAAGACCGCACCAAAAAATATATCCGTTTTTGTGCCATGCATTCTTCTTCATGAAGTCAATGGGTGGAAGAGCTAAAAAAGCACATTAAAAAACACCAAGAGTTGACACGCTGCAGATTATTTTCTGCACCAAATCTGCAAGGAAAATATAAGCAACATGTGCAGAGAACTTCAGAATTCTCCTTTACTTTGCCGGTGTAGGAGGTGGTCGGATCCCTCCACTCCTACTGAATGTGTGTTATATATAAAATATTTTATTACTGGAGAAATATTGTACAGTATTTTGTTATATAAAGCGTAAGTTGTTATATGTGATAAAATATATAATTCCTTAGGAATGTGAAGTATGGGAGTATGAGCCAATAGATATTGGAATAATGTGGAAGATTTTAAGCTAAGATTTAGTATAACTTAGGGAACAAATGTGCAGGAGGGGGTGTAAGTGGTAGATAGATAGTGGGTTAGCAATAGGAAGAGCGTTAGGCGCAGGTCTCAGCAGACACCAGAGTGAGGAGTGACAGACAGTGAGTAGCCAGACAGGCCAGAAAGGAAGTTCAGTTCTGCAGAAAGGTTCCTGGGGCTAACGAGCTCTGTTTAAGCGTCCGCCTGGGAATCAGGAGGTCTCTTCTATTGTGTCCTAATAACACGGGTAGCTGCGGAGTCAAGTGACGGGGAAGCACAGAAGTCAGACTGTGCCATTGGAGGGCTGTTACCTAGAGCGAATGCTAGACAGCAAGGTACCCCATGGAACAGCGGCAGCAGAATGGGAATGGAGAAGGGAAGTGGCCATGTCTATACATGAGCTGCCTGCCTTGAAGACTGCTAACCAAATAAAACGTTTGTGGTTGAGATGTAAAGAAACTGCATTTGTGATGTGTTATCCAACTACGTCTCCGACAGTAACTGGTGACAGGCTGGTGGATGTGCCGCAGAAGACGCAAGTAAAGGGGGCTTTACACGCAACGACATATCTAACGATATGTCGCTGGGGTCACGGAATTCGTGACGCACATCCGGCGTCGTTAGCAATGTTGTTGCATGTAACAGTTACGAGCGAGTGTTAAAGATCAAAAATACTCACCTATTCGTTGATCGTTGACACGTCGTTCATTTTCAAAATCTCGTTGGTCGTTGTGGACGTAGGTTGTTCGTCGTTCCTGAGGCAGCGCACATTGCTACGTGTGACACCCCGGGAACGACAAACAACAGCTTACCTGCGTCCTCTGGCAACAAGGTGGGTGTGTCGTTAATGCGGCTGGTCTCCGCCCCTCCGCTTCAATTGGTCGGCCGCTGTGTGACGTCGCTGTGATGGCGCACGACCCTCCCCCTTAACAAAGAGGTTGTTCGCCTCCCACAGCGACGTCGCTAGGAAGGTAAGTCCGTGTGACGGGTGTTAGCGATATTGTGCGCCACGGGCAGCGATTTTCCCGTGACACACAAACGACGGGGGCAGGTGCTTTCACGATCGACATCGCTAGCAATGTCACTGCGTGTAAAGCAGCCTTAAGTGTTGCTCTCCCCAGACAGGACAGAGCACATGCACAACACCAGATTGAGAAAGGACAGTGTAGCCCTCCCCCTTTCACTGGCATAGCTTGCATTAAGATAGGCATGCAGGTTTGTGACAAATCTGCACCAAATCTGCATAATAAATGCATAAAAAACGCACTGTGTGCACAACTTTAGAGGAGTTGGTTTAAATAGACAGAGTACTGTGCGGAAAACGTGATCTCAATCACTCCAAACTACTGGACATTAGGCATCTCCCTTTTCGACAACTTGTTGACCACTGCCTGTTGTCAAGTTTAATCCATTACTAGCAGAAATGACACAGAAATGGATTACAGGCAGTGGGGCTGAGGCTTTATTTTTTGCTCCTGCTCTCCTGTGTGTCAAACTGCATATAAACATAACTGAAGGCCCTGTCACACAGAGAGATAAATCTTTGGCAGATCTGTGGTTGCAGTGAAATTGTGGACAATCAGTGCCAGGTTTGTGGCTGTGTACAAATGGAACAATATGTCCATGATTTCACTGCAACCACAGATCTGCCAAAGATTTATCTCTGTGTGTGACGGGGCCTTGAGACAAGTTTTTAGTTTCATGGAGGCAAGCCATTTTCAATAACAAGAGTAATGTATACTGGGAATGGAGGGAACTGCAGTTGCAGCACCTATAGTGCTGGCGAAGAAGAACCAAGCACAACAAAAGAGTGATAAAAAGTTACAGAGGATGAGAATTTGGACAGTTCCTGGATAAATTAGACTGGTATCACTTGTACTGAAGTGTCATTTTTTTTCATTACTTATCCGATCTGGCAAATATTTTTTTTCAAACTACACTTTAAGTTTCTTAGACTTATTATTTTTAAATGGGAGAGTTTAAGAGGAAATGAATGCTGCCTCAATCATAGGCCTCATGAATCAGACACTGAATTATTGTAGTGATATATGATTTACTCTGAACATTGCTTGGTTTCAGAAAAACATACTTTGAAAAGCCGCGGATTATGTGTCCCATCTGACTAATTCCAGTAGCAGGACCATAGCAGCTTCTTACCACCTTGCTCCCCTAAAATTACAGGTCTTTCCTTATGTGTCTGAACAGGGCGAGAGACCTGTCTGTCTAGGGAAACAGGGTGTGGAAAATCGGCTTGGACTAGTCATCCGAGACACATAATCCCAGGCTTTACAAAGTATGTATCTCAGAGTAAATCATATGTGGCTACAATAAATCTGCCAATGTCCGGTTCCCTTTAAAAAAAAAAAAAAAAGAAAATGTGGAAGAAACTCAATGGATAACACCAATGTATAGCTTAAAAAATATCCTAAAAAAGTCCTGCTTTTTCTATTTCTTTTGTCATCTCTGTTTGTTGCCTTACTGATGTTTACAGATTTGGTAGTTATCTATAATATAATTTTTACCCTCGTGTCTTTCTAAATCTTCTCTTGTGTTGCACATTTATTCTGGAATGGAATGTTGGACAAGCTGTTTTACCACAAACATATCCAACACTTGGTTACCTGTCCTGAAACATGTTTCTTTTTAAAGGGGTTGTCTCAAACTAAGGCGTGGATGGGCTTAAATTAAAAAAACAGTGTCATACTCACCTTCCACCTCCCCATTGGATTCCAATGGATCATGAGAAAAACATCTGATTATGCGCTCCCCTAGTCACCTGACTAGGAGAGGTTTTGTGACTTCCAAATGAATCAGTCATCGCTTCTGGAGCTGGTGAGGACTCCAGGGCAGCCTTTACTGGATCCATAGGGGTTGGGGAAAGTGATCATGACACCGTTTTTACCCTATACCCATCTATGCCTTAAAGAGGTGTTTTCTCTTATATTGGACAACCCCTTTAAGGATCATTAGTAGATGTTCTATAAACACAAGAAAACCCTCAGTGGCCTATCTTCAGCTCCTAATGTGCAATATACAATAAATGGAGACTTTTCAATTCAGACTCCTAGGCAGCTCATTAAATTTGTGACTAAAGTAGTTGTAAGGGTTGCACTCAAGTTTGGGCTCTTTTGCCTCTGGGGTGGGGAAATGGCAAAAGTTCTCTTTTGGTCCATATAAGAAGACCAATATTATTTAAGATCTATCATAGTTGGAGACCCTGTTGGAGATTTTGCAATTGGGACTCACAAGCCTCAAGTTATGCCACTGCTGCTCCTCACATTTTATTTAGTAAACTGAAAAGGGTAGGCCCACAAACAAAGTACATTTGAATCATTAGACCTTGGAATATTAATTGTAGGTTCCACAACTGGATGAGTAAAAAAAAAATGTTCCTGTGATGAGAAAATCTTATATATGTGCCCCAGTTGTGTACTGTGCAATGGCTGTGTCTGACTGTACAGGGACATGGTCTGATCATAACACAGTTCCTGGGCCAGGGAGGAATAATAAGTGATAACACAGACAACAGAGCAGTGGCTTGCATCTGCTGATTATGTGAAGTAAAAAATTTCCCTGCCTGTTTTATCACAGGAGTTATAATCTACTGGCACCAGAGCTCATCATAAATTAAGTCAGTGAGGTAGGAGCTGCCGTTGCTGACATCATATGTCACTGACTGGATTTATGTTGAGCTTAGAGTGATAGAAATGCAGCAGGAACACTTGTTCCTCTGATAAAACAGGCAGGGAAATTCTTTACCTTTACCTCTTTTACAAAAACAATCAGCTGTGATCCCATGCTGTCCTGTGTATACTCTCTTGTTTACTTCCCTGCCCAGGAGATGTGGTATGATCAGACCATGTCCCTGTACAGTCAGACACGGCTATTACACAGTACACAGCAGGGACACATATAAAATATTATCTTAGCACAGGAACTTTTTTTTTAAGCACATTCAACTGTGGAACTTATATATTTCAAAATCTATTGATTAAAATTTGATGACCCTGTACACATGAGAGAACTGTTGGATGACCAATTGTTCATCCAACAGCTTTCTATCCAAACTCCCCCATACATAGTGTCACGATTCCTCTGTGCAGAGCATCTTGCAGAGTAGGTGATGCTCTGCTGTGTTTTTGTGGGCTACTGAGCTGGCAGGTTGATTACTTGCTTAGGTGTTTCATCTTTCTAGTAAATGATCTGCTTCTTTACTGAGCATGCTCCCACAGAACCTTGCCAATGATACATTCTGGTTCTGTTGTGCTGTTGGCCTGTGTTTCTGCTAGGGTTCTGATCTTTGTTTTTTTGACCCTGAACTGTTGTTTGACTCCTCTCTGCCTGCTTCCTGTTCCTGTTGCAACCTCCTGGCTTTAGACCTCGGACTGTTGCCTGACCACATCTCAGTTTACTCCCTGAATCTATTACATGCCTTCCTGGAATTCTGACGCCTGGATTTTTACCTGACTACGCTTCTGTGTAATCCCTGTATCCATAGATATCCTCCTGTTACCAGACCCCGGCTTTCCTGACTACAGTACAGTACTGTTTGTACAACCCGTAAGAAGTGACTGCATTACACATAGGAACGTTCAGCTCAGTTGAGTGCTCTTGTGTACTTTTCTGGTCGTGGAAGTGTGCCGCCCGCGCATCAGCCACCGGGCTGCTCGTATCTGGATCCGTGGTGGCTCAAGGGATCTCTGGACCCGGGGGTCGGGGTCGCGCGGCCACTCGAAATAAAGGGGGGTTATTTACAGGGGATTGTAAGGACAGTTTGTGACGCCACCCGTGGTGCGTGGTAAGATGGAGTACCACCGCTACAATGGGGAGTACCCGGTGGCGATGGTGCGGGCAGCCAGATGTTTAACCCCTCCATGGGTAGGGGGAATGCCCCGGGACTCAATGAAGGCAACGGGGAGGTGCCATTGGAATGGTAAGGGGTCGTTTGTGTACTCACTCAGTCCAATAACACTGACACCGACAACTGTGGTAAACCAAAGTTCTGGACACCGCTGCCGCCTGGAGGGAGCACGCCTGGATCTTGTGCCCGTTGGTGTTGCCTGTTGGTCCGTGGCCTTTACCTTGGCACCTAGTTTCTCTGGTTGGTCCCATGAGTATTAAACTAGTCGAGTCCCGCTCACCAGTGTGGCTAACTGGGTGAGCTTGCTCTCAGGGTTCACGCTTGGGATTGTCTGGACCGTGTGAGTGGAAAGTCCTATCCCCCTCGTTGCGCTAGTACCCCGATTTTGGAGCGGGTGGAGAATGGATGTTGAAGGCTCCGTCCTCGTCGGGTAAATTGTCAGGACGCCTGAAGCTATTCCCTGACATAGTGTCCACGTACCCCGTCGTGCCCTGGACCCTGCCCGGTGATGACACAAGGCCGCTGGCTGTCCTCCTCGACAGTCCGTGCCCCTTGTTACGATCCCCTGAGACCGGGGTCCAGCTCCTACCAGGCCCAGACCAACGTCTGCCACCTAGTAGTTTCCAGGAGCCCAGCTCCTCTCCTACTCTCTCTTCCACTTCACCGCTCCGAGACCTCTCCTCTTGAGAGTCACTAGCTAACTGACTGTCTCCTGACACTCCTTTCCCTCCCTTACCAACCCCCCAAGTGGGCGACCCTATTCCACTTAGGCCGTCCACTGGTGTGTCTGATGGGTGTGGTGCAGAGTGTTCCTAGGATTTTGATTAGCTGTTCTTGGCAACAGCAACGGTTAGGGACCCTTAAGCAAGGAGGAGGTGGACATTGCACTGAAGGGCAGATTGCACAATACCCTGTGACGTCCTGATAGGACAGGGCGTCACAGAAAAAATCCAGGAAGAACAAAAGGTTCAACCATTGGAATCCCAAGTGCTGGTCCTTCTGTCATCATATGTTGAAGGAGTGTCAGGGGGCACCTCAAACACATTAGTGTGTCGATCAATTGCATCGATATTGGTGGGTTTAGCTGACTATAGTCTAATGTAATGTATATGGGGGCCTTTAATTGTGCCTTACCATAGGATAGGCAAAGTTCTCCAGAACAGAGGCTGTGAGTCAGATAAAAAAAAACTTTGGCCCATCATATCAAAAAAGGCATAATTCTGAGTAATAGCTGAATTTTCTTGCTTTTACCTACAATGGTTTGACATAATCTTTTTGTAACTAAACTGTTCTCCTTGTTTTATTTAAAGAAAATGTAATTATATTGTAGAATTATGATATTTTTCATTTAATTCCTCTACATTTTAAATATGCCTACTTGCGGTCAGTGAATGGAAACATCCAGAAAGCCATGGAACCCATAGGGTGGAGGGGCGACAAGACTAGAGGGAAGGGAAGGAGTGATGGGGTTAATAGGAACAGGCGATGGTTTTGTATAGGGCAGAGAAGGGATTGGTGGGTAGGAGAAGTTCTCTGGAGGAAGAGGGGGGGCAGATGAGGGGTTGTAAGCAAGGAACTTTGTTTTACCCCCTCTCTTGACTTGGAGCGATCAGGACGACTGAAGGGATGGCTGCTCTACTGGACCTGGCAGCGACAAATCCGGGTGGCGATGGCGGTGCACGGGCCCCTGGCAGTGCGGTCCCACGTCAGGACTGCCGGGGGTTAACCCATCCGCACTTTCCCCTCGCTCCCCTGTCAGCAGCGGGCGGCGGTCTCGGCCCCCTCCACAGGTACTCGGCGAGTGCGGGGGGGAGCAAGGAAGAAATGTGAGAGCCCCTTCGGGGACCCTCCGCGGCAGGGCGGGCAGCGGCGGCACTATGCGGCTGCTCTGGCCAGCGGGAGGAATCTCCGCCCAGGCCGCAGCAGCCGGGAGGTGGGCGTGGCTAATCTGCGGCCTACTTGTGGCTTCGAGCCGCGGCCTGGATTGCTGGATGCGGCGAGAGAGCGCCCAGCGGAGGACGGAGGCCAGCGTTACCCCCCGCGGTCGGCGGGGGGGGCCGAGGGGCTGCAGCCAGCGGGGAGTCCGGCACCAGGGCAGGCAAGCCTGGTGCGATGGGTGCCTAGGAGGCATCGGTGAGTGGGAGTGATGGCAGGGACCCTGCGGTTCCTGCCTGGTCACTCAGATCAGTAGTGCAGCTCCCGGCAGCGGTGGTCTCCCTTAGGAGGGGAGGACTCGGCAGACGGAGGCTTTCGTGGGCCCAGGAGGGCAGGATGCGGTGGCGGCTCTGGATCAGAGTCTGCTGGCAGCAGGATGGGCCATAGATACCCCTTGCAGGCGGCGCGGCAGGGGGGATATCAGGCCAGAAGAGGATGAGGCCCGTGGTGGCAGCCTGTGGGACAGGACAGTCTCAGGGGTTGTCGTCGCAGAGCAAAGGATGGAGCCTGGAGGGCAGTGCCCACGCGGTGTACCAGGAGGACGGCCGTGGTGGCGATGGTGCTTCGACGGCGTCTGCGTTACCTGAGCCAGAGGCGGACGGCTACAGCGAGGAGGAGGAAGGAGCGGCAACGTTGGAAGAATCGGATGTCCAGATGGCGGAGGAAGGTGTGACTTCTACTCCAGCATACGCTGGGTCATGGTCGGGTGAGACAGCCGTGGATTCGGTGGGGTTGGCGCAGTTGGGGGCACAAGAAGGTAGTATTTTGGGGGCGGATACGGCAGCGCCAGGGGGTCTGTGATTTTAAACCCGTTATTGGGGGCTCCTGCAGGGGCTGGTGAATAATGCGGTTGCGGGGAGTGCGCATGGACGGGATCGGCGGTGGTCGGCGCAGGTGCGCCTTAGGCTGCAGGGGAGAATGTTATGGCAGAGGTGGCAGGGGCTGTGACAGAGAAAGAGAAGGAGAAAGAAAAGGAGGATGAGGTGGTGCGTCTGGATGACAGGGCCAAGCGCGAGGTATATGTGTGCTTCGAGGGCCCGCTGGGAGCTCACCTGAAGAAGGATGTGAGGAATAATATTGGGAAAGGGGAGTATGTAGAGTTATTTTCTCTGCTGCCCCTGAAAAAGTTTAACCTGGATAAGGTCAAGCCAAGTAACTCCAAGACGGAGAAGGAGGAGGAAGAGAAGCGCCGTTATAGGCTCATTCCTCGTACATTTGCAAATTGGCTGCATGCATTTGCGATTTTGGCGAGTGTGATTGGGAGAAGGTACTGAAAAATTGTTCTCCATTGTTTGGATATATGGCTGCGATAGGGGAGGGTTATAGGATAGCCCGGCTGCGGGACGATGAGCAATTTCGGCAGAGGAAGGCATTGCGTACAAGTATGCGGTGGGATCATAAGGACATATCCCTATGTGCAGATACCTGTTCCAAACAATTCATGGAGCTATTAATTAAACTGAATGAGGCTAATGTAGGAGAATTGGAGGTAGAGATTGAGTCCATTCAAGAAAAACTCAAAAAAGAATTGACAGAGGAACAACTAACTAAATTTAATACGAAAGTAGACGGGGAATTTGTGAAGTGGGAGAATGAAATCAGGACCACCAAAACTAAGAAACTCCAAAGAGACATGAATGACCGTGCTAATAAACAAATGTATAGATGGAGAAAAGGTCGGGTGAATCAACCTAATTATAACAGACCAAGATCTGTCTCCATATCATCCCGTACTTCGGGGGATAGCACGGAAGTGGAGGAGAAAGAGGAGAACCACATGTCCCTGAGTATTAATAAAAAATTCAATGGAGGTCCTAGACAGACCCGGGGAGCAACTCAGGGGAAAAGAAAGGGTGTTTCTCCTACAACACCACAAGAACAACAGAAAAATAAAAAAAGTCAATTGGAGGTAATTAACCTGTCTACTCATCCTTTGACTAAAGCTCAGGTACAGGTCTTTCAGCTAGGTCTATCATTCGTGCCTACTGGCACTTTTGATCTTTTTACTGCTGTAAAGGACCTCCACCTGTTTGCTCGGAAACTAGTACTGCACAAACTCCACCATAAGGTTGATAGAGGTGAGGAAATATTGACGGAGAGGGAGAAGGAGGCTATTGCCACCTTGGAAGAATTATAGAGAGAGGGTGATGGTGGTGTGTCTACTGTGTTCCCAAGGGAAATCCTGCCAAGATCAACCACATTTCCCCCTTTATCTATCTGTCCGCAAATAGAAATTTTTGTCAGGTTAGCTTGAGAGCTTGAGAGGATTCGGAGATACAGCTCCGGTGACAACCTGACTAAACATCAACGTACTGCCATTCAAGAACTTCGCAGTATGACTGATGTTGTAATAAAAAATGCGAATAAAGGGGGAAATGTGGTGCTTTGGCCGGTGGACAAATATGAACGCGAGGCGTTCAGGCAGTTGAATATCCAGGAGACATATTTGAGACTCACCACCAACCCCATTCCGGGCTATAAAACTGAATTAATGTCTATATTGGATGAGGCCCTACTTGAGGGGATTATTACATCTAAAATTAGAGATGGACTCCTGGTGAAAAATCCCCGACTACCGACCTTTTATCTGTTACCGAAGGTTCAGAAAGATGCCACCAATCCTCCGGGACGTCCTATCGTCTCGGGGATTGGTGGCCTTTGTGAACCAATCTGCACCTATGTGGATTTCTATCTGAAACCACTGGTGCAGAATCTACCATCATATTTACGGGACACAAATGACTTATTGAGGAAGCTGGATGGTGTACACATGGAGGATGACATGTGGTTGGTCACAGCGGACGTCGAGTCCTTGTATACCTGTATCTCGCATGAACAGGGTTTGGAGGCATCAAGGCATTTTTTATCCAGTAGCTCGTGGGACAGATCTCTGTGTGAATTTATTCTAGCTCTCCTGGACTTCATCCTCCACCATAACATCTTTACATTCAAAGACCGGTATTGCCTGCAGAGACGTGGCACCGCCATGGGAGCGGCATGTGCACCATCGTATGCGGGGCTGTTTCTGGGTAGGTGGGAGCAGACTGTTTTACATGAGCTGCCACTTGCCCAGAATATAGTCTGCTGGTACAGGTACATCGATGACGTGCTGCTCCTCTGGCAGGGAACACGGTCTCTGCTGGATATATTTATGGATGATCTCAACCGGAATAATTGTAATGGAAAACTTACGTATAAGGCAGATCGGCGTAGAATTTAATTTTTGGACGTTGTGGTGGAGGTTGGAGAAGGAGGTATGATTGAGACGGATCTATTTAGAAAGACCACCTCCGTAAATGCATTATTGCACGCTTCATCAGCTCACCAGAGATCAACTATCCGAGCTATTCCCACTGGCCAATTTCTGAGGGCAAAAAGGATATGCTCTACCCCTCAGAAATTTGAGCACCAGGCTGATGACCTTCGCATGCGATTCAGGGATAGAGGATATGGCGCCCGTGGGATCAAACAAGGGTATATGAGAGCTAAACATACATCCAGAGAACACCTCCTCTACGGTTCGAGTGTGAAGACATTGGTGAGTGGTGGTAGTCACACTAGGTTCATCTCCACTTACAATGGACAGTGGAGATGGATCAGGGATGCACTGTCCAAGCACTGGCCCGTCTTACAGACGGACGCAGTCTTGGCCAGTGATTTACCGGGAGCCCCGTTATTAACCTCCAGGAGGGAGGCTAGGACACCCGGAGGCCTCTTTGGACACAGTACCCCCAGGATAGGATGCTTTACATGTGGCGAATGTGTTACGTGTAAGTTAGGCAATATCATTAGGGGCAAGGAGTTTCTTTCGGCTGATGGAAAACAACACTTCTGTATTAAGAAGTATATCTCGTGCAGTAGCACATACGTAATCTATTACGCCAGATGCCCCTGTGATTTGGTTTATGTAGGCCTGACTACTAGACAATTACGTGTTTGTATACGCGAACATGTTCGCGACATTTTGAAGGCACCAACCGTGACGGACCTATCGCTGTTGAGGACTCTCCCCAGGCACTTTAAAGTCCATCATAACTGCGACCCTACTGGACTGAAGGTGGTGGGGATTGACCTTGTCAGCGGTGGGATCCGTGGGGGAAATCTTAAAATGGCCCTCGAATGTAGGTGGATTTTCTCTTTAGGGACCATGGCTCCTGCAGGACTGAATGAACAATTAAGCTTTGCCCCATTCCTTAACACCTGAAATTTCCAAATGGGGGTTTCTTTAAAATCCTAACCTGTTAGAAGGGTTGTTTTTTGTTTTTGTCCTATGGACGATCATGTTGCAATATTTACTTGTTATCGTGCGGCTTTTTAATTGCATGTTGTTTTATTCCAGTAACTTTTTCCATCTGAGGAGTGTTTGGATTTCCTGTTCTCCCTCCCCACCCCGTGCCCTCTCAGTTACGGGATATGAATTCGTAGCTAAGAGTAAGGATACTATGAAAGATCCTATGGCTGACTTATGAATAACCACTGGATAAAACAATTTTCTCTGATGTACATTTATGTCCTGATTTGAGATTGTATGTGCCCATATGGTGAATTTGTAATCTACTATGCTATAGCCGAATGTATGTGTTTTGTGTATGACTGAGGCATTCAGATTTATTTTATGGGCTGTCATAATATATGGGAGATAATGGTTACATTCGTCCAACCATGGACACAGACCGGGCACTCAATTTGAATATGCAATTATACTGACATTGCTTTCCGTAGTCTGTGTCTATGTACATGAATATAATGTACCTTTATATAAAACTAACGTGCCCTTTACTGTTTGTTGTAGGCTGCATCCATCTATTTGGACGGAGCATTTTAGTATACAAGATCACTAACATGACTACACCATGTAAATATTTGATGCAGATGTCATCCTTACTAGTCCGTTTTCATTGTCCATTTTTTACCTACCCAGCGCGCCATCCAGACGCGACTCTCGGGTGTATACACCCGGCGGCATCTAAGGTGACTGTGCGCATGCGTTAAAGACGTCATTGGAGACTTTTCTCCGATGCACGCGCAGTTCGTCACCGCTTACCGCCGGTCTGTGTACTGACATTCCCGAGACGCGATGTACGCGTGCGCGTGATGGGCGGGCAGATGGACAACAGCTGGAGGCCACTAGGTGTTTAAGGGTGAGGGAAAGGGGTCCATGACAGCATGCGGTGCCCCTGAAAAAGGTACCCGAAACGCGCGTCGGGTGTGGACCTTGGACCGGCTCCCTTCCTACCTCAACCTCCGGTATGTAACCTAGATAATGATGTCTCCGTCCCTGCTCATTTGAGCACTCTGGGAGACTTTACTGCGCACACCCATAGGTGAGGTAATGAGAGGGGAGTTTTACTGTCTGTACCTGGGTACATATATATTATGGGTTACTAGATAGGCGATTTGCCTTATGATTTCCCAGACACAGACCCCTATATTTACCTTCTGGCCTCGGTCCCCACGTTTGTGAGGTTTTCAATGTCCTCTTACTTTTTGTTACCAGGATTAGGAATGTATTTGTGCACCCCTTTTTAATGTTTGTGATTGTTTAATAAAATACTTTTGGATAGCAATTACTCCATTGTGTGGTATCACATTTTTTAAGAGTTTAAATTGGAGTTTTCCTATTACATAAATCCTATTATGGGGACTATCATGGTCAGATGACATCTGTTCAATATGTATAATCATAACGATATAAATCCCCTTTCGTCTATGAAAATTGTTTCAATATCCCTATGGATGTGGTTGGTGGGGCACCCGGGGGGTTGGGAGTTGGAACTCCGGTGAACCACAAGAGGTGGGTTTTGTTGGCAGTATAATGAAGGGCAGTGCAAATTTGGAGCAGCCTGTTGTTTTAAGCTCGAGTATTTGGGCTGTGGAGGGGGATATAGTCTGGCCAAGTGTTTCAAAAAAGGCAAAGGAAAGGCGGGGGATGGGGTTGGAAGAAGGGAGGACACCGGTGAAAGTAGAGGTGATGGGGACGTTTTTAAATAGGTACCCAGATGTTGAGGCGGCGCCCCTTTTGAGGTCCGTTTTTTCCCGCGGTTTTCGCATTCCGTTGGTGTTGGTGTATCTTCGCCCCTTATCGGAATTTGCGCTCTGCAAGGGAACACTCAGATGTTGTCAGTGAAAAGTTGGATAAGGAAGTGACTTTGGGCCAGGATGGGCGGGCCATTCAAGGCCCCTCCATGTCATGATTGGGTTGATTCTCCATTGGGGGTGGTGCCAAAAGGAGCCGAACAAATTTCGGCTTATTCAACGCTTATGTTATCCGGAGGAGTCATCGGTGTATGTCGGCATTGCTCCGGAATTGTTTATTATGCGTCGTTTGACAGAGTGCTGAATTTGGTTAAGGCTGCGAGCCGTGGAGAATTAATGACGAAGGCGGATGTGGAGGCGGCATTTAGGTTGTTACTGGTCCACCCTGCTAGCCAGCATTTCTTGGGTTGCCGTGGGGATGGGAGTTATTACGTTGATCGTTGTTTGCTGATGGGGTTGTTCCATTTCTTGTTCCTATTTTGATACAGTTATTTCTTTGTTGAGTGGGTTGTGCGTGGTGTGTCCGGGCTCACATCGATTATTCATTATTGGATGATTTTCTTTTGCATCGGGCCGGCGGGTCTGATGATTCGTGTGGCTTTGTTGTTTTCGTTGCAGAAGGTGGCGGACACTCTTTTGGCGTCCCGTTGGCGCAGGAAAAGACTGAAGGTCCAGCGTCAGTGATGCGGTTTTTTGGGGATAGAGATTGATTCTATGGCTATGGAGTGCAGGCTTCCGTTGGAGACGGTTGTGGACCTATGGGCTGCAGTAGAGGCAGTGAGATCAGCAAAGAAGGTACGGCTGAAGGTGGTGCAGTCTTGGCTGGGGAAGCTGAACTTCGGGTGCAGAATTATGCCGATGGGGCATGTTGTTTGCTAGACGGCTGGCGACGGCTACGTCAGGGGTGCAGCCATCGGCTCATTTTGTGCGGGTCACGAGGGAAATCAAGGAGGATCTGAGGGTGTAGGAGTTTTTTTCTTACGGCAATTCAATGGTCACGCGTTGTGGCAGGATAAGGTGGTGCCTAATGGCGCATTGCAGCTGTACTCAGATGCAGCTGGACCAGTTGGTTTTGGGGCAATTTTTTCGAGTTGTGGGGGTTCGCAGTTTTTTCCGAGAGGAAGGTGTGCTTTCATTGTGACTATCAATTGGTGGTGCATTTGATTAATAGTTTTTCTGCTGAATCTGGGCCAGGGGTAGCGGACTTGCGGCATTTGGCTCAAATGTCTGCTGTGAAAAATTCATGTTGTGGCAAAGCACGTACCGGGGGTGAACAAAGGGGCAGCTGATGCTTTGTCTCGTTTCAGTTCCGCAGGTCTCGGGAGTTGATGCCGGGGGCGGATGAGGTTGGAGCGGTGTGTCGGAAGGGCTTGTGGAGTCTGGTGAGGCTGTGATTCTGTAGCTGATCAGGAGCTCAGTGACTGAGGTTACTTGGTGCCGATATGCAAAAGTGTGGGCGGAATGGGTAACATTGGGTAACATTGTTGGGGGCCATGTTTGAGGAAGGCCCGGTGGATCATTTGGTGGTGTTGTTGGCAGTGGTGAGTAACGATTTTTTAAGGTTGGTCAGTCAGCATCAGCAGTGGCGCATAGGGTGGCGGCTGTGGCTTTCTAGTTGAAGATTAGTGGTGAGAGGGATGTTTCGCAGGATTTTCGGGTGCAGCAGGCCTTGAAGGGTTTTTCGCAGGGGTGTGAAGGAGCGGGACGTCACATAAGGCGTCCGATCTCCTTTGTTTTGTTAAAGCGTTTGGTGAGTGGTTTTTGGTTGCTATGTTCATCTGATTATGAGCGGGTTTTTTTTCTTTTTGTCCAAGACCGTTTGTGCTAGCCTTTTATGAGGCTTTTCGGATCGGGGAATTGGTCAGTCCATCTACGGTTAAGGGTGGTGGTTTGATGTTAGAGGATGTGTCTGTGGTGGGGCAGAGGGTTGAGCACCGGCTTCGTTGCTCAAAAAATGGATCAGGCGGGTTGTGGAAGGTTGGTGATGTTATATGCGGCCCTGGGTGCGGAATTATGTCGGGGGGGATGCCCAGGCCCGTTATTGTGTCACATGAATGGGTCCTTTTTTGTCAAGGTAACAGTTTGTAGCAGTGCTGCGGACTTGCTTGCAAGGGGCGGGGGGGGGCGCCCGGAGGACTACGGGTCGCATTCCTTCAGGATTGGGGCTGCCACGGAGGCCTCTCGGGGGGTCTCGGGGAAGAGGTTGTGAGACGTATTGGGAGGTGGTAGTCCTCTTGTTTTCGTCGTTACATTCGGCCTCAGTTGTTATCGTGTTAAGGCCAGCGCGGGGTGTTTGAGTCTTTTTCGGAAGTGGAACATGTCTTGATTGGCGTAACCGGTTGGTGTTGTATCTGTGGGTTTATAACCTGTTTGTTTTGTTGTAAGGGTGTGCCTCATTTGGATATTTGGGCACTCGTTCGTTTTTGGGGGGCTCGGCGGGCTGCGGCTCGCCCAAATGGTTGCCAGCTGGGTCTGGACAGGTTGATGGTACTGGTCCTGTATGTGGGAAGCAGCGATTTGGTGGCCCGGGCATCTCGAGAGTTAATTAGGAATATATATATATATATATATATATATATATATATATATAACAGAAATAAATAAATAAATTGATTTGTTGCTTTTGTGGAAGATGTACCCGGGCTTAATAGTGGTGTGGTCTGATAGCGTGGCCAGGTTGGAGTGGAGAGGGGCTCGTTTCTTTGGGCAGTATCAATCGAGCCAGGGCTATGGTGAATCGGGTGGTGGCGCGATTCGGAAAGAGGAATGGGTGTATTGGGTTGCTGCACATGCAACATGAGTTGGAGTCGCTGAACTGGCAGTTCGGAGATGCGATGGGGTGCATCTCAACGATATTGGTGCTGATTTGTGGGCGCTGGGATTGCGTGCAGGTGTGGTACAGGCTTTGGTGTGTGGCAGGTCCAGGCCACGTAAGGAGTCACGTACCCTGTCCTGTGGCGGGGGGTAGGTCTGGTCCAGAGGTGGTTGAAGGCAAATTGTGGCCAATTTAAACCAAGTCGCATGCAGTCCATGTATTATTCACAGAAGGTATTGGTGGGTAACACACATACAGCACGACTGGAGAATCCTTCCTCAATGGTCAAGAAAGCCATGGAACCCATAGGGTGGAGGGGCGACATGACTAGAGGGAAGGGAAGGAGTGATAGGGTTACTAGGAACAGGAGATGATTTTGTATAGGGCAGAGAAGGGATTAGGGGGTAGGAGGAGTTTTCTGGAGGAAGGGGGGGGAAGATGAGGGGTTGTAAGCAAGGAACTTTTTCTTACCCCCTCTCTTGACTTCCGGACGTGGATCGATCCTCGCCCACCCTCCCTTGTGTTTTAGAACTGAGGGGAATATTAGGCTGGGTTGTTTTCTTTGTCACAGCAGCGGGGTGGGGGTGGGGGTGGGGCGGGGGGGGACGGGGGGGTAGGTCTGGTCCAGAGGCGGTTGAAGGCAATGGTAACTGGACAGAGAGACACCATCTTAGTATGGTGGCTCCGGGTTCCGGGATGTTGCAGGCACAGGGTTCTGCAAAGTTGGGGGTATTAATCCGTGGGTGATTAATACCTCATCTCTGGGTCGGTGTGTTGCGGCCAGGGATATTGGGGTGAAAAGTTGTTCCTGGACTGGGCCTACTCAGGGTTATATATTTACTGTATTGGTTACTGTGTCACCTATTGTTATTTGTTGGGGTTACCCGTTGGACGGCGCCCCCTTGTGTTTAGAATGTAAATAATAGGTAATAAAGGCTGCTGTGGCTAATTTAAACCAAGTCGCATGCAGTCCGTGTATTATTTACAGATGGTATTGGTGGGTAACACACATACAGCACGACTGGAGAATCCTTCCTCAATGGTCATGGATTACAAAACAAGAGAAAATGAGAAAAAGTGGAATAAATTGCAGAAAAATGTTGGTGCTGTAACATGTTAGCAATCTGGGAAATAGATAGGGCTTGATTTTCTTGCAGAAATTGGGTTACATGCGATTATCCAATTATATGCTCAGCTAGAAATAGTAATAATTCGTGCATGTCTGATGCAATGCAGCAAAGCTGTTATACAGTGCCTACAAGTAGTATTCAACCCCCTGCAGATTTAGCAGGTTTGATAAGATGCAGATAAGTTAGAGCCTGCAAACTTCAAACAAGAGCAGGATTTATTAACAGATGCATAAATCTTACAAACCAACAAGTTATGTTGCTCAGTTAAATTTTAATAAATTTTCAACATAAAAGTGTGGGTCAATTATTATTCAACCCCTAGGTTTAATATTTTGTGGAATAACCCTTGTTTGCAATCACAGCTAATAATCGTCTTTTATAAGACTTGATCAGGCCGGCACAGGTCTCTGGAGTTATCTTGGCCCACTCCTCCATGCAGATCTTCTCCAAGTTATCTAGGTTCTTTGGGTGTCTCATGTGGACTTTAATCTTGAGCTCCTTCCACAAGTTTTTAATTGGGTTAAAGTCAGGAGACTGACTACGCCACTGCAACACCTTGATTTTTTCCCTCTTGAACCAGGCCTTGGTTTTCTTGGCTGTGTGCTTTGGGTCGTTGTCTTGTTGGAAGATGAAATGACGACCCATCTTAAGATCCTTGATGGAGGAGCGGAGGTTCTTGGCCAAAATCTCCAGGTAGGCCGTGCTATCTATCTTCCCATGGATGTGGACCAGATGGCCAGGCCCCTTGGCTGAGAAACAGCCCCACAGCATGATGCAGCCACCACCATGCTTGACTGTAGGGATGGTATTCTTGGGGTCGTATGCAGTGCCATCCAGTCTCCAAACGTCACGTGTGTGGTTGGCACCAAAGATCTCGATCTTGGTCTCATCAGACAAGAGAACCTTGAACCAGTCTGTCTCAGAGTCCTCCAAGTGATCATGAGCAAACTGTAGATGAGCCTTGACATGTCGCTTTGAAAGTAAAGGTACCTTATGGGCTCGTCTGGAACGGAGACCATTGCGGTGGAGTACGTTACTTATGGTATTGACTGAAACCAATGTCCCCACTGCCATGAGATCTTCTCGGAGCTCCTTCCTTGTTGTCCTTGGGTTAGCCTTGACTCTTCGGAAAAGCCTGGCCTCGGCACGGGAGGAAACTTTCAAAGGCTGTCCAGGCCGTGGAAGGCTAACAGTAGTTCCATAAGCCTTCCACTTCCAGATGATGCTCCCAACAGTGGAGACAGGTAGGCCCAACTCCTTGGAAAGGGTTTTGTACCCCTTGCCAGCCTTGTGACCCTCCACGATCTTGTCTCTGATGGCCTTGGAATGCTCCTTTGTCTTTCCCATGTTGACCATGTATGAGTGCTGTTCACAAGTTTGGGGAGGGTCTTAATTAGTCAGAAAAGGCTGGAAAAAGAGATAATTAATCCAAACATGTGAAGCTCATTGTTCTTTGTGCCTGAAATACTTCTTAATACTTTAGGGGAACCAAACAGAATTCTGGTGGTTTGAGGGGTGAATAATAAATGACCCTCTGAATAAACTTTTCTCAATTTAAAAAAAAAAAATAAAAAAGAAATAACATTCTTTTTTGATGCAGTGCATTTCACACTTCCAGGCTGATCTACAGTCCAAATGTCACAATGCCAAGTTAATTCCGAATGTGTAAACCTGCTAAATCTGCAGGGGGTTGAATACTACTTGTAGGCACTGTATATGGGGCCTGGACAGCACAGGTATTTGGCCCCTATAGAACCATTAGCTATTTGCATAGATGTTTTCTGAAATGTTTTTTTTTTGAAGAATTAAAACTTTACAGCAATATGTATCTATAGCATGATATATTTAAGATATCTCGGTCTACATGTGAGGTTAGTCATTTCTGCCTCTGCAATCTAACTATTAATATTCCCTTAAAAATGACAATGGTTGGCCATCTCTGGCTGCTTCTTGTAATGATGCATCTGATTCTATTGTAAATTATTGAGGCGGCACAAATTGTGTTCCAGAAAAATACCTTAAATTAACATTGTCATGCTGTTTATTCCTTCTGTACTGCTGTTTTTAATGAGACCATTATTATATAGGTAGTCAGAGCTATTGCTAGTACCATTTTAATTTGTTAAAGAGATACAGTCATATGAAAAAGTTTGGGCACCCCTATTAATGTTAACCTTTTTTCTTTATAACAATTTGGGTTTTTGCAATAGCTATTTCAGTTTCATATATCTAATAACTGATGGACTGAGTAATATTTCTGGATTGAAATGAGGTTTATTGTACTAACAGAAAATGTGCAATCTGCATTTAAACAAAATTTGATCGGTGCATAAGTATGGGCACCTCAACATACAAGTGACATTAATATTTTGTAGATCCTCCTTTTGTAAAAATCACAGACTCTAGTTGCTTCCTGTAGCTTTAATGAGTTCCTGGATCCTGGATGAAGGTATATTTGGCCATATCTGTTTACAAAACAATTCTAGTTCCGTTAAGTTTGATGGTCGCCGAGCATGGACAGCCCGCTTCAAATCATCCCACAGATGTTCAATGATATTCAGGTCTGGGGACTGGGATGGCCATTCCAGAACATTGTAATTGTTCCTCTGCATGAATGCCTGAGTAGATTTGGAGCGGTTTTTTGGATCATTGTCTTGCTGAAATATCCATCCCCTGCGTAACTTCAACTTCGTCACTGATTCTTGCACATTATTGTCAAGAATCTGCTGATACTGAGTTGAATCCATGCGACCTTCAACTTTAACAAGATGCCCGGTGCAACATTGGCCACACAGCCCCAAAGCATGATGGAACCTCCACCAAATTTTACTGTGGGTAGCAAGTGCTTTTCTTGGAATGCTGTGTTTTTTGCCTCCATGCATAACGCCTTTTTGTATGACCAAACAACTCAATCTTTGTTTGATCAGTCCACAGGACCTTCTTCCAAAATGTAATTGGCTTGTCCAAATGTGCTTTTGCATACCTCAGGCGACTCTGTTTGTGCCGTGCTTGCAGAAACGGCTTCTTTCGCATCACTTTTCCATACAGCTTCTCCTTGTGCAAAGGGCGCTGTATTGTTGACCGATGCACATTGACACCATCTGCAGCAAGATGATGCTGCAGGTCTTTGGAGGTAGTCTGTGGATTGTCCTTGACTGTTCTCACCATTCTTATTCTTTGCCTTTCTGACATTTTTCTTGGCCTGCCACTTCTGGGCTTAACAAGAACTGTACCTGTGTTCTTTCATTTCCTTACTATGTTCCTCACAGTGGAAACTGACAGTTTAAATCTCTGAGACAACTTTTTTGTATCCTTCCTCTGAACAACTATGTTGAATAATCTTTTGTTTTCAGATCATTTGAGAGTTGTTTTGAGGAGCCCATGATGCCACTCTTCATAGGAGATTCAAATAGGAGAACAACTTGCAAGTGGCCACCTTAAATGCCTTTTCTCATGATTGGATACACCTGCCTATGAAGTTCAAAGCTCAATGAGGTTACAAAACCAATTTAGTGCTTTAGTAAGTCAGTAAAAAGTAGTTAGGAGTGTTCAAATCAAGAAATTGATAAGGGTGCCCATACTTTTGCACCAGTCAAATTTTGTTTAAGTGCGGATTGCACATTTTCTGTTAGTACAATAAACCTCATTTCAATCCAGAAATATTACTCAGTCCATCAGTTATTAGATATATGAAACTGAAATAGCTGCTGCAGAAACCCAAATTGTTATAAAGAAAAAAGGTTAACATTAGGGGTGCCCAAACTTTTTCATATGACTGCATATGGGAAGCTGTTGGTGACCGTACCATGGTCTATGCAACTAAATACAAACTTAAAGGGAACCTGTCATCTCCAAAAATGCTATTTTATCTGCAGAAATAGTGGTAATCCACAAGTAAATACTGTTTATATTATGGCTGGCTGGTGAAGCGGGTATGCAGAAAATTATTCTCTTTGTAGCTGCTCGATTCCAGTCATCAGTGTGGTGCAGGATGCAGTTACATTCACCAAACACTTCACAATGAGCTTGTTGTAATCACTCACTGGCACATTGATTGACAGCCTGCTCTGTAAGCACACTCTATAGAATACGCTGTCAATCACTGTGCCGAGGAGTGATTACAGTGCGCTCACTGTATAGCGAGCAATGATTGTAATCACCCTGATGATTGTAAGCGAGCGGCTACAGATAAGATAAAACTTAATTTTAGGCATACTTTCAGTACGCCAGTGAGGCAGAATGTAAATGTGCTTAATCATCAGACTACCGCTATATCTGCAGGCCAAAAGCTTTTACTTTTCACATAGCGAGATCGCTAGCGAGAACACTGCTGAGTCACAGGTTTTGTGACGCACCACTGATCTCATCAGTGATCTCGCTGTGTGTGACACTAAGCAGCGACCTGGCCCCTGCTGTGAAATCGCTGATCGTTACACACTGTTCTGGTTCATTGTTTGGTCGTCGGGCTCCCGCAGGGCAGGACCCATCGCTGTGTTTGACGCTGTGTGTGAGGGTCCCAATGACCGCCGAGATCATTATACAGGTCGCTACTGCGACCTCTATCATTACTGCGTCGTTGGTAAGGTCTAACTGTGTGACATCTCACCAGCGACCTCCCAGCGACTTACCTGTAATGCAGACCAGGACGTATCATGGTCGGAATCGCTGGTACGTCGTTTAGTGTGACGGTACCCTTACTACTGGGGCGACAGTGGGGGCTCACTAGGAGGGGCCCATCTGGAGCAATTACAATTCTTAACTTTATTGGATTGTACAGCACGCCAATAGAGATAACTGTACATTAGAGCAGGGAGACATGGTCTACCTGCATGTTGTTCTCCATTCTGTAGGCAGCAGGTCACTTTAGATCTGCGGCCTACAGAATGGAGGGTGACAAACTAGATGAAACCTGGGCAATGGTAAATGATGGTGGATAAATGAGGGAATAGCCCATGCAGCCAATTAAAAAGCTTTTGAGATAATTGACAAATTACTTTTGGTGCCTGAAAAAGAGGCAGCTACATATTATAGAGTTGTTCCTAAACCCTTACTCCAATTAGGATGTGAGTACTGTCTAATTAAGGCCCCCTCCACACATCTGTGTCTTCGGTACATGTAACGTCCAGTTTAACAAGTACCGGAGGCACGGGCACACGTAGACCCATTAAAATCAAGGGGTCTGCGAACACGTGTGTGTTTTCACATGTATCATGTGTCCATGTGGAGCATATGTGTGTCCGCGTCCTCCACACATAGACATGTCCGTTTTTCTCCGGCGGTACAGGTGTCACACGGACCACACGGATGTGCTCCGTGTGACATCAGTGTGACACGTACTGGAGAAAACCTCGTTTCTGTGAAATAAAATGAATTTCTATACTCACCTTCTCCAGCACTGCTGTCTCTGCCGCTGCTGTCACTTGCTTCTGACCCCTGCCGCTCATTATGCTTATCACATAGTCACTGCACCGAGGACCAGAAGCAGCAGCACCGGAGACAGCAGGGACGGAGACTGCAGAGCGGAAGACATCAGTACCATGGACAGCAGCACTAGGGACAGGTGAGCAGAAAGTTCCTGCTTGCTGTGTGTTATCACGAATAGCACACGGAGAACATTCATGTGGCAAATTCACGGCACACGCAAAGCCATATGCACCTTTTACACGTCCATGCAAAATGTGCGTGTTTTTCACGGACATGTGATAGAGGCCCGAAGCTTAGCGTCTGCACTTTAAGACCATACTGAATTTTGTCACTGTTCAAATTGTTCTAGACCTAACTGTGTATATATATATCATAGTCAAAACCCTAGGAACACTCTGCACCACACCCACCAGACACACCAGTGGACGGCCTGAGTGGAATTGGGTCGCCCACTTGGGAGTTTGGTTCAGCGGCGTCGGGAGTGTCAGGAATAAGTCAGTTGAGCAGTGACTCTCAAGAGGAAAGGTCACAGGAGAGTGTAGTGTCGGAGGAGAGAGAGGAGGTCAGGAGCTGGGCTCCTTGGAGCTACTAGGTGGCAGACATTGGTCTGGGCCTGGTAGGAGCTGGACCCCGGTCGCAGGGGATCGAAACAAGGGGCACAGACTGTCAAGGAGGACAGCCGGCGGCCTTGTGCCATCACCGAGCAGGGGCCAGGGCACTACGGGGTACGTGGACCCCAGGTCAGGGAGTAGCTTCAGGCGTCCTAACAATTTACCCAACGAGGACAGAGCCTTCAAGATCCATTCTCCACCTGCTCCAAAATTGGGGTGCTAGTGCAACAAGGGGGATAGGACTTTCCCCACATATGGTCCAGAAAATCCCAAGCGTGAACCCTGAGAGCAAGCTCCCTCAGTTAGCCAGACTGTTGAGCGGGACCCGATTAGTTTCAAACTAAAGGGACCAACTAGAAGACAAGGTGCCACGGAAAAGGTCACAGACTAACAGGCAACACCAAGAGAAACGGGACCCAGGCGTGCTCCCCCTCAGCGGGAGCAATGCCCAGAACTTTGGTTTACTACAGTTGTCGGTGTCAGCATTATTGGACTGATTGAGTACGCAAGTGACCCTTACCGTCCCAACGGCACATCCCCGTCACCTTCACCGAGTCCCAAGGCATCCCCCCTACCTGTGGAGGGGTTAAACACCTGACTCTCCACACCATCGCCACCGGTTACTCCCAGCCGCAGCGGTGGTACGCCACCTTACCACGCACCACGAGTGGCGTCACGAACTTTCCACACCATTCCCTGTACATAACCCCTCTTCGTTTGAGGAGCCGCATGACTCCCTGGGTCCGGAGCCCTCTTGAGCCACCGCGGATCCGGATCCGAGCAGCTCGGCTGCTGACGCGGGGGCGACACACACACACACACACACACATATATATATAATATTTTTTATATCCTACATAAACCACATTAGGCTCTAACATTTCAGAAAATATTGAACCTAACTGCTATTGTGCAGACAGTCAGTGATTCATGCTGCCTACGGTTTGAGCAGCATGAATCGCCAGACAGGTTCCCTTGAAGTCATCTGAGCCATTGTATGTAATGTTTCTACCACTGACAGATAATGAAATAAGAAAGGATAGGATATTTGCATATTGAATTACCGCAAAGTAAGAAAAAAAAAAAATTAAACATTTTGAGAATCTGATACTGTCTGCTTTTGTAGAACGCTGCAGTTAATTAAACTTACTTTCATCTCCAGTTTCAAATTCGAACTTATGACTGTACCCGCTGTATCCTGCAGCGGTCCTGACGCGAATGTGAAATATATACTTGGTGGATGGCTTGAGGCCTGTGATAATAACACTGGGAGCTTTGGATCTTGTAGAGGAATAACTGAGCTGTTCATGTTCCTGTCGAAAAAGAGAAAACAGTCATAATTAAGAAACAAGATTACCTGGAAAATATCATCTCATTGGTAATGCACCAGCTTCAACCTTTTGTGAAATGCACAATGAGCTCATATGGGGTTTTTTTTCCGCCGTTTGTTATTCCTTAGCCTTTGAAAGCTGCGCCTTTGATTTGCTGCATGAAATGACAAGTTCTTAGCGCCATTGAGCTTATCTTTATGATAAACTCAGCTCTGCATTTACAATGAAAGCTTCCTTTATAGTTTTAAGCAGAATGAAATATAACATTGCTTTTTTAATGGGTCACTACATTAATGATAATAAGTCAGGTTTAAAGGTGAACTCTAATATTTTCTAAAATGATGCCAGAATGCTAGTCATCGTGCAACTTATGACAGTTCAGTCTATTTTTATTTTCAAGTTATTTGGATGGAACCATACAACCATTGTGATCTGGAAGAAGCCAGACCATGTAGGAGAATTAGATTTGATATAATGTCCCATATATGTGAAACAGGACCTGTTTTGTACCAAAAAAAGAGTCAAATACCTTGCCAAAATCTCCGCACTCCACTGATTCTGGCACTTTTTCCCGTTTTGTGCTACATTGCTCCTATGCAGAGATATTCACATCTGTTGCTTTTGGAGCACAGTATGTGAAATCTTTCCTTGGGGTTCATCTAGGATTTCCTTAAGGTTTTTTTTCTAGGGGTGTGTGCTTTCCTCTCCCTCCCTGACGCTTTCAAAGGTTGGCAGCCATCTAGCAGTGTCAGATGTTGCTGAGTTGTAATTGGCAGCATCTAACAGAGAGTGCACGCCCCTAGAGAAGACTATGAAGAAATTCCCAGTTGCATGACAAGCAGAGATTTCACATGCTGCGCTCCAAAAGCAACAAATGTGAATATCTCTGCAATAGAGCACCCCAGAGTAAAACGGAAAAAAAGCAGCAGAATCAGGGGAGGTGAGGAATTTTTACAAAGCATTTAACTAATTTTTGTTTGTGCAAGTTCTATTGAAACTGATTGGATCCAGTGATCCAACAGATTTATATTAGCACTTACAATGTCTATAGAACTTGCAAGAGCTGTGCTCTTTGCCTAGGAGACCTGCTACCTCTGATAAACTGCAGAGGTGGCCGGAAAAAAAAATGGCAAGAAGTAACTTCCAAAGATGCTTGTTTTTACTAATATTTTAGAATTTTACTCATTATAATAACTCTTCAAGGATCTGATGATATATGGGCTCTGCATCCAGAGGTGTAACTACAATAGATGAAGGGGTTGCAATCACACCCTGGCCCTGGAACCTAATGGGCCCAAAAAGTTTCTTTGGGCCATAAAAAGGCTAATGCAATTAAAGACTTGCAATAAATGGGGGCCCCATTAGAGCATGGGGCCCATGAGAAACTACAATATGGTCTGCAACCATGCAGACAGCTGCAAACACTAAACAATAGTATTAAAAAGTTTGCAAAAGTCTTCTTACCCTTTACATTTTTATATAGGCTTTAAATTCTTCAGGATCATCTTGAATTAATCATTAAATAACCCTTGTATATTTTATGCTCCTACTGTCTAGTAGTGAATCATGTATCAGTTACATTTGCCAATTCTGTTCTGTTCTTCAGTATGAAATGAACAAGACATATGGACAAAATTCCTGTTGTCTAAGGAAATAAAAAGAACAGGCTTTTTCTAATATTTCCCATTTAGGCTTCTATCACACACATTTTTTCAATGTTTTCTTTTTTTCTGATTAGTAGGGTCGAAAATACAATATGGCTAATATCATGCAGCTTAAAGTGCACCAATCACCAGGATTTTGCTATATAAGCTAAAGCCAGTGCTATAGGTTATATAGCACTGATCAGAAGGGGCGGGGACTCAGCCAACATAGCTGATACCAGGAAGCAAACAGAAAAATGTTGCTTCCTGGTATCAGCTATGTTGGCTGAGGCCCCACCCTTTCTCTTCACATGGGTATGACATCAGCACAGGTCCTTTTAGACACAAATTAAATCAATTCTATAATAAAATTAGCATAAATAATATCCATCCCAGCTATCAGCTGCTGCAGCCGCTGTCACTCAACAAGCTGCTAATTTTACAAACTTTACTTGCTTGTGTTTCAAAACCTGTACATCCGAGCTGACAACTAAAGGTATGTATAGAATCAGCCTGATAGTGCCAGTAGAGCACTGGCTTTAGGTTATATACAAAAATCCTGGTGATTGGTGCACTTTAAATCCAATTCCCACTACAGTTAAACTAAACAGGTTCTGTCAATGGAGCTTATAAACGATATGTTCACACTGAGTTTTTGACATGGGTTTTAGAATCAGTCTCTGCTTCAAAATCCACATTAAAAAACACTTCAAATGCTCTTTCAATACTCTCTATTGATATCAATGGAAAAAGACATTGCTGTTCATATAGCAGAGTTTTATTTTCTGATGAGGATTTAAAAAAGTGCCACAGAAAGAAAAGCAAAGTGATATGCCACTTCTTTGGTATGCAGTCTGTAACAAAGTTGAAAGAGAAGTAAAAACACTGCAAAAAAAAAGTGTGTAAATATACTGAACTGAAAACCATGCTGAAAAACTGAATTTAAAATTCTAGAAAATGATGTGGGATTCTTAAACATAATACACTTTGACTCGACACTAGGCCAGGGATGGGGAACCTCCGACATGTGGGACCATTTAAGGACAGTTATGTCCTTTTCTCCATCCCTCAGCAGATCCATAGGGATCACAATGCTTTGGCTGGTGGTCCTGTTTTGCTGGATGACAACTCTTTAATTCCTTTGTACACAACAAGCAGCTTTCACTAAAGAATCCTGTGGTGCATTCAAAGAATGATTACATACTGACACTGGCTAGTGCCAGCGTCAGGATATGCTTTGTAAGTGGAGTTGGCGTGCTCTGCACTCCGAGCTCCGGTGCCACCAATGAAGACAGCAGCCCCAGTTTTTCCTATGTGATGTATATGACCCATTGTCTTCTATGTGATGTATATGTTGCAGCCTCGGTGTGTCCTATGTAATGTATATGCACCAGCCCTGGTGTATTCTATGTAATGTATATGCACCAGCCCATGTTTCCTATGTGATGTATATTCTCCAGCCCCAGTGTATCCCATGTAATGTATATGCTCCATCCCCAGTATATCCCATGTGATGTACTGTATTTGCTTCAGCCCCAGTGTATCCCATGTGATGTACAGTATATGCTCTAGTCCCAGAGTATACCATGTGATGTATATGTTCCATCCCTGGCATCTCCTATGAAATATATATGGCTCAGTGTTTCCTATGTGATGTATATACACCACATTCAGCATCTACTATCTGATGTACATACATCAGCTTCAGTATTTCCTATGTGATGTATATGCTCCAGCATCCCTTCTGTGATGTATACAGCAGTCTTGGTTTCTCCTATGTGATGTATGCAGCAGCCTCAATGTCCCTAATGTGATATATGGAGCAGTATCTGTGTCTGGTCTGTGATGAATACCATAGTTTCAATGTCTTAAATGTGTTGTATATACAGCAGTCTCAGTATCTTCTATGTGATGTATACAGCAGTCTCAATGTCTGGTCTGTGATGAATACTGCAGATTCAATTTCTTTAATGTGTTGTACATACAGCAGTCTCAGTATCTTCTATGTGATGTATACAGCTGTCTCAGTGTCTCCTATGTGAGATATATATATATATATATTATATATATATATATATATATATATATACACACAGCAGTCTCAGTGTCTCTTATGTGATGTATATACTGCAGTCTCAGCATCTCCTGTTATGTATATATGGCAGTCTTGGAGTTCTATAAATGTAATGTGAGCTGTGATGAATTTCTCACTTAGAGGAGACATGCAGTGTGATATACATCTGTGTTCGGAACAACTTCCTTCTGAGATCAGTTCTTTAAAAATTGTATTGCAAAAAGTCAACTACACAGACGCAAACCTGGATAGGCAGTTGCAAATAACAAGATAATCAATACCACCTAACATCACACATCTCACCAAAGAGAAGCAGCTCCACATACCACATTAGTTGTGACTTAATTAATTGTTTGACCAAATATAAGAGGATAAATTTTAAGCTTTTAAATTTGTATGGTATCCGAATGAGGTTATAAATATCCAAATGGCGCTTGGCAGAAATAAGATACCCATTCCTGCCTAAGGGTATGTGCAAACTGAGTTTATTGAGGTTTTGAAGCAATAATTGTCCAAATTCTCTACAAAAATCAAAATGCCTCCAAAACTTGGCCTTTCTACCCATTTTTCGCTAAAAAACACAAAGGATTTTCCAAGATGGACAAATTCAACATTGTTTTAAAAAAAAATCCCCATCAGAGAGCCATGTGTTTATTTTGACATTTTAAGATCTGGCACATTTTCTTACATTTTTTAACTTGTATTGTTTTGCAACCTTTTGACTTGATGGTGCCAAATTTTGAGCCAATACCATGAAAATTCCACATAAAAAAGGCACTGCAATGTATGAACCTCAATATGGATTTTCTATTGAAATCAATAGGAAAAATATTTAAAAAGAAAAAGTTTTGATGGTTTTTTTTGTACGTTTCATTACAAGATCCACATAAAAAACTTGGTGTGACCATACCTGAAGGGTAAACGTAGGATACATGCTGCAGATGAAGATAACGCAGCAGATTTATTGCAAAAATGTGTGTAATTTTTCCCTTTCATCTGAACATTCGTATAGAAATGCACTTGCATGAAGCAGAAACAGCTCCATTAAAGGTAACCTGTCATGGAATTTGGCCCCTACAAGCTGCAGCCACCATCAGTGAGCTCTTATATACAACATTCCAGAATACTGTATATAACAGCCCAGGCCAATCAGTAGAATGCAAAAAACACTTTTATTATAGCCACCTAGGGAGCGGTCTGGTCTAATGGGTATCTCTGGTCTCTGGTCTGGTGCCTTCTACACCAGCCCAGTGTTGATGACATGTCCTACATCATCCCCACATGCCGGCATTGCAGTCTTGCGCAGGCGCACTTTGATCTCTCCGGCTGAGGGCAGATCAAAGTATTGTAGTGCGCATGCGCGGGCAGTCTTTCACCTTTACTCGTGCCTGTGCATTACAGTACTTTGAAATGCCCTTAGCAGGACAAATCAAAGAATGCCTGCGCAGGAGCGCAATGTTGGCCTCTGTGGATGACGTAGGACATGTCATCCATACGAGGCTCTAAAGAAGGAGGACTGCGATCGCAGTGTCGCGGGCGGGGAGGGGGACGCTGCACTCACCCACTGCTCGGGTCCGGCTGCTGCTGCTCGGTGGTGGCTTGAGCAGTGGGCCGGATCCCGGGGACTCGCCCGTGAGTTAAAAGGGTGATGGTTTTGGGGGTTTATTGTCCGTGGGTGGCGTCACCGTGGGTGGTGACGCCACCCACGGTTGTGGTGAGGTTGTGACACCACCGCTGCTCTGGACGGGGATCCCGGGAGCGATGACAGGGAGCAGCTTGGATGTTGTTTTTCCCCTCCGTGGGTAGGGGGGTTGGTTGTCCCGGGGCCCGGTGAAGGGAGGATGGCAGGCGGGTTACGGGGCCTGGTGAGGTGCAGGGTCGCGGGGGCAGCGCGGTGCCGCATGGCACAGTGGTACTCACTCAGCCAATGATGAACACAAAGTCTCCGGTAAAACAAACGGCTGGATGGACGGGTCCCACAGATGGCCGCGGTGGTTCTTCTCCCGGTAGGTTGGCGGTGACTGCCTTTCCCTGCACCTGTGTTATGTTCATGGTCCCAATGGCTTCCCACCGGTAACCCGCTCCCCAGCTTGGATGGAGGCTGAGGGAGCCCCTTTTGCCCGCAGGCTCTGGCCCTGGGAACTGTAGCCTTGGCGGTGACTGTATTTCCCTACACGGTTTGAGCTGTTGCCTTCAATCGGGTCTTGACTGCTGGGAAACCCCGGAGGTTCCCTTCGCTAATGGATTTGACCGGTTTTACAGCGACTCCTAGCCTGGTCGGGGTCCGTAAACCCTGCCGAATGGTGCTGGCTTCTCTTAGCTCCCCGATCCGGTACCGGCGGGCCACCGCCCTCCCCGGTCCTTACGGTTCACGTCAATCTGCCTCGCCTGCAGACGGTCACCACCGTCTGCCAACCTTGCTGTATGTGCCCGGGCCACGCACCCGGACACGGTCAGTCTCATCTACTACCACTTCCCTCCTTTACTCCAAAAACTGATCTCACTTCCTTTTCCCGCCTCCAGGACTGTGAATTCCTCGGTGGGTGGGACCAACCGCCTGGCTCCACCCCCTGGTGTTGACATCAGCCCCTGGAGGGAGGCAACAAGGATTTTTGTCTGACTTCGGTGTGCCTAGCCGGGGTGTGGGGTGTGTTGTTGTAGTACCTGTGACGTCCTGGCTTGTCCAGGGCGCCACAGCAGCAGAGAGGAGGCGCAGGACTGAAAGCAACAACGCCCATCAGGCCGGACTGCCCTCTAGGTGATTATTATAAAGGTGTTTTTTACATTCTACACAGCGGCCTGGGCTTTTATATACGATATTCTAGTATGCTGTATATAAGAGCCCACTGATAGTGGCCGCAGCTTAAAGGGGCCAAATCTGGTGACAGGTTCCTTTTAAGATGAATGGAATGGATTTCCTGAAACAAAACAGACAAATGTGAATATACCCTAGATTTGCTTAAATGGTTGTCACTTTCCATCCATGGGCAGATGTGTAATACTCTATCCATGGTCTTGAATATCTATATAATAATTATTTTTTTCATTTCTTTAACTTTATTGGTTTACATTCTTCAGATTTTTTTTATTGTAAAGTAAGCACCCAGAATTGGAATCAATGCAGAATTATTAATAGTCCACTTTTAACCCTAACTTATTTTCATGTATGCAGTTCCCATTTCGAGGTCAAAGAAGGTAGAGTCATCACAAAGGATGAAGAACGAAAGCGTGAGCTTTAAATGCTATTCGTTACTCACATCTACCCGCAGGTAGTGCCAAAATGCCGGCGCTATCCGGGGGTAGTCCTGTTGACGAGAGAAAAAAATGCATGTAACTTATAGGGATTTTATCCCCTTGGACTTCTTTCCCCTTCTAGTCCTCAGAAATTAAATTACAAGCAAATATTCCATGATACATTTTCTGTAAAGTGAGGAAAGACTGAAATAGATACTCAAATATAAAAATACACAAAAGGCATAAAAGATCACAAATCTACAGGAGGTATTCATAGAAGTGTCCATGGACCACCAATACAGACACACATGGTTGTTTAACCTTAGTATAGACTGATATCTTCCCATGTCAAATCCACGGAAGTTTAGGAAATTGGATGCTGTGTGTTTGGGTCGCCATATTTGAAAGCTGTGCTGGCTTGTAACAAGAAGGGAACATATGATCACCAGATGACTTTCCGGATAAAAAAAATCGAAACACTACAAGGATCCATAAAAATATGACTCAAAAGGTCATTATCTTTGTGAATAAAAGGAATATCACAGGTGATTCATCTTTGCTTTGTAATACAGACACGCACAGCTATTCAGGGTGAATAAGGTCACTTTTTAAAGGGAACTAACCATCAGGTTTTTGTCCTATAAACTAGAGGCAGTGCAATAATAGCACTAAGTTGCTGATTACAATGAAACCTTTAGATAAGAAATCTGAGGCTTGATTGCAGAATACTCCTTGTTTAAACCTTCATAATAATTAGAACACAGGCTTGAGCATTAGGGTGGGACTTTGTGGGCTGCATTCTCTGCAATGATTCCTCCTCTTGCTATTGTCTTCAATAAAATGGCGCCGAAATCAGCGCATGCACATACCACGATCTCCAGTACCATTTTATTGAGGACAATGTGGAGATGACTATGAGCGGTGGCGCATGTGCTGATAAATAAATAAATCTGCGCATGTGCTGCTGCCACTCAATAAAATGGTGCTGGAAATCATGATCGGCGCATGTGCTCATTTCAAAGCTATTTTATTGAAGACAATGTAACAATAGCAATGCGCACACCAACAGTGGTAGTGGTGATGGCGCAAAATGTAAATATAGAAAGAGGCAAGGCAGTAGGAAGAATTATAAAATAGGACCCGACCCACTAAGTCCCGCCCTGATGCTGAGGACTGTGCACTAATTACATAATTTCGGAAGGTTTGAACAAGGATTATTCTGCAATCCAGCCACGGATTTCTCAACTAAAGGTATCATTGTAAACATCATCTTAGCAACATTAGCGCCTCTACTTTATAGGACAACAACTTTGTGGTCAGATCTAGGGATGATCGAATACCTCAAATATTCGGCTTTGCGAATATTTGCCGAATAAATTGCCGCTATTCGACTATTCGAGAATATTCGATGCGCAATGTAAGTCTATGGGAAACCCCGAATAACAACTATTCGGAACTATTCGGGCTTCCCATAGAGTTACCTTGTGCATCGAATACTGCATAGCGGTAAGCTATTCGGAAAATATTCGCGAAGCCGAATATTTGAGGTATTTGATCATCCCTAGTCAGATCCCTTCAAGAAATACCCAATTCTCAGACGGATCTGTTTTCTGCTTTGTAAAAAAAAGTTAATAAAAAATATGGAACATATTACATATATGTGCAATGAGACTATTAACTAGTATGCTGGAGATTTTCCCATCAATGCTGGTAATCTGGCAAGTTGCTTTTTGCCCAACAGAGGACATTTAGACATTGTAGCTCCATGGCATTTGGCCAGTTAGATTTGTAAACATTGAAAAAAAAAAATTCCTACAGATATAAGGCTGGAACTACATTGAGATTTTGGCGTCGATACAGGACCTGTGGCCAAAGATATCCCTATCTGCCACTGCTGTACTGCAGCGTAATAAAGGTCAGTATGGCCGCATCGTGACCACTAAGGTACAAACAAGTCATAAAGAATCCGACTTGGTCTGACTCTTTACAACTTGTGTGTAAAGGTCACAGTACCAGAGTGCTAGCAATGTGATCCCTGTCCATTACATTGCAATTCAGCAGTGACACTTAGTGATTTTTTCCAAATGGCCAGTGGAAAAATTATATGATGGCCAACACCCAGCTCTAGGCTGTCACCAAACATACCAATGCAAATAAGATAAGTGCAGGGCGTAAAAAGCAAATGCCCACCGGCTTCATAAATTAGCTACTCACAAACTCTAGTCTTCATAGAACATAGTCATGACATTTATTGGGAAAAAGCAGTAACATCAATCAGCAGTTGATATGTCGAGCCTATGTGATATTCACAGGATGCAATGCTTGGAGAGGATATGTCCTTTCATCCTCTTTTCCAATATTTGTCAGGACTATGTTTAATGAAGACCACAGGAGGTGAGTAGTTCAGTAGTTCATTTATGATGCCTGCAGTAAGATGCCTTTTCCACCCTGCAATTATCTTATTTACACTAATGTCAAAGATCTGACCCAACTTTTGTGTGTTTTTTTTCTTAATTTAAATATGAATAAAGCAGGAATAATGGTATGAATTATCACAGCTCCCATGAAAGCACCATTGCCTGGGACATGGTCCATTACCCTGGTGTACATCTTAAAGGCGCACTGCTCCTCTATCTCATGCATCCTACTCATTTACTCCATATATGATTTGACTCTGCATTCTTGGGCACCTTACCCATACCACAGATGCCCTGACAACAATCTGATATTGTAGATCTCCTTTCCAATACCCTCAACGCTTTATACGTAAAACCCTGATGAAGGCTTCCCAGAAGCCGAAACATCGTCTTACGTTTTACATAGATCATCCTTTTTGCAGAAAATAAAAAAAAAAAATTCAAAATTAATTGACCCCTTGTTTATGTCTCTTGAGTGCTGGACTTACCCTTTTTATACTTAAAAGGAACCGGTCATATTGTTTTTTTTTATATTAAACCGCCCCTAATGTGTTTTCAGAATATCAGAAGGACCTTTGTTGATATTGAAGCATGCTCAGATAATGGTTCTATACACTGATTTTTGTATGAGTCAAGTACAGGAAGTAACAGTTTAATATTAGCTTTAGTGGCCAGTGTACAAATTTTAAGTTTTTATTTATGTGAAAAATAAAAAAAATAAAAAAATACATAAAAGACAACTTAATAGTTAAACCAGAGCCACCAATTAAACCAAAGAGAGGTCAGAACTTCTTTTATTTGCCATTAGCACTGCTCATACTATGACTGTACCAAGAGAAAAGTTGTAGTAGGGGTGTATATATCTATGGGTTAAATGTTCTATTTTATTAATGTCATCCCATCTTGTCAGGTCAATGGGAGACCAAAAAGTTTAAAGCACACCAATCACCAGGATTTTCCTATATAACCTAAAGCTAGTGCTATACTGGCACTATCATGCTGATTCTATACATACCTGTAGTGGTCAGCTAGGATGTGTAGGTTTTGAAATCCAAAAAAAGTAAAATGGGTTAAATCATGGTGGCTAAAAGGACCTATGCTGATGTCATACCCATGTGACCAGAAGGGGCAGGGCCTCAACCAACATAGCTGATACCAGGAAGCAACATTATTTTTCTGTTGGCTGAGGCCCTGTCCCTTCTGATCACAAGGGTATGACATCAGCATAGGTCCTTTTAGCCACTATCATTTATAGCCACAAACCTCTATAATGGAATTAGCATAAATAATAGATAGTGGGAGGATGGACAGGCAGGGAGGTGGAAATCACTATGAATATCTACCCCAGCTATTAGCTGATTGGCAGCTGCTACCAATCAAAAACCTGTTCATTTTACAAACTTTATTTGCTTGTTTCAAAACCTATACATCCGAGCTGATAACTAAAGGTATGCATAGAATCAGCCTGATAGTGCCAGTATAGCACTAGCTTTAGGTTATATAGGAAAATCCTGGTGATTGGTGCCCTTTTATATAGATCCTTTATGAAACAAAGTCACTATGATGAATTTTGACAAATTTGTAGGAGGAAAAAAGTATGTAATTTATAGGTAATCCGAAAGCTCACCAGATTTGCAAATATTCTTTCCTGATTATTTGTATGGCACATCAGGACACCATTAGAGATGAGCAAACTTTTCGTTTGGTTCGCCGATCTTTACAGAACTTCCCGAGGTTTGCCGAATAGTTCACCAAACAGTTCAGTGAATATACTGAACCCATTGAATTACAATGTAAAATGGTGTAGGGGGGCTGTAAAAGAAAGACAATAAAGCAGGACATACCAAATCTCTGGTGTGGCAGTAACTACTCCCGCAGCTGTACTTCTAGGGCCACTGATTTTCCCTCATACATATTCACTGCTTTCCCCACCCACCGGCATCTCTGTTTGGCTGCAGTCAGACCCCGCTCCCAGACAGCGTCTATGATTGGTTGGAATCACAGACACTGTCTGCAGGTCTATCGTGGTATAAAATAAATAAAATTGTCGTAGAGTCTCCTATCTATTGAAACCAGCATAGATAAAGCCCATGGCTTCAGACTGCAACCCCCAGCTTTGCATTTATCTTGGCTGTATATCAAAATAAGAGGACCCACATGTGGCTTTTTTTAATTATTTAAATAAATAATTTTTAAAAATGGTATGCGGTCCCCACACATTTAGATACCCAGCCAAAATAAAGCCCAACAGCTGCGCGCTTGTATTCTTAGGCCCCCCAGCCTAAAATTAGCAGCCTATAGCCACAGGATTGCTGCACTGATTAGATGTGACAGTTTTGACACATTACCCTGCTCTGCCCGATTGCCCTGGTGCAGTAGCAATCGGGGTAATTAGGGGTTAACCGCAGCTCACAGCTGCCAATAAGCCCTAGATTAGTAATGGAGGTGACTATGAGACCCTCCCTATTACTAATCTGTAAGGGAAAGTAAATAAACACAAATTCCAAAAAAATCCTTTATTTGAAATAAAATACAAAAAACACCCTCTTTCACCACTTTGATAAGCCCCCAAAAAACAAAGGTCCGACGTAATCCACACAAAGTCCCATGATGATTCCAGCTCCGACTTAATCCACACAAAGTCCCATGATGATTCTAGCTCTGATACATCTGAAGGCACAGTGCGTGTTCGTAGAACATGACTGCCCACTGTGGACTTCAGACAGAGACTGAGCTTCATTGTTGAGCAGTGACATCACTTAGATTAGTTGCAGGCACAGCTGAAGGTTCCCACAATATTTCTTTTCACTTACAGATTAGTAATGGTGGGAGGTTTCATTGATGCCTTCCATTATTAATCTACAGCTTAGTGGCAGTTATGAGCTGTCATTAACCCCTTATTACCCCAATTACTACCACACCAGGGCAATCGGAAAGAGCCGGGTAAAGTGCCAGGACTGTCACATTTAATAAATGTGGCAATCCTGGGTGTCTGCAGACTATGTTTAGGCTTGGGGGGCCCAATAAGTATGGGTCTCCCCAGCCTGAGAATACCAGCCCCCAGCTGTCGGGCTTTATTTTGGCTGGGTATCAAAATTGGGGTAACTGTATGCCATTTTTTTTTTTTAGTATTTATTTAAATAATTAAAAAAAGTTGCATGTGGTTCCTCTTATTTTGATACACAATCAAGATAAGCACATAGCTAGGGGCTGCAGCCTGTAGCCATGGGCTTTATCTGTATCATTAGATAGGGGGATCCAACACCACTTTTATGGACCCCCTAGACAGGGTCTGTGAATCCAACCAATCACAGACATTGTCTAGGGGCAGGGTCTGACTACAGCCAATCAGAAACGCTGGTGGGCGGGAAAAGCAGTTAATACAGTTAGGTCCAGAAATATTTGGACAGTGACACAAGTTTTGTTATTTTAGCTGTTTACAAAAACATGTTCAGAAATACAATTATATATATAATATGGGCTGAAAGTGCACACTCCCAGCTGCAATATGAGAGTTTTCACATCCAAATCGGAGAAAGGGTTTAGGAATCATAGCTCTGTAATGCATAGCCTCCTCTTTTTCAAGGGACCAAAAGTAATTGGACAAGGGACTCTAAGGGCTACAATTAACTCTGAAGGCGTCTCCCTCGTTAACCTGTAATCAATGAAGTAGTTAAAAGGTCTGGGGTTGATTACAGGTGTGTGGTTTTGCATTTGGAAGCTGTTGCTGTGACCAGACAACATGCGGTCTAAGGAACTCTCAATTGAGGTGAAGCAGAACATCCTGAGGCTGAAAAAAAAGAAAAAATCCATCAGAGAGATAGCAGACATGCTTGGAGTAGCAAAATCAACAGTCGGGTACATTCTGAGAAAAAAGGAATTGACTGGTGAGCTTGGGAACTCAAAAAGGCCTGGGCGTCCACGGATGACAACAGTGGTGGATGATCGCCGCATACTTTCTTTGGTGAAGAAGAACCCGTTCACAACATCAACTGAAGTCCAGAACACTCTCAGTGAAGTAGGTGTATCTGTCTCTAAGTCAACAGTAAAGAGAAGACTCCATGAAAGTAAATACAAAGGGTTCACATCTAGATGCAAACCATTCATCAATTCCAAAAATAGACAGGTCAGAGTTAAATTTGCTGAAAAACACCTCATGAAGCCAGCTCAGTTCTGGAAAAGTATTCTATGGACAGATGAGACAAAGATCAACCTGTACCAGAATGATGGGAAGAAAAAAGTTTGAAGAAGAAAGGGAACGGCACATGATCCAAGGCACACCACATCCTCTGTAAAACATGGTGGAGGCAACGTGATGGCATGGGCATGCATGGCTTTCAATGGCACTGGGTCACTTGTGTTTATTGATGACATAACAGCAGACAAGAGTTGCCGGATGAATTCTGAAGTGTACCGGGATATACTTTCAGCCCAGATTCAGCCAAATGCCGCAAAGTTGATCGGACGGCGCTTCATAGTACAGATGGACAATGACCCCAAGCATACAGCCAAAGCTACCCAGGAGTTCATGAGTGCAAAAAAGTGGAACATTCTGCAATGGCCAAGTCAATCACCAGATCTTAACCCAATTGAGCATGCATTTCACTTGCTCAAATCCAGACTTAAGACGGAAAGACCCACAAACAAGCAAGACCTGAAGGCTGCGGCTGTAAAAGCCTGGCAAAGCATTAAGAAGGAGGAAACCCAGCGTTTGGTGATGTCCATGGGTTCCAGACTTAAGGCAGTGATTGCCTCCAAAGGATTCGCAACAAAATATTGAAAATAAAAATATTTTGTTTGGGTTTGGTTTATTTGTCCAATTACTTTTGACCTCCTAAAATGTGGAGTGTTTGTAAAGAAATGTGTACAATTCCTACAATTTCTATCAGATATTTTTGTTCAAACCTTCAAATTAAACGTTACAATCTGCACTTGAATTCTGTTGTAGAGGTTTCATTTCAAATCCAATGTGGTGGCATGCAGAGCCCAACTCGCGAAAATTGTGTCACTGTCCAAATATTTCTGGACCTAACTGTATGTATGAGGGATAATCAGCGGCCCTAGAATTACAGCCACAGGGAGACTCAGTAAGTATGTCGTGCTCTAAGCCTTTTGCTTCCTTTTTTACAGTGATGACATGACTGTGATGGGTTCAGGAGTGGGTTTTCTGCAAATGAACACTTACCGAACATTGACAAATTTTTAGCAAAGTGTTCGGTAAGTCGAGCCCAAACAAACAAGCCACGGCTCGTACTGCATCTGACATTGGTAAATGCGAACCAAACAGGTTCGCTCATCTCTAGACCCCAAAAGAATCTAAAGAACACAGCATAGAAAGCCTAGCACTCTACCGAGATCCAACCCTCCATCCATCCATGGATTTTTCCTGTCCCGACGGCGTGCTGGACTTTCCATCCTAGTTTTCTTTGCGCACACATTTCATTATGAAGGGATACTCTAAATTGTAATCATCTTCCAGGCTCTATTGTTCTGCTTTTTACAATGTTTCCCTTCTACTTGTATTTACCAAATATAAATATTTATCTAGGTTCCCTGGAAACTTTGCAAATAAGAGGATGCTCCATTGCGGAAGCTCAGGGACCAGTGGGCGAGTGTAAAGCAATATACAAAATCAGTTTCTCATATCCAAAGAAATGAAACTTGTACCTCAATGTGAAATATTGATGGTGTAATCATTGCGTTCATAACTCCTCAATGCCTTTATTGGCACTGCTGTATACCTCTGAGCTGTCAGACTTTTGTTTGTTAAAGCCGACCTGTCGCCTGCTACATGACACATTGGTGGTCAACTGACACTGTACAAGGAGAGGACGCTGCTATCATTTTCAAGTATCACTATGATGGAAAAGGTATAGGAACCAACCAACTCATAGGAAACTATATATGGAGCTGTAAATGGCTTAGAGTTGCAAATTATTTCCCCAATAACAAAAAAACAGTCAAAGGGGTTGTGATCTCCTTTTGCCTTATAAACAAGACAAAAAACCAGGATAATTGTGGTATACTCTGCGCTGCTGTACAAAGAAACACTCCAAAAAATAAAAGCAGTGTGGATGGTTTATTCTACACATTTTGAAGAGATATCCCCTCTTCTTCCTCAGGAAAATCCACCGCTTTCGGTGGACTTTCCTGAGGAAGAAGAGGGGATATCTTTTCGAAACGCATCGAATAAACCATCCTCAATGCTTTCATTTTTTGGAGTATTTCTTTGTACAGCAGCGCAGAGTATACCATATATTGAAAGGAGCATCTGTGATAAATATGTACAGTCATATGAAAAAGTTTGGGCACCCCTATTAATGTTAACCTTTTTTCTTTATAACAATTTGGGTTTTTGCAACAGCTATTTCAGTTTCATATATCTAATAACTGATGGACTCAGTAATATTTCTGGATTGAAATGAGGTTTATTGTACTAACAGAAAATGTGCAATCCGCATTTAAACAAAATTTGACCGGTGCAAAAGTATGGGCACCCTTATCAATTTCTTGATTTGAACACTCCTAACTACTTTTTACTGACTTACTAAAGCACTAAACTGGTTTTGTAACCTCATTGAGCTTTGAACTTCATAGGCAGGTGTATCCAATCATGAGAAAAGGTATTTAAGGTGGCCACTTGCAAGTTGTTCTCCTATTTGAATCTCCTATGAAGAGTGGCATCATGGGCTCCTCAAAACAACTCTCAAATGATCTGAAAACAAAGATTATTCAACATAGTTGTTCAGGGGAAGGATACAAAAAGTTGTCTCAGAGATTTAAACTGTGAGGAACATAGTAAGGAAATGGAAGAACACAGGTACAGTTCTTGTTAAGCCCAGAAGTGGCAGGCCAAAAAAAATATCAGAAAGGCAGAGAAGAAGAATGGTGAAAACAGTCAAGGACAATCCACAGACCACCTCCAAAGACCTGCATCATCATCTTGCTGCAGATGGTGTCAATGTGCATCGGTCAACAATACAGTGCACATTGCACAAGAAGCTGTATGGGAGAGTGATACGAAAGAAGCCGTTTCTGCAAGCACGCCACAAACAGAGTCACCTGAGGTATGCAAAAGCACATTTGGACAAGCCAGTTACATTTTGGAAGAAGGTCCTGTGGACTGATGAAACAAAGATTGAGTTGTTTGGTCATACAAAAAGGCGTTATGCATGCAGGCAAAAAACCACGGCATTCCAAGAAAAGCACTTGCTACCCACAGTAAATTTTGGTGCAGGTTCCATCATGCTTTGGGGCTGTGTGGCCAATGCCGGCACCGGGAATCTTGTTAAAGTTGAGGGTCGCATGGATTCAACTCAGTATCAGCAGATTCTTGACAATAATGTGCAAGAATCAGTGATGAAGTTGAAGTTACGCAGGGGATGGATATTTCAGCAAGACAATGATCCAAAATACCGCTCCAAATCTACTCAGGCATTCATGCAGAGGAACAATTACAATGTTCTGGAATGGCCATCCCAGTCCCCAGACCTGAATATCATTGAACATCTGTGGGATGATTTGAAGCGGCTGTCCATGCTCGGCGACCATCAAACTTAACTGAACTGGAATTGTTTTGTAAACAGGAATGGTCAAATATACCTTCATCCAGGATCCAGGAACTCATTAAAAGCTACAGGAAGCGACTAGAGGCTGTGATTTTTGCAAAAGGAGGATCTACAAAATATTAATGTCACTTTTATGTTGAGGTGCCCATACTTTTGCACCTGTCAAATTTTGTTTAAATGCGGATTGCACATTTTCTGTTAGTACAATAAACCTCATTTCAATCCAGAAATATTACTGAGTCCATCAGTTATTAGATATATGAAACTGAAATAGCTGTTGCAAAAACCCAATTTGTTATAAAGAAAAAAGGTTAATATTAATAGGGGTGCCCAAACTTTTTCATATGACTGTATATATGTGTGATATATTTGAATATATATATATGTGTGTATATATATAATATATATTATATATATTGAATGGAGGGACTGTGATATACAGTATATGTATATACTGTATATGTACCGCCCCCGTGCCAGCGGCCGAGCCGCTCGGATCCGGAGCCACGGTGGCTCGAGGGGTCTCCGGACCCGGGGGCGTTCGCGCGGACACTCGAATTAAAAAAAGAGGGGGAGTATGTACAAGGGGATTAGGAAGTTTGTGACGCTACCCAGGGTGCGTGGTAATGTGAGGTACCACCGCTGCTGTTGGGGAGCCCAGTGACGATAGGGTAGCAGCAGGATGTTTAATCATTCCGTGGGTAGGGGGTTTGTGTCCCGGGGCCCATTGGATGATTGGTGCTTGGGGTACCATTGGGGATAGGAAAAGGGTTTTTCAGTGTACTCACTCAGTCCAGGAATAACAACACCGACAGCTTGTAAACCAGAGTTCTGAGCACCACTGCAGCTTGGAGGGAGCACGCTTGGGTCCGTGCCCTTGGCGTTGCTGTTAGCCTGTGGCCCTTTCCTTGGCACCTTTGTCTCTATTTGGATCCTCAAGTGTAAAACTCTTCGGGTCCCGCTCACCCGTATGGCTAACGGAGTGAGCTTGCTCTCAGGGTTCACGCGTAGGATTTCTTTGGACTGTATTGGAAAAGTCCTATCCCATCGGTGCGCTAGTACCCCGATTTTGGAGCGGGTTGGGGATGAATCTTGAAGTCTTCACCCCCGTGGGGTAAATTACCGGAACGCGTGAAGCTACTTCCCGGCCTAGGGTCCACGTACCCTGTCGTGCCCTGGCCCCTGCCCGGTAATAGCTCAGGGCCACAGGCTGCTCTCCTCGGCAGTCTGTGCCCCTTGACACAATCCCCTGCGACCGGGGTTCCAGCTCCTACCAGGCCCAGACCAACGTTTGCCACCTAGTAACTACAGGAGCCCTGCTCCAGGCCGGTGACCTCTCCCTCTCAGAGAGTCACCTCTGCCTCCCTCTGCTTCCTCTGCTGGTTCACTTCTTTTCCCCCCTTGCTCCACTCTCACTTTCTCACTTACCCCTACCAACCGCCCAAATTGGAGGACCGATTCCCTTCAGGCCCCCCAATGGTGTGTCTGGTGGGTACATCGTAAAGTGTTCCTAGCATTTTGATTGGCTAAGCTGTTAACACCAAGGGACCAGGACCCGTAACCAAGGAGGGTGGATGCTGTGCAGAAGGGCAGATTGCACAATACCCTGTGACGACCTGATGGGCCAGGGCGTCACACATATATATATATATATATATACAGTGCCTACAAGTAGTATTCAACCCCCTGCAGATTTAGCAGGTTTGATAAGATGCAAATAAGTTAGAGCCTGCAAACTTCAAACAAGTGCAGGATTTATTAACAGATGCATAAATCTTACAAACCAACAAGTTATGTTGCTCAGTTAAATTTTAATAAATTTTCAACATAAAAGTGTGGGTCAATTATTATTCAACCCCTAGGTTTAATATTTTGTGGAATAACCCTTGTTTGCAATTACAGCTAATAATCGTCTTTTATAAGACCTGATCAGGCCGGCACAGGTCTCTGGAGTTATCTTGGCACACTCTTCCATGCAGATCTTCTCCAAGTTATCTAGGTTCTTTGGGTGTCTCATGTGGACTTTAATCTTGAGCTCCTTCCACAAGTTTTCAATTGGGTTAAGGTCAGGAGACTGACTAGGCTACTGCAACACCTTGATTTTTTCCCTCTTGAACCAGGCCTTGGTTTTCTTGGCTGTGTGCTTTGGGTCGTTGTCTTGTTGGAAGATGAAATGACGACCCATCTTAAGATCCTTGATGGAGGAGCGGAGGTTCTTGGCCAAAATCTCCAGGTAGGCCGTGCTATCCATCTTCCCATGGATGCGGACCAGATGGCCAGGCCCCTTGGCTGAGAAACAGCCCCACAGCATGATGCTGCCACCACCATGTTTGACTGTAGGGATGGTATTCTTGGGGTCGTATGCAGTGCCATCCAGTCTCCAAACGTCACGTGTGTGGTTGGCACCAAAGATCTCGATCTTGGTCTCATCAGACCAGAGAACCTTGAACCAGTCTGTCTCAGAGTCCTCCAAGTGATCATGAGCAAACTGTAGACGAGCCTTGACATGACGCTTTGAAAGTAAAGGTACCTTACGGGCTCGTCTGGAACGGAGACCATTGCGGTGGAGTACGTTACTTATGGTATTGACTGAAACCAATGTCCCCACTGCCATGAGATCTTCCCGGAGCTCCTTCCTTGTTGTCCTTGGGTTAGCCTTGACTCTTCGGACAAGCCTGGCCTCGGCACGGGAGGAAACTTTCAAAGGCTGTCCAGGCCGTGGAAGGCTAACAGTAGTTCCATAAGCCTTCCACTTCCGGATGATGCTCCCAACAGTGGAGACAGGTAGGCCCAACTCCTTGGAAAGGGTTTTGTACCCCTTGCCAGCCTTGTGACCCTCCACGATCTTGTCTCTGATGGCCTTGGAATGCTCCTTTGTCTTTCCCATGTTGAACATGTATGAGTGCTGTTCACAAGTTTGGGGAGGGTCTTAATTAGTCAGAAAAGGCTGGAAAAAGAGATAATTAATCCAAACATGTGAAGCTCATTGTTCTTTGTGCCTGAAATACTACTTAATACTTTAGGGGAACCAAACAGAATTCTTGTGGTTTGAGGGGTTGAATAATAAATGACCCTCTGAATAAACTTTTCTCAATTTAAAAAAAAAAAATAAAAAAGAAATAACATTCTTTTTTGCTGCAGTGCATTTCACACTTCCAGGCTGATCTACAGTCCAAATGTCACAATGCCAAGTTAATTCCGAATGTGTAAACCTGCTAAATCTGCAGGGGGTTGAATACTACTTGTAGGCACTGTATATATATATATATATATATATATATATATATATATATATATATATATATATATGTAAAATGGCAATTTTTTTCTGCTGTCATTGCAATCATTTCTGTAATGATAATGAAACTGCAGAAAAGTCTTCTTTCTTCTGCAAAGATCAAAAAAGTGGAGACTGATATTAGGCTTAGTGCCTAGCTGGAAAATTGCAAGTTTTACATATATCTTGAATGGATCTGTGATATTCTGTATATATAGATCAGTCATTGTAATAATTTCTGTATAGATAATGAGACTACAGAAAAGTCTTCTGTAATGATCAAAAAGTTGGTGACTAATATTATGCTTAGTTTCCATCTGGAAAATTTGCAAGTTTTTGTTATTTATTTATTTTTTAATATAAATAGTGAATGGAATATCTGTGATATTCTGCATATATAGATGTTATCTGTTATTGCAATCATGTCTGTAATGATAATGAAACTGCAGAAAAGTTTTTGCAAAGATGAAGAAGCTTTAAACTTTCAAGTAATTACATTTTCTGTTGTCACATTTCCTTTAAGGGTCAATGATACATCTGTCCTGAATTTGGAAATTCACCTTATTGGAACGAAATAATAAAAATGTACCGAATACTAAAAAAGTTTCTCCAACTTAAATTCCCACCGCACCTAAAAGTTGTCAGTTCATCACGTACAGCTTAAATGAGTTTTCTAATATCATTCCCCCATGTGTATGTCACCCAGAGATAAACTAGTGATCATGGCGGCCGACATTGTTCTCTATTCTCTATTCCTTTTCAGCAAACCCAATGAATAACACTACAGTAAGCATTTCCCCAGCTTGAAATAGCTGATAACAGGGAACAATAGACTGCATTCAATGGCACAGAAAATGGAGAAAAGATAGCGTCCTTTTAAACTTGTATATTCCAAAAAAAAAAGTGAGATTTCACTCTTCTGCTTCTACAAAAAACATGAAGGAAAGCGATGAATTCAGAGCAGCCACAAATGCCGTATATTCCCCGGTAGTAAACAAACAGAATCATATTTTTTCCTCTTGTTCCTCTATGAATATTTTATATTACACCTTGAAAATAAAAATAACCATGCAAAAATATGAGAGCACAAAACTTTCCAAACAAAAAAAAAAATGTGATACTGTATGATCCAGGGTCCCGGGAAAAAAAAATCTATTTTTTCCTGAAAGGTAAAGGCTGAAATCATATACAATGTGCTTGTGCTTAACGGGAAACAAAATTTGCTAGAGCTGGAAATTTCAAGATGGAGTGTGCAACGCCTCGCAGAGCATAAATTGTGGAGGTAATAAAAAGAGAAACTGTTCCCTGAGGACCAAATTCACAGTCCCTGAAAGCGTTAGTAAATTTTCACATGGTTAAAACAGCACCGCGTCCCCGCTCCACTGCCTAATAATGTTTCTTTGCTTTGGGTAGTATATTCAAGCCTTGACTGGACTGAATATTATTGAATTATGTTTTCTGATATAAAAGGATGATCCGCAGAGCACAATAGCGAGGTGCGGGGGGCCACAGTCTTGTAGTTTATCACATACCGCCGGTAATCAGTTCCGCTACTGAACACATTCTGTTTTATCAATTCGGTAATTGCTTTTGGTTATTAGTTCACATATAAAAGTGGAAATGAGAAATGGGAATTGGAAATCTATTTTCCTGACTCTTTCATATACACTGTATAAGGCCTCATCATTACAGGCGTATGCTACCTGCGTCCATCTGTAGCTCAACCTAATGAGGCTGTAGGGTTCGGCTGTTATAAACATAATGTAGTCTGGTGAAAAGTGGGACAAAACACCTATCTGAATAAGGCTATGGCGCCCTATGCCTGGATCGCCACAAATAATAGCTACATGTGGATTTCAGTCTGTATAACAGGTATTGCCAGCGTTAATGAGATTCGGTTTTCTCTGCTGTTCACCACATATCCTCCATAAGATGCGGTAAATTCTGGTATCCTCTGGTTCACCACATACAAACATTTGCCTACACTCCCTTACTGGGGCTGTTCACCTGAGCTGATAACAAAGCTTGTGTGTGCGCCCTAGAAGGAGAAAGGGGAGGAGCTTGCATGTGAGGTAAATTCTGAGACAGTGGCGGTTGGAGTTGGTGTCAGCGTGTGAGAGGAGTGTAATATGGAGGCGGTCCTGTCCTGAGGTAGCTGCTGAAACATCTGGAGGGGCCAGCTACAAATTGGCCGGGTATCAGTCCCTACACCACTTGGACTTTCAAGATCAGACTGAGAGACTGCTATTAGCCTTTTCATAAGGAGCAGTGAATCGCCCAGGAGCTCAGTGACATGTTTGAGTCTGGAAACTTCTAGAAGAAACAGTGAGTTTTTCCTCAGGATTCAAGTCGCCTGCTCGCTGGAAGGAATAAGGCCCCTTTCACACATCAGTTTTTTGCCAACAGTCATAATCCATTTTGTGACGGATCCGACGGATCCATTGTACATTGTGTAAAAACTGATGCCACGAATCCTGAAAAAAACAGATCCATTTTTTTTTTCATTTGCTCAGGCCAAAGGGGGACGGAGGAGAGAGAGAGAGAGAAAGTTTTTCTGACCAGAAATGAATTTACACCCCATCTGAGCATGTTCAATTACAATAAATGGAATCCATCGACGGATCTATCATTTCACGGATGATAACCGATCCTTCACCCATAGGCTTCCATTACAACAAATGATGGACGGCGAAGGATCCATTGCTGTCCATTTTTGTGACGCATACAAAAAACGTTACTATGGACGTCTTCTCCATCACATTTTTTTACGGATCCGTCGTACGACGGATGTAACGTGAGGCTATCCGTCGCAATCTGTCGCTAATTGAAGTAAATGAGAAAAAAACAGATCCAGCACTGGATCAGTTTTTTCACAATTCGACGGATTGAGACTGATAGCAAAAAATGGATGTGTGAAAGTGGCCTTAAAGATCCAGAGTTTTCTTGTCTTGAAAATCCAAGGATTTCAAGACACCTTTTCCAAGGTAGGGAAGTAGCGGCAGAAGGAATACACTACCACCACACAGCAGAGAAACCAAACTCTCATTGGGGCAGATCAGACACCATGATTATGAAGGCTGTGAAGAATGTTCTGGACTGTTCTGCAGATCTTGAGTAAAAGGTAAAAGCTTCCTGTCCTGTGTCTGGCTGAATTATTCGCTGGCACCCTACTTCAACATCCCCAAGAACCAGCCCTAGTTGGGGGGTGAGAGGACAACCCTCTGGCACTCTGCATCACCACCTTACTCCTAGGGACCTCCAGCAGTGCCCGGCCATACCAAAGCCAAACATCCCAACTGGCGTCACAAACTGTTTATTTATATATTTATTTATCTCTCCCCTTTTTAATATTATTTTTAACCCCATCACAAAAGCCTGTCGCACATGCCTGATACGGCCACATCGCCACTTGGACCCACCACCATGGCATCAGAGGTCTACCGGGGGAGGCACAAGGTCTAGGGGTAAGGTTGCTGCACATAAATTTACAAGACCTAAGCAATCGGCCATGTCAGTAATCTGTTGCGCTGAACAGGAGAGCTGAGAATCATCTGTTACCTGTCGACACCCTCAGCTCTTCTTTTGATCAGCCAGCCTGTCAGGACATCACATGTGCATCACACCACCATGAAGACATCAAGCCAATAACAAGCAGCGAAAACCAGGAAGTAGGAAACGGTTCTCATACCTCCTGTCCATCAACCACAAATTAGGGATGTGACCGATGGACTATGTCCTGCAAATAGATTTACACCTACTAGGCTTTGTCCATAATTACTGGAGTACCAGTTAAAGCACCACTCCTGTGGTGTTTTTTTCAGCAGTGGTGTGGCGCTTTAAATGTTAGGGGTACTTTACACGCTGCGACATCGCTGTCGATATATCGTCGGGGTCACGTCATTGGTGACGCACATCCGGCGCCGGTAGCGACATCGCAGTGTGTAACACAAATGAGCGATGATCAACGAGCGCAAAAACGTGCAAAATCGTTGCTCGTTGACACGTCGTTCATTTCCATAATATAGCGATTTTGCAACATGTAAAGTACCCCTAAGCCTCACCTTCTGACGGCTTCACCTTTTACTGACGCCACTCTGGTCCTACGACGCCATCTGTAACTTCTGACTAACCAGAAGTCTGAGTTTTGTCACAAACTCTCAATGCAAGTCTATGTGAGCAAAAATGAGGCCCTCATAGACTTGTATTGAGTTGTGACCTCCATGAAAAACTGGAGCTGCCAGCAAGTCACAAATTGCTGGTGACCGACCAGAGTGAAAGCAATGGAAAGTGAAGCCACCAGAACGTGAATATAATACAGCGGGCATAGGGATTAGATTTAAAGCACTACTCCAGTGGTACAATAGAAAAAAAAATACTAGAGTGGTGCTATAAATGATAGACTAGTTTAGGCAAGGTAACGATACAGGAGTTTTAGAATATTTTTTCTCTAAATGGTCAGAATATAATAAAAGAAGTCCCCAATGGTCCAAATTTGATGCTATGGTCTGCTGCATTTTTGAGGTTAAATTAGAAAAGACAATAGTGCTCCTTAATTTGAGTGAAGAAATTTACATTTATTGATCTGTCAGCATGTCATGCTCATGGGTGTTACACTTTAGAAGATGGCCAGCTTGGACCTAGGAGCAGTGTAGTGGACACACTTCGGAAAGCCTAAAAGCAGTATGAAGCAGTGAAGAGGCTGTTGGGTTCTCCACAATACCGATTCTAACAGGCTGTAACCTAAATCTTGGCGGACCGAAATATAGGCCATCTTGTAAAGCATGGTAGGCATAAAGGTTAAATTGTTATTTGGCCTCGTCTAGAAGGGGATAATATTACATATGTCTGTAAGGAAGGGGCTTGAAACCCAGGGGCAGAATGATTGCGGTCACAGGGATTGCGACTGGGCCCGGGTGTGCAGGGGCCCCTGCTTCAGTTGGATGTGCGTCCGAAGCTGAAATACATTATGGTGCAGAGACCTGTCGGGTCCCTGTACTGTGATATATGCTGCTGGCCAAACACAAGTCGGCAGCTTTCATCTGCGTCCCACTGACTGAGGGGGGGCGCATGGCAATGACGTCATGCGTTGCAAGAGCATCGACACCGATGAAAGGTGCAAGCCACTGTGCGCTGGCAACACAGGAGGACGCTGTGCGACATGGAAGCCAGAGAGGGTGAGTACAATATTGTTGTTTTTTGCATTAGACAGAACCGAGACATATTTACCAGGATGGGGACATATATACACGGAGAGGGACTATAGATACTAGGAAGGGGACAGTATGTACCAGGAGGGGAACAGTATATACCAGAATGGGCCCCTGGTGGAGAACAGCAGATAACAGGAAGGAGACCGTATGTACCAGGGTGGGGGGCATATTTACCAGGATGGGCCACAGGAGGGGGACAGTAGATACCAGGATGGGGGACATATTTACCATGAAGGAACCCAGGATGTAGACATTAGAACAGGATGGAGGACATTACTACTTAATGGGGGAACTTGTATGTCTTTATAGGATTTAGAACGCTAAATATATACATACATATACCTACATCTGAACATAAGGGGGTGGGGGCCGAGGTCAAAATTTTGATTCAGGGACCATTGAACTCTAGTTACACCACTGTTGATACCTAAGCATAGTAGCGTTCCTCAGACATTTTCTCGCATTTTCTAGTAGTTAATGGGCAAACTACTGTTGATTCTCATCGTTCAGACCAAGTGTCGGTAATAGGCTGAATGGTTCATTGTCTATTCACTGACTCTAAGGCATGTTAATAAACTAAAATATTCACAGAAACCTACGGAGGCTCTAAAAGAATCATCGCCCTTAATTATTCTAGTCTGACTGTGATTACGACTTTATTATATATCTCTGCCCAGAGCCTAAACAATCACACATTCTCCTTTTGGTTATTACGATTTAATATACAATTAGCATAATAACTAGCCAAATGTAAATGTCATGGCCCGAGGGACCGCTAATTATCCAACATAAGCAGTGTGATCATTTTGTGGCATCAGTAGTGTCGAAATGTGATTTTGGGAATAATCCTGGGTAACCTGAAATCCCACTGCTCGTCTCAGAAGTCACATATATGGGTTATTAATCTTTTCCAGGTATGAGAATCTCCAGAGCTGTTTATGGTACTCTTGCCTCCTGAGGACACGGACATACCAATAATACGCTTTTTTCCTTTTTCCTTTTTTTTTCTTTCTTGAACATTTTCATCATTTATTTTTTAATCCATAGCCTTAAAGGAAAACTAAACCTAATGTCTGAAATACAAAAATAGCTTCTTATATCATTCACGGAGATCTAGGAATGTTCCTGGAGGTTCGAAGAACTGGAGATATGTAAGATAAAAGAAGCAGCATATTATAGCTATTGCATTACCCTCTTTTATACATAAAAGTATGATAGACATATATGATTAACTATATACATTAATAGAGTATTCCCATTTATTTATATATCAAGGGTTGTGTAACAATAGAAATACATGACTGTTTCTTCCTAAAGGGGGCTTTACACGCTGCGACATCGCTAATGCGGAGTCGTTTGGGTCACGGAATTTGTGCCGCACATCCGGCCGCATTAGCGATGTTGCTGCGTGTGACACCGATGAGCAATTTTGCATCGTTGCAAAAACGTGCAAAATCACTCATCGGTGACATGGGGGTCCATTCTCGATTATCGGTACTGCAGCAGTAACGATGTAGTTCGTCGCTCCTGCGGCAGCACACATCGCTATGTGTGACACCGCAGGAACGAGGAACCTCTCCTTACCTGCCTCCCGGCCGCTATGAGGAAGGAAGGAGGTGGGCGGGATGTTCCGGCCACTCATCTCCGCCCCTCCGCTTCTATTGGGCGGCCGCTCAGTGACGTCGCTGTGACGCCGCACGGACCGCCCCCTTAGAAAGGAGGCGGTTCCCCGGTCACAGCGACGTCGCCGGGCAGGTAAGTATGTGTGACGGGTCTGCGCGATGTTGTGCGGCATAGGCAGCGATTTGCCCGTGTCGCACAACAGATGGGGGCGGGTACCCACGCTGGCGATATCGGGACCGATATCTCAGCGTGTAACGTAGCCTTAAGGCTGTATAACCTCATTAATTTCCATTGAGTTCAGTTGTAATACCAGAAACAACCTGTGGACTGGTGTGGCACTGCTTTTTGAACAAATCAGCCAGGTTTTTTTCGATTTTTTAAAACGCCTTTTAAGGAGTTAAAAATGAAATGTGAGCAACATAAAAAAAATCCCAATTTTGCAGTGATACTCGTCAATAAGACCCTACTGGCCTGGTGGTTCAGTGGTTAGCACTGCAGTCTTGCAGCGCTGGGGTCCTGGGTTCAAATCCCACTAAGGACACCATCTGCAAGGAGTTTGTATGTTCTCCCCGTGTTTGCGTGGGTTTTCTCCGGGTACTCCGGTTTCCTCCCACATTCCAAAGATATACTCTCAGGGAACCTAGAATGTGAGCCCCAATGGGGACAGTGTTGCAATTGTATGTAAAGCGCTGAGAATTAACAGCGCTATATAAATAAATTATTATTATTACCATTCTGCATTTATACTAGCTGACCCATGACTACTCCAGTCAGTCATTACCCATGATGGTGATATTAGTATGTATGGCATGTTACTTTCTGTAGCAAGAGATTGACATACAGAATAACCTCCCTCCTCTATGTACCAAAAAGAGAAATAAAAGCAAAGCCAATGTATAATACACAAATATAACAACTCTATTCACACATTCATTGTAGATATGAAAATACCCAGAAAGCTTTAAAATGATCCATTTTGAAAGTGTATCTGTGACCAAATACCACAATACAAACTGCCACTGGCGGACACAGACAGGAGAAGCTCCTGTGCAAGAATAGTATACGGGTCCTTTGTAGTCCAGTAATTCCTCAGAATACAAAATTCCCCGTGTTTTGGAGCTGAATGTGGGCTCCTTTACCTCTTGGGCTCTAGCTGCACCACTAGTCTGTCCTCCCCTGCAAACTGCATACATTTATATATAAATCTATATCTCTCATACAGTCTGCTTTACACGCTACAATATATCTTATGATGTGTCGGCGGGGTCACATCGTAAGTGACGCACATCCGGCATTGTAAGTTACATTGTAGTGTGTGACAGCTACGTGCGATTGCGATTGAACGGTAAAACGTTCATCGCATGGATGTCATTCAATTGCTAAAAATTGAACGTGAGGTTGTTCAATGTTCCCGAGACAGCACACATCGCAGTGTGTGACACCCCGGGAACGATGAACAGATCTTACCTGCGTCCCGCGGCTCCCGCCGGCAATGCGGAAGGAAGGAGGTGGGCGGGATGTTTTTGCTCTCCTAGCTACAGTACACATCGGGTTAATTACACAATGTGTACTGCAGCTACATGTGCAGAGAGCAGGAGCCGGCACTGGCAGCGTGAGAGCGGCGGAGGCTGGTAACGAAGGTAAATATCGGGTAACTACCTTGGTTCTATAGCGCTGCGGAACATGTTGGCGCTATAGAAATAAAGATTATTATTATTATAGGGGGCAGAATTAAAGCATCACTCCAGTGGCGCAATAAAAAAAAAAACACCGGAGTGGTATTTTAATTACTCACCAATAGAAAATGATGATAAATGTCATTGGAATAAAAAGAGTCACTTTTACAAAACATTTATATTGTTTTATTTATATATTATTTTTTGCTTACTGGCTCTTTAACAATCTCAAAGAGTTCTTGTAAGGGTTTGATTTGTGAATAAGTCCTAAATGCAAACTTAAAAAGAAAAAAAGATATCAGAAGTTTCCATTTCCAATGCCAAATGATTTTCTTTTTTCCAAGAATGGCATACTTAGCAATTCAAATGCACATTGGCTTAATAGTTAATTTCATTGCTTTGCATTTTCTTAACTCTCCCCATATGTTATCTGGCTTATCTCCTGCATCTTGTATCTAAATGCTTTTCTGTGTTTGGGTGTTGTTTTGTTATTTTTTCTCTCTTCTGAATGTGTTTTATTGACCCATCAATTGTGATTAGTTGATGAAAGAAACTGTGAGCAAGAAAGCATGGCATCTTAGAAGAGCTCTGTGTTTTCATTATCACCTCTTTTATCTCCCTTCTTATTCCTCACATATACATTCCCAACCCTTTAGTACTCTACAGGGCTGCAATAATCTGCTCTACACAAACTTTTACAACAATTACTTCTCACGTCTGAACTGGGTTAGCACAGCAGTAAGAACTGATGGGATCATTTTGCCAAAAACAGGGTAAACGCTGTTGCATGAAACAGAAGACCTGGACATATGCAGATTTTGTCTTCTTCAACGTCACGTCTACGTTTACAGAATTATGATGAGTTGTGTTGTTTTGCTTGTTAGTTATGTTAAGTTGTTTGCTTTGGTTCTAGCATAATTTGGCATGAAACCATGAAATAAAGTCACGCTATCGTCTGATGCTGCTCTAAGGGGTACTTTGCTCATTGCGACATCGCTACTGCGATCTCGTCGGGGTCAAATTGAAAGTGACGCACATCCGGCGCCGGTAACGACATCGCAACATGTAAAGCCTAGAAGCACCGATAAACAATAGCAAAAGCGTCGTAAATCGGTGATCTGTGTAGTATCGGTCATTTCCATAATTTCGCAGCAGCAGCAGGTACGATGTTGTTCCTCGTTCCTGCGGCAGCACACATCGCTGTGTATGAAGCCGCAGAAGCGAGGAACATCGCCTTACCTGCGTCCCGCCTGCAATGAGGAAGGAAGGAGGTGGGCGGGATGTTTACGTCCCGCTCATCTCCGCCCCTCCGCTTCTATTGGCCACCTGCCATGTGACGTCGCTGTGACGCCACACGACCCACCCCCCTTAGGAAGGAGGCGGGTCGCCGGCCAGAGCGACGTCGCAGGGCAGGTAAGTGCGTGTGAAGCTGCCGTAGCGATACTGTTCGCTACGGCAGCTATCACAAGATATCACATCTGCAACAGGCGCGGGGACTATCGCACTCGACATCGCTACAATCGGCTAGCGATGTCGCAGCGTGCAAAGTACCCCTAAGGCTTGGGTCTGACAACTGTATATTCTCTCATACGAGAAAATTGGGTCGATTATGCATATCACACTCTGATCAAACTGTGATCAGAGTGTCATGATTCCTCTGTGCAGAGCATCTTGCGCACTAGGAGATGCTCTGCTGCGCTTTCCTGGACTACTGAGCTGGTAGGTTGATTGACAGCACAGGAATCCATGCTGGTTCTGGGAGGTGCTGATTACTCAGATGTTCCATCTTTCTGGTAATTGCGCTACTTCTTTACTGAGCATGCTCTGCCAGGACCTTGCGAGTCGTACAAACTGGTTCTGTAGTTGTGCTGTTGGCCTTTGCTTTTGCCTGTGTTCTGATCTCTGTTTTCTGACCCTAGACTGTTGTTTGACTCCTCTCTGCACGCTCCCTTTTCCTGTCACGACCTGTTGGCTTTAGACCTCGGACCGTTACCTGACTACATTACCTGACCATGTCTCAGTTTTCTCCCTGAATCTATTACGTGCCCTCCTGGAGTTCTGATCTTCGAATTTTGACTTGACTATGCTTTTGGGTACTCCCTGTATCCATGCATTTCCTCCTGTGACCAGACCCCGGCTTGCCTGACTACTCTTCCATCTGTACTCTCCGTAAATAGTGACTTGCATTACACAGAGTTTATTAGAGTGTGAGCAAGGTGTGATTCTCTCGGATGAAGAGAAGATGAAGAAAAAAAATCTCCATCTGCTCTATTATGTCAATCCATGAAAATCCAAGTGCAGCCAAATTTTGTCCATGGACCCTTTGGATAATCGAATGCAACTCTGGCATGCTGTGATTTTTTTCCTTAGATCGGATTGGTCTGAGTTAAAAATGGACATGTGCTAGGCCCATAGAATAACCTTGGTTTGAATGTGATCCAACGTTTTGTTGTATTGCCCTAGGTCTGAAAATACTGTGGTGCAAGTGAGCCCTAAAGGGGGTGTTACACACAGCGATATCGCTGGTGAAAGCACCCGCCCCCGTCGTTTGTGCATCACAGGCAAATTGCTGCCTGTGACGCACAATATCGTTCGGAGCCGTCACACGGGACTTACCTGCCTAGCGACGTCACTGTTGCCGGTGAACCGCCTCCTTTCTAAGAGGGCGGGTCGTGCGGCATCACAGCGGCGTCACTAAGCGGCCGCCCAATAGAAGCGGAGGGGCGGAGATGAGCGGAACGTAACATCCCGCCCACCTCCTTTCTTCCACATTGCCGGCGGCTGCTGGTAAGCTGCAGTTCGTCGTTCCCGAGGTGTCAAACGTAGCAATGTGTGCTGCCTCGGGAACGACGAACAACCTGTGTGCTCCACAATGAACGATTTTATAAAAAGGAACGACGTGTCAACGATGGACAATTTGGTGAGTATTTTCCATCGTTAACGGTTGTTCGTGCGTGTAACATGCAACGACGTCGCTAACGATGCTGGATGTGTGTCACGGAATCCGTGACCCCGGCAATATATCATTAGATACATCGCTGCGTGTGACGGGGCCTAAAGGCTAAGTTCCCATGATGACTGTTTTGGTGCATTTTTTTTTTTAATTCTGCAGATTTTATGCAGCATTTCTGCACTAAGTTGTAAAGTTAGGCTACTTCCATTTTTATTACAAGTTTTAGTGAGGTTTTTCCCATGTGTTTTATCTCATTTTTCCAGCAATAGTTTCTGTATCTTTTTCAGATGATGAAACCTACCAAGTCTATTAAAAGAGCATAAAACAAACGTAGAGGCCTGAAATTGATAGCCTGACCAAGTGCGAGAGAAAAGCTATGCAGAGGAAAAGTTCAGAGTGATGGCAAATAGCACAAAATATACAGTGTGTCCACCCATATCCTGTCCAGCACCATTAACTTGAGAATGGCGGCAACTATAGGCATAGAAGTGGTGTTTAGATATAGTAAAGTATCCTTGCGCTATGCAATGAAACCACCTATAGCGCCACCTGGTGGAGTTAGCATTTTTATCTCGAAAACGGATTGATATAGAGAAAAAAAGTGAATTAAAAAATTGTGTGGCATCATCAATTCAATACGAATCGACACTTTGCATACAGAAATGCTATGACATGAAACCCATGACCCTCCAAAACATTGAATGCTGGTCACGCATATGGCGCTCATTTAACTTTGATGCTCAAAGTGGCCACAGTCACCTGCAATGCACATCTGGACTCTGCACAGCATACTGTATCTTGCTGCACGTTGTGCAATATGGTAGGTGACACGTTTGCACAAACATCTGTGATACGTCGTCGTAGGTCCTGCAATGTTGGTGGAGGGGTCGCATACACCTGCTGTTTGATGTGACCTCACAGAAAGAAGTCCAATGGGGTCAGGTGAGTGTGGAGGTCACTCGACGCAGCCACCATACCTAATGACTTGTAGGAAGGTCGCCATGAGGTATCGCTTCACGTCCGCAGCCTTGTGAGTTTTACACGTTCTTATCATAGCATTTCTGTATGTAAGGTGTCGATTCATATTGAATTGATGATGCCCTACAACTTTGTAATTCACTGTTTTTCTTTATCTTTTTCCATTTTCGAGATAAAAATGCTAACTCCGTTGTTTTCCACCAGGTGGCGCTATAGGTGGTTTCATTGCGTAGCGCATGGATACTTTAGCATACCTAGACACCACTTCTATGCCTTTAGCTGCCGCCGTTCTCAAGTTAATGGTGGTGGACAGGATATGGGTGGACACTGTATATATCTCTTCAGTGTTTTCCATGGCACTAGTGATGACTGCAACCAAATGTTGCTCCATTACTAATTGTGCTACAGAACCATTGGGTATTTTTTTTAAGGCACTATATTTCTGGAATTAAATGATTTTTACATTTCGTCTCAGCAAGTATGTCAATGCAGAGCATCGAAATCTCATTTCTGTTCTTCCAGTTTTCCAGATTTTGTGTACTTATCAGTAGTGATGAGCAAGCATGCCATCAGCAGTGATGAGCGAGCATGCCCGTGGTAGTGATGAGTGAGCATGCTCGGCACTGCTCGATCAAGCATCGGTGTACTCGGGTACTTGTGGAGCTTGGTCAAGTATTGTGGGTGGAATGTTTTTCCTGAACTGCGTGGTTTCTTTATACTCTTTTTGGTAAAGTCTAATCTGGCCTTTCAATTTTCAAGGCTGATTAATAGCTTGCACCTTGTGGTGAACCCTATGTATTTGCTCTTTTGAAGTCTACTCCTTTTTGAGTTCCGAAGCTTACCAGTGTGCTCTTTTATTGCAGAATGTACCAAACTGTTGATTTGGCCACACCTAACATTTTTGCAATCTCTCTGATGGATTTCAGCCTGTTTCTCTTCCATTGAGAGCTTCTCTGACCTCATGTGTTAGGTTTACAGCAACATCTTCCAAATGCAAATGCCACACCTGGAATCAGATCCAGACCTTTTATCTGCTTAATTGATGATTGGTTAACAAATATATAGCCTATGCAGCCAATTAAAGCTCTTTTGAGATAACTTCCCAATTAGGGGTGCTTCACACATAGCGAGATCGCTACCGAAATCGCTGCTACTTCACGGTTTTGGTGACGCAACAGTGACCTCATTAGCGATCTCGCTGTGTGTGACACTGAGCAGCGATCTGGCCCCTGCTGTGAGATCGCTGCTCGTTACACCCAGCCCTGGTTCGTTTTCTTCAAATGCGCTCTCCCGCTGTGACGCACAGATCGCTGTGTGTGACAGCGAGAGAGCGATGAAATGAAGCGAGCAGGGAGCAGGAGCCGGCATCTGGCAGCTGCGGTAAGCTGTAACCAAGATAAACATCGGGTAACCAAGGGAAGCCCTTTCCCTGGTTACCCGATATTTACCTTCGTTACCAGCGTTCGCCGCTCTCAGCTGCCAGTGCCGGCTCCTGCTCTCTGCACATGTAGCTGCAGTACACATCGGGTAAATTAACCTTATTTTTTTCGTCTTGATCTGGAATTTTTAATTATACTATGTTTGTATAGATGCAACATTTTGATCACCTGTTATTACTTTTTAACGTAACCTTGGTGTTTTGGAATTTTTTTATTGGGACAAAAAGACTAACGACACTCCCAAAATGCAGTCTGAACAGGTGCAAAACTGAATATGACATATTAACTAAAAAACTTCAGTGCTGGAGAGGAGAAATGGGGTTAATGCCATGCTGCTAAAGGAAAAAACTGTTGATTATTAATAAACTTTTTTTTCATAGGTCTACGTGTTTCAGGGATCCAGTCCCCTTCTTCAGGACAAGAAAGAAAAATCAACAAAATAATCAACAGTTATTTCATTTAGCAGCAGCACAGCATTAACCCCATTTTTCCTCTCCAGCACTGAAGTTCAATCCATGTAGGGCTGCGGCAGCTCCCATTACCTTAAGCCTTCATAGGGGTTGTGACTATCACAACCCTAATAGGTGAGTGTAATATTGTGCACACTGCACTTTAATAGACCCTATTTGTGCTCTTTTTTTTCTGTTTTATAATAACTAAAAAAGACAGTTGCACTCTGAAATGCTAAAGCAAAAATGCAAGAATATAGATATGCATTACCGCATAAGGAAATCTAGGAAAAATTTAGATATTTAGCATATAAAAATGGCCATTTCTATATCTGCCCAGTAGCCATGTCAAGGCATATCTAGTATACTGGAAACCTACACTGAATTGTAGGTTGTCTCTGGGTTACAAACCTCCATGTGTATAGACAAGTAGAAACCAGCTACTAGGGAATAAATTCACCTATGGCTAATGAGGGACTGGTGCTCCTAACAGAACTGGTGTAATTGAGCCATGTTCGTAGGTCGACTTGCTTGCACCTGCCTTTTCATCTTTGCCCATACATTTTCTATAGGATTGAGATAAGAGTTTTCTGATGGCCACTCCAAAACATTGACTTTATTATCCTTAAAGGGAACCAAACATCAGGATTTTCGTGTATAAGCTGCAGCCAGTGCAGTACTGGCACTATCAGGCACAGTGTGTACATACCATCAGGGGGCAGCTCGGGTGTTTAGGCAGTGAAATACAACTTTATAAAGTTTGAAATTTCGTGCACTTTTTGATTGACGTGTGCACCTCTGCAGATAATGTCCGGGCGGGTTATGCAGGAGTTCCCCGCCCCCCCACCAGCCTGTTCCTCCCTCTCTCCTGATGTCCGGGCGGGTTATGCACGTGTTCCCCGCCCCCCGCGCCACCTGTTCCTCCCTCCCTCCCTCTGGCTGTATGTAAATATCTAATCTTCAGAAACATGGCGCCGGAGTGGGCCTCTGCGCATAGCGCTTATCTCCGGCGCCATGTTTCTGAAGCCCCCGCATTACACAACTTGGTGTCTGAGAGGGCAGCGCCACAGCGATGTCACACCGGCTGGTGTGTTGGCCCGGTGTCCTGGGGCGGCACGATACAGGAGCAGCAGGTAATCGCGTCCTCCGGTCAGCTGTTCTGTCCTGTTCTAATCGCGCGCGCTCGCGCGGTCACAACGGGCTGTGAAGAAACGAGGGCGCATACACGAAAATCCTGATGTTTGGTTCCCTTTAAGCCACTTTGTAACCAGTTTGGCAGTATGCTTCGGGTCATTGTCCATTTGGAAGACCCATTTCCACCCAAACTTTAAGTTCCTGGCTGATGTCTTGAGATGTCCTTCAGTATTGCCACATAATCTTCTTTCCTCATGATGCCATCTATTTTGTGAAGTGCATCAGTCCCTCCTGCAGCAAAACAATCCCACAACATGATGCTGCCACCCCCGTGTTTCACAGTTCGGATGGTGTTCTAAGGCTTTAAAGCTTCTGCCTTTTTCCCCCAAACGTAACAATGTTCACTATGGACAACAGTTCAATTTTAGTTTCATCAGACAACAGGACATGTCTCTAAAAATTAAGAGGAAAATAATGAAGGTTTCAGCTCACCCATATGAAGTCTCCAAGGCAAGGATGGATGCCCGCAGTCCCCCGGACAGGCCGGTCCGTGATTCAGAGTAGATATGGAAGGAAAAAGGGTTTGGGACTCAGCACCAATGCAGTAATATAAAACTTGGAACTTTATTAGAAAATCTAAAACGAAGGTACACAGGTCATCCAAAAAAAAAAAATGTGTGAGAGAGGTATAAAATTAACCCTTCCAGTATTATATGGCAGAGGATATGTATTAATGGGAAGTATATTAATGTCAAAGATTGTTGCTGCTACATAAGAAAAATGTATACAAAAAAAAAAAATCAAATCAAAGTTATGCATTAAGTGTACATTGATTTCAAATTAACACTATTTGATTTATGTATAATATGTATACTAAAATATGCTATATATATATATATTCTTGTGAAAAAAGAGAGAGGGAGAGAAGAACATTATCCTATCTCACCAATGAATTGTTACTCAATTTATGCTATGGAAGAAAGGGAAAGGAAAAAAATGAGAGAATTATATGATTCCAACTCTAAAATGTATTTTATATTTATATTTATGCGACACAGAGCAAAATGATATGCCTGTAGCAGCATCTAAATTGGCAGTTTCAAGATATATATTTATCATGATGTTTGTAAGAAACGCGTAAAGCCGCTAGGCAAATCGCATGGCGATTTTTTTGGATGACCTGTGTACCTTCGTTTTAGATTTTCTAATAAAGTTCCAAGCTTTATATTACTGCATTGGTGCTGAGTCCCAAACCCTTTTTCCTTCCATATCTACTCTAAAAATTAAGGTCTGTGTTCCTTGTTCTACTTGTTTCATTGTGGATAATGACACAATCTTACCAGCTTCCGCCAGCATCTTTACAAGGTCTTTTGCTTTTATTCTTGGGTTGATATGCACATGTATGAGCCAAAGCATGTTCATTACTTGTACAGAGGACTTGTCTCCTTCCTAATTGGTATGATGGCTGGACATTCCCATCTTGTTTGTAATTGCATAGAATTGTTTGTATAGATGAACGAGGCACCTTTAGGTATCTGGAAATTGCATCCAAGGATGAACCAGACTTGTATAAGTCGACAATTCTCTTCCTGGGATCTTGGCTGATTTCTTTTGACTTTCCGATGATGAAGCATTTTCCACAAAGAAGCATTGTATTTCCGGTAAAATACATCCACAGGTGTGTCTCTAATTAACTCAGATGTTCCCAATAAACTGATCAGAATCTTGCAAAGACATGACATCATCAAATGGGCTGTCCCATATTGTTTAAAGGCATAGTATACATAGTGCATGTGAACTTTTGACTTTGCAGAAAGTAATTAAAATGCCTTAAAACATTCTCTCTCTCTCATTATTCTGGCATTTAGCAAATATAAATAATTTTGGTTCCTAATTGCCCTAAAACGGGAAAGGTTTATTCTGATTCCATGTCAGATAGTGAGGAAAACATGCAGATCTGTCTTTTCAGATAGTGTATGTAAACTTCTGGTTTCAACTGTATATACCATGATAACCCAGGATGAGGGATATATACAGTCCCTGACAAAAGTTCTGTCTCTTATCCATGTTATGTAAATAAAAGCTTATAACCTGACTTTAAATTCATCCATTGGTTTTATAAATTACTATTTTGAAAACTGAAACCCTCCCAAATTTGGTTTACGTTATGAAGATGAAATATTGATCATTTAATGAACACAGAAAGGTCAGATTTTGGCAAGACAAAAGTTTTGTTGCCAACAGAAAGTAAAGTGAAATTCAAACAAATAATAACTTCTAATACAAAGAGATGTTGCATAACATTGGTGAATGACATTGTGGTGCTATTAGAGCCATATTTAATATTTTGTGTGACTTCCATGAGCTTGAAGGACTGCATACATGCGGTTCAACAATGATTCATACAATTTATTGATGAAGTCATCAGGAATAGCAAAGTATACAGTCTTACATGCCTCCCAGAGTTCATCCAGATTCTTTGGTTTTGTCTTCCAAGCTTCCTCTTTCATCCTACCCCAAACATGCTCAATGATATTCATGTCTGGTGACTGGGCTGGCCAGTCCTTGAACACCTTGAACACATTTGCGGTGGCTGTGGTGTAATTCAACTGAAGATTCATCAGAGAAATCCACCTTCTGTCACTTTTCCAGTGTCCATCTGTTTAGAAGGCTGTGGGACCTGGCAAATGCCACACGGTTTTTTAATTGCCTTTTGTTTAGTGCTAGCTTCTGAGCACTGATTTGATCACAGAGGCCATTTTGAGACAGAATCCTACAAACTCTTCTAGTTAACACAGAGACTTGAGGTGACCAGGCCTTTTGGAGCTCTGCTGCAGTGGAAGAGGGGCTGGCTTTGGATTTTATAACTAACAAACGTTCCTCCTGAGCAGTTGTCTTGTGGGGTCTGCTGGACCTGGACTTGTCAAAAACATCTCCAGTCTCTTCAAATCTTTTTTTAATTCTTTGTACTTGACGCTGAGACACATTAAAAGTGCCAGCCACCTCTGCAGTGGATCTGGTCTTCAGCCTCTTGATAATCAAGGTTTTGGTCGCAGGGTGGATTTTTGGCATGTTGTCAGAGGTCAAGTTGCAGTTCAACTGAAGGTCTGGGGTGCTGGGTTTCATTTTATACACACTCACTAATTAACCAATCATTTAGTGAGCACAGGTGAGGATGTAATCTAGGATTGGGTGCATTATATGACAAGGCGAGAAAACTTTTGTCTTGCTAAAATCTGACCTTTCTGTGTTCATTAAATGATCAATATTTGAGCTTTGCAGCAACTTTATTTTCATAACCTAAACCAAATTTGGGAGGGTTTCAGCTTGCAAAAGAGTAATTTATGAAACCAATGGATGAATTTAAAGTCAAGTTATAAGCTTTTATTTACATAACATGGATAAGCGACAGAACTTTGTCAGGAACTGTATATCAGGATGGAGGACATACGGTATATACCAGGATGAGGGACATATATACCAGGATAGGGGACTTATATACCAGGATGGGCCACATATATATCAGGATAGACCACACATATACCCAAGTGTGGGACATATATACCAGCATGGTGACATATATACCTGGAAGGAGCCCAAGATGAGGACATTAGTACAGAATTTGGGGACATTACCCCATAACAATGTTAGCAGCAGCCTCCACCCCCCATAACATAATCATAGTAAAATAACATTTTTAAAAAATATTTTCCTCCTTTAAAACCTAGGTATGTCTTATGGTCCAAAAATACGGTAAGTAACCCTGATGCAGATAATAAATAGTTGAAGGGGACCACACCTTATTATTGGGTGCAAGGAGGAGAAAATAAAAAAAAAGTGTTCACCTTCTGGACTAGTTCGGATTTGCCTGCAGTGTTTCTGCCAATTGGACAAAATGTCCAAATTAGAACAGCAGCTAGTTGGCTATGTATAGCCCCCACCAGATGTTGATTCTAAAACAATACTGGGGGCTCTAACGTTGTACAGGAGTGGTGCCAGTCTGGAAGATGAGCTATGGACCCATTTAAGGGAGCGCTCACATCAGCGGTATTTTGCCGCAAAACCGCATCCGTCACAAATGTGTTTCAGTTCCATTAATTTCCAAAGGAATTGCGGCAAGATGCGGTCACATGCGGTTGTGTATGACGCACGCGACCTCATCTGACCGCATCTTGACGTGATTCCATTGGAAATGAATGGAACTGAAATGCATTTGTGACGGATCTGGTTTTGCGGCAAAATACCGCTGATGTGAGTGCGGCCTACAAGGGGTTGTCCCTTAACTCTGCTAGACCGTAAAGTCTGATTCTTTGCCATTTCAGTTACTACAACATCAACAATGAAAAGACATCGGCATCTAAGGTTTGGCAGATAGAATTTAGAAATAAAAAACACGCTATTGAGAGACTAGAACCGTATTCAATTTCTGGTAAACAAAACCCAAAGTCAATGGCTGCAATCATCAGAAGTGCAAAATACGGAGTCTGCAAGCAGCTGCCATCACAATGCAGGAAGCAAAACAAAATCCGGGGGGCTTGTTCAAGGCCGGATAAAAATATGTTCTTAACCATGAGGAGCGTATCTGAGAAATTTCCATCTAACGAGACATAATTTAGAAAAATGAAATAAAACGAGTGTTTTTCTTACGGCGTGGATTTAACAGATGCTGCGCTGTGTAGAGCCACAATCTGTCCCTTCATGATTGCTATTGTTATGGAGATGAACACAAGTTTGCACAAGGTCATCCCAAAAAACAACCTGAAGACTCGTCACATTTCCGAGGCAGCCGAAATCCGTTTATGAGCAGCAGGTGTATTCCCACAGAAGACACTAAAGCTATTAACGGCACAGTGAGGAGTACACAATAATAGGCTGTTAACTCAGCCTTTCTGACAAGAGCACCAGGAAAGGACACTATGAAGCTATTAATAATAAATTATGCATATTTCCTACAGAGGAAAAAAAAAGAAGGAAAATGCTTTCTTTAGCAAATCGCAGCTTGTGTCAATTTACATTTCATTGTTACGACTTTATTTACCTTTTAATTGCAATATTTTATGCATGGTTGTGTTGGATCTCTAGACTTCGCCTGTCCCATAAGCACTAAAAAGGCCTGAGATGCTGTGCTTAAAAGTGGCCATTGTGGATCCTGGTGGCAATTAAAGGACTCATATGATCCAAGTACAGAAGTGCCCCGGGTCAGCCTGCCATCCAATTAGGCCCAGTAGGAAACAATTTTATGTTTTACAATAAAACAAAAAACACTTTGAAATGCCTAATCATCAGTTACGATAGGAGGCTATTATAGAGCGGTAAAAACTTTTGGTTGGTTCTTGTTAAATAGAAAAGCTAAAGTACAGTATATATGTTATATTAAGAAATGCGTCAGTTGAATAAGTCTACTGCACATAAAAAGAGGAGGTGCTACCCATTGCATCCAGTTCCTTCTCTCACTTACAAGATGCCCATATAGACGAATAATGTACATATTCCTTACCGAAGTTACGATAAATTTCAGGTCTGCTTATTTACACTTGTCAACTTCCGTAACATTGAAGATCTCTCCTATGTCACCGAAATCTCCAGAAATTATAGATTCTGGAAAGTTCCTTCTGCCCCAACAGCTCAGAGAGGAGGAAATTACGGCATGGTGTCATGCAATGTTCAGTTCCAGACTTATTAGATGTCATGGCGGCATCGGGCTCTGTTCACACTGTAAAGCCTGACAGGCAACCTGATGTCTGCTAGTTGTTCAGCCAGAGCTGGGCGTTGGCTGTTTCATGTGCTCTGTTCCTCAGTCCTGCAGAAGTTAATTCCTGCTGACCTGGGGAACTCTGCTAGGAGCTCAGGTTGCTAATTACCAATCACAGCCGTCTCCTTCCTATATAAGATTCTGGACTTTACTACTCAAAACCGATAATAGCTCCAGCAATTCCGTTTGTCACAGTGATCCAGTTTGTGGTGATCTGTAATTGCTATTTTGAGTGGTGTGAAAGTTTCCTTGTGCACATTTACTTCCTTTCCTTTTATTTATTCCCCTGTACATGTATTGTCTCTCCTTAGTGTTTGAGTGCAGTGTATGCAAGTTTTCGTTCTCCCTTATCTGTGTCGTTTCTGTGGTGTTTTGTTACTATGTTTCTGGCACACCTAAAGGGTGAGGGAGAGTGGGAGACAGATGAGGGTTTGGACAGGGTCCCGCTGGTGGCTCTGACATGGCTACCATCAAGCCTATTTCTGAGATAAGGGACATTGCAGGGTCTCAAGTCTAAGGGTCAGCCTAAGAGCCCCTGTTCTGTCATGTTATTCGTCGTTACACATGGAGGATATAAAAAATAGGTATTAAGGAGAGCAGAATAGGTACAGAGAAGAGAATGGGCAGCATGTCTAAAATCCAAGATTTCTGGCAACACAAGTTTAAGTGCCTCCTAGATGTCATCTTCTAAATGCTGAATATACAGTTTCAAGCACAATTATTCAGTCCCCATTGCAAATCAGGCTTATCACTAAACCACTAAAAGAGCATTATAAATAGCATAGAGCCCCTTTGGCTGTTATCACCTAATGCAAACTTGATGCCCATCTCGATAGCGGCTTCTGGCAACATTCCTGAGCAATGTCACCCAGGTCACTAATGTTCTTTACTACACGTGCTGTAACCACCTTGTTCAAATCCCACCAAATATTTTTCTTAGGGTTGAAATTAGATGACTGTAAATTTTGCTTAAAAAATTAATTTGCAATGGGATATAATTAATTTTGATTTGACCTTTTAACTGCTTTGGCTTAAATACTACTTCATACTTAACATGTTCCCGAAAAACATCAGTAAAAGCATGAGTGAAGGGTGCAGGTCTCCCAGATCAGATTATTTGCCCTGAGTTGTCTTCTTTTACTATTTTGATATTATTTTGACTTAATTGGAAAAGACAGTTCTGTTACGAAGAGGGGTGTCCCAAAGTATTGCAACATTTTGGTTGTCTGATTAGTTCTAGGAGTAATAGATTGGATATGCGGCTGCTGTTGCACTTTTACTTTATTTGCTTTATTCATTTCAGTAAAGAGTTAATTGCACCAATTGCTTAGTCTATTGTCACCCACCCACCTACACATTCCACCCTCAAACCTCTCTTCTCAAAACCAAATGCATTTAAAACTTTTAATCTGGACGGCATATTCCACATGAGGTTGCTTAGTCACTTATATCACATATCATTTACGGAGATCTTCCTGGGTTTTGTTTTTTCTTTGGTGGCAGGGCGCTTGCAAAGGGGCTAAGAAGTTATTAGCAGTAAGTTGCTAAGTATCTGTCTGTTCTGACCTGTGACAATCTAGAGTGAAAATGGTCTGCTTGTGCCGAAAATTCTGCTTCTGGTGACATCACAACAATAGAGCAACTTCTTCTTTTCCACTCTGCTCTGTTGACAATGATTTACTAAGGTACTGGTTGACAGCCAGCTTCCCAATGCTTAACTTTCAGGAGCCAACAGTTAATCAGCATGATTATGGCAGTGATGTCCTATCTTCAGAGTAGACCGGAAGAGCAAGAACTGCAAGGATGTGGCTGAGTCATGTTTTGGGCAAGAATCATGCTGGTAAGCACCTTTAGGGTCACTGAAAGTGTGAAACTGACCTTAGAAAAATTTCTAACTAACCAATTTCTTCCATGATACAAAAAGAAAAACCGTGTCATCCATAGCAAAATCATCTTCATTTCTGACAATACACTCTCATGTTGAAAAAATACCTATGTGTTTTGATCCGGAACCATGGAAGACCACCACAAATCATTGGCAAAAGGTGACAAGAGCATTGGCAACTAATCTGGCCGCCATCCCCTTACTAACCATCACAACTAAAAGTAGCCGAGGGGTGAACTAACATCCTGTGCACCGCGAACCCAGCCGGAGAACTAACTATCCTAAAGGTAGGAAAGATGAATATCTCTCTGCCTCAGAAAATAGACAAGAATAGCAAGCCCCCCACATTCAAAGACTGCGATGATATAGGAAAAACACAATACACAGGTAGATGACAGGATTAGCAAAAGGTGAGGCCCCCGCTGACTAAAATAGGAAAGGACAGGAAAGGGGCTGATGGTGGCCAGAGAAAAACCCTGCAAAATACCAACTTCCTGATAGTACAAAAAGGCCCTCAGATCGCACGATCTGAACTCCGTCCTATACCAGGTGCCCTTGTCATACCAATGAACAGAAAACAAGAATCATAACAAAGTCAACAAGCCACAAACACATGGACCCAAAGGAGCTATACTCCACACAGAACTGCAGGGAGTTCCCCAACAATCCACTAAGGGGGAAAATCCCTGCAAGCAAATAAACTGAAACCAACCACAGCAAATGACAAACCCAGAAAAACAAAAGAACCAGACAATAAATAAAGAGCAAGCACTTATCTGGGGAAGATGTGGTGTAGAGCAGGATTAAGCAGGCTGGAGATACAAAGAACAACTGACATCTGGCAACAGCCTGCAATCAGACCAGGATTTAAATAAGCAGAGAGTTAGCAAAGGAAACACCCACTGCACAACACACCTGGTCCAAGTCCAAACCATTCCTGGCCACCAGAGGGAGCCTCCCAGCAGCCAAAACATAACTAACTTTCACAACACCTATGTTATGGGCATAAAAGGAGAGAAACTCATGGTGGGGCTACCAGCCTCTCCTGACCTCAACTCTATTAAGAACCTTTGGAGTATCTTCAAACAGAAGATCTATGAGGATGAAAGGCAGGTCACATCAAAGCAGCAGCTGACTACACAAGGTTTATTTGTAGTTAGTATCTGTTGAGTCACACTCATATGCGTTTAAAACCCAAAAAAGCGTTGCTACAATTTAACAGGTCATCCACACAGGATAGATAACCTGCTGATTACTGGAGGCTAAAAACCTGGGAACCCTACAAATCCCAAAAAGGAGGCTCTGAAATGGCCAACTGGAGCCTGGCCAGGAATATGCATCACTTTGGTAGCTGAGCATGCTAGACCATCAATACATTTAAATGAGGCACTCTAAAGCCCCATTCTTGGGATTAATGGGGTTTAAGTGGTAGGTTTCCCTAATGATCAGAAGATATTATAAATCCTGTGCATAGGTGATAATAAGTTACAAAGTTTAGACAACCTTTAATTTTACAGTGATAAACAAAAGGGTAACACTTTTTTGAGCTTTTGACTTTCAGGCTCTATATCTCACAATTCACTACAGCTTTGTAGGTGAGACAACCCTCATTTTATAGACAATCATTTTGGCTATCTCATACATAAATTTTACTTCAAATATTTAGCATATGATTAGTTATGCAGTTCTTGTCATGTCGCTGCATTGTTACTGTTTTGCTTGTGGTGTTTGAAAAATCTTTTTCTTCCTGTATGCTACAAATTACAACCTGTTCTCACATTTCTTAATAGCTCAGTGTGTTATTAGGTTGATTCCCAAGCAAAAGGTCAATGGTTCCAATCAAGGAGCAGCCATGAAGAAGATTTCTCAAGACAAGAGGAAAAGCATCATCCAACTCTTCGATAATAGTCTCTGAACCAAGAAAATTGCCAAACTGCATAATGTAAGTGACATAACAGTTGTAAGAATACAAAATGATCCATCCATTCAAAGTCAAGAGGTGGACGTCCAAGCAAAATATCAGAGTCAAAAAGTTGGCTTATCACAAGGTCTATCAGTTCTGGAGCGACAATCACGGCAGTGGAGGCGGCTCATATGCTTCGTAATAGTGTGATGCATGATACACAGGTATTAAATGGTGGCTTGAAAAAAAGGTGAAGAAGCCTCGACTTTAATATTGTCATAAGAAGTAACAACTTGAGATGACCAAAAAGTACAAAAAGTGAACAGTAGAATATTGGAAGCAATGAAATTAAACTCAATAGACTAGAATATGATAGTTGTATATGAGTCTGGAAGAAACAAGGGGGAAAAAGTATAAATTGAAGCAACTATCAAATTCTGTGGAAGAAGTCTGATCACATGGAGTTGTCTCACAGCCAAAGGTGTTGGATACTTGACCAGGATCGATGATGGTCTAAATACTGAGCTAATTGTGAGTATCCTAGAAGACTAGTTACTTCATACACTCGAGTACTATGGGTTTGGAAAGAATGACATAGTGTTCTAAGCAGGACAATGACCCAAAGTATACATTCAGATTGGAGAAGAAATGGTTCAATGACAATGAAGTAGAGATGCTGGATTGGCCCCCACAGTCCCCAGACCTCAACCAAATCAACATTTGTGGGAAGAGTTGAAGAAAAAGCTGTGTACATACCCAAGTGAGTCGCCCAGTATGCACCAACATTGGGAACGTGTAGAAGTGACCTGGGATCAGATTTTGGTTGAGGGATTATATTTGTATATTTTACTTGTATTTCTATGGGAGCATTTGAGCATTTGTTGCCAATGAGGCTCCATTGTGATTTTATAGTCTGGTATTTTGGGAGGATACATTCCAGCACATCACATTGGAGACGTCTCAACACATGGATCGCCAGTGGAGAACGTGTTTCTGATTTTAGTTTTCTGCATTGAATCATCCCTCCTGTCTATTTAGCAGTTAACCTGCTTCTTTCCTCCCATTGCCGCCTCCTAATGCTAAAAAAGCAGTAAAATTAAATGTCTTTTTTTTCTTTCCTTTAAACAACAGAAGAACGTGTCTTTACCTGGCAGGATTATACAGCCTCATTACTCAGGACTTAATATCTGCCTTCTTTAATCTTCCTACCACAAGCAGCGTACTCTAATACACACAATTTTTTTTTTCCCAAGGATTTTCTGAGGCCCTAGAATTACCGCTTCGAGCCTATGTGATGAATATCAGGAAAAATATGTTCCCTGTGTGAATGGATGGACTCGCTCATCCCTGAAGGGTCATACACTAGTTTAAATCTTTTGCCTATAATGAATGGCAGTGAAACTCATTTTAAATAGAAAATTGTCAAACTACCCCGAAGCTGCCGGCAGAAGCCTTAAATTCTCTTTTTCCTCTGAGTTAAAACAGAATCCAGAACAAAAGCTGTGTTCCCGGGCAAAATATTAAGTCTGCAACAGCAAAATGTAATGTCGAAGACTTATGAGCCCATTTGTAATATATCCAGGTCTTAGTTGAAAAACATCAGCTGATAATACATCATTTTGCAATGTTTCTCACCATGCCTGTAGGCTCAGCCACTAAACAGGCCCGCTCCCTATTCCCTCTACCACAAAAGAGATAACTATACTATTTATTCAATGTAAAAAAAATGATTGTTAGGTTGGGTTTTTACCATTTTTTTGCCAAGTCCTAAGATTTATAGTTGTAGAAGGCCACCCTTCTTAAAGGTAAAGGAGAATAAAGACGTTGAAAAGTTATGAAAACAAGTCCTAACCTGGCTCTGGAATACAAAAATATATATTGTCCCTTTTTATTAATTTTGTCTAAGTTTGGGATCATAAGCATGTTTTTTAGTGTGTTTTTTTCTATTGTTAACAGAAAATAAATGGCCTAAAGTTAACCCAACCATTAGCAGCTTTCTCACGCCCCATGTTCAAGGTCTGATTATAAGCCACAATGTCAGGATCAGACACAGGTTTCCTAAATAGAGTTGAGCGGACTGTAAATAATCCGGGTCCGAAAAAAAAATAAAAAATTAACGGATCCGGATCGTGCACCCAGAATCTCGTGTCCGGGTCGGACTCTGATCTGCTGCTCAAACCGGGCGGATCCGGATTTTGCCGATCTGGGTCCGCTCAACACTATTCCTAACCTAAACTCAACAGACTTGTAGATACTCATTGGCTGTTGAGTTTAGTCAGCTGATTTGGACATCGCAGTCCATCAGATCTTGAATGGGTGATTGTGTGAAACTGACATGAAAAGGATTTTACATATTTAGGCATGCCCATTGAGAAAATGAGCACTGGCTTTATAGAGGGCCTGTCAGCAGGTTTTTGCTAACTCATTAGAAAGCAGCCTGATGTAGGCAAAGAGATCCTGAATCCAAAGATGTATCACTTAGATTACTGGCTGTAGCCGTTCTGACAAAATCAAAGATTTAAGTTTCAGCAATGCAGGAAAGCTTAAAAAGCTGCCCCTGCCCCCACACCTGGCTCTCAGCACACATTTCTATATATAGAGAAGCTGCTAATCACAGAGGGGTGTGGATTCAGACTTCAGCTCATGCACTCCTCAGGCCAACTAATGATCAAGCTACTGAAGCGTAAACTAACATTGCAGGTAAACATAAACACACTTTGTGATAAGAGGCACATGGCTGAAATCTCTGTGTTAACCTTTACAGTATACTGTCCTCAGATTACATAGCAAAAACCTGCTGACACATTCCCTTTAACTTGCATAGACTTAAATGCATGTGGAAGCATCTCCAATAGTTGAGAACCAGAGAAGTTATCAGTAGTGTTCAGCAAACCCGAACTGTAAAGTGCGAGGTTCGTACCGAACACAGACTTTTACCTTTACGTTCGGTTCCTGCTCGGGATTGTCATTTCAATATAGTTTGTTGAAAGGTTGCATAACAGCCAATCAGCAAGCTTTTCCACTGTGGGCACTTCCAGCCCTATTACACTTATGTCAAGTATTGACTGCTAACAGATTCCCTTTAACTTGCATAGACTTGAATATATGTGGAGGCATCTCCAATAGTTGAAGATTACAGGGGGAAATTCCCAACTATCTGACAGAAGGATTTCCAACTATCAGACATTTTTTGGCATATCCTGTGGACAAGATGAGTATACCTCAGAAAAAACTTGGTTGGATAAGATAAAATTGTTCAATGTATTATCTCTCATATTTATAAGCCTCTGCGGCAAAATAACCCCAGGCAGGTGCTTCTACCACTTTTGACTCACTACTTTGCTATATTAAGTATTTACATTGACAATAAATCTATAGAGTTGAGCAAAAAATATTGCAGAACCCTAGTTCAGGGGCTACTTTGACCTTTTCCTATATGCCGGTGTCCCCTGCATCTCATTTGATTGGCATCAAGTTATGTGTATAGTGCACCACAATGATGATGTTGTGTCACACCTAGTAATCAGAAGTGATGCCGAGGTTGCTGACAAGTCAGAGGAGGTTTGCAGGGTCATAGACTACAAATATGGGCCCAGGTCTGTCTAAAGGGGGCTTTACACGCAGCAGTATCGCTAGCGAAATCGCTAGTGAAAGCACCCACCCCCATCGATTGTGCGTCACGGGCAAATCACTGCCCGTGGTGCACAATATCGTTAGGAGCCGTCACATGGACTTACCTTCCTAGCGACGTCGCTGTGGCCGGCGAACCACCTCCTTTCTAAGGAGGCGGTTCGTGCGGCGTCACAGCGGCGTCACTAAGCGGCCGCAGAATAGAAGTGGAGGGGCGGAGATGAGCGGCTGTAACATCCCACCTCCTTTCTTCCTCATTGCCGGTGGCCGCAGGTAAGCTGTAAGTTCGTCGTTCCCGTGGTGTCACACGTAGCGATGTGTGCTGCCCCGGGAACGCCAAACACCCTGCGTCCTCAACAATCAACGACTTTGGGAAAATGAACGACGTGTCAACGATGGACGATTTGGTGAGTATTTTCCATCGTAAATGGCCGTTTGTTGGTGTCACATGCAACGACATCGCTAAAAATGCCGGAATCCGTGACCCTGGCGATATATCATTAGTACGTCACTGCGTGTAATGGGGCATTACTGTTTTTGCACAACTATACAATAAATCTATTTCATTTGAAACTAATTTACGTGTTATATATTTTTATATGTTTTTGGCATAAGGGTGAAAAAAGGAACATATATTGTACCTTTGGAGACATTTTGACCAACTAGGAGCCTGATATTTATGAGGCTGGTGATTAGCACTGCCCCCGAGGAGCAGAGAAAGGTAGGAGAAGTTGTAAACTCATGAATACACCGGACTAATCACATATTTCACTGCCAAATGTTCTGAATTGTTTTAATCTGTGAGCTACTAGAAGAAAAACCTGTACCTGTGACGCGCTACCTAACATAGGACACTAAACTTACTTTGTAAAGCCGCTTTAATCTAATCACACAGGCTAAAGTTGGAAATACATATAATATACTGTAGCTGTTAGCATTGAACGTGCAAATAGCAGAATTTTCTGGCAGTATATTATTTCCCATAAGAAAAAAAGGATTGGGCATGTAGAAATCTAACGTGGTTGATTCCTCCTACGCTGACATCTGCCCGCTTTCCCTCCGACATCTGCCATTACAAGGCTCAGTTGGATTGGTCTTTTAAATGCATGTATTAACTATATGGATCAGAAAAATTAAGTGTAAACTATGTAATAAAAGGGGACATCTAAGAGGTGGAAATACATCTTCAGAGCGCTGTTCATGTTTAATTTTGCTGTCTTCTTGTTCTTGACTCTATGTAAGCGAAATGGGGGTGAAAATGTCACAGGAATCACTCATTACCATAGTATTTGCATCTAATTAATGGTAATGTTACGTAATGTGACATGACTTAACTTTGTGAATTGCAAATTTGTGGTAAAGTAATAGTGTGATCTTTGCCCCCATTATAAGTTCTAAAAAAAAACCTTCTAGCCCAGAAAATGCACCATTAGCATAAACATCATGATAACTTATGTAAATGCCTTGTCTTATGCCCTAACTAAGCTTGGTCAGTGGAAGTGTCCATATAGGACTGAATAAGCAATCCTTAGTTTCTGAAATACACTAAAAATGGTAATGGCATTGCATTAGTCCAATTTAATCTTAAAGGGATTGTAGGAGTCACCTTAAAAGGGGTATTCCCAAAATGAAAAGTTATCCCATATATGCATCGTGAATGGAGCAGAGGTATTCCGTCCATGTTGACTTCCACTTCGATTATCGTCAACTGCACTTTTAGAAATAGCCGAGCAGTGAGCTCTGGTTTCTCTGGCAGTCCCATCAAGATCACTGGGGATCCAATCGGACCCTAATGACCAACAACAGTGGTATTCTGCCACAATGCCGGATCCAGCACAAATGCGTTTCACTTCAATGCATTTCCTATGGACTCGCGGCAAGTTCCGGTCACATGCGGTTGTGTATGACGCGCGCAATTGCATGTGACCGGAACTTGCCGCGAGTTCATAGGAAATGCATGGAAGTAAAATGCATTTGTGCCGGATCTGGCATTGTGGCAGAATACAATTGATGTGAAGCCCGCCTAAGTTATCTCTTTTCCATATCATTCAACTCTTAGGGGCCCTTTGCACACTACGACATCGCAAGCCGATGCTGCGATGCCGAGTGCGATAGTCCCCGCCTCCGTCGCAGCAGCGATATCTTGTGATAGCTGCCGTAGCGAACACTATCGCTACGGCAGCTTCACACGCACTCACCTGCCCTGCGACGTCGCTCTGGCCGGCAAACCGCCTCCTTCCTAAGGGGGCGGGTCGTGCGGCATCATAGCGACGTCACACGGCAGGTGGCCAATGGAAGCGGAGGGGTGGAGATGAGCGGGACGTAAACATCCCGCCCACCTCCTTCCTTGCGCATAGCCGGCCGGGACGCAGGTAGGAGATGTTCCTCGCTCCTGCGGCTTCACACACAGCGATGTGTGCTGCCGCAGGAATGAGGAACAACATCGTAACATCAGTCTTTCTCAATTCATGGAAATGACCGACGCTACACCGATGATACGATTACGATGCTTTTGTGCTCATTAATCATATCAAAAATGCTTTACACACTACGATCTCAACAGCGACGCCGGAAGTGCGTCACTTTCGACTTGACCCCACCGACATCGCACCTGCGATGTCGTAGTGTGCAAAGTGCCCCTTAGAGTACCCTTTTAAAGCATGGAAAGTTCTAAAAGAGAAAAACAGGAACCATTACATGCTTGTTACAATCTGCTACTCCAGTGCTGATGCACCAGTTTCTCCCGCAAGATTTTGGACATGCTGATCTTGATTAGAGATTTTATGTCCTGGCATCAGAGGCGTAAGTTCCTTCATGAATCAGGAGAGCGGGAAGAATGATGTGCACCTCCTGGCCACAAATCCTACTCCAAGCCTTGCTGAAGTAAGATTTGTTGCGTAGCAAACCGCCTCTCATCATGAATTTGGTGAGTGGCTGTTGTCACTCCCCATACTGCCTCAGCTCTGCCTATTCTGTCGGAGGTGAGCGAAACTAATAAAGAAAGCCAAAAGTTGTAACATAGTGCAGTCTCAAGTTGATACAAGATTATGTGACATTTCAAAGCTTTTTACACCAGAATACTAGTGTAAAATCATTGGTGAATAGGACCCATCATCTATTTTACTGCATCAATGACTTGGTGTACATCTATGTAACTTCTGCAGCCAATCACTGGTGTACATGCCCGCAGTGATGCTTACATGACTAACACAAAACTACTAAAGACATTGAGTGCCTAAAGTGTAAGCTGTAGATTAATGAAGAATTTAACAAGCAAAGGGTCGATTTATTATGTTATTGTTAATTTGTGTTGTTTCATAAATAATTTTTATACCCTATCAGTAGTATTGAAGCGCTAGCCCCCCTCCAGGGATGCCAAATTTATCACTGCCCCAGCTGGGTTCCTTCCTCCCCCGCTGCCTTGCCGTCATCCTCGTGTGCTCCTGCTTCCTCCTCCTCCTTCTCAGGCCTGTACATGCAGCTCAGGTCTCCCGAGAGTGTGCTTAGGGCACGCGTGCACCGTTACTCCACTTATAGGGCCAGCGCGCTATTTCCAGGAAATGTCTCACAGCCTATGACTGAGAGCCACTATGTATTTAAGTCCCCCTCCCATTAGGGGAGGTGCCTTTGCAACATGTTCAGTTAGTCAGTATACCAATCTGCTAGCTAATTGTCAGGTCTCGAGCTCTTGTCCTGTTACTCCTGTGTCCATCACCTGTACCTGCATTATCATACCTAGCAAGTAGTTGACAACCCTTTTAAGGTCTAAATCACTTTGAGCATCAGCGATACAGTCTCCTGTGTGAATGGAGCACTAGTAAGTAGGTGTCACTGTCCACTGCTCCATTCATTGTATATAGGACATAAAGTTGCACATGTTCGCTACTGCTCCATTCACTCTGGCCTCCTGTTCTTGGGACCAGAGAAGTTATCAGTAGGTATCAGCAAACCCAAACTGTAAAGTTCGGAGTTTGTACTGAACAACAGGTGTTCGGTTCTCAGACCCGAACACAGACTTACCTGTACGTTCGGTTCTTGTTCGGGTTTACCATGTGAATAACACTTGTTGAAAGGCTGCAGAGCAGCCAATTAGCAAGATTTTCCGGCATGGGCACTTCTGGCCCCATCAAAGCCATATCAAGTATTAGAATGGCTATGGTTGGCCGATGCACCACAGTAAAGAAAAAATAATAATAAATAAAAAAGCATGTGAGCTCCCGCCGTATTTTTGATAACGAGTGTTGGTTAAACATACAGCTACAGGCATCAACACCCAGGTGTCAGCCTTACCTTGGCTGGTTATCAAAAACAGAGGGGATAACACACCTTGGGAACTGTGAGAAGCAGTGACATCAGTTAGGTCACCGGAGTTCACAGCCGGCAGCTCCCACGCTGCCCTCTGTGACCTCAGGTGAACTCACTGCTGATTGCAAGAGACGGTGGCTTTGTAGACTGGCAATAGAGCAGTTAGTTCAGCTGAGGTCACAGCTGGATGTTCCCACCCTTTTCATCTGTGACTTCAGTTGACTTAAGTTTAACTTATTGCTGGACTGTCGGATTTGCGGGACACGGTGGCAGAGCAGACTGGCAACCCGAGAGTGAGTTCAACTGAGTTTACAGAGGGTAGCATGGGAACATCCAGCTTTGACCTCAGCTGAACTCACTGCCGGATTGCCAAAGTGCTCTGCCACCATGTCCCGCAATCCAACAATTTGGCAATGAAAAATTTAAATCAACAGTAGTGTGGGAGCCCACAACATTTTATGAAATTATTTATTTTTCATATTACAATACAGCAAACTGGTCTGCAACCAATCACAGACACTGACACAGAAGGTGGGGGGCGTGAATAGCAGTCTGCAACCAATCAAAGACACCGAGATTGTGGGCGGGGGAAGCTGTGAATATTCATGAAGTTTAATGAGTGGGCCTAGAAAAGAATCTGACTGCTGTCATCTTTCAGGACACAAGGTATTTGTAATTGTCCTGCTTATATACCCATGTTGTGTCCTTTTGTAGCCCCCTTAGCCCTTACTACAACCATTTTACAGTCATTTTGGGGACTCGAAATTTGATACTGAAAATTGCTGTAAAAGAGGGTCATTGTCTGGGTCAAGTTGGGGTCAAGAGGAAAACTTGAATATTTACTGGTCCGCTCATCTGTAATTATTAGCAGATAAACAAAGAAAATCTGGTTGATAAGTGATATATATTGTTTTGGAACAATATTTCTAAAACTCCTGGAGAGAGAGATTGTGCTCTTATCCTATACCTGATAACTATATCTATGGAAAAGTAAATTCTCACTTTGCAGCAACATTCCTCTGTTTTGCAGACTGAACTGTGTAGCCATCTGTCTGGCAATGATATTTGGCACCTTACAGCAATAGTTTTTGAGCACTTTATAACTGCATTATTCGAGGACTAATTTATGGGGAGAATAATTAAAAGGTCATTTGCAGAGTTCCGATAAATGCAATATTTAGCCTGGATCCCATGAAATTAGCACAGTAATAATCCTACGGAGCTGAACAGGAAAATAAACAAAATACTGTATTCACTTTGCCCCTCACCTGTTCAGGGCCCAGATCCCCGGCCTGGTTCTCTCCTGGTTTCTTCCCCTCAGCTCCTGTCTTCTTTTTTATTGTGCCTCTTTCACTTTTCTGGGACTCCAGTGCTCACAAAGCCGCAGGTAGCAAAATGATATCATTACTGTACTTGGGGCTTAGTCGTTGCTGGAGGCTCCAAAGAGTAAAGACGGAAAAGAAAAGTGAAGCCGGAGCGATTAAGTGACCTAGCAGAGGAGCGGGCCTAAAAAGAATCAAGCAAAATGATGGCCAGAAGGCTGTCATATTCATTTATTTAAGAAAAATTTGGTAAATATGATTTTTGGATGAAATTCAGAGTGAATTTGATTTGCTGTGAATCGTTTCGCTCAACTCTAGTAGCTATATTAAAGTGACACTTATAAGGTTCTATGCAGAAACAGTTAAACACTAGGGTAGGAATTAGGATTTAGGACGACGCTAACCGGTGGATGTAATAGAGCAACTGATTGGTGCTAAAGGTTATCCTAAGCCCCGCATACATAATAGATGGCTTATTGACTGACAGCTATCTCTCCCGACTCATGTACAGGAACAATTGGTAGGGCTGAGTGGTCCCCTGTTCTCTATCAGCGAGACACTGCCAGCTATTTGTGCTATCGCCCCCGATGTTGGATTTTGGCTCAGTGCCCATGATCAACAGTCAAACTTGTGTAGTGCACATGACCAGAAATCTGGGGACATTCAGAACATGCGCAGTGAGCCAAAATCCAGTGGTGGCAGCAGAGGTGAGAGCGACCATGTCTCTGATGCTGCGCATTCATTAGCATGTTAGCACGCCCACAGGATATAATAAAAGATCTTTACAAATACTTTTTCTACAAATCTCTTTATCTATGCTACTAGATGCAGGGACGGTTAGGAAGGGATTAGGAATATGCACCGTGAACTGCTCCTGGTTCTTGGTGCATGTTGGACCTGACAGATTCCCTTTAAAGAGGTTATCCACACTTGTTTTTAATTTGTGTCTAATAACTAAAAGGCAGGTAGCTGGTAAGAGGCAACAACCTGCCTGTTGTACCCGGCACCGGCACAGAGCTGACCTGCCGGTGATTCAGCTGCCCCACATCAACAGGGCAGATCTTCTTCTTCTGGGCTGCTCTGTTGATGGGGCATGACTTTTGACATCTTGCTGATTGACCGCCGGCTTCCCACAGGTGGAAAGCAGGGAGCTGTCAAGAAGGAAGATGTCAGAAGTCACACCAAAAAAAGAAGTCTCCAGTCTCTGTTGACGTGAGTCGCTGGCAGGATTCGTCTATGAATTGAGAAGTATAGAGTAATCACTGTTTTAATTATTTTTTTTCCCCAATAAATCAATAGTACATGTGAAAATAAGAAACTTTGTAACCTATCTTATTAGAAAAATCTGCTTCTTTCTCGGCCAGGACTGACCTTTCATTCTCAAAATTAGCATTTCACGGGTAACCTCTGCCTTCAGCGAATATAGACTTTCTCATTACTGAGATAGGAAATGATGGTGCTCGTAAAGTTCTATGGAGAACTGTGAATATCTTTCAGAACTGGTCAGCCAGTCCCCATAGCGGGTTCGGGTGACTTTATACTAATGCATGTGGGGGCATTTAGGAGAATTTTTTTATTTTTTTTTACCTTTTTCTAATTTCTGCATTTACAATTTATACTCAACTTAACAGAAATATGTTTTAAGCTTTATTATATTACCAAGTGTAAACGGAAGAAAAACTAAAAGAGGGGAAAACAAACAGCTTTTTTCTTTTCTTCAAACAAGATGTCTTTAGAGTAAATGAAATCGGTGTGAACATTGTGCGACCCATAAATATATTAAACACCTAATAATAAGAAGAAAACACCTTCAGGGCACCGGCGGTTTCTTCAGGTTCTCTACTTATCTTATTAGTTTTACATATAGATGTGTTTACTATTGACAGTAGGCGAAGAGCGTGAAGCTGCCATTATATTAGAATAATCTCGCTGCCGGTAACTTCTTTAGTGTAAAGGGAGGTCACTGCTCTCAATCTACTTTATATTACAGAACACACAGACACACCAAGAAATTGAATGACGGGTCATGGAAATCCTAAACACAAAGCTACATTTATCTAATACATGGGTCTTATTGTTCCGCAGAAGGAACATAAAATTGTGCCCACAAGGGTCAGAGAAGGAGGAGAAATCATGGGTAAAGAAATAAGACATTTCTAGATCCTATATTACGCTGCATTATATTATATAATATCTGTGGTACATACACTTAACATTTTGTATACAATGCACACATAAACTGTATCTCTATCATTTATATACATTTTGATAATTTTTGTTACAATTTATTCTTATAGGGATCACAACTCTGAGCGCCAACTCCTCTAAGGATAAATTCTGCTATAACCAACACAAAACTTTGTAGAACAAGATGTGGAGTCAATTCTCGCCATCAAAGTCATGGAAATCTAGTCAATAAGTCAAGTGGATATTGAAGGGGTTGTTCACTACTCGGACAATCCCTTTTCAAGCATGTAATTTCCCCATATCAGATAAGTCTTGGTAGGTTTGCAGTTGTGCCATACTTCTTCAAAGTGCAGATTGTAACGTTTAATTTGAATGTTTGAACAAAAATATCTGATAGAAATTGTAGGAATTGTACACATTTCTTTACAAACACTCCACATTTTAGGAGGTCAAAAGTAATTGGACAAATAAACCAAACCCAAACAAAATATTTTTATTTTCAATATTTTGTTGCGAATCCTTTGGAGGCAATCACTGCCTTAAGTCTGGAACCCATGGACATCACCAAACGCTGGGTTTCCTTCTTCTTAATGCTTTGCCAGGCCTTTACAGCCGCAGCCTTCAGGTCTTGCTTGTTTGTGGGTCTTTCCGTCTTAAGTCTGGATTTGAGCAAGTGAAATGCATGCTCAATTGGGTTAAGATCTGGTGATTGACTTGGCCATTGCAGAATGTTCCACTTTTTTGCACTCATGAACTCCTGGGTAGCTTTGGCTGTATGCTTGGGGTCATTGTCCATCTGTACTATGAAGCGCCGTCCGATCAACTTTGCGGCATTTGGCTGAATGTGGGCTGAAAGTATATCCCGGTACACTTCAGAATTCATCCGGCTACTCTTGTCTGCTGTTATGTCATCAATAAACACAAGTGACCCAGTGCCATTGAAAGCCATGCATGCCCATGCCATCACGTTGCCTCCACCATGTTTTACAGAGGATGTGGTGTGCCTTGGATCATGTGCCGTTCCCTTTCTTTTCCAAACTTTCTTCTTCCCATCATTCTGGTACAGGTTGATCTTTGTCTCATCTGTCCATAGAATACTTTTCCAGAACTGAGCTGGCTTCATGAGGTGTTTTTCAGCAAATTTAACTCAGGCCTGTCTATTTTTGGAATTGATGAATGGTTTGCATCTAGATGTGAACCCTTTGTATTTACTTTCATGGAGTCTTCTCTTTACTGTTGACTTAGAGACAGATACACCTACTTCACTGAGAGTGTTCTGGACTTCAGTTGATGTTGTGAACGGGTTCTTCTTCACCAAAGAAAGTATGCGGTGATCATCCACCACTGTTGTCATCCGTGGACGCCCAGGCCTTTTTGAGTTCCCAAGCTCACCAGTCAATTCCTTTTTTCTCAGAATGTACCCGACTGTTGATTTTGCTACTCCAAGCATGTCTGCTATCTCTCTGATGGATTTTTTCTTTTTTTCAGCCTCAGGATGTTCTGCTTCACCTCAATTGAGAGTTCCTTAGACCGCATGTTGTCTGGTCACAGCAACAGCTTCCAAATGCAAAACCACACACCTGTAATCAAACCCAGACCTTTTAACTACTTCATTGATTACAGGTTAACGAGGAAGACGCCTTCAGAGTTAATTGCAGCCCTTAGAGTCCCTTGTCCAATTACTTTTGGTCCCTTGAAAAAGAGGCGGCTATGCATTACAGAGCTATGATTCCTAAACCTTTTCTCCGATTTGGATGTGAAAACTCTCATATTGCAGCTGGGAGTGTGCACTTTCAGCCCATATTATATATATAATTGTATTTCTGAACATGTTTTTGTAAAATAACAAAACTTGTGTCACTGTCCAAATATTTCTGGACCTAACTGTATATATATATATATATATATATATATATATATATATATATATATAGATATATATACACACCATATGGATACACATACATACATATATATATATATATATATATATATATATATATATATATATATATATATATATATAAATAAATATATATGTATACACACACACACTCTTATTATTATCAAGCAGAATAATAGATCATAGCACCAGAGTTTGGGGACATATATCGCAGAGAGTCAGTGATACATTCACGTTTCAATTGCAAATCCATGTGTTTACAGGCTATGGCAGTCACCAATCTTCTATGTACAGTTATTCAGCTGTATAAATCAGTTATAGCCACGCAGGTCGAGAGGCGCAGTAAAAGTGGAGGTCTTTATATGCTTTGGTGAATGCAGTACATATTTAAGGTTTCAATCATAGGTGCAGAACTTTTGCTGGATCAGTCACTGTCACTCCAGTTCAGGCACAATTCTTTCTTTAACTTAGTCACGCCCTTGGCATTGTAATTGATTACACCACAGGTCCTTCCCCAGCACTTCTCTGCTGAGCTCCACCCATTATGGTCACATGATCATTACATCACCACAGGTCCGGCACAACCACTTCTCTTCTGCTGATTACCATAGTTCCTTCACAATCATTTCTCTGCTAAGGTCCACCCACTATTGTCACATAATCATGACATCAGCACATGTCCTTCACCACCATTTCTCCAATGTTGAGCTCTGGAGCTCGGCATTGGACAAGTGGTGGTGAAGGACCTGTGCTGATGTCACAATCATGTGACTGTAATGGTGGAGCTCAGCAGGGGAAATGCTGGTGAAGGACCTGTGGTAATCAACAGAAGAGAAGTGGTTCTGCAGGACCTGTGGTGATGTAATGATCATGTGAACATAAAGAGCGGAGCTCAGCAGAGAAGTGCTGGTGAAGGACCTGTGGTGTAATCAATTACAATGCCAGGGGCGTGAATAAGTTAAAAAAAAATCATGCATTCAAGTGACCATGACTGTTCCCAGCAAAAGCTCCACCCCTATGACTGAAATCTAAGGTATGTACTATATTCACCAAAGCATTTTTTTTTCAAGATAAATACATGGATTTTTTTTTATTTTTCAATCATGTTAGTGATGCACATTGCATCATGTAAAACACATTTGAGGCGGTTTAATATAAAAAAGACAAGACATGTTCCCTTAAAGTTAAATACAGCAGCAGGGTACCTTGGTGCTAGAGGTGCAGAGGTGGCCAGCGCTGAACCACTTCCCCTATTTTTTGAGACACTGCTATAGAGCCAATGAGAAAGGTCACCTTGCCGCGGTTGATGGGCTCATCTGAATTGGCCAATTTATGCACTAAGAACCTTAATTTTTCTAAAGTATATTCCATATATCGTTTATGCCTTTTCAATTTCATAGATTCGTTACTTGGAGCGCACCGCTCCTATAGACTTCAGAACTAATAAATACATTCCAGTGGCCATTAGCTCCCCCTAGAGGTGGCTATGTGTAGCCAGGAGTTTGTGATTCATCAAGTCATAAAATTGATTGAGTTCTAAAAGATTGCTGTTACTAGTAAGAAATTACTAAAAACCTATCACTATGAGGACATACTCTACATGAGTAAATGTATGTGCGAGCATCATGTTCATTTTAATACCTTACAAAATGCTAACCCTATATAAAAATGACACAGAAAGGAAGACAGAAAGAAATCACTACTTGCATCTTAAGCGTTTTTCCAGGAATGCTGAGCAAGACCTACTTTCTCATAGTACTTGATCTCGTAGTCCAGAATGACCCCATTAGGATAGTCGGGTTCTTGCCATGAAAGTGCAATGCTGTTTTGAGAGGCCCAGTCTTTCCTCACCATACCAATTAGTGAAGGAGCTGAAATGGGAAAAAAATAACAGTATAAGCACTGAAAGAATACAGTCCAGGCATTTTAAAATAGGGCACAAGAAGACTTCTGTTATAATATTTTCCGGTTTAGGTTCCGTGAATAACGAGAATAACAAGCTATTTCTACTTTACATATGGAATCATTATTACACCCTTGACTGCAAAGTTTCAAGGGAATCTGTCACCAGGTTTTTGCCACCTAATCTGAGGACATCATAATGTAGAGGCGGAGATCCTGATTCCAGGAATGTGTCACTTACTGGACTGCTTGCTGTAGTTTTGACAAAATTACTGTTTTATTACCAGGAGGTTAGCACTAGAGGACTAGTTGAAATGTTGTCCATATTCACGAACTCTGTATAACCCCTTTCTCACCACTGATTTTTAGCTTTCTGCCTATGCACAGTGTACCCAGAAAGTCACCATTCAGTGGTGTGGCTTGAGTTGCACAGAGCTCAGCATTCAGAGCACTGCTAGATCTGCAATAGAGAAAGCAGGGATTGTATCAAAACTGCAGCAAGCAGCCCAGTAAGTGACACATTGCTTTAATCAGGATCTCTGTCCCTACATCATTCTGATCTCAAAAACTTGATGACAGATTCCCCCTATTGTAGATTGTGTACACATTTTCCTTTCCTTTTCAATGTTTCTTCCTAGCTGCTATATCATTTTTGGTGCAGGTAATTGGTTAATGAGATGACAGTGATGCAGCAGAGTTAAATTGATTGGTGTTTTTATTATGATTAATCCCTTGGTCTTACTTGCCAATGCTCAGAGTAAGGAATCCATGAAATCTGTTTGCTGCACCCCCTTATTACTGGCTATGTCACTGTGACGCCCTGGACCCCAGGGGTCACAGGTAACAACACCTACCATATTACACACATATCCCCATCCCTTGTGAGGACACAACAGTCACCCGAAAAGGAGACCTGATGCCTCCCTCAGGGCAAGTAGGGCACCAGGTGGGCGGAGTCAGGCAGAAAGACACGCCCACCGAAGAGACTACTGTCCTAGGGCAGGAAATACAAACAGTTTTTAGTCAGAGAGTGACAGTGACAGGAGGTGTGGAGGAGCAGAGCTGTCAGGGACCCGGGTAGGAGCCTGGGATCCCCGTAACATCAGGCAGGCAGACGGTGGTGACCGCCTGCAGGAGTACCGGTATAGCAACCGGCGGAACCGTAGGGACCGGGCCAGGGTTGGAACCCGCCGGCCCTGAACCGGGGAGTCAACCGTTTACCGGAGCACCAGAAACCGGGTACTCAGACCCCGTCCTAGCTTAGAAGCCACTGAGTATAGGCAAATTAACTGCAGTCTGGACCTCACAGGTTCATCCTCACCCAAAGTCCCGAAAGAAGGCAAAAGCCCACCGATACCGGGTGAGAGCCACCGCCAAGGACCAAACATCCGACGGGCCAGCGCGAGGGCTCCTCCGGCAGCTAAACGCCGGGGAGCGGGCTACCACTGCCCAGGCAGGGGAGCCGAAAACCACAACAAGAGGTGCAAGGGAAAGGGGCCACCATCAGCCTCACAAGGGACACAAGCAGCCGGCTGCGGGACCCGACCATACTCGAACTTTGGTTTACCAGTGACTCTGAGTGTGAATTAATAGTGAGTAAACCAGTGCCCTCCGGGCACGACATCGCACCGCAGCACGGCGCCCTGCACCCCGACAACATCATCGTCCATCAAGCCGGGCCCCGGGACACACCGCCCCTACCCACGGAGGGGCTGACATCCAGGCTGCGCCTTCAACACCGATCCTGGGAGCCCCCTTCACTCCAGCCGCAGCGGTGGTGCATCCCTTCACCACGACCCGTGGGTGGCGTCACGACCCGTACGACGACAACGCGGCCCCCGGCTGCAAACCTTGTCCCACAACCACCACCCCACTGCCTCCCCTTAACAGAGCGACGTGGCCCCCGGACTTCGAGCGGCTCGGCCCGAGCAGCGGAGAGCGGCCGAGCCCCTCTCAGGGCGGTACATCACTCCAACCCATCACGTCTCATTACCCACCCCCTAAATGTACATATGATTGCTGGGATTCCCTTAGATGAGAGTATATCCACTCATTGTTTTCTGGGATGGAATGGTGGCTGCCAGGATTTTTGTCAATTTTTCCTGGAGTCGGGAAGGTCTGCACATTGGCTGGGGGTCTCCTTGACATTTTGTGTGATTTTGTAATTATGTTGCTAATGAGGGTGGTCTACTGCATGGGGAATATCACTATTTCTGGCCATTATACAACTTGTATCTTGCATTCTTTACACATTTTCCCATTTTCAGGCTCTATTTCTAATGCTCAATTGTTTCTGAGCTAGTGGGTGGAGCGTAGCTGGCATGATGTCTCTCATACACAGCACACAGACATACAGTTAGGTCCAGAAATATTTGGACAATGACACAATTTTCGCGAGTTGGGCTCTGCATGCCACCACATTGGATTTGAAATGAAATCTCTACAACAGAATTCAAGTGCAGATTGTAACGTTTAATTTGAAGGTTTGAACAAAAATATCTGATAGAAATTGTAGGAATTGTACACATTTCTTTACAAACACTCCACATTTTAGGAGGTCAAAAGTAATTGGACAAATAAACCAAACCCAAACAAAATATTTTTATTTTCAATATTTTGTTGCGAATCCTTTGGAGGCAATCACTGCCTTAAGTCTGGAACCCATGGACATCACCAAACGCTGGGTTTCCTCCTTCTTAATGCTTTGCCAGGCCTTTACAGTCGCAGCCTTCAGGTGTTGCTTGTTTGTGGGTCTTTCCGTCTTAAGTCTGGATTTGAGCAAGTGAAATGCATGCTCAATTGGGTTAAGATCTGGTGATTGACTTGGCCATTGCAGAATGTTCCACTTTTTTGCACTCATGAACTCCTGGGTAGCTTTGGCTGTATGCTTGGGGTCATTGTCCATCTGTACTATGAAGCGCCGTCCGATCAACTTTGCGGCATTTGGCTGAATCTGGGCTGAAAGTATATCCCGGTACACTTCAGAATTCATCCGGCTACTCTTGTCTGCTGTTATGTCATCAATAAACACAAGTGACCCAGTGCCATTGAAAGCCATGCATGCCCATGCCATCACGTTGCCTCCACCATGTTTTACAGAGGATGTGGTGTGCCTTGGATCATGTGCCGTTCCCTTTCTTCTCCAAACTTTTTTCTTCCCATCATTCTGGTACAGGTTGATCTTTGTCTCATCTGTCCATAGAATACTTTTCCAGAACTGAGCTGGCTTCATGAGGTGTTTTTCAGCAAATTTAACTCTGGCCTGTCTATTTTTGGAATTGATGAATGGTTTGCATCTAGATGTGAACCCTTTGTATTTACTTTCATGGAGTCTTCTCTTTACTGTTGACTTAGAGACAGATACACCTACTTCACTGAGAGTGTTCTGGACTTCAGTTGATGTTGTGAACGGGTTCTTCTTCACCAAAGAAAGTATGCGGCGATCATCAACCACTGTTGTCATCCGTGGACGCCCAGGCCTTTTTGAGTTCCCAAGCTCACCAGTCAATTCCTTTTTTCTCAGAATGTACCCGACTGTTGATTTTGCTACTCCAAGCATGTCTGCTATCTCTCTAATGGATTTTTTCTTTTTTTTCAGCCTCAGGATGTTCTGCTTCACCTCAATTGAGAGTTCCTTAGACCGCATGTTGTCTGGTCACAGCAACAGCTTCCAAATGCAAAACCACACACCTGTAATCAACCCCAGACCTTTTAACTACTTCATTGATTACAGGTTAACGAGGGAGACGCCTTCAGAGTTAATTGCAGCCCTTAGAGTCCCTTGTCCAATTACTTTTGGTCCCTTGAAAAAGAGGAGGCTATGCATTACAGAGCTATGATTCCTAAACCCTTTCTCCGATTTGGATGTGAAAACTCTCATATTGCAGCTGGGAGTGTGCCCTTTCAGCCCATATTATATATATAATTGTATTTCTGAATATGTTTTTGTAAACAGCTAAAATAACAAAACTTGTGTCACTGTCCAAATATTTCTGGACCTAACTGTATGAGGGATTCCTGCTCTCCTGTCTCATTGTAGCACACAGAAAGAACCAGCAGCAAAACGGTGGAAATTAAAATGCAGCACTGAGCAGTGTAACTGTGAATGCAGCTCTGGAGTCTTTCAATACAAGCTGCAATCTGACACCTCAGTGAGTCTTATGTCAACCAAGATAGATTTAACTTGTATTTCAGAGTGAATGAAGTGTTCAGGGGGAGGAGAAGTGGCTCATAAGCAGAAACAGAAGCAGATTTCTCCCCTAAGACACATCATAAAGATTCTTCTTTTCACTTTAACAACTGATTTAAGTTTGTTGAAACAACAGTGACATTTTAGACTGTAGGTCATTAGAGGACAGATAGGGCCACATGGAACAGAAAAGGTAAACTACAGAGATTTTTTAAGTATACAATTTATAAAAATAGGAAAACAAAATGTTTAAGACTCCTCAATGTCTGCCTTTAAATACTATTTTATTAAGTTACAATAGAGAAAAAACTTTCTTCATATACATTTATATCACCTGAAGCTTAGTTTTTCTGGTACAGAGCTCCAAATTCCCTGAATATGTAGTTTTAATAGATGGAAACTAGAGAAAGAGACACGCGCAGGATAATAAAGTCAACATAAACAGGTTAGGGGGTACAACAACCCATAAATAAGGATAGTTTTAACATATAAGATTTTGTTTGTCTGTAGCTACCACTAGGGGGAGCTTAGGAGCTCACTGCATACATTTATAAACTGAATTCAGTAACACCACAGTGTGCAGTAAGCGGCCGTGCTCTGACTAATGGTGACTGTTGATCTCCAGCAGGTTATTGTTTAAAACTACATTTATGCAGTACATTTGGCACCCAGTATCAGAAAAATATATTAAAGAGAACCTGTCCCCAGGTTCTCCCAATATAACCTAAATCCACCACCATTATCTGCTGTATTACTGTAGTCCATCGATCCATATCTAACTCCTGAATTCCTCCTGTATATGCTAAAAAAGATCATATATTTTTGACCCGTTTCACACGTCAGTGAAAAACACAGACGTTCTTCACTGACGTGTAAAACACGCAATGTCCCTCCGTGTTCTGTGATTCACGGCACACGTGGGTTGTCCATGTGCAAACCGTGATACGTGAACCATTATCCGTGATTGCACTTGGACGTATGCTACTTCAGGGTTGACTCTGGCTGCATTTATGAATATTCATGAGCCGGCCAGGAAGCTGCAGAGAGCGGAGGCTGCACAGAGCGTCGCTGGAGAAGAGTATAAAATGATTTTTATTTTTAATGTACGTTTTTTTTCTGGTACGTAATTCACGGATAACACCATAGTGTGGTCCGTGGGACATCAGTGATGCCAGAAAAAAATGGACATGTCTCCGTGCAGCAATCACAGACACGCGTGTATGCCGCACAGAGACACGGTCAGTGAAAAATCACTGAAGTGTGAGCAGACCCATTGATTATAATGGGTCTGCGTATGTCAGTGATTCTGGCACATATTAAAAAAAACACAAACGTACCAGAATCACTGACGTCTGAAACAGGCCTAAGGCATATGGCACAGACCAGTCCGTTGGGCGTCTTCATTTTGCTTGGCACCTCCTTCATCCCTGCAGCTGTCATCCTCATGGCCTCATGGTATAATTGATGTGTATGACGCATCAAGAAATCATCAGGAATCCTGTGTCTATGCAGTTATAGTGTCAGCCAGCGCGGACACTCTTTGCTGTGCCCCTACCAAGGACAGAGAAAAGATCTATAGTGCATCAGCGCCTACTAACCCAAAAGTGAGATTGATGCCGACGAATGTGCCGTTCAAGACTTTTATCAGCCCTTCGCAGGATGGAGCAAAGTTCGCCTGCGCAGGCCTTCACTTCAACGGCTCGGGTACAAGATTAGCGGCAATTGTGGATAACGTAGGGTGCATCATCCATATCAATCAAGTCAGGAGGATGGCACCTGCAGGGTCTGAGGAGGTGCTGAGAAAAGAAAATCAGCCTGGAAGTATATAAGGTATTATTTGGCATATGCAGGGGAGTCAGGACTTAGATATAGCAAAATAGACTGCAGTAGTAGAGCAGTTAAAGAGGACCAACCAGCTGGATTTTCCTATATAAACTAAAGCCAGTACTATACTGGCGCTATCATACTGATTCTAAACATATCTTTAGTTGTGAGATAGGATGTGTACTTTCTGAAATACAGGCAAGTACATTTTGTGAAATGCACTGATATTTGATTGATAAGTGCAACAGAATATCTATTAGGTGGGTTGGGGTTTGCTAGCTATTCCCGCACCTGTCTTTCCTCCCCCTATGTTATTACAGGGGGAGGAAGGAGGGAGGAAGTATGGGGAGAAGGACAGGCCGGCAGACAGGGGCGGGAATAACTAGCAAAACCTGACCCACCTATTAGATATTCCGTTGCACCTATCAATCAAATAACAGTGCATCTCACAAACGTTGCTTGCCTGTATTTAAGAACGTATATATCTGATCTCACAACTAAAGGTATGTATAGAATCAGCATCATAGCACCAGTATAGCACTGGCTTTAGTTTATATAGGAAAATCCTGGTGGTTGGTGCACTTTAACCGTGGTGGTTTTAGTTTGTATTGGGAAAATCTGGTGACAAGTTCGCTGTAAGAAATATCAGGTTATATGTCACGCTCCCCGGGTCCCCTGTCACGCTCCCCGGCTCCTCTGCCACGCTCCCCGGCTCCCCTGACTCGCTCCCCGGCTCCTCTGCCAGGCGTCCCCTGCTCCACAGCCTCCATGCCCCATCACCTGCGGTCCCCAGGCAGCCCGGTCCCCGCTCCCGGCGCCCGTCGGCGGTTCTGCTCCAGCCCGGCTCTCCTGCCTCCTGTTCACCGTTCCCTGCTCTGGCTTCTGGCACTCGGGCCTCGCGCATGCGCATTAGGGCGCGCGCGCGGTCATTGACCCTCTCTTAAAGGGCCAGTGTCCTCTAACAGGATATTGAAGAATCAGGTACAGGGTATATAGGGGGATCCTTTCCAAGTGGGCGGGGCCTGTTCTTCGTGTTTTGCTAAGCTAGGAGTCAGGTCTCCTTGTGTCTTCTGGTATACTTACCTATCTCTCTCCTAGAGCCGCTCCTGCCTCGCCAACCGGTCCTGACGATACCCGAACCCCGAACGGTGACTGTCTGCCATCCCGTCAGTCCTTACCATCTCCGATCCCTATGGTGACCCGTCTTCTCACTCCGTCGGTTCCGGACTCTGCCTGACGCCATCTCGGCCTCCGAACCTGAGCTCCGTCACCCGGACTACCTTCAGTGACTCCGTGGTCCCAGGGACTTCTGCACTCCACTCCTCTGAACGGACTGTCCTGCTACCTGTAGTGCTCCGGCTACCGGGCACCTTGCCTTCGGTGAGGTGTTCAGCCCAGTGGATCCACCTCCTGGGTCTGCCCGTCCACCTGGCCCTAACATTATATATTTTTTATGTACTTTACCAATATTTTTGTTTAAGGTGGATTAATAAATGTAATCACACAAATAATTTTCCTAATATAACACATTTTTCAAGAATAATTAGAGTGACCCATATATTTTGTACCACATTCTAGAAAGCATTTGCAAACACTCAGAAATCCAGTAATGTGTGATATCACAGTGTTTATTATAGCGGTATATACACAGGAATCATTAGGAAATCATGTAATTATGTTATTTGTTGTATTCGCATTAGGAAATAAATTAGAACCCGGATTGGTTTTTGACCAGGGCAATGCGGTTTGCATAATGTTTGCTTTTTCTCACCCTCTAAAAATACATTTCTCAAAATGAAGTGCCCATAAATATGTTGTGAGTGTACGTACAAACCTGGAATCAGAAAATTAGATTGAAAGCTTTGCTGGGGACAAGGCTGTCATATTCCTGGTTCTCAGTTACGGTAATGTTTACAGATAAGTATAGCTTACGCTACTGTGAGCGGGAAATGCTGAGCTGGAGCTATGCAGTATTGATGAAATGGAAAATGCTAGCACATCTGCTTTACTTGCTGGTATCAATAATTGGTAGAGGCTAAAGTTCAACTTTTTCCTCTGAGCCCTTCACCGGGTAGCTAAACTAAAATAGATGAGACCAATGTATGGTGGATATTGACAATATTCTTTTAAGCAATGTCCTATATGATACGGAGTTTTTACTGCTCTGTGTAACATTTTATACACTGTACCTACAGTATATTCAAAAAGTTTTGTCATAATGGGGCCGAGCTGCAACTTACAAAAACAAGAACAAAGAGGAGGCTCATTCTTAGGAAAATACGGTGGCATGTAAAAGTTTTGGCACCCCTTGGTAAAATTACTGTTATTGTGAACAGTTAGGCAAGTTAAGGATTAAATAATCTCTAAAAAGCATAAAGTTAAAGATGATAATAATAATAATAATAATTTTATTCATTTATATAGCGCTATTAATTCCACAGCGCTTTACATACACTTGCCACACTGTCCCCATTGGGGCTCACAATCTAGAGTCCCTATCTGTATGTCTTTGGAGTGTGGGAGGAAGCTGGAGTACCCGGAAGAAACCCACGGAGAACAAATGACACATTTTCTTTGTATTTTGGGCAAAAACCCCCCACCAAAATATCTAATTTTTTACATTTTAAAATTAACAAAAAAAGATAATGTGCCAATGCAAAAGTTTCCACACCATGCATGGTTAGTACCTAGTAGCAGCCCTTTTGGCAAGTATCACAGCTTGTAATTGCTTTTTGTAGAAGCCAAGAGTCTTTCAATTCTTGTTTGAGGGATTTCCATCCATTCTTCCTTGGAAAAGTCTTCCATTTCTGTGAGATTCCTGGCTCGTCTTTCATGCTCTGCTACTCTGCTATTTTGAGTTCTAGCCACAGATTTTCAATGATGTTCAGATCAGGGGACTGTGAGGGCCATTGTAAAACCTTCAGCTTGTGCCTTTTGAGGTTGTCTATTGTGGACGCATGTTTAGGATCATTATCCATTTGTAGAAGCCATCCTTTTTTCAAGTTCAGCTTTTTTATAGATGGTATTATATTTGCAACAAAAATTTGTTGAAATTTCATTGAATCCATTCTTCCCTCTACATGTGAAATGTTCCCTGTACCATTGGCTGCAACACAACCCCAAAGCACAATTAATCCGCCCCCATGATTAATGCTTGGCAATATGGTCTTTTCCTGAAATTCTGTGTCATTTTTCATCACACATGCCTTTGATCATTGTGGCCAAAGAGTTCTATTTTAACCTCATCGATCCACAGGACTTGTTTCCAAAATGCATCACATTTGTTTAGATGTTCTTCTGCATACATCTGACACTAAACGTTATGGTGAGGACATAGGAGAGGTTTCCTTCTGATGACTCTTCCATGAAGGCCATATTTGTCCAGGTGTCTCTGAACAGTATAACAATGTATCACAACTCCAGAGTCTGGTAAATCTTCCTGAAGGTCTTTTGCAGTCAGGCAGGGGGCACTGATTTGCCTCTATAGCAATCCTACAAGCAGCTCTTACAGAAATTTTGTTTGGTCTTCCAGACTTTATCTTGACCTCCACAGTTCCTGGTAACTGCCATTTCTTAATTATATTTCGAACTGAGGAAAAGGCAACTTAAAAACTCTTTGCTCTCTTCTAATAGCGTTCTCCAGCTTGTTGGCCTCCATCATTTTCATTTTCAGAGTGCTAGGCAGCTGCTTAGAAGAACCAATGGCTGCTGTTTTTTGGCACAAGGTTAGAGGAGGTGGGTTTTTATGAAGTTGTGAAATTTGCATCACCTGGCCTTTCCTAATGATGGTAGTGAACAAGCTATAACCCTAACAGGCTAAATAAGGTCTGAAACCTTGGATAAAGTTATCTGAGAACACAAATTTCCAAGGGTGCCCAAACTTTTGCATCAGCACATTTTCCTTTTTGTAATTTTTAAAATGTAAAAGATGAAAATATATATACTTTTTTTTGCCTAAAATACAAAGGAAATATGTCATTTTTACCTTTATGTTTTTTAGAGATCATGTCATCTTCAACTTACTTAACTGTTCCCGATAACAGTAATTTTGACCAGGGGTGCCAAAACTTTTACATGCCAATGTACAACTGTTTTATTGGTTAATTTTCAGACTTTTCACATCCAGCAATAAGCAGCATACATGGTCTGGTGATGAGATGCGTAATACAGGATGCATCTTTTTAAGAGATATACAATAACTTATAAAAAGCCAGAGGTAATGAACATGAAAATGATCCCTGTAAGGCCACATCAGCAGAACACCAGTGTTAGCATGTCATGAGGATTTTCCACATCAAACTAATGGCACTTAGGTACAGGGGCTTCATGCTCCTTAAATCTATACCACGATTGTAGTAATCCATTGAGATGCTTCTGAGAAATAAATAATTGAAATGAAGGAACTGCAAGTGCTTTGGGGCCAGAATGCACTTGCAGCTGTCCTGTCCTCCATTTTCACTCTCTGCCTTCTAACTGCCTCCTGTGCCTGACTGACAGATCACTGAAACAAGAGTGACGTATCAGTCAGACACAGGTGGCTAGTATTGAAGGAAGACAGGAAAGCTGTAAGTGTTATGCCCCGCCCTGGAGCACTTGTGGCTCATTTAGATATGATTTCAACACTGGATTTTTCTGAAACCACAAAACTTTTTTCTACATTCAAAATATGGATTTAATCAACATTAAAGCCCCTGTACATTCAGGTCATTAGTTTTAGATGTTAAATTCTCATGGCAGATTCTCTTTAAATTAGGAGGATAAACAGAAGCATGGGACAGCATTATTGGTGACTTGATTTGATCACAGATGACCATTTGAAAAGGTTACAACATATCTTGTCTGATGAAGCGCCTTTCCATCTAACTAGATGTAGTAATTCTGGAACACTCTACAAAGAACAATCTGATTAATTCCCAACATTCACACCTTTAAGCGGGCCCTAAAACCACATTTCTTTAGACTAGCCTATCACCTCACCGCCCTGATCTAATCTAGTCCCATTCTGCCCTTCATAAAATTTACTTCCAATTTTTGTCCCCTGTACCTTCTGGTGCCTTCCTCTCCATGTACTTTTTTACACTCTGTACTTGTATAAATTATGGCTGGTGACCGGTCCACGCAGCTGGTTTTGAATACCCTATTAAATCGATGGCTGGACCATATATGACAAGCTTTTCTCCCCCCCATTCACCTTTTGTGCCTCCCGTATCTCCTCATAGACTGTAGCTTACGAGCAGGGCCCTCACTCCTCCTGGTATCTTAATTTTGTTACTTTGTACTGTCTCATATTGTCTGTACATGTCCACTCTGAATTGTAAAGCGCTGCGGAATATGTTGGTGCTATAGAAATAAAAATTATTATTATTATTAGTTCACAGACCAATTTATACCAATTCACACGAGCGGCACCAACAGCCACGTCATAGTCTACAAATCGATATATGATGCGCGGCTATGTGTACATAGATTGTGGGTCCAATATTGTATATATACGATGTATAGAGGACATGCACAAAAATTAAGAAAAGTATGCACACCTGCCAAATAGAGTAAATATAACTCAAACTTTATGACCTTGTGAAAAAAACATCTCACATTTAATATTAAAAAAAGTGGGTGAAAAGTAGTAATATGTAATAAATATAATAAATGTGTGATCAAAGTAAAGCCCCTGGCAATATAGAATCCAAACACTGTAAAAGAGGATAGTAATAAATCCATCAAGAAAGTGACAAGTGCATAAAGTATCATATAATGATAGAACAAGATCATCATGATAGAACAAAAACGAATGCAAATCGTGAACATAAATCCATCAAGCAAAAAATAATGCCAATGTGAAGCAAAAATTAGGATGAATTATTAAGCAAATTTGAAAATGATATGCGGTGTATCCACAAGCAGAATAATGCGACCTGTGAAAGCGCCAGCAAGCGCGAAACGGATGATGTCCTTGTTTAACCTGCATCTGATTGCGGATCCATTTTACCAGATGAAATAAAGAAAGTTTGTTTACACGGTGAGTGCCACTCTGTTTTCTTCTACCCTGGATGAATTGAGCCTGAACATCTGTCCGGACGGTGAACCCCATATAAGTCTATGGGGACCCTAACACTGTGCTGTAAAATGAAGTAGAAAGGGCTAGAGGGATTAGATCAGGACAATTATACTTACAGAGTCTCCACGCAGCTTCCGATCTGCTTATTAACCCTCATACATATTCACGGCTTCCCCCGCCTACCGTCAGTCCTGGCAACTGTGATTGGTTGCAGTCAGACCGTGCCCCCACCCTGTGTGACAGCGTCTGTGCTTGGTTGGAAACACTTATGCTGTCTGTGTCCCTATAGTGGTATAAAAATAAATAAATAAATTGGCGTAGGGTCCCCATGTAATGAGATACTGTGCACAAATAAAGCATATGGCTACAAGCTGCAGCCCCCAGCCATCTGCTTATCCTGGCTGTGTATCAAAATAAGAGTAACCCTATGCGGCTTTTTAAAAAATTTAAATAAATAATTTTAAAAAACAGCATGCAATCCCCCCTAACTTTGACACCCAGCCAAGATAAAGCCGACAGCTGGGGGCTTGTATTCTCAGGCTGGTGAGGCCCATGGTTATTCGCCCCCACCCAGTCAAAAAATAGCAGGCTGCAGCCACCTAGAATTGTTTCATCCATTAGATGCGACAATCTCAGCACTTTACCAGACTCATCCCCATTGCCCTGGAGCTGTGGCAATCGGGGTAATATAAGGGATTAATGACAGCTCACATCTCCCACTAAGCCCTAAATTAGTAATGGGTAGGGTCTATGAGACCCACCATTATTAATCCTGTAAGTGAAAAGAAATGAACACAAACACCGAAAAAATCTATTATTTGAAATAAAATACAAAAAAACCCACCATCTTTCTCCAATTTATTAAAACCATAAACACCCAGGTCTGACTTTATCCACACGAGGTGGATTATCTGCACTGGGTATCACACTATATGGGGGACCTTACACCACTTTATTTATCTATTTATTGTTACACCATTATAGGGATGCAGACACCATCACACAAAGTGGGGGAGCAATCTGACTTCAACCAATCACAGATGCCAGGACTGATGGTGGGTGGGGTAAGCAGTGAAAATGTATGAAAGGTAATGAGCAGACTCGAAAATAGTGTTACAGCCGCATGGAAGGTCGGTAAGTATAATGGTCCTGCTTTATTCCTTGTTTTCTTTCTTTTTCCTTCTTTTTTATGTCTATCATTATTCGGTGGCTGAACCCAAACAATTACGCGGATTTCCATCAGAAGTCATTGGTACGGACCCTGAACTTTACAGTTTGGGTTTGCTAATAACTACCAAGGAGCAGAGATGATTGTACATAATATCTACAACGTGGAAACATAGATTCTTCCAAAGTAGAAAGAGACTGGAGAGGACACGGTACTACATAATGGCCACACACGTATTGCTGCTAGTTGTAGCTTCCTCAGGGGTACATGGACATTTTTCAGCAATTCCATGCAACTAATGGCCCCGTTACACGCTACGATTTATCTGCCGATATGTCGTCGGGGTCACGGATTCCGTGACGCACATCCGGCATCGTTCAAGATGTCGTTGCATGTGACATCTACGAGCGACTCTGAACGATCGTAAATAGGATGAAAATCGTGGATCATTAACACGTCGTTCATTTTCAAAATATTGTTCATCGTTTGGATCGCAGCAGACATATCAGTATGTGTGACACCCTGCCAACGTCAAACAACATTCAAACGACCATCTTGGTCAAACAATAAATCGCTGATCCCTGTTGCGTCGTTGGTGAGATAAGTATGTGTGACCGCAAATAAAAGACCTATGTGCGATCTCGGCAAATCGTATCCACGATCTGGGCTTGTCACATCGTTCCCGAAATCGGCAGATAAATCGTAGCGTGTAATGGGGCCTTTACTAAGTAAGAAATATATTCTATTTTTGTGGCCCATAAATCTGATGCGAGTAATTGCGCAAAATAGCGAACAATAGAACATGCAGAATATAGGAATATCTAAATATTGGTATGAAAACATAAATTAATATAAATCTACCATGATGTGAATGCTGCCAAACTAGGAGAAAGAAGGAGGAGAACACAACTCTTAACAATGGTCTCATGAGTATCACTATCAATTGCAGCTTCCTCAGGGGTACATGGACATCTTCCAGCAATTCCATGCAGTTAACTGTTTATAAGTGAGAAATAAGTTCTATTTTTGTGCCCATAAATTTGATGTGAATAATTGTGCAAAATAGCTATAATAAGTGCTGTAACAACAAGCAGAATAAAGGTGGTATATCCAAATAATGGTGAAAACAACAACTAACATGAATGAATATAGATCTACCATTATGTTAATGCTGCTAAACTAGGAGAAAGAATGAGGAGAAAATAACTTTTTAAGATTCTCATGAGTATCACTATCTATTGCAGCTTCCTCAGGGGTACATGGACATCTTTCAGTAATTCCACGCAGTTAACTGTTCATAAGTGACAAATATGTTCTATTTTTGTGGCGCAAAAATCTGATGTGAATAACTGTGCAAAATAGCTAACCACAAGCAGAATAAAGGGATATCCAAATAATGGTATACAAACCAAGGAACATAAAGGAATATAGATCTAACATGATGTGAAGGCTGCCAAACTAGGAGAAAGAATGAGGAGAACAAAACCCTTAACAATGGCCTCACGAGTATCACTATCGATTGCAGCTTCCTCAGGGGTACATGGACAGCTTTCAGTAATTCCATGCACAGTTAATTCATCATGAACAAGAAACCTGAGCTGCGTTTGTGACTCACTTTCCATTAGATCTATTCAAGCCTGCCAGATCAGAAGCCACACTAATGGTTTGTTCACACTGTATTCTTTTCAATATGATTTTTTTTTCAACCATTTGTTGTCATCCGTTTTTTGAGTGTTTTTGACGAGATAGTGTATGGGGCATTTTTTTCTGCGACAATTAATTTAGTAGTCAAAGTTTGAGTGTGTTTTTAGTTTTTCAAGCAAAAAGGGACATATAGCTCATTTTTCTACTTTGAACAAACAGCACCATGTGCCTTCTAGATGTGATTTCCAATTGAAATTAATAGAGAACTTATTCATAGTAGTTTACGTTGTTTTTAATGTTGATTTTGAAGCAGAAACCACTGCAAAATCCACAGGAAAAAAATTCAGTGTGAACCTTGCACTCTTAGGCCCTGTGTGCACGCTGCGGATTTACCACAGATTTTGCCGCGGATTTGCTGTGGATTTGCTACAGAAAATGTGTCTAACATTGCTGCAGTCATTCCCAAGCAAATCCTATGGGTTTGAAAAAATGCTGTGCGCACACTGCATTTTATCATACCCGCGGATTTACCGCTGCAGAATTAATGAGCATGTCACTTGTTTTCCGCAGGTGCCTGCGGTTTTTTCCATAGATAATGGTAAAAACCGCGGGTACCAATTTGTGGAAAATCTGCGGTAAATCCGCGGCAAACCGCGGCGAAACTGCGGCAAAAATGTGTGTGCGGTTTTACCGCAGTTTTTACAGCGGGTGTGGGATTCTTTCAGAGGGTCCGTTTTTTTCTTTATAAAAAGGCCCTTTCTAGTGCGCACATAGCCTTAAAGAGCAATTCTCCCTCCTGGCTCATAGTTGGGGGTCTTGAGTACAGGGCAGCGTTTATGATTTTCATTTGCCGAAATAGCATATAGAGACTCAAGATGACTTAAAGAGTTAAAACTATTAAAAGGAATCTGTCAGCAGGTTTTTGATATGGAATCAGATAGCAACATAATGTTGAGGCAGAGACCCTGATTCCAGCAATGTGTCACTTACTGGATATCTTGGTGCAGTTTTGATAGAATGCCTGTATTCTCTACTGTAAATGTTGCAGTGTTCAGAATGTAGACCCCTGTATAACCCCGCTCACACCACTGATTGGCAGCTTCCTGTGTATCTTTGTCAGTAAGCTACAAATCAGTGGTAGTGGTCGAGTCACACAGATTAGCTGGACTGCACTGCATGTGAGACCTAGTCCTGTATTGATAATCTCCTGCTGATAAAACACTGGTTGTATTGAAACAACACAAAGTCTAATACATGACACACCCATAAAATCAGGGTCTCAATGCCTATATTATTTTGCTCTCAGATTACATAGCAAAAGCCTGCTGACTCCCTTTCAGGCTAGGTATATGGGCAGTAGGACCAAGGAGGAATTGAGCCATTGTCACTTATTTAGCTTTGTAGAGATTTACAAGGAAGAATGGGTTATTTGTGTAGTTTTTTTACTATCTACAATGAATTATAAGGCTGGTACCGTGAATTCTGTTCGTAGGCGGTATGATTTTATAACTAGTGATATGTTCAGTAAATATATATGCTATGATCTCTTATTACCATCCTTTACACAATGCAGAAATACTTTAAATCATATAGAACATAATTCAGATGGAAGAGAATTGCCATTTTTATCAAATAGGAGTCAAATAGGAGCTTTTACTTATAACGGTGGCTATTACACGGCTTTGATGATGGGGACCAGACTTCCCGGGTTTGGTGCTTTCATCTGGCAAGCCTGCTGTGTGCCTTCATGTATGAAAGACGTAAACTGCCTCAGTGATCAATGAGAAAAATATAGTACATTTACTGATAGGAGGAAGCACTTAGCGTCCTACCAGAGATGGAGCTTACAGCTCTTTGGATCTGGTGGAGAAGCTGTGCGTAACCGAACCATAGTGACATATTAACCTCAACCAAGAAGATAATGGAGTTAATGCAGCAGAGATGAGTGCACGAGACCACATCGCACTGCCATGACCTGGTTAACATAGTGGGATTGGGGGAAAATACATTAAATTTATATCACTGGCTTCCCATTGCCCAATGACTCCAGTTCAAAACCCTAACTATGACCTACAAAGCCATCCACAACCTGTCTCCTCCTTACACCTGTGACCTAGTCTCCTGGTACTTACCTGCATGTAACCTTTGATCCTCACAAGATCTCCTTCTCTACTCCCCTCTCATCTCCTCTTCCCACCATCGCATCCAAGATTTCTCACGTGCCTCCCCCATACTCTGCAATGCTCTGCCACAACACATCAGACTCTCACCTACCTTGACAAGCTTCAAAAGGAACCTGAAGACCCACCTCTTCCGACAAGCCTGAAACCTGCCGTAACCCTGAGTTTGATACAGCGCCACACAACCAGCTCTACCCTCATTTACTGTATCCTCACCTATCCCTTATAGACTGTGAGCCCTCGTGGGCAGGGTCCTCTATCCTCCTGTACCAGTCTGTGGCTTGTATTGTTTTTGATTATTGTACTTGTCCCTATTATGTATACCCCTTTCACATGTAAAGCGCCATGGAAAAAATGGTGCTATAATAATAAATAATATTGATAATAATTAGCTACGTTTCTGCACCAAAACTGTTGCCCAAAGCTGGATGTCCTCAAGTGCCACAGGAAGATGATTGTGTTCATAATATGAGCAAATATAGAAAGTTGGTGGTGTCCTAATAAAGAAACATTATGCCCGATTTGCTTTTATTGGAACTCGAGAGAAACGTTCATTAGTAGATGGTGCAGGATTGACATAGATACATTTTCTCCAATATTCTCCCTTTTCTTTACTAGCCCTGTGTTTGGGGTATAAGTCACCTTTGGGATGGGAAGGTACAGAAAAATTTGGTTTTTTTTTTTCAAACTAATACTAAATTAATAGATAACAGAAAGGGATATAGTCAGCTCACCGGTTTGTAATGAAGTCCATGCCAACAGGGAACAGATGGAGGAAGGAAGGGATCCAGCAATTCGGAATCATAAAACCATTCCTTTATTGTGCAAAAAAGTTAAAATTGCAAAATCATGGTAGAAAAAAGACTTTGTAACAAACACTAAAGACATAGTCCAAAACGTGCTTGTTTGATTATGTTGTCCGTGTAACTTTTTTAATTTTTGTCTACCATGTTTTGCAATTTGAACTAAATAATAAATGAATGGTTTTTTGAAAATTTCGAATTGCTGGATCCTTTCCTTCCTCCATAAATTAACAGATAAGATGAAAAAAGGGAGGGAATCCAACATCACATCAGGTGGCTAAAAACAATCTCCTTATAAAATGGACTAGAACTATTAGGCTTGTATGCTATGAGTCCGTAGGCCAGATCAGCCCCATGGGGTATGGACTATTCCACACTTTTGTATTTTTTTATGGTTGTTAAATTGATGGAATAAACTATTGTTTTTAACCACCGGACGTGATGCTGGATTGCCTCCCTTATTTCACCCTGCAACAAATGGGATATCCGACATTTGGCCATCTTTGCAGTGCCCAGAGTTAATTGGATTTACCCATGGACTTTCTGACCTTGCATACGGGGTGGGCTGAAACATTTTTCATTTTCTCCATAAGTTAATAAACATAATGATGCCATTATGCAGTGTAGGATCTAAAAACAATAAGCAACTTAATATTTATACAGTGAGAAAAATCATCTCTCACTTCCCTAGACGCAGGGATCCACTTCCCTTACTTTTCGCCCCTCGCTGGTACTTCCCCGTACATAGCGTGACACATATGCCTCTGATGGCAAATCTTGGGATCTAGATAATGAGTTTAAGGCTATGTGCGCACTAGTGCGTTTTACCCGCGGATTTACCCGCGGATTTACCGTGGAAATTTCTTGAGAAATTTCTGCAATCTTTGTGCAGACATTTCCCAGCAAATCCTATGTGAAAAAAATAGCTGTGCGCACTGTGCGGATTTTTCTCAAGAAATTTCCTTGAGAAGAATTTCTTGAGAAAATTTCTTGAGAAAATGAGCATGTCAATTCTTTTCCGCAGGTACCCTGCGGATTTCGGCAGTACAGCCTGCAAAATCCGCAGGGAACAACCTGCGGGAAAATCACGGCAAATTCGCGGCTAATCCGCGGCAAATGCGCATGCGGATTTACCGCGGATTTGGTGCGGATTTTTTCCGGAGGTCCGGAAATCTTCCACTCCCAGAAGTTTCTCAAGAAATTTTCTTGAGAAACTTCACAGTTCTAGTGCGCACAAAGCCTAAGGCTGCAATCACACTTGCATATGACTAATGCGAAGATTGCATTGCCGGCGGCCCTTCTGACCCGGGCGTGTCAGCTTCATGTATTTCTAAGCAGCTGACAAGCTCCTGTCAGGAGAGCTGCCAGCCAGTCCAGGAGATACAATCCTTGCCTGAGTCACATGCAAGTGTAAAGGGTGCTTTACACGCTGCGACATCGCTAGTGATCTCGTTAGCGATGTGACACGCCAGATCGTAGATAAGATTTGACGAGATCTGGAGTGTAACATCACTAACGAGATCGCTAGCGATGGCGCAGCGTGTAAAGCACCCTTAACTCCAGCCTAACATGGTTAATTCTTTTATTTTTAGAAGGGATATTCTGCCATCAGAGGCAGGAGCGGACATATCATTGGTGCAACCTGTGATGCCGTACAGTGGCCCATGAGGAAAAGTGACCAATTTCTACCTCCGAAGCAGGTACAATTTAGCAATTTTAGGAGTTCTTGGGCTGCAAAGGTCTCATATATTGTTCCTGCACAGGGGCCCTTTTCTGTCTCTGTCCACCAGTGATTAGAGGTACTTGCTTGTGAACAGCTTACTCCCCTTTTCCCATTCAGAACACATGCACAAGGACGGTTGGGAAGGAAAACTATTTGCCAAATGGGGGGACAGTTTTTCTAAGGCCTGTTTCAGATGTCAGTGATTCTGGTACGTATGTGCTAGTTTTTATACGTACCAGAATCACTGACATACGCAGACCCATTATGATCAATGGGTCTGCGCACACATCAGTGATTTTTCACTGACCGTGTCTCCGTGCGGCGTACACGCGATTTCCGCATGGAAATATGTCTATTGTTTTCTGGCATCACTGATGTCCCAAGGACCACACTATGGTGTGATCTGTGAAACACGTACCAAAAAAACACAAACATTGAAAATAAAAAGCATTTTCAACCCAAATTCTCCAGCGGCGCTGTGTTCGATAGCTGCTCTCTGCTTCTTCTGGCCGGCTCATTATGGCATGCATATTCATTTATGCAGCCACAGCTGCAGAGGTGAGAGACAGCGGCGGCCGGATGCTGCAGAGCCGGAGATTCAGCACCACGGACAGCAGGAATGGGAAAGGTGAGTTTACGGCCACGTGCAATCATGGAGTACGGATCACGTATCACAGATTGCACATGGAGAACATACATGTGCCATGATGGGACATAGGTTTTTTTAAGAGCAAGAGAAGATCTGAAAGTTTTTGTCTTTTATTGCATATTTATTTCATGTGGACCCTGTCTTCAAGGGAATCTGTCTGAAGGCTTTTTACCCTATGCCACTTTCTTTTTTTTAATTTATTTTTACATCACTATAGGGATGCAGACAGTGGGTGTGATTCCAACCAATCAGACGCTGTCACACAGGGTGGGGGCATGGTCTGACTGCAACCAATCACAGATGATTGGCCTGACAGTGGGAGGGGGAAGCAGTGAATATGTATGAGGCTAATGAGCAGAGCATATCAGGACCATCAGGGAACCAGGGATCAAGAACAAGAGAGGATTTGAACATTTTTGTCTTTTATTACATATTTCTTATTGCTCATGCCCTCTATTTTAAAGGGAATCGGTCACCAGGTGTTTTACCTAATGTGAGATCTGATTCCACAGATGTGTCACTTACTGGGCTACTTGCTGTTGTTTTGATAAAAATAGATTACCACTAGTAAACCTGCTGCTGTGTAGTCCTACATATTCATGAGCTCTGTGTAACCTTGCCCCCACCACTGATGGCAGCTTTCTGCCTATGCACAGTGTATACAGAAAGCTGCCAATTGGTGGTGTGGGCGGGGTTACACAGAGCTTAGCATTCAGAGAACTAATAGATCTGCAGCAAATAAAACTGTAATTTTATCAAAACTACAGCAAGCAGCCTAGTAAGTAACACATCGTCGTTGTAATAAGGGCCTTTGCCACTACATCATTCCTTAACCTTTGTCCGGCTGAATAGGTACAATTGTAACTATTCCGTTTTAAAATTGCAATACTTTTTTTCCAAAAGCCGTAGAGGGCTGAAATTTTGTGACATCTCAGCAGTTTTGGTCCAGAATATATTGGCCAAATTTCAATAAAATATCTCCACCCCCTTCCGAGATAAGGGGTCGCTTTTAACGTTGTAAAATTATGCAGCCTGACAAAGGTTAAATGGGAAAGCAAAATATTGGTAACATTTGATAATATTTGAAAAAAAGACAAAGTAATACAATAATGTATTTATTTTTCTATTTCGACAAAAGCTCAAGTCTAAATAGTTTTGCTCCAACCTATCTACTCCGAAAAATTCAAGATCCTCTTGAAATACCAGTCCTGTTAAATTAGTTGACTATCATCCAAAATAAGGGTCTATTTGTTTCCCAAAACAGCACCACTTTTATTTACAGGCGGTCTCTAGTATTACAGTTCAGCTCAATTTTAACAACTAGGAATGCAGTACCAGACACGGCCTTTGGACAAGAGTGGCGCAATTTCTGAAAAAATAGACCCTTTTTATATAATCTCATACATTTGGTTAAAGCTTTTTCTTTTTCGGTAGCATTAGTGTTAGATGTGAATAACACAGTTAGCATTTTCATCCAGTCATATCTCTTTATCTATCTCCAAAGCCTCTCGGTGCATCTGAAAACATAAAAGAACAGACAGATATCGAGAAACTTTAAACCTAATGACAATTTCAATTGATTTAGGACGTGTCAGCGTCTAAATAGAAAGTCAAAAGGGAAAAAAAAAGGAGAAAAGAGGAATGAAAATGAATGACGGTGTCTGCTTGAGTTATTGTAATTCATTTTCTGAGTAACGATGCGCACTCGGTCACAAATACACAATTTGCCTGTTGCATCAGTGATTTGTAGCAAAGCTTTAAGTAGTTACTGATATCATCTTGCTTATGAGCCATTTCAGCATTGATCTTTGTATTCTTAATAAACGACCGGAGGAAAAAGACATTTGTTTTACTGCTGTCTTTCTGAGATAAAATGACTCATTGCATGAACAAAAATTGGCAACCTTTATGTTGGGAGAAAAATTCAATACTAAACATAATGGATGAAAAGGGGCAGTAAAATGTAGAAAAGTGCATTGTTTGGGCTGATAATCTGTATGTTAATGCTCTTCAGTGCTAGTGGAGATTTGCATATGGTAAATCTGTTGTGCATATATTACGGGATCCGCAGAAGAAATTCAAGGCCGATAACTCAGATTTGTTGTAGATGTTCAGCGCATCAACATAAAAATTAGCCCTAGTGAATTGTGGCGCTACTTGGCTGCTGATCGGTGCTCATTTAAAGGGGTTGTCCAGTACTTTTATATTGATGGGCTATGTTTAGGATAGGTGATCAATGTCTGATCCGCACAGGTCCGCACCACCTTATTAGCTGTTCTTGGTGCAGGAGGCCAGAAATGCTGAGTTCTGGAGCTGCCCTGTCAACTGTTTGCGGGCGGGTTCTGCATAGAATGGGAGGCGGATGTGCAGTACCTGGCCACTATCACAAGACAGTGCAACCCTGTAACTGAGTATTTCAGTCCACCTGCTACCACCGCCAGAAACTGCTAATTTGAGGGTGTCCTGGGTGTTGGACCTCGACCGGTCAGACATTGATGACTTATCCTATGGATAGGCAATCAATATTAAAGTAGTGGACAACCTCTTTAATAGCCTGTGCACACAGGCCAACTCCACTTCAGGTCCACATAGGACCATCTGTAATAGGCCAGATCGTTCAGAGCGCATAGGCTGCCATTGTTTTTGGCAGCACAGGTCCTGTATGTGACTATGCGCTGCCGAGAACAACGATCTTGTGCTCACCAAAAAATCATTTAGATTGACAATTGGGCATTTTCATTCATCCGGTGATCATAGTCTGTTTGAATATCGGGAACAGTCGTTACTAGGAATGCGAATGCTAATTGTGCAGATTAAAGATATTTTCATCTGGAGGCTTTTTCATATGACCATAATGACTTTTTTTCAGTAGTGTATTTGCCTGTGTTTGTGAAAACACAATTTACTTGCATTGGAGGCAGTGAATCAGCAATGCCCTAACAAATCACAGACAAATCGGGATGATCCGGGTAAGCGCCGGAATTCTGGGGTGGCAGCAGGGTGATATTTTTAACCTGGGGAGGGCCCAATAACCATGGGCCTCCCCAGCCTTAGAATAGCAGCCCACAGTTGCCTACTTTATCTTGCCTGGGTATAAAAATTGGGGGTGACAGCACAACGTTTTTTTTAAAAAATGTATTTAACTAATTAAAAAAATATGCATGGGGTCTTTCATATTTTGATACACAGTCAAGATAACATACACATCTGAAGGCTGCGGCCTGTAGCTGTCTACTTTAGCTGCAGTGGGTATCAAAATACGGGTGACCCTATACCATTTTTTCCAATGATTGATTTAGTTTTACACTCCACTTTGGGGACCAAGACAGAGAGCGTGACTGCAATCACAGACGCTCTCTCACAGAGGGTGGGCAGGGATTGCAGGACTGCAACCAATCACAGACACTTTTACAAAGGGTGGGTGGGGAAGCAGTGTATATTCATAAGGATTAATTATCGGTAACGGAAGCAGTGTTATAGCCATGGGAAGACTTAGTAAGCATAATTCTCCTACTTTAATGACTGCACATAATTTTTTTTCCCCCACTGCATCTCCCAATCACAGTATTGCATGTCGCAAAGATGTCTATGGCACCACTGTGATTGGTAAGCAAACCCAGCACATTTAATGGCTGAAGATCAGGTGCAAAACATGCGGGGGAGGGGACCTGAAACTTATGAGGTCAGAAGCAAAATGCTCGTTGATTAAGGCTCCTTTCACATTGCGTTTTGCCTTACGTTCACAGGTCCCGTCGGGGCATCCGTCCGATCCTCCCCTCCCCCACTCTGCAAAGCGTGTTTAACTACGTTAGCGTGTGCTCTGTTTTGTGCCATTTTTGCACATATACGTTTTCTGCAGACGGACACCCGAACGTAGCACAAAGAACAAAGCACACGCAAACGTAGTGTGCTCAATTACAGTGAATGACCCTGCCGGCGCATGCGTCCAAAACACGCTTTGCAGAGTGGGGGAGGGGCGGTTCGGACGGATGCCCCGACAGGACCTGTGAACGTAAGGCAAAATGCAATATGAAAGGAGCCTAATGGATATCGTGAATACCGTACTAGTTGTGTGAGTAACGAATAGTGCTGAGTATACTCGCTCATCACTAGTCTTTATATACATGATACGTTATTTATTTTTTATTCTTAGATTTTGTACTCTTGTTATTTTCCCTTGATCTCCTGTGTTACAATTGGAAACACTGCAACCTTAGTTTATATTGCAATGATTGTAACTAATGGGTAACATTTATACAGCTGTCATCGCCGCTATTCCACAAGATAGATTATTTATCATACCAGAGGAAACAAATGACACTTTATATTCCTTCCCATTGCAGATGCAAGCGTCTTTGCTCTTAGGGGTGCTTCACACACAGCGAGCTCGCTGCCGAGATCGCTGCTGAGTCACGCTTTTTGTGACGCAGCAGTGACCTCATTAGCGATCTCGCTGTGTGTGACAATGAGCAGCGATCTGGCCCCTGCTGCGAGATCGCTGCTCGTTACACACAGCCCTGGTTCGTTTTCTTCAAAGCCGCTCTCCCGCTGTGACACACAGATCGCTGTGTGTGACAGCAAGAGAGCGACAAATGAAGCGAGCAGGAGCCGGCATCTGACAGCTGAGGTAAGCTGTATCCAAGATAAACATCGGGTAACCAAGGTGGTTACCCGATATTTACCTTAGTTACGAGCCTCTGCAGCTCTCACGCTGCCTGTGCTGCCGGCTCCGGCTCTCTGCACATGTAGCTGCTGTACACATCGGGTTAATTAACCCGATGTGTACAGCAGCTAGGAGAGCAAGGAGCCAGCGCTAAGCAGTGTGCGCGGCTCCCTGCTCTCTGAACATGTAGCTGCATTACACATCGGGTTAATTAACCCGATGTGTACTGTAGCTATGGTAGGAGAGCAAGGAGCCAGCGCTCAGTGTGCGCGGCTCCCTGCTCCCTGCTCACACTGGTAACTAATGTAAACATCGGGTAACCATACCCGATGTTTACCTTAGTTACCAGTCTCTGCAGCTTCCAGACGGCAGCTCCGTGCAAGCGCAGCGTCGCTTGCACGTCGCTGCTGGCTGGGGGCTGTTCACTGGTCGCTGGTGAGATCTGCCTGTTTGACAGCTCACCAGCGACCATGTAGCGATGCAGCAGCGATCCTGACCAGGTCAGATCGCTGGTCGGATCGCTGCTGCATCGCTAAGTGTGAAGGTACCCTTAGATCAGTGAGGAATCACAGGTTAACACCAGAGAGATAGATAAGTGAACGGAGATAACACTGAGATCTGACTGCAAACAATCAGTGTAAATATTCCATGCGCTGCGCAGTCAATCTTACATCGAATAGGAGATATTTGCAGAAATATCTCTCGCTTGCATCAACCGTAAAAGCAGCAAATACGACCAGAAGGCAGGTCCAAGCACGGAGCCGACAAGTACAGTATGCTTCATTGCGATATTCCTCAACGCCTGTCTATCTTTGTCTCTGGAAATAAATGTCACACATTGCTGCTATGAAATAAAAACTTTAATTTGTACACCCCATTAACTTTATGGCTCTTGCTACTTTGCCGTACAATGCTGTTTCTTCTGGTTTAGTTTAGATTTTTAGGAATCTGTTATCACAAGATTTTCATGAATTCCCAAAGCTCGAGATCAAGTCGAAGGCCATAAAAAAAAACTATAAAAAAATAAAATAAATGCATATATTTATATTTTTATATACATATACAGTATATACAGTGTGTCCACCCATATCCTGTCCACCGTCATTAACTTGAAAACGGCGGCAGCTATAGGCATAGAAGTGATGTTTAGATATAGTAAAGTAGCCATGAGCTACGCAATGAAACCACCTATAGCGCCACCTGGTGGAAAACAACGGAGTTAGCAGTTTTATCTCAAAAACGGAACGAGATAGAGAAAAAAAGTGAATTACAAAGTTGTAGGGCATCATCAATTCAATACAAACAAACACCTTGCATACAGAAATGCTATGATTAGAACATGTAAAACTCACAAGGCTGCAGATGTGAAAAAGGCTAAGTAGAAAAAGGCTTGAAAAAGGTTCTAGGAGGAACATAAATGTTGCCATTTGAAATGCACTAGTAAAAGAAATGTAGCATTTTAAAGGATGGCATTCAAATTTCATAAGCAATGTTTGCACATCTTAGCACTGCTGTATTCTTGTGTTTTGTTTTTATTTATTTTTCTATGAGCCCAAGAACTTACAGGCAGGCAATTACTAACTATCTGCCTGTTCTGCCAGGTGCCCATCTCTGCTGGTTCAGAACGGTCACCGACTGCCCCTACCGGTGATTCTGCGGCTCCTGCTAGCGTCACATCACCAGAGCAGCTCTCCAACTCTGCTCTGTTGATGGGACGTCATTGCTGATTTCATGCTAATTTTCACAGCCGGCCTCCCACTGCCTAACTACGAGGAGCCGTCTATCAATCAGCATAACGTGGGCAGTCACTCGCCCTCAATACAGAACCCTGGAAAAATAAGGCTCCTTTCACATTGCATTTTGTCTTACGTTCACAGCTCCCATCGGGGCATCCCTCCGAACCGCCCCTCCCCCACCCCGCAAAGCATGTTTCGGACACATTCGTTTTCTGCAGACGGACAATTTGCAGAAAACGTATATGTGCAAAAATGGCACAAAACAGGCTAAAGTAGTGTGTTCAATTACAGTGAATGGCCCTGCCGGCGCATGCGTCCGAAACACGCTTCGTAGAGTGAGGGAGTGCGGTTCGGACGGATGCCCAACGGGACCTGTGAACGTAAGGCAAAATGCAATGAGAAAGGAGCCTAAGAGCTGCTCTGTTGACGAGAAGCAGCAGAATCACCGGCACGGATCTGTGTTGGGCAGAGCAGGCAGGTAGTTAGCCCCAAGATATTAAAATAAAATAGTCCTGCATAACCACTTTAATAATAATCATTATTTTAATATAGTACCAACATATTCCACAGTGCTTTACAGGCATCAGCAACACTGTCCCCAATGGGGCTCTTGAATATAGACAAAAAGACTGACGGCACTCACAAAACTAAAATGTGAAGAGATGCATCTGTTCACACTATTGAAAGTGTTGTCAGTCTTTTTTTATTGTTGTATATAAATAGATGTGTGGTGCCCCTGAGGCTTCAGTCACCACAGGATACTGAACCTCAGTTAAGGTGCAGTATTCATCTCGGGTACGGAGGGGGTTAATCACCGGTGTTTCTACATTTCACTTCACATACAGCTGAGGTGCCTTCTCACTCGGGAGCTGGACTAGGGTAGGCTGTGGGGTGGCCATCATGAGGCATGATACTTTCCCGGTCACTAGGACAAGCACCTGAGGGGCGGGTACCACTTGGGGTAGAAGTAGGAGCAACCACACACTCTTGACAGTCAAGTCGGGACTACAGTTCTGGGACACGACTCCACTTTCTTCTTCTCTTCTTTCATGGGGCCTGAGGCTTGGAGCAGAAAGCTCAGCCCGGGTCCCTCACTCCTGGAGAGGTATCCCTTGGAAAGGACACTTTCTAATACCGGTGGCTACCTCTAACTTATCCGGGATCAGCTGGGGCCCATCACAGCGGTGACCGGTACCTCCTGGGAAATCTAAAGACAGTAAGTAAAAGACGTGGAGCCGCAGCAGCTGACTCAGCCTTTTGATTGCTGACGCGGTCGCCCCACGCTTCGGTGCCAACGGCCACTACTTCTCTCATCATCCTCCCCGGGGCCCGCTCCACCTGTGGGGAGCAGAACCATACTTGCTGTGACATCATCTGCCCCAGAGGACAGCGACAGCAGCTGCGGCTATTCTCTGAGCGCGTACCACAGGTGGTGTCATGAGACAATCATCCTCATCCACGACTACCCTCATTCTCTCCATCCCATCCATCCCTTCCGTGGACACCTTGGGGTCACAAAAGCGGGCAGGCCACCCGTGACATCCCCCGATCCTTCACCAGCCCGGCGATGAGTATCCCGCCAGACCCCGTAGGGTGCTCCAGATGGATGGATGGATAGATAGACAGATAGATAGACAGACAGAGAGATAAAGCAAAGACAGACATATGAGATAGGAGATAAATACATAATGTAGATAGGAGATTGGCGGATATTCTCCGCACAGTATGTTCCATCTGAGACGTTTTCGCGGCTATATCTCCGCTCTGGTGTTTGCATAATATCAAAGTTATCCTGTACTAGAAGTTCCCCATTCTTAACTTCAAAGATCCAGGCAGGTTCAGAAAAGGACACACATTAGCTTCAGTCATAATAATCTTGACAACTTCATTTTTACTGCAGTCTTGGAAAAAAAAAAAAGACGAAAAAGGAGAATGTGCAGTGCAGGAAGAAGCAGAATTCTGCACAAGAAAAATCGCGTTTCCTCTCATCCGGCCCTGATACATTGCAGCCCATTATCCAGCAGCAGGTGGAGACGTCTCGTCGTGTCGGCAGCTTTAGGATCCATTCTACATTAGTTTAACTTTTCAACGAATATGTAGAAAAGCGGACCTCTCTGAAATGTAAGATCGCCTCCAGAAAACAGGGGCAGCTTTGTTAAATCCCTTCATTCAAATCTATGAGCAATTCCAAATCTCTTCCCACTCAAAATATAGGTCACAATAAATTGCGGTGGCATTTTACGCCACTTATTATTAACTGTCTGCAATGTATAAAAACAAGGGACAAACAATGAAATTCAACAACATCCAAAAAAATTTACTTATTCCCAAAGCCAAGCAAAGTGAAAAAAAAATGGTATGCAGCGGTGATAATCTGATATTGTGCACGACTACGGATCCCACAGGTTAATAATAAAAAATTCAGCAAAACAATGCCTCCTGTCACTACAATCACTTAAAATCCAACTATTACTTTTCGCCGTGCTGCTTTGCTTTCCAGAAGGCTAGTAAAATGCAGATTCCAGCTGCGGCTGCTTTATTCTCGGAGAATATGAGTTAGTGTAATTCGGCGCTCTAACACCGCCTTGGGAACAATCTGTAAAAGGTGGAGCATTTAGATGGATATTTTTAGCTTATTAGCAGCACTTTCTCATGTAGATTTAAGTAGCACCTGATCTTTCTTAAGTCTGAAACTTACTATACACGTAATTATTTCAGATATTTTCCACTAATGCAGTGTACCTGAAGAGAAGATGCCGAAAACATGACAGATTGAGAAAAAAAGAGTAAAATCCGCTAATGAAAAAGTGAATAAAAAATGTTAAAGGGAACCTGTCAGGTGCAATATGCACTCAGAACCATGAGCAGCTCTAAGTGCATATCTCGAATCTCTGTATCTAGCAGCATAGATAAAGAGATCTTTAGAAAAAGTATTTCTAAATATCCTTTATGATATGCTAATGAGCGCAGGGACTGGTCATAAGGGCGTTAGTTGCTGCGCTCACTCCCCCATCTTAGCATTGTAGCACAACCACAGGGGCGTGCTAACATGCTATTCAATGCAGCGTCATCAGCGGTGACATGCGTACCTGTGTCCATTGTCACCTCTACTGACTCTTGCTTTAAGCCCCCGTCACATTATCGACTCACCAACTATCCCGAAAACGACGTGACCTGATGAGGATCGCTGGTAAGTCGCTAGGAGGTCGCTGGTGAGATGTCACAGAGTCAGATCTTACCAATGACTCAGTAACGATCAGAGACCTGTATAACGATCTCGCCGGGCGTTGGGACTGTGTTAGGAGGTCATTGGTTGACGTCAAACACAGCGATGCGTCATGCCCAGCAGGACATCGCCTTTGAAGAAAATGGTCCCAACCATTCAGCAACGACTAGCGATCACACAGCAGGGGCCTGATCACTGGTAGGTGTGACACATAACGAGATTGCTGCTGCGTCACAGAAACGGGGATGCAGCAACGATCTCGTTAGCGATCTCGTTAGCAATCTCCTTGTGTGTGACGGGGCCTTTAGGCTCAGTGTGCATGATCAGAAGTTCCAACACTTCCAGTCATGCGCATTAGACCTCTCGGAAGTCGAGATGCGTACACCTGGCTTCATACTGTGCATGATCGGAAGTGCAAGGCATTCTGATCAACGGTGAGAGCGGACACAGGTACGCTCGTTACCGCTGATGCTGCATTGAATAGCATGTTAGCACGCCCCTGTGGGTGTGCTAGAGGGCAGAATGAGTGCAGGAACTAACACCCTTGTGACTAGTTCCTGCGCTCATTAGCATATCATACAGGATCTTTAGAAATACTTTTTATTAATATCTCTTTATCTATGCTAGTGTATAGAGGGACTGTTAGGCAGAGATTAGAAATATACACCCAGAACTGCTCCTGGTTCCGTGTGCTGTGCATATTGCACCTGACAGGTTCCCTTTAAACCTTGCTGTAGGGAGGAAATTAACTTTATTCCTCCTTGCAGCATTCTGATTTCTGTCACCAGGGGCAACAGTGCGAGTTAAGCGACTCCTTTGCGTATAGTGAGCAGCAGCTGTAACCACGCCCCTGCACTGACTGACAGCCGCTTAGCATCAGAGACGGCTGTCAGTCAGTCTGATGGGGCGTGGTTACAGCCACCACTCTCCATACACAGAGCAGTGACTGAACCCCCTCCAGCGCCGCCCCTGTGACTGAAATCAGAATGCTGCCAAGAGGAATAAAATTAATTTCCTCCTGGTAGTAGGTTTAATGTGCAGGTTCATAATGCCAGATTAACCCCATGTCTGCAGGTTAATAGTATTTTTCCATGTAACAGGTTCCTACTTTAACATGTAAGTTGTTTTGAATTTTTAGAATTCAAAAAGATTATGCTGAAAATTTAGGGTACGTTCACACAAAGTTTTATGACATGGGTGTTGAAGTAGATTAACATTGTTTTCCACTTCTGGGGACTTTTTTTGTTATTGAAATGCATATATTTCGGGGCAAAAAATTTTTTTGCAATTCAGTTTTATTACAAATTTTGCAACATTTTGCTTTTACAAGATCTTTGTTTTGATATTACATTTGCATATTTTGCTCATCCATTATGTATTGTCTTCTTTTCTCTATTTTCATGCACATTCAACTTTGCTGTGATCTATGGCCATAAGGCCGGTTTCACACATCCGGCTTTTCGCCAGTTTGCCGGATCCGGCGCTCTCCCATACAGTGACTACAGTACAGTGACAGCGCAACAAGCGCCGGTCACGTGCTGTCATGTGACCGGCGCATGTGACCCGGAAGTTACAGCGCTGTCACTGTACTGTATTGTCTGTACGGGAGAGCGCCGGATCCGGCAAACCGGCGAAAAGCCGGATGTGTGAAACCGGCCTTAATCAGCTGGGGATTAAAAAAAAACTAGATGGGTAAAAGCCTAATGAATGAAAGACATGCATTGAAAGAAGATGGGAGAAAGAAGACAGAAGTCAATTGGAGGAGCGGCGGAGGTGGGACAGGTACTGGAAGGGCCGAGAAAATCTGAGTATGAGGGTTCGCTCACATCTACATATAAAAAATTGGTTTTACTTTCATCCAGAAAAGTGGGGTGAGTTAAATACATTTGGTATTCCATATGTCAGTTCTCAAGGGTGGGATTCAGCTGGATCTGTCCGGTTTGCCGAACTGGCAAGAATTGGCGTCACACCCAGTTCCCTGTATTCATTTGTATCGGCGTCTTTAAGACTCCAATACAAATGAATCCTCATACCTCCGTGCACGCCGCATTTCCGGGTTCAGTGGAGCCAGTTTGCTCTCTGACCCGGCGTCCGGCGGTGTGATGATGCTGTAGGGGTCACGTCAGCATGGTAAGATTACCTTACCATGCTGCTGCCTGTCAGCGTCAGTATGCAGAGTGCTGCGGAGGAGAGGCTCCCGCCACCTGGAGCAGGTAAGCGCTCTGTGAGCCGGAGATGCGACTCTGCAGGGGAGAGGAAGCCACATGGACTCTGCAGGGGAGAGGAGGCCACATGGACTCTGCAGGGGAGAGGAGGCCACATGGACTCTGCAGGGGAGAGGAGGCCACATGGACTCTGCAGGGGAGAGGAGGCCACATGGACTCTGCAGGGGAGAGGAGGCCACATGGACTCTGCAGGGGAGAGGAGGCCACATGGACTCTGCAGGGGAGAGGAGGCCACATGGACTCAGCAGGGGAGAGGAGGCCACATGGGATGGGAGCCTGCATGGGAGAGGAGCCTGCATGGGAGTGGAGTCCACATGGGGTGGGAGCCTGTATGGGAGTGGAGGCCACATGGGGTGGGAGCCTGTATGGAAGTGGAGGCCACATGGGGTGGGAGCCTGCATGGGAATGGAGGCCACATGTGGTGGGAGCCTGCATGGGAGTGGAGGCCACATGGGATGGGAGCCTGCATGGGAGTGGAGGTCACATAAGGTGGGAGGCCGCATGGAAGTAGAGGCCACATGGGGTGGGAGGCCGCATGGGAGTAGAGTTTGCATGGGGTGGGAGGCCACATGGGAGTGGAGGCAGCATGGAATCTGCATGGGAAAAGAGGCCTCAAGGGATGGGAAGGGATCTGTGTGGGAAAGGTCCGTTCCAATTTGAGCAGGGTTCCTTTAGTAAAATTTTTCAAACATTGTAGAAAAACTTTCATACAATATGCCAAGTTAATAAATGACTGCAACAACTGGTGCTTGATAGGAAAGTGAAGGTATAGGAAAAGTAAGAAGGGGAAAGTTTTTATTATTAATTACTTGTATTTTGTGGTTGAGGAAAGAGCGCAAAAATGGGTGTGGCTATCAAAATGGGTGTGGTTACAGAATGAAGCGTGGTTTTCAAATGGGCAGGGTTTACAGAGAACCTGTTGTTAAAAATTTGAATTCCACCCCTGTCAGTGCTATTTTTTTTTTTTCTCAGCAACTATTAGTGTACAATCATTTACTGGACCATTTCCAGTGCTCTGTGCTACAGAATGGTAATGTATCTGTTAAAAACGGACGGCATACAGGCAGTCTATGTGACGTCCATTTTTTTTTTTTGCACCCATAGTGTTCCATTGGCAAGTCTTGTCTTGTTTTCTAACGCTAACATTTATTTTAACCCCATTTCTGGCTCATTCAATTCACATTGAATTTATTTAATTTTGCACATGAAATGAGGTACTTTACCCAAATTCAGTTTAGGGAGATTTGCTCAACTCTAAATATAAAGCAGGTAAAGCTACTAATAACGCTGTGAAGTTTTGGACAGAAATAAGATTTCATAAAACAGACAGCTGTCATAAAGCTGCAAAAAAAAAAAAAAAATACATGACATTTATAAAAGGATTTAAAGTTTATTTTAATCAATAGATCTTGGAATAATAATAAGTTCCACAATTGGATATTTTTTTTTAAAAATGTTCCTGTGCTGAGATAATATTATACACAGTGCGTGCGGAAAGTATTCAGACCCCTTTAAATGTTTCACTCTTTGTTTCATTGCAGCCATTTGGTAAATTCAAAAAAGTTCACTTTTTTCTCATTAACGGACATTCTGCACCCCATCTTGACAGAAAAAGACAGAAATGTAGAAATTTTTGCAAATTTTTTTTAAAAATAAAAACTGAAATATCACATTCACAAGTATTCAGACTTTTTGCTCAGCATTAAGTAGAATCACCTTTTGAGCTAATACAGCCATGAGTCTTCTTGGGATTGATGCAACAAGTTTTTCACCCCTGGATTTGGGGATCCTCTGACATTCTTCCTTGCAGATCATCTCCAGTTACGTCAGGTTGGATGGTGAACGTTGGTGGACAGCCATTTTCAGGTCTCTCCATAGATGCTCAATTGGGTTTAGGTCAGGGCTCTGGTTGGGCCAGTCAGGAATGGTGACAGAGTTGTTCTGAAGCCAGTCCTCAGTTATTTAGCTGTGTGCTTAGGGTCATTGTATAGTGGCTACAATTACACTTTGGAAGTGTTAATCTGGGTAATAATTTATCTTTTATAACTTATGACATCACCTTGAACCTTCAGCCAAGTCTGAGGCCCAGAGCACTCTGGAAGAGGTTTTCTTCCTGGATATCCCTGTAATTGGCCACATTCATCTTTCCTTCAATTGCAACTAGTCGTCCTGTCCCTGCAGATGAACAACACTCCCATAGCATGATGCTGCCACCACCATCTCACTGTAGGGATTGTATTAGGCAAGAGATGAGCAGTGCCTGGTTTTCTCAACCCATTGCATTTAGAATTATCACCAAAAAGTTCTATCTTCGTCTCATCAGACCAGAGAATCTTATTTCTCATAGTCTGGGAGTCCTTCATGTGTTTTTTTGCAAACTTTGTGCAGGATTTCATATGTCTTTCACTGAGAAGAGGTTTCCATCAAGCCACTCTGCAATAAAGGCCCAACTGGTGGAGGGCTGCAGTGATAGTATTGTTGAACTTTCTCCCATCTCCCTAGTGCATCTCTAGAGCACAGCCACAGTGATCTTGGGATTCTTCTTTACCTCTCTCACCAAGGCTCTTCTCCCACGATTGCTCAGTTTGGCTGGATGGCCAGGTCTAGGAAGAGTTCTGGTGGTCCCAAACATCTTCCATTTAAGGATTATGGAGGTAATTCTGCTGTTAGGAACCTTGAGTAGTGCAGAACTTCTTTTCTAACCTTGGCCATTTCTGTTCCTTGCCACAATTCTATCTCTGAGCTCCTTGGGCAGTTCCTTTGACCTCATGATTCTCATTTGGTCTGACATGTAGTGTGAGGCTATGTCCGCACTTTGAGTCGTCGTAGTTGCAGTTCTAAACGCATCCTCTGGCAGAAATTGCTTTTGCCAATGTTGCTTTTGAGCACAGAAATGAGATAAATACGCGTGCATTTTTACCGCGCTTTAGTCGCGTTTTTAGCGCTTTTTACATGCTTTTTTCCATTGCTTAAACACAGATGCGTTTTGAACATAAAGACACTGCTAAATAGAGTTTAAACAGTCAAACACTATGAAAAGAGGGTAAAAAAAAGAAAACAACTATAATTAATTAAATCATAACGAAAATAGTTATATTTAATATAATTATAGCGGTTTTATACTATTTATCGATAAAATAACAATAAATTAATATTTTTCATTAGTTTAATTGTCGGACTATGTGTGTGTGTAAAGGGACATATTATTCTATTATTCTGATGTCATAAACGCATGCATTTTTGTAGACCAAAACGCATGTTTTCTGCACCAACAAAGCAGGTAAAACACTGGAATTTTGATGTTTGTTGCTTTTTACAACTTCACATTGAATTCAATGTTAGCAAAACGCAGCCCAAATGGCAAAAACAATTGACATGCTGCTTCTTTGAACGCAGAGTTTTTGTCCAAAATTATGCAAATTAAACGCAGCGTTTTGAACAGCATTGTGCCCACAAGAAATGCCCATTTCACATAGACTTTGATTGAAAATCAAAACGCATGCATTTTGGCATGAAAACGCTACAGTTCAAAACGCTGCTGAAACGCCGGTAAAAACGCAAAGTGCGGACACAGCCTTAGGCCCCCTTCACACGTCAGTGATTCTGGTACGTTTGTGCTTTTTTTATACGTACCAGAATCACTAACATACGCAGACCCATTATAATCAATAGGTCTGTGCACACATCAGTGATTTTTCATTGAACGTGTCTTCGTGCAGCGTACACCCGTGGCTGTGATTCTGCACAGAGACAAATCAGTTTTTTTCTGGCATCACTGATGACCCACGGACCACACTATGGTGTGATCCGTGTGTGAGCCGTGAAACACGTACCAGAAAATCATGGACATATTAAATATTTTCAACTTACCTTGCCTGCGATTCGCTCTGCAGCCTCCGCTCTTGGCAGCTCCTGCCTGGCTCAGGAATAACCAACCAGGAAGTAGCTGCTGAGAGCGGTGGGCGGACGCTGCAGACCCGAGGAGTTCAGCACCATGGACAGCAGTAGTGAAGGCAGGTGAGTAATGTCCATAACTCCATATGCAATCACGGATCATAGATTGCACATGGACAACCCACGTGTGCCGTGAATCACGTAACACGGAGGGACATGTGCGTGTTTTACACATCAGTGAAGAACGTCAGTGTTTTTCACTGACGTGTGAAACGGGCCTTATATAGACAGTTTTGTGCCGTTCCAAGTGAAGTCCTATCAGTTTAATTAAGCACAGCTGGACTCCAAAGAAGGAGCAGAACTATCTCAGGGAGGATCACAAAGAAATGGACAGCATAGGACTTAAATATGAGTGTGTGAGCAAAGGGTCTGAATACTTATGACCATGTGATATTTCAGTTTTTCTTTTCTATAAAACTTGCAAAAATGTCTACATTTCTGGATTTTTTTTCTGCCAAGATGGGGTGCAGAGCGTACATTAATGAGAAAAAAATATTTATTTTTTTTTGCATTCACCACATGGCTTCAATGAAACAAAGAGTGAAAAATGTAAAGGGGTTTGAATACTTTCCGTACCCACTGTATATGTCCCTGCTATGTACTGTGTAATGGCCATACAGAGACATGGTCTGATCATACCACATCTACTGAATGGGGGAGGAAGTAAAGAGTATACAGACATTACAGCACAGGATTGCAAATGATTTTTTATTTGAGATGAAACTTTTTTTAATAAGAGACAGGGAAATGTTTTACTTCACAAAAAGAATAATCTATAATCCCATGCTGTAAGGTCTGTATACTTTTTCCTTCCTCCCAGGCCCAGAACATGTGGTATGATCAGACCATGTCCCTGTATGGTCAATGATTTATTGCTCTCAGTGAGACAAACAAAATTTAAAATTTTGCAGTTGTGATACCTTTTAATGGCTAACTAAAATAAAATATGATATGTCCTATTGGAGGTCTCTATGTTGGAGAAACTGGACAGAGACTAAGAGCAAGAATGAGATCTCACCGCCACACAATAACAGACAAAAAAACGCATTTACCTTTGGCCAAATATTTTTGTACTTCAGAACACAACATAAACCACATGAAAGTTGTCATATTAAAAGGCAACTTCAGATCACAGAGCCATCGCAGGGTCTGGGAATACAAATTCATCACAATATTTAACCCTGTAGACACAGGACTCTACCTTTCAGGAGGATTTATGACTCATTACAAAGTCTGAGGAGTCTGCTCCAGAGACTGAGGGCACAGGCCTCTGATCCTACATGGATATTGGGACAATAAAACTCTCACACCACTAATCAAAGCTAATTAAGGATTCACTTTCTAAGCTCAGAGTTTGTTTATTTAAATGTCCTTTTACTATGCATCTCTCTGCCCTGTTTTGTGTATATATTTGTGTTTCTTCAGATATTTTGTCATACCATGCCTGAGGAAGAGACCTGAGATGTCTCAAAAGCTTGGTTTACAACATCAACTTTGAACCTGTATGGTCAGACACGTCCATATATCACTCTCAAGTACAGAGAAGAGGTGTAGTTCCTTTAGTTGGTGTAGTCTTGAGTTTGGCTGGCTGAGAAAATTCCTTAGAGCTGATACCAGTAATTGGGCTAAGACACACTGGCTGAGACAACACTAAACTTACATATATTGATAGTTGAGGTACACCAATGTGCCAAACTGGTCATGTTGAATGAAGGCTGAGTTTATGCCTGTTGGAGTATGTACACGTTGAGAGTTTTTTTTAGGAGCTTTTGGAGTAGAAACTGAGCAGAAACACTCTAAGGGCGGCTTTGCACGTTGCGACATCGCACGTGCGATGTCGGTGGGGTCAAATCGAAAGTGACGCACATCTGGCGTCACTTTCGTCATCGTACTGTGTAAATGCTAGATGATACGATGAACGAGCTCAAAAACGTCGTTATCGTATCATCGTTGCATTCACCGACATTTCCTCGTTCCTGCGGCAGCACACATCACTGTGTATGAAGCCGCAGGAGCGAGGAACATCTCCTTACCTGCCGCCGGCGGCTATGATTGCGGAAGGAAGGAGGTGGGCGGGATGTTTACATCCTGCTCATCTCCGCCCCTCCGCCGTTATTGGCCGCCTGCCATGTGATGTCGCTATGACGCCGCACGACCCGCCCCCTTAGGAAGGAGGCGGGTCGCCGGCCAGAGCGACGGTCGCAGGGCAGGTGAGTGCATGTGAAGCTGCCGTAGCGATAATTTTATATCGTACCTGCGACGGGGGCGGGCACTATCGCATGTGACATCGCAGCATCGGCTTGCGATGTCGCAACGTGCAAAACCCGCCTTAGTCTTTCAGAAATTTGCAAAACTCCTCAAAAACTGGGAGTTTTTGCTCAGTTTCTGCTCCAAAAACTCAGAAAAAAGAAGGTGTACACCTACTCTCAAGGTATATGCATACAGCGTGTTTACTGTAGGAAGACGCCAGCCGTGATTTACCTTAATCAACTTTTTTTATGTCTTTCTGGACATCTTTTGTTGCACTTTGCAGTAGGTATCTTATCTTTAATACTCTGTGTAAAATAGCGGCAGGTTCCAAGTGGAAGCTGCCAGAAGAATGGTTTGGTCACTTTCTTTAGCCATTTACAGCTTTTGAAGTCTAAATTGGTTAAAAAACGTCAAAAAATACAAAACGTATGCACAGCAAGTCATTTCTTCAGGTGGATTTCTATTGAATAAGATGTTGTGTACACTTATTGAACTGCCACCACTATACCTTTCTGATGAGAAGCCTTTTTATGAAGTTTTGTTAGTTGTCTTCATAAAGTAACATATTTCTGTCTGTAAACTGCAACCGATGCGCACACTAACTAGCGTCAGCTGTTGGTCTACATTCATTTCTGTACCTCTGAGACAGATCATGCTCCAACCAAACATTGGTGTAGGTTTGATAAGGGTCTTTTGGGACCGAAACATCACATTGTACACTACACTTCTACACTTTGGTTGATACTAATAAATAGTCTGTATAAAAAAAGGGCTGGATTCAGTCTATATTTTGAATTTTGGAGTGGAATCCTATCTGACAAAAGTATATTAGTGGATGCTGGCTTCTATCTAACTTGGACTATTGTGACACCCTGGCCTATCAGGTCGTCACAGGGTATTGCACAATTTTCCTTTCCGTGCAGTATCCATCTCTTCCTTGGTTACAGGTGCCACCCAATGATGTTGCTAAGACCAGCATGCAAATCCCAGTCACATACACACCAGTGGGTAGGTCCAGTAGAGAAGGGGCCGCCCACCTTAAAGTCAGGCAGACTGGGTGGGAGGTGACTCAGTCGTTGGCAGGGGAGCAAGGAGAGCAGTGGGCTCTCAAGTTTCTCTCAGGGGGAGAGCAGGCTGGGGCGTTAGAGCTCCCAGAACAGCGTGATAGAGCAGCCCTCAGAGAGTGAGGGGCTGAGGGGTAGAAGCTCCCAGAGGGTCGGAGTAGACTGGAACACACCAAGGAACATCATAGGGAACGGTCACCTGGTCGTGCTCCCCTCAAAGTCAGCGGTACTGCAGGACGTTTGGTTTAATCCCAGTTTGTGTGTTTACTGACTTTCCAAAGCAGCACAGCCTCATCCAGCACCATGACTACCAACTGTGAGTTTCTTTGCTCCCTGTCTCCCAGGCCTACATCCCACGGCTCCCCCTAACATCACAGAGTCCCGGGGCATCCCCCCTACCCATGGAGGGGTGAAACACCTAGCTGCCCACTCCATCACCACCGGATACTCCCAGCTACAGCGGTGGTACTTCACCCTTACCACACACCACAGGTGGTGTCACGAACTTTAACCAAACAGCCCCATGTAAATACTCCCCCTTTTATTTGACCGGAGACCCCTTGAGCCACTGCGGATCCGGATCCGAGCAGCCCGGCTGCTGGCACAGGGGCGCCTATCTGAGAACCTGCATATCCTTAGAGTTCTAGTGTTTCCACAAGTATATAACCTATGATCACCATCACCACACTCAAGCAATGAGCTTGAATTTAAAGTGTGTTCACATGGAGAGTTTCTGTTCTGAAAGCTCAGCAAAAAAACTCTAAGGCTATGTATGTGCATGTGACATCTTTTTGTTTTCTTTTCTTCTCAGGAGAAGCCGCTTCAGGAAAATGCCATCAGTTGTTTTCCTGAGGTGGCTCCGCCAGTAGCTGTGCCATCTGACACTGGTATTTCTTACTCTATACTGTTTAGTATAGAGAGCAGGCAAATTTTGAGCAGAATCAGCTGGAAGAATGGACAAGTCACTTCTTTGAACCGCTTCATGGTTTCTGAAACCATTGGTTAGAATAAATGACATAAGTCTCAACATGAGCACAGCAAAGTGGTTTGGCTTCACCTGTAAAAAAAGAAGACTAAAAGATGCTGTGTACACATATCCCTAAATCCCCCACATAACTCCGATCTCCAATCAAACCTTTTTGGCTTTTGCAGACTTTCAGTTCTGAAAACTAAGCAAAAAAATCTTCAGCATCTAAAGAAATCATCAAACAACAGACATTTATGGCACAGTATAATGAGTCTCATTAACAAGTACCAATAGGAGTGGAATGGGTTAATTGCCTCGCTGCTGTATCTTTAATATGTGACTTTATTCTACGCATTTTAGAGTAACCTCCTTGATCAGGATAATCACATTTTGTGATGATCCTGATAAAAGAGGTTACTCTGAAATGCATAGAATAAAGTCACATATTGTGACTGTACTGAGAGATAAGGATGACACAGGGACCCCTGAGCTGACCCTAAGACTGCGGTGGTGTCTCCTATACCAATGGTAGATTTGAAGGTAGTCAGGGTCTAGCCTCTAACATGGCCCTGTCTCCTATCCTGGCCCTGATGACTATGTCCCCCCCACCCAGGGGACTGACTAGGATGGCGATCCCAAAAACCCTGCACCAACACAGAACAATGGACAGGGTAAACCAAACCTCAAACACACTTAAAACCTGCTCCAGGAATAACCAAAGGTGCACGGGTTAGGGTACAACGAAAAAGGGTTAATAAAAATTACTTACTACAATCACAGCAGATAGCTACAGACACATCTTCTCTGTTCCTGGGCTAGCTCCAACTAAGTTGAATATCCAGCAACCTCTCCAGGAAGCAGAGGGATTATATACAGGCCGGAAATTAGCAACTGCCGGCAGCTGAGTAAGTCTGTTGCAGCACTAGAGAAGTTAACTCTAAAGTGCCAAAAGGAAACAACACTGTTTAAGGCCTCCGACACACATCCGTGCCGCCAGTACGTGTTTGGAACGTTTTTGCACGTACCAGCGGCACGGAGACACGTACACCAATGTTACCCTATGGTAACAGGCACACACACATAAAACCACACGGAACGTGTGTCCATGTCATTTGTACGTGTGCGTTTTTCCACAAGCTCAACATGTCCATTTTTCTCCGGCATCACGCAGGCATGGACCCGCTAAAGTCAATGGGTCCATGTCTGCATGCATTTGACACGTAGCATGTCCGTGTGCTACCCGTACCGTCCGTGTGCATTTTTTTTTAATTCTGGAAGCGATGTCAGTCAATCTCCCTCTGTCGGTCGGTATCTTTCTCTGTCAGATGGTCGCTCTGTCTGTCTGTCTCTCTCTCTCTGTCTGTCCAACTCTCTTTCCGTCAGTCGGTCTCTCCCCCTCTCGCATACTCACCGATCCCCAATCACTAGCTGCTTAAAAACCTCCAGGGGGATTTAATATTTTGAAAATGCCGGCCGCTCATTATTCTATCCCGTATTCACTGCTATCCCCACCCACCGGCGCCTATGATTGGTTGTAGTCAGACACGCCCCCACGTTGAGTGACAGATGTCTCACTACAACCAATCACAGACACCGGTGGGCGTGTCAATTTCAAGCAGTAAAATAAATAATTAAATAAATAAACAAAAACAACGTGCAGTTCCCCCCAATTTTGATACCAGCCAGGGTAAAGCCACATGGCTGAAGGCTGGTATTCTCAGGATGGGGAGCTCCACGTTATGGGGGCCCCCCAGCCTAACAATGTCAGCCAGCAGCCGCCCGGAATTGCCGCATCCATTAGATGCAACATTTCCGGGACTCTACCCAGGTCATTCCGAATTGCCCTGGTGCGGTGGCAATCGGGGTAATAAGGGGTTAATCATGACGGGCGTCTCCCCGAGATTCCTTCCATGGTTAACCTGGAAGTTAAAGAAAATATACACACACATCCAAAAAATCCTTTATTTGGAATAATACAAAAAAACAAACACCCTCTTTCACCACTTTATTAAGCCACAAATACCCCTCCAGGTCCGGCGTAATCCACGGAGGTCCCACGACACTCTCAGCTCTGCTACATGAAGGTGACAGGAGCGGCCACATACCATGACCGCTCTCTGTCAGCTCCACGCAGCAACTGAGGTGAGCCACGCAATCAGCGATGTCACTCAGGTTACTCGCGGCCACCGCTGGATCCTCCAACTGTGACAGCAAGTCGCCCAAGTGACTGAAGTAAGCTGCGCGATCAGCGATGAAGTCACAGGTGAGTTGCGGTCTCGGGTGGAGGACTCCAGCTAGCCGCGGTTAGCCTGAGTGACATCAGCGATAAGCACGACGCTAACTTCAGTCACTCAGGGGATTATCGGTCACCGATGAATCCTTCATGGGTGATCGCTAATCAGGACACCACACACAGACAGAGCCGTGGTATGACAATGAAGTCGGGTGAAGTTCATCCGAGTTCATTCTCATCGCGTGTCGCTATCTGCTGTCAGCGGGTATGTAGCAACGACATTTTGCCTCACACACGGATTATTTCAAATGGACACAACACGGACATTACATGTACGTATCTCACGCATACACAGACATTCCACACGCACACACGGCGAGCATACGCCATCACACGGATTTCACACGTACCAGAGAAACGCCCATACAAAACGGAACACGGACCTGAAAAACGGAACGTGAGACAAGTATGTGTTTTTTGCGGAAGTGTGGCAGAGGCCTAAATATGCATTGTCTTGAAGATCCAGCATTCATTTTTATTGCACAACAGAGTGGCAATTAAGCCTTTCCACTCCTAGTGGCTATCACAAAGTACTATTGAAACTGGGGCTGCAGCAACTGTTTTTCCAAGATTTTTCCCAGTGGTTGTGTCTGACAAAACCCATCTAGGTGAGCAAAACCTAAATTGTAGGTTCACCGTACATCACAGATAAGACCCTATTTTGCACTTTCTGTTTCCTCCTATATAACAAGCATCAATGCAACTATATCATTTTGGCTACAAATTCTCTCTTTTTATATACTCATTTGGGGAACTTAGACATACATATTAAATATTACAGTTCTGTAATACAAATACATTTTTATTACCACAAGTTTTAATATTAAAAATAAAAATATAATTATTAGGGCTGATCGAATACCTCAAATATTCGGCTTCGCGAATATCCGACTAATAGGTCGCCGCTATGCGAATATTCGATGTGCAATGTAAGTCTATGGGAAGCCCGAATAGTTCCAAATAGTTGTTATTCATGTTTCCCATAGACTTACATTGCGCATCGAATATTCGTGAATAGTCGAATAGCGGCGATCTATTCGGAAAATATTCGTGAAGCCGAATATTTGAGGTATACGATCATCCCTAATAATTATCCAAGATACTTGTGACCTTTTGTTTAAGAGAACATATCATGGATATTAAGGCAATGCGATAAGTTTTTAGAGGCTACTCAAACTTCAGTATAGAGATATAGAAATAACATTGCACACAGTAGGTATCATCCGGTACTTCTCTCCGAGGTGAACCGGTCCATCAAAGTAGCGGCCTCATATAAATGAATTCAACATCACAGGGAGATAAACGTCAACAGCAAAGCTTCAGTCAGGTAGCATGAAAAACATTAATTCATCTTCCAAAAACAGCTGAAAGGCAGTTGATCCAGACTTTGCCGTAAATTATACCATGGTAAGCAGCAATTACAAGTTTTCTTGCCGGATTTCACACTGAGTAACAGTACAAAACTGATTGTCATAGTGAGAAAATTGAGAAAGTGATGGATTTCATAATACATCGTAATATAATATCTAGAGTGATATTCACTTAAAGAGCTTGTCCACGACATCTTTTTGCCAATCATCATATGGCCATGTACACTTCATTAGCATTGACACCATATACAAGCTAATGATTTGTTTATCGCAGCCCGTGTGGAATAAGAAAGGGCACAAGAGCCTTGATGGACCTAGACCTATTGTCCCACATGTGGACCCCAGAGTGGATGTTCTAGTATGTCCAATTGTTCTAGGGGGTTAAAATATACACCTCTATTTATCTATGATATCGTACCCTCAAACAGTTTGAGATCTAAGAAACCCAGAACAAAATTTAGAAAAAATAATTCAGATTTACTAATCCTGTGTAATATTAAAACTCCATAAACTTAAACCCACTTTACACACTACAATATATCTTACAATGTGACGGCGGGGTCACATCGTAAGTGACGCACATCCGGCATCATAAGTTACATTGTAGTGTGTAACAGCTACGTGCGATTGCGAATGAACGGTAAAACGTTCATCGCACGCACGTCGTTCATTCCTCATGAATTGAACATCAGATTGTTCATCGTACCCGGGGTAGCACACATCGCAGTGTGTGACACCCTGGGAACGATGAACAGATCTTACCTGCGTCCTGCGGCTCCCTGCCAGCAATGCGGAAGGAAGGAGGTGGGCGGGATGTTTACGTTCCGCTCATCTCCGCCCATCCACTTCTATTGTCTGGCTGCCGCGTGACGTTGATGTGACGCCGAACGTCCCTCCCACTCCAGGAAGTGGACGTTCGCCGCCCACATCGAGGTTGTATGGACGGGTAAGTACGTGTGATGGGAGTTAATCGTTTGTGCGGCACATTCAACAAAATTGAACGTGCCGCACATACGATGCGGGCGGTTACGATCGCATACGATATCGTATGCAGAATCGTAACATGTAAAGCAGGCTTTAGACTACACAGTCTGAAAATGCATCAAATTTATCACAGCAGCTCAAGTTGGCTGATAAATTTGGTGACTCTTTAGATATTTTGTCTAATTTTATATCCCCTCATGATTTGGCATAAATTGGTACCTAAGCCACACCATTGTAGCTAAAGGGTGCTTTACACGCTTCGACATCGCTAGCGATTGCTAGCAATGTCGTGAGCGATAGCACCCGCCCCCGTCGTTTGTGCGATATGTGGTGATCGCTGCCATAGCAAACAATATCGCTACGGCAGCATCACACGCACATACCTGTGCAGCGACGTTGCTATTGCTGCCGAACAATCCCTGCTTTAAGGGGGAGGTGCGTTCGGCATCACAGCGACGTCACAGCGGCGTCACAAAACAGCTGCCCAATAGAAGAAGAGGGGAGGAGATGAGCGGCCAGAACATGCCGCCCACCTACTTCCTTCCTCCTTTCCGGTGAACGTAGGTAGGATGATGTTCGTCGTTCCTGTGGTGTCACACACAGCGATGTGTGGTGCCGCAGGAATGATGAACAACCAGCGGCATGCACCACCAACAATATTATGAAAAGGAGCGACGAGTCAACGATTAACGATTTTTGATGTTTTTGCGATCGTTGATCGTCGCTCCTTTTAGTCACACACAACAATATCGCTAATGGCGCTGGATGTGAGTCACGAACACCGTGACCCCGACGATATATCGTTAGCGATATCGTTGTGTGTAAAGTACCCTTAAGTCTCCCTATAAAACCACAATCTTTGGGTATGTTCAGACAATGCATTTTTGCAATTTTATTCCTTTGCACTAAAAATGATGCCTACTTTATATCCACTTTTGATGCTTTTTTATACTTTTATGTTTTTTACATCCTAAGTGTTTGTAAACTGTTAAAAAAAAGAAGGGATTTTTACACAATGTTAGGCCTGTTTCAGACATCAGTGATTCTTGTAAGTATGTGCTTTTTTTTTATACGTACCAGAATCACTGACATACGCAGACCCATTATAATCAATGGGTCTACACACGCATCAGTGATTTTTCTCTGACCATGTCTCCGTGCGGCGTTCACGTGTGTCCATGATTACCGCACGGAGACAAGTCCATTTTTTTCTGGCATTACTGATGTCCCATGGACCACGCAGTGGTGTGATCCATGAAACACGTACCAGAAAAAAACGTACATTGAACACAAAAAACATTTTCAACTCACCTTCTCCAGCGACACTCTGCGCAGCCTCAGCTCTCTGCAGCTTCCTTGTTGGCTCATTATGGCATGCATATTCATGAATGCAGCCAGAGCCGACCCGGAAGTAGCTGCAGAGGTGAGAGACAGTGGGGGCCGGATGCTGCAGAGACGGAGACTTCAGCACCACGGACAGCAGGAGCGGGGATAGGTGAGTTTACGTCCATGTGCAATCAGGGATCACGGATAGCACATGGATAACCTACGTGTGCTCTGAATCATGACACATGGAGGGACATATGCGCTTTTTTACACGTCAGTGAAAAATGTCTGTGTTTTTCACTGACGTGTGAAACAGGCCTTAGACACAGGCCTATCCCAGTGTTTTTGGTACTGATTAGGGATGAGAGAACGCGGATGGTAACATTTGGGGTTCATATCGGACACCAGGTGTCCAGGTCTCGGAATTGAACACAGACTTTTAAAATAATTCTGTGTCCAAGTTTGGAGTTCGGGTACTGTTCATATGGTAATAAAGTTTCTTCAAAGGCTGCAGCAGAGCCAATCAACAAACTTTATTGCATGCAAAAGATGCCTGTACACTGCTGTGTAAAGAAAAGAAAAATAATGTGGACTTCCGCCTATTTTTGATAACCAGCGGAGGTAAAGCGGACAGCTGGGGACTACAACCCTCAGCTGTCTGCTTTATCTTAGCTGATTATCAAAATAGAGGTAATCTCACTCTGTTTTTCTAAATTATTTAAATACATTAAAAAAAAGTCTTGGGGTACACCCTATATTTGATATCCAGTATAACTCAGTATTTGTAAGAAAGTCAGGAGTGGAACAATCAGAGGAAAAGTATGATAGAAACATGAGCACCACTCCTGTATTTATCACCCACTCCTGGTTTTGGCCTTACAACATACGGAGGTAAAAAATACTCAACATGTGAATGTGTTCTACAGAAAAGAGACACTCTGTTTAAGAATTACCCTTCAGAGTCATGGATAATGTGCAAGTGTTTAGGAGAAGGGGTGATAGATTGAGTCTATTAAAGAAAAAGTAGCTACGTTAGGCACATGAATTGAATTTTGTACAATCTAGGGGGTTGAATGATGAATATAACCTACAGAGGTGTCTTTTTGGATAATATTCCTAATATGGTTTTGAATGTAGCCTAAAGGTGGCTTTACACGCTACGAGATCGCTAAAGCGATCTCGTTGGGGTCACGGATTTTTTGACGCACATCCGGTGTGACACCTATTAGCGATTTTGAATTGTTGCAAAAATGTTCAAAATCGCTAATCGGTGACATGCCCCCCTCTTCCCAATTATAGCTGCTGCTGCAGTAACGATGTTGTTCCTCATTTCTGCGGCAGCACACATCGCTACGTGTGACACCGTAGGAACGACGAACATCTCCTTACCTGTGGCCGCCCACAATGAAGAAGGAAGGAGGTGGTCGGGATGTTCGTCGGGATCTCCGCCCCTCCGCTTTGATTGGGTGGCCGCTTAGCGACGTTGCTGTGACGCTGAACAAACCGACCCCTTAGAAAGGAGGCGGTTCGCTGGTCACAGCGATGTCGCAGAGCAGGTATGTGCATGTGACGCTGCCATAGCAATAATGTTCGCTACGGCAGCGATCACCACATATCGGCCATACGATGGGGGCGGGTGCTATTACACTCGACATCGCCAGCATCGGCTAGCGATGTCGCAGCGTGTAAAGCGGCCTTAAGAGGTATATGATTATTTTAACTTTTTTCTTTTTCTTATTTCAGAATTATAACTATGGTACTTGTTGACAATGCTTGAGGACGGAGCCTCAGAGGATGGTAATTACTTGTTTTGCTAATGTTCAATAGTTTGGATCATTTTCCGTCCCTTTGTCTCCTTCCTCTCTCCCTTTCTTATAGACCTTTGGTTATTACAATTTTCTGAATGTACCAATCGTATTATTATTATTATTATCATTATATTATATTATGTTGTGTATATGCTTTTATATAGTATCCGCAAAGTAACATTTTTTGTTTGTATGGAGACTCATATATATGTGATATTCCCCTGTGGTTAATAGTCATGTCCTTCTCTTTAAGTTATATAGTCTGATGTGCTGTCATATGTATGTGACTTACGGTGGATCGCTGTTGCCATGGCACTGGGTGGTATTAATACAGTGTGGTAGGCACAACACCAAGCAATCAGCTTACATATACTGCTGGCTGTAGGTAGGGCAATTGTGGTCGTGACCACCCACAGGAAGATCCTAGATGACTGGGTGTCCCAAAGCAGGGTGACGTCAGCGCCGATTCTGGAATTGAACAACAGTACGCATGCGCAGTGATATCTCAGTATGGTCAATGATGAGGAATACGTGGATGCATGCGCACATAATGCACTCTGCTATTGGAACTTTTGGATACAAGAGGAGAGTAACTAGATTGGCACACACCCTTTTTTAGTTGTATACTTTATATGGGATTTTTTTTATGTATTTTCATATATTTATATACTTTTTTACATTCTGGATACACATTCTGCGACTTATAATGTGCACTTATTGTATTGTTTTTTGCACTGTGGATGTATTTGTATATGATTAGGGATTAGATATTGGAGGATGGAGACAGGCTCTGCACTATTGATCTGAGCTATTTAAACCTGTGAAGTGATACTATTTTGTATGCTTGAAAAAGACCCATGACAGGACGAAACGTCGCATCTATGACAGATGATATAAGCTTTTTTTGTTTTTTTTCACCCAATTTGGGCCACTGTCTCCTTCACTCTATTTATGGCTGTTTCCAAGTGGACTCCTTGGCGTGAGTCCACCTTTAGACTCATTGCCCTTTTTTAAGTTCCTGTTCTGAGTGTTGTGAACCTCCCTTCTTCTATGGAAAAATAAAACAGTCTAAAAATCACTGTGAAATGTTGAAGCTTTCCAGAGCTATTACTACATAAAGTGACATATATCAGAATTGAAAAATGGGTCTTAGTCATGAAGGTCAAAATTAACTTGAACCTTAGGTGGTTATAGTAATTTTTTTAAATGTATTTTCTAGATTTCCATAGTATTATAAGTATACATGAAACATTTAAAAGTTCATTCAATTTATCATAGCAGCAAACACTTAGACATATGTGTTCTAAAAATAATATATCTGTTCTGTAAATTTGAAGTGTAAAAAACTATAAATGGTTGAGCCTTATGGGCTGCGAGATGCATACCGACCTCTAGAAAAGAGTGTTAATTAATCATTTCTGTTGCGTATCTCTTATATACACAAGTTTCTATTCATACATCAGTAACTAGAGTTGAGCAAAAAAGTTCGAAGGAACCAGGTGGTATTTCATGGTTGCCGGACCTGAGACCTGCAAACCTCTTTCGTCCTGCAGAATCCCTGGTGCCTCCTTTGATTAGTAGGCCTAGCGTGATGTTATCATTGCGGTGTGACGGATGCACAATGTTGTGTTAAACATATATGGAATTTTTAACTGGGAGTTACCGCTCCAGGCAGAATGATATTCCTTGGCTGGAGACCACAAGCCACACACGATTTTTTTAGGAGCCAAATGTATACACTGCCATTTACAATAATTCTAATTATATTATCGTTCCAATCTTCTGTCACTTGGAATATCACAAGAACATTCTTTCTACTCAAAAACTACATGCAATATCTCGCTAAGGACCAGAATGTACCTTCCAAGATTCAAGCTCAAACTGCTTTCTACTTTTAATTATAGCTATAACTTTCCTTTCAGTTGAAAGATGGAAGCTGAAAAATGACGTCTTGTTAGCAAAAGGTCCTCATAGAGGTCTATCCTAAGGTCAATAAGACACATCTGTGAAGCTGTGAGAATATAATTCTTTAAAGAAATTATCTAGAAATCTTTCTTCAATCTAGCTGGCATTTCATTTTTAGCAGGTGTCTAGAAGAGCGTTCTTCTACTATTGAATATGTCCATGGATGAAAAGGAGATTAGAGGAGGACCTAAACTTTCAGGTAGACATCATATATATTCATATTGTCATTCATGTTAATAACACATTTACCAATATATTTACTTAGAAATTGGTGATGTGTTCAAAATATATATATATATATATATATATATATATATATATATATATATATATATATATATATATATATATATAAGATATCACCATTTTCTAAGTAAATATATTGATAAACATGCTATTGGCATGATTGTCTCCCCAGATGTTGGTGTGAACCCATCCAATACACACAGGTAAAGAAATCAAGCCGTAGAAGTCCATAAATTAAGTTATGTCTAATCATAAAAAATGATACAGAGAAGAGAGGTGCAAAAAGCAATAATTAGAAAGCAATCCTGTCACTTATTGAAAAATAATATCAGTCTGTTCAACTGATAGTGTATAAAAAGGTGTCTCATTGCCAAGGTGCCACACAAGAAACATCGGATGATGAGTAAAACCAATGAGCTGCCTCAAGACGTTCACAAGGTTATTATTGCAAAACATACTAATGGCATTGGTTACAGAAGAATTTCTAAACTACTAATGGTTCCAGTGAGCAATATTGGGACCATAATTCAGAAGTTGAAAAACATAATTTCATCATAAATCGGCCACAACCAGATACGAGATATCAAACTGAGGAGTGAAAAGACTTGTCAAAAGAGTTGTCCAAGAACCACTTTTGGAGAGCTACAGAAAAACTTAGAATTAACAGGTACAAGTGTTTCAAAGTATACAATAAGTTTTGCATTCACTTTCCATGGACTGTATGCACGCTCACCACGCAAGACTCCATTGCTGAACAAAAAGCATGTTCAAGTGTGTTTAAAGTTTGCTGAACAACATTTAGAGAAGCCTGTAAAATACTGGAAGAATATAGCCTGGTCAGATGAGACCAAAATTTAACTCTTTGGATGCCATAATACACACCATGCTTGAAGGCCGAAAGGCACCGAATATCACCCCCAAAACACCATACCAACAGTGTAGTTTGGGAGAGGGACATCATAGTGTGGGGCTGTTTTTCAGCATAGGGCACTGGCAAGCTTCATATAATTCAAGGAATGATGAGTGGACAAATGTACCAAGACATTCTTTATAAAAATCTGCTGCCATCTACAAGGATGATGAAGATGAAATGAGGGTGGAAACTTTAGCAAGTCAATGATCCCAAAACACACAGCAAAGGAAGCCTGCAATTAGTTTCAGAGAATGAAAATAAAGCTTCTAGAATGGCCCATCCTATTACCTCACCTAAATCTAAAAGAACATTTTTGGAAGAAATGGAAGCTCAGAGTTCCTAAACAGAGCCCAGGGGATTTCAGGATTTGAAGAGTGGGTGGAAGAATGGGCCAAAATCACACCTGAGCAATGCAGCTGACTAGTTTCTCCATACAGGAGGTGTATGAAAGCTATCATAACTGTGAGAATACAATATATTTTCTGTATGTTTTTCTATAAGTAAGCTTTCTTTTCTATATGAGTACCAAGATACTGTAAGCATGTGTACACTGAAGTCTGACGGTAATGTCTAATACAAGGGAAGAGAATGAAGATGTTGATAATGATGATTGCCTACATCTGCGCAAGTTTGGATCTGTCCCTGGTGGGCTACGTGATAAGGACTTTGCAAGCTGTGGCTGAAGAGGAAATTCCAAAATATGGACAAACATCACAGGCTTTCTGTATATGCTTTTAATATAACCAATGGCATACTTAGGAATTTTACTAAGAGATTAACCCACTATTGCTCTACAAAAAGGCTTGTAATAATAAAGCACGTCACATGTGCACCTTACTGAGAAAGGAATTTATACCAGCAATCTTGTGTGGTCTGAATTTCTCTGCCAGCTCTCAGTGACCTTCAATTTGAGATTTAGCAGACTTTCACTGGAAGAAGGAGATTTCCCGAAACTGTGGAATTCTCCTTAACATAACCAACAAAAGTTTTTGTACACAGTATGACATACATTTCAGAATGTGTGTTCAATACTTTTTCCCTGTGTTATTTCTCATTATTGCACATGATTAAATTTATGTGTATCTATCTTTTGATTTCTTTGCATTTATGATATTGTTTAGTCAAATAGTTTGTGGCTTATTGCTCCATACTCTGACTCCTACACACCACAGAAGCTCCAAATTAAGAGGGGGGGGGACCTTATCATCAATTTTTCATTTGAATGAGAAAAAAAAAACATGCTGATAAAAGGAATGATTTAGTTCATTGAGGCATACATCTACAAAATGATACTGAGATGCAAAAATCTTGCTAGCATTTTTATCATTATTTTAGTTTGTGTTATATAAATTATAATACTTCACCTGCATTATGTTTACTATGGAAATCTAATACATTACTTGCATTTAAATTTTGGGCTTTTCAAGAGAGTGAGTTAGAGCACTTGTTAAAATATAAAAAAATGCCTAAAGTCTCTGCGCGTCTGTTTCTGATTCTGATACATTATGTATTATGCAAATGAGTGTTGTTATCTCGCCTCTGAGGTTCACGTACCATTAGCATCTGGTTCAAAATACCGCCTTGAGGATTTCTATATCCAGTTTTCTGGATGATACTAAAAAAAAAAAAACCCAGCAGTTCCTCCTGAAAAAGAAACCAATAAAACAGTATGTGCGAAACTTAAAAGTGCAATTTTTTTAAGTAATGGACTGATTTGTACCTGATCGATCTCTGGGGGTCTTTCTTCTCATTTTTGGATCATTGAGAACTTCTGCTAAGTGCTCTTTGAACGCTCAGCGGAAAGTTTTGTTTGCTCTACAAGTCTCCTTGACTGTGAAGTTATTTCCTCCAGAAATGAAAAGTGAATTTGTTTCTCTGCAAGATGTATCAGTAATGTTTACTGAGAGATGAAACAGAATCAGTAGAAGATTTTCGATGTATGGAGGCCGCACCAACAAGAAGGGACTAATTGAAAATACAAATTGTATATATTTAGTTAAAAATGTACTGTATAATTCCCTCATCTCAGTCTATGACAATTTGTAGATGTGCCGCGTTATACTAAATGCCATTTTGGACACTATGGAGATAGAGCTACGGTATTTATCCAATGTTGGGTGAATAACATATTTCAATAAATTCCACTGTTTATGGTAAAACTACTTTATAAAAATAGTGACATGTATAGTTTCAGGAGAATGGAGCCAACAATACACACTTTTTAAGCATTTTTAAAACGCCATTTGTTGTTAGCATTCCTAAAGTGTTATTCCCATTTCTATGATCCTATCCCGAAATATTAATATTATCAAATTCCTCCAATTAGAAATGTAGTACAGTTCTCCTGATATAGCCATGTCTCTTACCTCATGTGCAGGGCATTGCAGCTGAGGTATCCATGGTTATAATAATCACTCATAAAGAGATAGTTGCTCGTGGTTGTAACTAGAGATGAGTGAACTTGTGGTTCAGTGTTCTGTTTTTGGCTGAACACCGACTTTTTAAGAAAAAAAATCTCTGAAAAAAACCCCAGAGTTCGGGTTCAGAGTTCGAGTGCTTTACGTATGCTGACTATTTGCTGTGCTCAGGTATGCTTGGTTTTAAAAACAATCCGAGCACTTGCAGTGTTTAAGCAGCTCGCACTAGGGGTAACAGGGTGACGTAGATGTAGTGTGCAACCCCCCCAAAAATGGAAAAACCTGGCCCAACCTCCCCCGTAAGTGTTCTGCTTATGGCTGGCTCTATATAGGTGGAGACTTGAACTGCCAATCAGTGACTTCCATTGGGGTTTGGGCCAAATCCAAACCCATGGAGGTACTGCTCGGCTGAAGAGAGCTATACTACATTTCTACTTGGAGGTATTTGCTAATATTATTATTATTACACCTACTACATATTGGGATAGGATCTTGGAGACGGGAATATAACTAATGATCTTTTTTAACAACTTTATGGTGACATATTTGTCCCCTTTTTTACTGGCGTTTTTAATCTCCTATAGAAAACTCTATTGAGTTAAACACCAAAGAAACTGAGGTCAGGGGAAGATGGTGTCCACATCATGAGATTCTCTCCTTTTATGCCCATAGCAGCCAGTGACTCAGAGGTATTTTTTTCAGCATGAGATAGTGCATTGTCATGCATGAAGATGATTTTGCTACAGATGGCACATTTCTTCCTTTTGTACAATGAAAAAAAGTGGTCAGTAAGTAACTCTATATACCTTGCCCAGGTCATTTTCACACATCAGTAACCCTAAAGGGGTCTACCTGTACCCTCTCCATGATTCCATCCCGAAACATGACTCCACCAACTCCTTGTTGATGTTGCAGCCTTCCTGGGACATGGTGGACATCCACCAACCATCCACTACTCCATGCATCTGGACTATCCCGGGTTGCACAGCACTCATCAGTCAAGCAGACAGTTTTAAAATCAGTCTTTATGTACAGTAGAGACCAAAAGTTTGGACACACCTTCTTATTCAAAGAGTTTTCTTTATTTTCTTGACTCTGAAAATTGTACATTCACATAGATGGCTTCAAAACTATGAATTAAAACATGTGGAATGAAATACTTAACACAAAAGTGTGAAACAACTGAAAATATGTCTTATATTCTAGGTTCTTCAAAGTAGCTACCTTTTGCTTTGATTACTGCTTTGCTCACTCTTGGCTTTCTCTTGATGAGTTTCAAGAGGTAGTCACCGGAAATGGTCTTCCAACAGTCTTGAAGGAGTTCCAAGAGATGCTTAGCACTTGTTGGCCTTTTTGTCTTCACTCTGTGGTCCAGCTCACCCTAACCATCTTGATTGGGTTCAGGTCTGGTGACTGTGGAGGCCAGGTCCTCTGGCGTAGCACCCCATCACTCTCCTTCTTAGTCAAATAGCCCTTACACATCCTGGAGGTGTGTTTGGGGTCATTGTCCTGTTGAAAAATAAATGATGGTCCAACTAAACGCAAACCGGATGAAATAGCATGCCGCTGCAAGATGCTGTGGTAGCCATGCTGGTTCAGTATGCCTTCAAATTTGAATAAATCTCCAACAGTGTCACCAGCAAAGCACTCCCACACCATCATACTTCCTCCTCCATGCTTCACGGTGGGAACCAGGCATATAGAGTTCATCTGTTCATCTTTTCTGCATCGCACAAAGACACGGTGGTTGGATCCAAAGATCTCAAATTTGGACTCATCAGCCAAAGCACATATTTCAACTGGTCTAATGTAAATTCCTTGTGTTCTTTAGCCCAAACAAGTCTCTTCTGCTTGTTGCCTGTCCTTAGCAGTGGTTTCCTAGCAGCTATTTTACCATGAAGGCCTGCTGCACAAAGTCTCTTCTTAACAGTTGTTCTAGAGATGTGTCTGCTGCTAGAACTCTGTGTGGCATTGACCTGTTCTCTAATCTGAGCTGATGTTAACCTGCGATTTCTGAGGCTGGTGACTCGGATAAACTTATCCTCCGCAGCAGAGGTAACTCTAGGTCTTCCTTTCCTGGGGCGGTCCTCATGTGAGCCAGTTTCTTTGTAGCATTTGCTGGTTTTTGCCACTGGACTTGGGGACACTTTTAACGTTTTCCCAATTTTTCAGACTGACTGACCTTCATTTTTTAAAGTAATTATGGCCATTCATTTTTCTTTACTTAGCTGCTTTTTTCTTGCCATAATATAAATTCTAACAATCTATTCAGTAGGACTATCAGCTGTGTATCCACCAGACTTCTGCACAACACAACTGATGGTCCCAACCCCATTTATAAGCCAAGAAATCCCACTTATTAAACCTGACAGGGCACACCTGTGAAGTGAGAACCATTTCTGGTGACGACCTCTTGAAGCTCATCAAGAGAATGCCAAGAATGTGCAAAGCAGTAATCAAAGCAAAAGGTGGCTACTTTGAAGAACCTAGAATATAAGACATATTTTCAGTTGTTTGACACTTTTGGTCTGTACTGTATGTCTATGCCCACTGCAATTGTTTCTGCTTGTTGTGAGCACTTAGGGGTGGTCAACCAATAAATTTATGCACAACTGCAGCCTCTGGGCAATCTTACACCTTGAGATTCACGGTACTCTAGATGCTCCAGCAGTTTTTAATACCTGTTTACTGCTTTGTAATGGTATTTAACAGCTGTTCTCTTAATCTGATGAATTTGTCTGGCAGAAACCTTCCTCATTATGCCTTTATCTGCACAAACCTGTCTGTGCTGTGTATGTGTGCCACACATGTCTGATGATAACATTTAAGTTTTTGTGAGGTAATGTTTTCATACCTTATCCAAGGCATTGCTCTATTTGATGCTTTTTGGCTGCAGAGAGAGCCTTTATCTTTTCCATATTGCTTGAAACTTGTGTCCTACTTAATAATGAGATATGTCCTTCTTAAGTTATTTTCCTTTAATTGGGCTTGCATGGCAAACTAGTTATCACAGGTATTACAAATTGATTTCAGTGATTCAAAGTGCCCCGAGACACAATACCATCCATGACTTTATTGGAAAAATAAAAAGAAATATGTTTAAGATACTTAATGCTAATTTGCATAAAAATGTGGAACGAAGTGTAGACTCTTGGTCCAACCACATCCCCATCACTGATTAGCAGTTTTCTGTCAATATACAATGTTCACAGAAAGCTGCCAATCAGTGGTATGGGCGGGGATAAATATGGCTCAACATTCTGAACACAGATCTGCAGCAGAGAAAACTGTGATTGTATCACAACTGCTGCACTTAGTAAACTAAGTGATACAGGTCACGGTTGTGTCACGGGTGAAAGACAGTCATGTGGTTTCTGGCAATAGAAGGTCACAGCGTTTGGCTGCACAAAATGCTCCCTGACTTTCTATTGTTTTTGCTGTTAGCATTCATTGGTATAGGTAACTTTCCTGCCTTCCACCCAGCTGCTGATCATCAGTATTCTCTTGGTGCTTAAATATTCCCATCTTCCCTGGACTGGTGCTGGTGATATTATTCAGTTCATTCAAGCTTTGGTTGCAAGCAGGTGGCTTGTACTTATCTGTAGTATCGTTGCTGAAGACTTTGCTGAACTCCTACCTGAGTCATCTGTAGATAAATAGTTCATGCTTTTTTTCCCCACGTGTCCTTCTTGTGTCTTTCTTTAGCATTTAGTGGGGTTGACTAAGAGCTCATCCCACCCATTCCCTATTTAAGGTCCAGCACTAGGGATACCTAGGGTCAGGTATCTAGCTCGGCGCATAGGTGTGGAACCTATCTAGGGCGATGAGGGACTAGAGGCGCACAGTACCCATTAGGACGGTTACGAAATCCTGTTTGTGACGCCAAGCTGACACACCCACAGGGTCGGGGGCTACTCGTTACCGGGCTGTGGTTCTTCTCCTGTGTTGCTGTGGTGGCCTTGCCCAGTTCCGTGACCCCGGCGGTGTCAATAAAGACGAGGATTGGGGATGATGGGAGTAGTTGTTCGTGAAGCCACCTGTGGTGTGCGGCCAATATTAGTCGCCGATGCAGGACTTCTCTGCTGGGGCAGATGACAACGCAGCTCAGGTGGTTCAGCTCTCCACAGCTAGAGCTTTACCCCAGGGAGGATGTTGGGAGTAGTAGTTGCCTATGGCGCAGGGGTGCGATGATGGAAGCGCCAGCAGTGATGGGATGGCACAGATGGTGCAGATAAAGTTCTTTTATTCACGGGAAGCACACCGCCATTGGAGCGCTGGGCTACGTTGTGATGGGCTTCAGCCGATCCTGGATACTTCGGTGGTCGAGGCCGGTGTTTCCTTCTGTGTGTCACCTTTCGTCGGTTTCCCTCCACCCCAGCTCCTGGGCCGTGGAAAGGGTCACGGGTGCCTTCCACACTCCCCACGAACCCTGGGATCCCTCTTCTGTCCCAAGAACCCAGGTTGAGCTTCCCGCTCCAGACCACTAGCCCTGAACTGTCCATGTCTTCGCTTGTTCCTGAACTCTTTGAGTGTGTTCTGATGCTTGCTGCGCCCGGAGATGACTAACTGTTGTGTGAGTGATGGCTCCTAACTCCCCTGTTGGTACCCCGCCTCCCGAGTTTCTGAACTAGTGGGCAAGAGGTCCCATACCTCGTGATGGCCACCCCAGCACCTAGCCTAGCCCAGTCCCAGTAGAAAAGCTCCCATGTTTATGTGTTGGATGAGTGTGTTTGTGGTTGTTACCGGCAACAACCTCCTCCATATTTGAGATGAATACTGCACCTCAGGTGAGGTGCGATACCCTGTGGCGCCTGAAGCCTCAGGGGAGCCACACTATCAAATTACAATACAAAAACCAAAAACTTTCTGATAGATTCCCTTTAACTTTATCACGTCACAGAAAGATATGATGATGCAGAAAGTCGAAACTTGACACTCAACTAAACATACAATGAAGGAACCATCTTTCACTTATCATAGGGACTTCTCGTTTAATAAATTATAACATTTTAAGAGGATTTGTCACCAGATTTCATTCTGATGAGACAGGTGTATTGACTCTGAAAAGTCATATAGTAATAGCTGTATAGTCTTCAAATAAAAATGATCTTATTAATAGTAGGCAGGAAAAAAACGTGAAAATCACAAGATAAACTTCAACATATTCTGTATGTATTTATGTAAAAAAAAAGGTAACCGGTGTTTTAATATACATACATAAAAGTTAAAATAAATGCTTAAATCAATATTCTGATTCTTGGCAAGAAAACTGAACTTGTAAACAGGAATAGTTTCCTTGCTTGTTTCAGAGGAATGGTTGATGGATTGAACTCTAAATAGTGGAGTACAAAGTTGTACATACAGTGCTATTCTGCAGAGAAAACAAGTGTACTGAACTCAGAAACAGTTCAATTATCTATATATCAACCTTGTGGATAGCTGTAAGTAAGCGAGGGTCTCTGCCAAGGCACAAGATTGAAGAAATAAAGACGGTGTGCGACACTTGCCATGGAGCCCTGCTCTGCTCCACAACGGATTCCATGCAAAGGTAAATTAAACTTGTTTTTTTAGTGGCATAAAATAAAATTGTATTAGAACTGTACAACGCGTTTCGGCGAATGCCTTCTTCAGGTGCATGTGCATCATTACAGGGCTCCATTGCAAGTAGCGCACACCGACTTTATTTCTACAGTTGTTTTCTGATCGGAGCCCACTGGAAGTCTATTCAGCAAGTTGTAGTTGCCTTTGCTAGGAGAGTGTCCCTGCAGCAATATATGCCTGCTTTTGCCATGTCCAGGTCAGTGCATTGAATTAGGAGCACTCTGTCTTTAACTTAACCACTGCACCCAGGAAGCGCTGTATCTTCTGTTTTGCTACAGGTTTTTCTCCAGACACCTCTCAAGGGCAAAAGTTTGTTATGTGTCTGAGCTGGGATATGGGCATCATTGTGACTGGTGGCCACTACTGAGAGGCAATCCTTTGCTCTAATGCATCCAGTGTCGGACTCGCTACCGGAGGAATCTCCAGTAATGCCAGGCGGTTCAGTTCATGTCAGCTGCAGACAGGCCAAGGTGATCTCCGGAGTTCAGGTGAGAGCACCGGAGATCAGCCCGGCTTGTCTGCAGCTGACATGAACTGAACCGCAATCGCCGGGGAATCAATCATTCGGTGCTCGCGGTGCAGTCTAGGCTGCACTCCGGAGCTCAGGTGAGAGCTCCGGAGTGCAATGCAGGTACCTGAATCCAGGCCTGGCATTACTGGAGATCCCTCCAGTAGCCAATCCGACGCTGAATGTATCTATTTTAAAGTTAATACAGTGGAACCTTGGATTACGAGCATAATTATTTCTGGGAGTGTGTTCGTAATCCAAGTTACTCTTATATGAAAGCAAATTTTCCCAAAGGAAACAATTGAAATGCAAGACAATTCATTCCACAACCCAAAAATATTTACTGTATTTATACCCCATCCTTGTCCGCTTATACTAATGTGCCCATGCAGGTCTCTTCTTGTAGTAATGACCCATCCTGGTCCCCAATTGTGCCATTCTTCACACACACACACACACACACACACACACACACACACACACACACACACACACACACACCTGCCCAGCAATGTATCATTTTAGTTGCTTATTGTGTCATTCTTCACATACACACACACACACACACACACAAAGCAAAAGCATTCTTCTTGCCTGTCCTCGGTTCCCTTGGCGTCCTCTTCCCTGTTTCTTGCAGTCTGCAGGCATGTGGACCCAGTAACAATCACGGCCAATGCAGGGGCTGCGGCTGTAAGCACTTCAGCAGCTGACGTACTACGCACTAGCTACTTGCCTCTAATTGGTCAGCTGCCTTTGGGAATACAGTAGTTGTGCAGAGAGAGCTTGATTCTGCGCAGCGCCGCTAAGAGGTTTATCTGAAATAAACCAAAGACAGCAGCAGGCCCTGCACCATCTGCGATCGTACTGGGTGCACGTGCCTGCGGGCCCCAAGAAGCCGCCAGAGCAGGTCAGAGCGCGGTGAAAGTACGGAACAGGAAGTGTGCGCAGTATCTACTCGCATTGCAAATTATTGCTCTTAAGCCAAGTTACAAATGTGTAAAAAGCATGGCTTGTCTTGAAAAATGCTTGCAAACTGGGTTACTCGTAATCCAAGGTGACAATGTACTTTTAATCTTTGTAAAATAAATATTTTGGAGGATATTTTCCAAGAATTAAGTGTTGTACCATTCCTCGGTCATTCTAGAGGTCTGTCTCTGTCTAGAGATTTATGAATGAAAAAGAAATTAATACTACCAGTTGGCGGGTGGTCACTACACACCCTGACATTATCCAATCAGACTGCACAGGGGCATACCCCTTTAAGGGAAAAGGTAATACCCAGTTGTCAATCTGTTTACACAGTTCTAGGAGGAATGATTGGCACTATGCAGAGTTTGAAGAAAAATAGTTATTTTATGAGTAATACAACAATTTACTGGAAAAGACATTTCAAGAGCCGTGTTCCCTCTAAGCTGTGCGTTCTGGAAAGGAAAAGGTTAAAGGCTTATTCTAATGAGGATAATGAGAAGAAAAATAGTTGTACCTGTCTGCAGATTTTGGTATTTTTACCTCTTTCATTTCCAATATGCCTAGCTTAGAGAGAACAGTGATCAGGACATGTTTTCAGATGACAGATCCTCTCTAAAATGGTTGTACCATGAACAAAGTATATTTTATTCAATAGATCTTGGAATAAAAAGAAGTTCAACAATTAAATGTGTTAAAAAATGTTCCTGTGCTGAGATAATCTTATATATGTGACCGTGCTGTGTACTGTGTAATGGCCGTGTCTGACCATACAGGGATAAAATGTGATTATAGCACAGCTATTGGACAGGACAGCAGGGGGTCATAACTGATTTTTTTTCTGTGAGGTAAAACATTTCCTTGCCTGCTTTATCACAACATGGCAGAAACACTTGTTCCTGTAATAAACCAGATAAGAAAATGTTTTAACTCACAGAAAGTGGTGCAAGACACTACTATATCATTGCAATAATCACTCCCCGGCCCAGGAGCTGTGGTATGATCAGTCCATGTCCCTGTACGGTCAGACACAACCATTACACAGTACACAGCAGGGACACATATATAAGATTATCTCAGCATAAGAACATTTTTTTTTAAATACATCCAGTTGTGGAAATTATTAGTATTCCAAGATCTGTTGAATAAAACATACTTTGTGGGACAACCCCTCTAAGTATAAACTAATTGCTTGTCTGTTCAGTTTGCATGGCTTCATTATAAATTGTAAATTAGTGCAATGGAAAAAGAGCTAACACTCCACATGACCCCTTTGCTCTACAACCCCCTTGCTGTGATGTAGCCACCTCCTGTGGATGGGGCCAGTGGGAATAGTAAAGAACAAGCTTGAATGGAGATAACTCCTTCCTCGCTTCAAGCAACACATGACCAACAATGGCGGAATCATTGCTGCTGGATACCAGATATGAATATTGTTTTCTTTGTGACTGCTGTAGGTTTTATACATAAGGGAGATATATTTTCAGCATTGTGGCATAGTGGTGAACACAACATATTCACTTCCATTTGTAACAGCTTTTGTTTTAAACTTTAATCACTTAATTCCTCTTGCTCTATAAACTGTACCCCTCAAGCCTAGTGAAGCTCAATGTTACCAGTAACGAGTGTCCAATCATCCTGTAATAAATGATTTGCGCTGATTGCTTAATATTCTTTGATTATTGCTTGGCAGTGACCGAACCAAAGTATGTACTGTATATATCCATGTGTTGGAATTGGATGTGTACATACTATACTGCATGTTCACTCTAAAAGCAACCAATAGCTTGTCTTCTAGCAAAAGTAGTCATTGCCTCATCCATCCATCAATCATCAATTGTGTGATTGTCCTGATAATTGTTTGCAAGCGGAGTGCTCTTGACACAATACATTTAAGAAAATAAAAAAGTGAATGGCTTTGGATAGAAATGAGCGGCCCTGTGTAAGTTCAATTCAGCAGGTGTGGGTTCGCTCCGGTCTTGATCTGAACCCCAATGGAAGCCACTATTTGAGTTGTTCTGTCCTCCATCCACATGCAGCCAAACACAAAAACATCACTTCCGGGGGAGGGTCGGTGCGGTTTTTCCATTTTTTTGGGTTGCACACTACATCTAATCATTCTGTTGTTACCCCCAGGGCAAGCTGTTCAAACACTGCAAGCAGCTCACACTGCGCTGAGCACCAAGCGTACCCGAACACAGCGATGCTTGTATAACTGGTGTTCATACATAAAGCACCCGATCTCCAAACTCAAACTTGTTTTTTTGTAAAGTCTGTGTTCTGTAAGAAAACTGAACACCGAACCTCAGGTTCACTCATCTCTAGTTGTGGATAGTGTCTGATGCATCCAATGAAAAATTAGAGAACCCATTGGCAAATCCCAAAACAATGTCAATGAGGGAAGACCATCAGCCATAAACTTACAATGTGAGAAATGATGGGGAGATGTGGTTTATGCTATGCTAACATGCTCTTCGCTGAGCATTCCTTCCAGCAGTTACATCTTTATATACAAAAATTATATTCATACCTGTCCCCAACATTTAGGGTGCGTGCCATGATCAGTATTTGCAGTGTTGTGAATGTAGCATGCTTCAACTGCGTGCAAAACGCTGCGGTGTACAGTACAAGCACAGTGGATGGGATTTCTAGAAATCCCTTGCCCATTGTGCTTCTTTTTTCCACAGCAAACACTGACCTGCGGAGCGTCTTTCCAGACCGCAGCATGTCAATTGTTTGCTGCGGAATTGCATGCGTCCTCCATAGAGAGAACACAAGCGAGAGACCGCAGCGCACTGAACCCTGATCGTCGGCACACTCAGCTGCGGTCTCCTGCATTCTCCTGCGGAGGAGATGCATGGCCCCACAGGTCAGAACCCACTGCATTCTGAATGCAGTGAGTCCTGATCATGGGCACTTACCTCTAAGATCACTGCAATAAGGAAAAAGGATGAAAATGTACCACCCCAGTGTCAGCAGTCGGGCTGCTGCCCGGATCCGGATCCGCGGTGGCTCAAGGGGTCTCCGGACCCGGGAGGTGTCGCACGGGCACTCAAAATAAAAGGGGGGTATTTAAAGGGGATTTTGTGTTTAGAGTTCGTGACGCCACCCACGGTGTGTGGTAAGGTGGAGTACCACCGCTGCTGTTGGGAGCGCCCGGTGGCGATGGGATGGCAGCCAGGTGTTTAATCCCTCCGTGGGTAGGGCGAATGCCCCGGGGTTCGGTGATGGTGAGAGGGGGATGCCGTTGGGGAGGAAAGGGTCACTGCGTACTCACTCAGTCCAATAACGCTGACACTGACAACTTGTAAACCGAAATTCTGAGCACTGCTGTAGCAGGGAGTGAGCTTGCTAGGATACCGTGCCCGATGGTGTTGCTAGTTAGCCTGTGACCTTTCCCTTGGCATTTTCTTTACTGGTTGGCCCCTGCAGTATAGAACTAGTCGGGTCCCACTCACCCGTATGGCTAACGGAGTGAGCTTGCTCTCAGGGTTCACACTTGGGATTTTCTGGACCATGTATTGGGAAAGTCCTATCCCCCTCGTTGCGCTAGTACCCCGATTTTGGAGTGGGTGGAGGACGAATCTTGAAGTCTTCGCCCTCGTCGGGTAAATTACCAGGTCGTTTGAAGCTACTTCCCGGCCTAGAGTCCACATACCCCGCCATGCCCTGGCCCCTGCCCGGAGATGGCTCAAGGCTGCCGGCTGCCCTCCTTGGCAGTTCCGTGCCCCTTGACACGATCCCCTACGACCGGGGTTCCAGCTCCTACCAGGCCCAGACCAACGTCTGCCACCTAGTAAATGAGGAGCCTAGTTCCTAACCTCCTCCAACTGACTTGTGACCTCTCCTCACGAGAGTCACCACACAACTGACTACTCCTGACACTCCTGACCCTCCCTAACCAACCCACCAAGTGGGCGGCCCTATTCCTTTCAGGCTACCCATTGGTGTGTCTGGTGGGTGTGGTGCAGAGTGTTTCTAGGATTTTTGATTGGCTTGTTCTTAGCGACACCAAAGGCCAGGGACCCGTAACTAAGGAGGAGATGGACATCATGCAGAAGGGCAGATTGCACAATGTCCTGTGACGACCTGATAGGCCAGTGCATCACAAAAATCTTACCTTTCTGATGGTATCCATTTATTTTGTTGAACACAGAAGCACAGTCTAACAGGCACCAATAACTATAGTCATCCTTTGGTGCAAAATTTTAGCACATGATATTGCATTTCTCCATGCTTATATGTCGCGGGCGGAGGAGGGGACGCTGCGCTCTCCCACTGCTCGGGTCCGGCTGCCGCTGCTGCTGCGGCCTCTGCTGCTCGGTGACTCGAGCGATGGGCCAGATCCCGGGGACTCGAGCGGCGCTCCTCGCCCGTGAGTGAAAAGGGGTTTGGTTTTGGGGATTTATTGTCCGTGACACCACCCACGGTTGTGGTGATTGTGTGGACACCACCGCTGCTCTGTATGGGGATCCCGGGAGCGGTGACAGGGAGCAGCAGAGTTGTTAGTTCTCCCCTCCGTGGGTAGGGGTTGGTTGTCCCGGGGCCCAGTGATAGGGTGGAGGATGAGGGATGGCAGGCCAGGTGCGGGGCCTGGTGAGGTGCAGGGTCGCGGGGGCAGCGCTGTGCCGTACAGCACGGTGGTACTCACTCAGCCTGAGACGGTGACACAGTTCTCGGTAAAACACACGGCTGGAAAGACGGTTCCCACGGACGGCTGCTGTTGCTTTTCCCCGGTAGTTAACGGTGACTGTCTCTTTCCCTGCACCTTGTGTAATGTTGGTAGCGATGGGTTTCCACCGGTAACCCGCTCCCCGACTTGGATATGGGCCAGAGGAGCCCCTCTTTGCCCGCAGGCGCTGGCCCTGAGAAACTGGTGCCTTGGCGGTGGCGGTGTCTCTCTCATACGGTTGGACTGTTGCCTTCAATCGGGACTTAGCTGTTTGGAGACCCGGAGGTCCCCTTCACTGACGGATTTGGCAAATTCACGGCGACTCCAAGCCTTGCCGGGATCCGAAAGGCCCCTGCCAATGGTGCTGGCTTCTCCTTGTGTACCGGTCCGGTACCGCCGGGCCACCACCCGTCCGCGGTCCTTACGGTAACTCCGATAGGCCACTCCTGCAGACGGTCACCGCCGTCTGCTAACCTTGCTGTCTCGGTCCGGGGCACACACCCGGACCAACTTCAGGCTGCTCTGTTACTTTTCCTCTTTCCACTTCAACTCCTCTCACTTGCTCCTCTACCACTCGACTCTAACTTCAACTCTCACTTTTCTGACTGCCTGTGTTTTCCCTCCTCCAGGACTGTGAACTCCTTGGTGGGTGGAGACCAACCGCCTGGCTCCACCCCCTGGTGTGGACATCAGCCCCTGGGGAAGGCAACAAGGATTTCTGGTTTAGCTTAGATGAGCCTAACCGGGGTGTAGGGTGTGGTGATGTCATTACCTGTAACCCCTGGCTTGCCCAGGGCGTCACATATCCACATGTATAATAAGTTGGAAAAAGTGTCTAAAACACAATAATAAATTTCGTGTCACACACATAAAAGGTTTTGTTACAAATAAGGCCAGGATTTTGGCTGATGTAGCTTAGTACCTCTGCCCCATTGTGTCTATGCTCCGGATTTGCACATAATTTTGGTGCTCTTTAATTTACAGGACGGACATTCAAATTAAAAGATAAAAAAACATTTTAATTGGCTCCTCATAGCCTATATTCACAGTGTGGACAATGTGAGAATGTCGCCATTCAGAGCCAGACGCCCAGTTGTGAGCTTGGACTCGATGAAATCCCGCTCTTCAGCCTCGCTGCACACGTCTAAATATCAATAGCATTTTTTTTCTGGTAACTGTACACAGTGAAAGTAATATTTATCACAGCCAGTTCCTTCTGTTCTTGAAGAATAAACACATTAGAAAGCCTTTCCAAATTAGAATCCCAAGAGCTTCACCCCTTGTATGATAGAAACTGAGAAATCTGAAATAAAACCCTGCATCTCTCGTTTTTTAATTGCATTCTGGCTGATGCTCAACATAGATCAAATATTGCTCATACATCGAGCAATGTGCATGATTTATAAGGCACTCAGCCACGCCATCATCTCAGGTCACATTAAGTTTCTAAATCGGGCTGAAATTCCTGTGATTATGTCTTAGCAGCAGCTGAGCTCCTTTTTCTTGAATTCTTATTTGTTATTATTAGTATTCCTCATCTTGCACATAATTGATGTTCATTATTACTATTTTTGCTTCCATTTATTGGCACCCCTCCTGCATAACACATACAGAAATGTCTCATTCCTCATAATCCGATGCACAACTTATAAAAATATGTTTAGTGATGAAAGAATTGCTGAGAATTATTTTCATACTTAAGTGTTATATGACAAAGTTGTAGTTAGGCTGCTTTCACACTACGTTTTTTTAACATGGTCATGAACGTTTTTTTAACGCAAAAACGGATCCAGTGCAAATGCGTTTTCATTTCAATGCATTTGCAATGGACTCGCGTCAACATGCGTTCACCTGCGTTTGCGTGCATTATAGTGAGGATCCAGCGACTTGCAGTTTTTTAACTTTTTTCAAAAACGCTACTTGTAGCGTTTTTGAACTGCGTCCAAATACTATTTTTCACTGGATCCTGACTAAACTGCACGCAAACGCATGTGAACGCTGGCATGCTGATAGACAGGATCCTGCTTGCTCTACTGAGCATGCCCAGAAACCAGCCTGACGTGATCAGTCTCTTTCTCTCCCCCTCCCTCTCTCTCCCCTGCCTGAGAGCGGCGGCCGCTCGTAACCAAGGTAAATATCGGGTAACCAAGCAAGGCGCTTCGCTTAGTTACCCGATGTTTACCTTGGTTACGTGTGCAGGGAGCAGGCAGGCTCCTAGCAGTTACGGACGCTCGTAACCAAGGTAAATATCGGGTATCCAAGCAAAACGCTTCGCTTAGTTACCCGATGTTTACCTTGGTTACCAGCGTCTGCAGCTGTCAGATGCCGGCTCCCAATCTATCACGTTCAGTTCCCCTCACTCCCGATCTCATGACTTCAAAGCCCACCCATAAACTTCAAGTGGCAGGATCCTGCAAAATAACACATGCGTTTTTCTTTGTAAAAACAGGATCCACTTTTACAGCAAAAAAACGTTCATGACGCATGTTAAAAATATGTAGTAAGAAAGCAGCCTTAAAGGGATCTTGTCACCATGAACATGAAGACTCATCTATGGGTGGCTGGGTATAGAATAAGTTAAGTCCCTGTCACACACAGAGATAAATCTTTGGCAGATCTGTGGTTGCAGTGAAATCATGGACATATTGTTCCATTTGTACACAGCCACAAACCTGGCACTGATTGTCCGCAATTTCACTGCAACCACAGATCTGCCGCAGATCTATCTTTGTGTGTGACAGGGCCATAAAACACTGAGAGATTGACATAAAGTTTTGTAGAAAAAAAAAAATCTGTATGGTATTTCTAAATTTTTAAATTTCTGCTCATTCTAGGCTTAGAGGTCTAGTGGATGGTCTTATTACTGATTGACAGCCTTTCCCATATGTGCAGATACATATAAACTGCTAAGGAAACATATTTGCCTGTGTGCCATATTCTTCTATTTTTGCATATTTGTCACACTTGAATGTTTCAGATCATTAAACTACACTTAAAGGGTGGTTTGAAACTTAAAAACATTTTCAACAAAATCCCTATCTATTTAATGGAGTAATCTAAATTCATTTCTAATATGGTTGCATTAAAAATTCCCTAGTGTTCACTAACTCCACTAAGGGGTACTTTGCACGTTGCAACATCGCAGGTGCGATGTCGGTGGGTTCAAATCGAAAGTGACGCACATCCGGCGTCGCTGTCGACATCGCAGTATGTGATCCTTTTACATACGATTAATGAGCGCAAAAACGTCGTTATCGTATGATCGGTGTTGGGTCCAACATTTCCATAATTTTGCAGCAGCGACGGTACGATGTTGTTTCTCGTTCCAGCAGGCAGCACACATCGCTGTGCGTGAAGCCGCAGGAGCGAGGAACATCTCCTACCTGCGTCCCGGCTGCAATGAGGAATGAAGGAGGTGGGCGGGATGTTTACGTTCCGCTCATCTCCACCCCTCCACTTCTATTGGCCGCCTGCCGTGTGACGTCGCTGTGACGCCGCACGACCCGCCCCCTTAGGAAGGAGGCGAGTCGCTGGCCAGAGCGACGTCGCAGGGCAGGTAAGTGCATGTGAAGCTGCCGTAGCGATAATGTTCGCTTCGGCAGCAATCACAAGATATCGCTGCTGCGATGGGGGCGGGGACTATTGCGCTCGACATCGCAGCATCGGCTTGTGTACCGCCCCGCGACCTCGGCTGCGACCGCCGAGCCGCTCGGATCCGTGCTCGCACTGCGGGTGGTGGCTTGAGCCTCTCACGGACCCGGGGGTCACGTCGCTCTGCAAGGGGGTTTGGCGCTACGCGCAAGGGGAATGCTAGTGTTCGGTTTTGGGATGATTGTTCATGACGCCACCCACGGGATGTGGTGATGGTGGACACCACCGCTGCGGTGAAGGTACGGGGACTCCCGGGAGCGGTGTAGTGGTGCAGCTAGGTGTTGATCCCTCCGTGGGTAGGGGATGTTGGTCCCGGGGCCCAGTTGTGCGAGGGTCGGGGTGCAGGGCGCAGGGTTGCGGTGCGGCGCAGTGCCGGAGGGCACTGGTGTACTCACGATTAAACCACACAGAGTCACTGGTAAACCAAACGGAGGGATGGACGGGGCCCGCAGCCGGCTGCAGCTTCCTAGTCGGGTTGGCAATGTCCGCCTTTCTCCTGCACCTGTGTTTGTAGTGTGACCACTGTGCCTGGGCACTGGTAGTCCGCTCCCCGGCATGTATGTGTCGTAGGAGCCCCTTTTGCCCGCAGGCGCTGGCCCTTGGATCTCTGGCCTCTGGCGGTGGCTACTATTCGGACAGGTTGGGCTGTTGCCTTCAAACAGGACTTTGGTGGGAATGAACACCTGAGGTCCAGACCGCAATCAGTTAATTTGACTATGGTGGTGGCATATAGCCTAGTTCGGGGTCTGAGTACCCTGCCTGGTGCTCCGGTATCCTGTTGGTTCCCCGGTTCGGTTCCGGCGGGCCACTACCCTGTCCCGGTCCCTTATGGTTCCACCGGTCGTATTCCTGGTCTCCTGCACGCGGCCACTGCTGTCTGCCTGCCTGACTGATCTGGGGTCCTAGGCTCCAGCCCAGGCCCCAAGCAGAACTGTACTCCACTACACTACACTCCACTGTACTGAACTGAACTGTTTACTGTGTTCCTGCCTCGGCCAGCAGACTCCTCGGGGTGGGGGGGCGTGTCTTTCCGCCTGACTCCGCCCACCTGGTGTGCCTGTCTGACTCTGAGGGAGGCAATCAGGTCTTTGTGGTTGACTGGTGGTACTTTTCTAGTGTGGGGGTGTAGGTGGTGAGTGTTATGACCTGTGACCCCTGGGTTCCAGGGCGTCACACTTGCGATGTCGCAACGTGCAAAGTACCCCTTACTGATACTGATTTTCTTCCCTACTTTCTGTCTATAGCGCTTCACTTGAGAATCCCAGTGCATGCTGGGATTCTCAAACAAAGCGTCATCAGGGGACAGAGGTTACAATCACTGCCAGAGCCTCTGCCTCTACCTGAATTGAAGTGTCATCAGAGGGCAGAGGCTGCAGTCATTGTCACAGCCTCTGCTCCCTCCCCAAAATAAAGTCCTCAGGGCGAAGAAGCTGCAGTCACTGTCACGGCCTCTGCCCCCTCCGTCAAAAAAAGCCTTATCTGGAGGCAAATGCTGTGGTCACTGTCACAGCCTCTGCATCCTCCCTGAAATGAAGCATCATCAGGGGGCAAAGGCTGTGGTCACTGTCACAGCCTCTGCTCCCTCCCTGAAAAAAAGCATTATCAGGGGACAAAGGCTGCGGTCACTGTAATAGCCTCTGTCCCCTCCTTGAATCGAAGCATCATTAGGGGGCAGAGGTTCCGTTCACTGCCATAGCCTCTGTCCCTCCCTGAAATGAGCCATCATCAGGGGCAAAGGCTGTGTTCACTGTAATAGCTTCAGCGCCACCCTGAAACAAAGCAGCATCAGGGGCAAAGGCTGCAACCACTGTTACAGCTGCTGCCCCCTCACTGAAACAAAGCGTCATCAGGGGGCAGAAGCTGCAGTCACTGTCACAGCTCTGCCCTTCTCTGAAATGAAAAGTCATCAGTAAGGCTGGTCTGTCCCTGCTCTGTCTCTGTGCTTTGTCATTTGATGATGTCCAAAATGACAGTATTGAACCAGCAACAGAGCAGACAGTCAGGCCAATTTGTCTGAGCGGCATTCAGAGATCTGTGGCCGCATCTCCTGCAAGTGACGATAGAGTTTGATCAGAGTGTCAGCTTAGTGTGATCTGATTCTCCCACATGAGAGAATCAGAGCAGTGTGAGGATAAAGTGGAGAACAAAATTTCTCATGCACCCATAGACTTGAATGGGTCTGTGTCATCCAATTTGCGCAGCACATTGCAGCATCCTGGAATTTCGTTCATTGACAGATTCTGTCAGTGAAAAAAAATCAGCCATCAGCACGACCCCATTGACTAACATTAATCTGATTGCTGATAAAATATTGGATAGCACTCATCCGATGTAAACGCTCATATGAGCGAACCCTTGTAGAAAGCTCCATATGAGTTGCCCTAGAAAGGCTACAATTCTACGACACGTTGAGGAAGAGGTGATCTTTGGAACTGGGATTTATACAGCGATTTCTATTGAATCCTCATGTATCGTTTATTCTAACAGATTGGCACGTTTTGGAGCAATTAACACTAGAAGTCCAAGGAATTTCGAGCTCCATAGGGTTTCAATGGTAGAAATGTTAAATGTCCCCTCTCTGGGACTTCTAGTGTTAAACAGGTTAAATATAAAACTACCAGTCATGCTTATTGTGTATATTGTATCTCTCACTCCACATAATATATCTTAAAACAATCTGTGTGAGATTAGACAGAGATCCTCTGCACGGCACAATGCTGACTGTTGGCATCAGCTGCTAGCAATGCACAGTTGTGTGTAAGAAATCTGTGGTTGATGGGCCCTGGCATTCAAGGACTGATTGAATTTCTATTTGCCATTCATTCCTACAGCAATCCATGCATTGATATAAAGAGCCAGTTATAATTTTGGAGCAACTTACTAAGTTATACTCTCATCATCGAAATTGAGAGTGAATGGAAACCAGTAGACGTAATGAGGAGCTATAAATGTTTTGGCTGAAAAAAATGTAACGTAAATAATTCTAAATATTTATTTAATTACCTTAATTGCCTTAATAAAAAAAATGGAATTCTCTAAAAAAAAAGTTGAGTTTATAAAGTTTACATTAGCTCAAAGCTAATTTCATGCTTATGTGTTGCTAAATCTACCATGAAATGGGGAATTATGCTTATAGTGAACTAGAATTATTTGTCTAGTGAACATTAAAAGTTCCCCTAGGTTTTAGCAGGGAATAAAAATGATTGGGTTTGACGAGATTCGATTTTGCCAAATCGCGAGGATTTTACCGGGATATTCAACTTGCAGCGAATTTACTCTCCGACATTTGAATGTTCCTTATTATGTTCTGGGATATGTAGAGAAGTTGAAAAAAAACCCCAAACAACTAATGCACTCACCTCACTGCTTGTCTCTGCTCCTCACTGTCTCCTGTACAGTCTTCAGCCCATCTTCTCTCTTGCCACCGCAGGTTGAAACCATGTTCACGCTAGGCCAGAACTTCCAAGGCCTAGGACATCCTTGTGCATGTGTGTCGTAAAGTCAGATGTCAAGACATCGCGGACATAGTCACCTGGGTTACCAGCTGTCCAGAAATTCCAGAACAGTCAGTAAAAATTAGCTACTTTTCTGCCCTGTTCGTAAAACGTTTTTAAGGCATTCAATATTTTTTTGAAGCTGAAAAACTTATACAGATTATTGTGACTGTAATTATTAGCATTTTACAGGTTACAATAAAGCAGGTGAGGTATTCATATTAGGATTATGGGCTGTAGAGATGGATCATTTATAGTCATGATGATTTATTATGGTTTTGCAATATGTCCGTAAAAATATTTTCCAGAAAAAAGTAAAAAATCAAGTGGGCAACCTGCCAGTCATGGACTGAAGTCCTGGTATAGAGTGTTTGTTGAACAGGCGTAGCGCACATCACTGAGACCTTATGATGTGCATGCACAGGGCCATCCCAGGCCTGGTTGTGGCAGAAAGTACAGGCCTAATGTAAAGAGGCCTAGGGTATTTCAGAGCATGGAAGGAGTAAGTAGAGGCACTGAGGACTTACGGGAGAGAATGAGCAGCTTAGGTGGTCCAGAGTAGTGAGTGGCCAGGTGAGTTTTAGTTTTTCCTTTTTTTTACCTTTCGTCAGCCTCTACGGATCATGTGGAACAAATTACAAAACAGTCAGCATTCTGGAGAATATAGATTTTTGTAGAATTCAGTTCCTTTCCAATAAATGTGCCCATCTCAAGTAAGGAAAGCAAGTTGTATACTACCTGCGCTAACAGTGCACGTCAAGTAATGTAAAAATTAGGATCAAGGAGTCAAACATACTGTATATTGCGGGGACACTATATTCTCAGGTAGGAAAAGAAATTCACTGATGACCCAAGTGTTATTCCGGCCATTGTGACAGCTAAATCAGCTCTTAGGGGCACTTTGCACACTGCGACATCGCAGCCCGATGCTGCGATGCCGAGTGTGATAGTCCCCGCCCCCGTCGCAGCAGCGATATGTGGTGATAGCTGGCGTAGCGAAAGTTATCGCTACGCCAGCTTCACACACACACTCACCTGCCGTGCGACGTCCCTGTGGCCGGCGACCCGCCTCCTTGTTAAGGGGGCGGGTCGTGCGGCGTCACTGCGACGTCACACGGCAGGCGGCCAATCAGAGCGGAGGGGCGGAGATGAGCAGGATGTCAACATCCTGCCCACCTCCTTCCTTCCGCATATCCTACGGAAGCCGCAGTGAGGCCGGTAGGAGACGTTCCTCGCTCCTGCGACTTCACACACAGCGATGTGTGCTGCCGCAGGAGCGAGGAACAACATCGGACCGTCGCGTCAGCGTAATCATGGATTACGCCGACGCTGCACCGATGATACGATTACGACGCTTTTGCGCTCGTTAATCGTATCATCCAGCCTTTACACACTGCGATGTCGCATGCGATGCCGGAAGTGCGTCATTTTCAATTTGACCCCACCGACATCGCACCTGCGATATCGCAGTGTGCAAAGTGCCCCTAAGTGTAAACTACCCATCAAACCATAACCCGTATCTCTGCAAAGTCCCTCTGTGCAGGAGAGGACTGACCCTTTGGCATTTAGTTACCGCCCTAGGATTCAGAGTAGTAAGGGAACGGTCAGCTTGTTACAAGTTACATTTTAGATCAGTTTGTCAATTTTACCTTCAGTTTTTCCTTTAAATAATTGATAGTGAAGCAAATATTAATGTTTATAGCATTATAAGAAGGAGCTGATAAACTAACAGCAGTCATGGAGGGAACATGGACTTGTGCAACATGGAAGACCATTTACCATAATGTATCTCACATCAACAGAGACACAAAAATGGTCCCAACGTTGCGTTTAACCATAACCCTGATTTCTTTTAAAATCCTCCTTATGCGGCGCTTCAAAAATTTGAATTGTGGGAATAAGTTTGCTTGAGAGACAGCAAGAACCACGTTGACCGTAAGAGCTTACACTCTAAAGGAGAGAAAGGGGATCCTCACTGACCATAAGAGCTTACACTTTATAGGAGAGAAAGGGTATCCTCACTGACCTTAAGATCTTACACTTTATAGGAGAGAAAGGGGACCCTCACTGACCATAAGATCTTACACTTTATAGGAGAGAAAGCGGATCCTCACTGACCATAAGAGCTTACACTTTATAGGAGAGAAAGGGTATCCTCACTGACCATAAGATCTTACACTTTATAGGAGAGAAAGCGGATCCTCACTGACCTTAAGATCTTACACTTTATAGGAGAGAAAGCGGATCCTCACTGACCTTAAGATCTTACACTTTATAGGAGAGAAAGGGGATCCTCACTGACCATAAGAGCTTACACTCTATAAGAGAAAATGGAGCCTCACTGACCATAAGAGCTTACACTTTATAGGAGAGAAAGGGGATCATCACTGGCCATAAGAGCTTATACTCTATAAGAGAAAGTGGAGCCTCACAGACCACAAGAGCTTATACTCTATAAGAGAAAGTGGAGCCTCACAGACCACAAGAGCTTATACTCTATAGGAGAGAAAGGGGATACTCACTGACCATAAAAACTTACACTCTATAGGAGAGAAAGGGGATCCTCACTGGCCATAAGAGCTTACACTCTATAGGAGAGAAATGGGATCCTCACTAGCCTACACTCTATAGGAGAGAAAGGGGATACTCACTGATGAAAAGGCAAGTTTCACAATGAGCATTTGGTAAAGTCTTAATGTTAAGGTAAATTAGATAACTTGCGTTTTCTTATTGTATTTTTGAGTGGTTTTTTTACATACATTTTTACCACGCTTTTGATATGTTATGATCTAAATAAAGCTGCTTTGATTTTGATGCTTCCTGATATCTGTTTATGGCAAAACGTTTTTGATACAATCATGTGCAGATTACATGTGCCTTTAATGTGTCTCCCAGTGGAAACACACTAAAACTGCTTATTGCACCTAATGTAAATCTATGGGGAAAATCCACACATAAAACTCATGATACCCACAAGAGAAATTGACATTTGTAAATTACAAACACACACCGCACACATCCACTTTGCTAGAAGTACAAGTCTGCATGCCCACAAATAGGGTTCACAGCGTTTTGGACGCAGCGTGTTTTCACTGTGTCCAAAATGCTGTGTTGTACAGTACAAGCACAGTGGATGGATTTCTAGAAATTCCATAGCCTCTGTGATTGTTTTTCCCACAGCATAAACTGACCTGCGGTGTGGCTTCCCGAGCTGCAGCATGTCAATTTATTGCTGCGGAGACGCAAATCCACTCTGCAGGGAGAACAGAGAGAAAGACCGCAGCGGCCCCAACCCGGATCATGGGCACAGGCGGCTCTGCAGGAGAGGACATGCTGTATCCAGGACGCAGCATGTCCGGATAGTGGGCACATACCCTAAGATGGTGCAGCAAAAACACGCAGTGTGAAAAACTACTACAAGCTCATTGTGGGAACCTTAACCAAAGTGTTTATACTCCACACGAGAAAGAGACTTACCCAGTGACACTGCAGATGGAATTGACTCTGCCGTATAAAGTGTGCTCCATTGGGAACCGCTGATCTGTGATGGCCCAGGCACTGACTACCAAGGTATGATAATCTGCCATATGTCATTATGCACATCAATTCAAAAAAATATTACCCTGCTCCCTGATTCTTCAGCATTCTGGGAAATTGGTGCTGGCCAAGATGTTTTTCGAACCATGAATTAAATTTCAAAGGGTTTAAATCAATGAAAAATTGTGAATTTCAGGAAACTTGACGCACACTCAATCCTTTGAGGATCGATCCGCTCATCTCTACTCCTTATGTTTATCCGATTGCATCGATGTATGTAAAGCGCATACTGCCTGATTCTGCTGCTAATGAACATTGGCTGTGAATCCAGCCGGCTATGGCTGACATAAACCTGACCACAGTCAAAAGAAAGTTGCATAATTTTATCTGTTAATAGCGGCTCGCCATCTGTCACTGGCAATATTAGTGCGACGTATGCAAATGCGAGGAAGTCTCTTGTTTGATCAAGTAGCTACAAAAAACGGTCATGAGTTGTTGTACAGACTATTTATTTTATAGATGAGGTTTTAAACTTGGACATCAGAGAGACGTCTAGACAGGAGAAATGACTAAATCCAGACATAAAGGCTGACTGTCATGTATTCGTTGTCGCTGCGTACATAAACTTTTCCTTTATTTTACTGACCTATATAACTCGTACATTGGAAATCCAACGTGCAGTAATTAAAGTAAGAAGTTGCATATATTCCAGAATCTCTGCTTCATTTGCACTAATTTGTCTAAAGTTGAAAAGTTGATCCTGCCAGGTTGATGGTCTTCTAGGTCATGGGAAAGCCTTCAGAAGTCTGTTACATCGCTCAAGTAAAAATATATCTTTGTACCATGTTTGTCAGTGGATATAAAAAACAAAACTTGAGATTACTCAGAGGTTGATACTTTTAATAGCTATCTGAAAAGGTGCTGACAAATAATGAGCATCAGATATTGTGTTAAACTATGCACGATCTTGAGTCCTAAGTAGTGATGGGCAGACTCAGACTGTAAAAGTCTGGATCTGCGTGGTTTTAAAGTTGCCCGGGTGCTGGACCCGGGCCCAGGATTCCAGAAATTGATCCAGATCTGGAACTCAGGAGATTAAAAATAAATAAGGAAAAAATAAAGAAAATAAGACTGAAGGCAGTGTGGCTGTATGCTACTCCTGCGGCCTCTCCTTCACTTCATGGGTCACTCATCATTGCTCATCCATATGCACTGATTTCCCTGCCCACCAGCTGTCCTGGTGTCTGTATTGGTTGCCTGTGTAAAATCCTCTGTAACAGCGTCTGACTGCAACCAATCACGGGTGATGTCTGCAGGTCAAAATTATGGTATCAAAATAAATAAATAAAGCAATTGGCGTGGGTCCCCCCATATTATGATACCCAGCACAGGTAAAGCCCACAGCTACAGGCTGAAGCCCCCAGCCCTGTGCTTATCTTGGCTACATATTAAAATAAGAGGAACTGCATGCGGCTTTTTTTAAATTATGTAAATAATTTTAAAAAACGTGTGTGGTCGCCCCTAATTTTGATACCCAGCCATGATAAAGCCCATCATCTGGGGGCTGGTATTCTCAGCCTTAGGAGTCCTATCGTTTATTGGGACCCCCCAGGCTAAGAATAGCAACCTACAGCCGCCCCAAAATTGTCACATCCATTAGATGCGACAAGCCCAGCGCTTTACCAGGCTCTTCATGATTGTCCTGGTGTGTTGGCAATCGGGGTAATATAAGAGGTTAATAACAGCCCACAGCCTAAAATCTAGATTAGTAATGGCAGGTGTCTATGACACCCCCCCATCACTAATCAGTAAGTGAAAGTAAATAAACACAAACACTGATAAAATCCTTTATATGGAATGAAAGACAAAAAAACACAATTTTTAACCACTTTATTAACCCCCAAAACACCCCTACAGGTCCGATGTAATGCACATGAGGTTCCACAATGATTCAGCTCCGCTACATCTGAACCTCATGGAACATGACTACCCACTGTGAGCTCCAGAGAATGCATGAGCCGCGCGATCAGTGGTGACGTCACTTACGTTAATTGCGGTCTAAGTTGGAGTCCTCCACCTGTGACCGCACTCCCCCTCCTCCGGCCGGCACTGTCACTGTTAAAGGGCTGCCGCCCACTTATAGTACTGGTGTTCCATAGCGTGGGATTTACTGATACTTTCCTACCCCATAAACATTTGCTATTACTAAAAAAAACTACATAACATTTTCTAGAACTACAGTGCTTATACTTACTGATGAAGTGCTTTCATATTACAGGTAACATAATAATAATAATAATAATAATACATAAAATAACAATCCGTAGAAAAAAAAGATTTTATGTGAATTGAAAAATATGTAAAAAATAAATAAATAAGAACGATATCTGAAAAAGAAGAAATTAAGGATAAACAGTATTTTGGCCGGTACTGTACGTTACAGTGCAATAAAAATAAAAGTAATGGCTCAAAATTCCGAACCCTCACATAGAAAGCATTCATTTGCTACGCAACATAGCCCGAGTCTTTATCTAATCCTGTCATAAAATACGGCTCTTAACAGGAGAAGATGGATTTCTTTGTTAGAGCTTAAAATGCTGAACAAAAATGAGTGGAGCTTTACAGAATACTACACATTTGGAGGCAAAAAAACGAGTCTTTAGGGAGCGCTACCTTTTTGAGTTAGACACCATATTTATTTCTTATTTTATCGCTCCTATACAGTGAAAAGCATATAAAAAAGAGTGATATATGGAGAGCGCGCTTATATCCCATCCCAGCCATTTTCTGTTTTACTGCTTTATTTACAGCCGACTTAAAAAAAAGACATTCAGTTTATAGAGTGACATTTCTTATATTTCAAATTACACCACTGCCAGCACCCGGTGTGCAGCGACCCCTAACCTTGTCGTGTCAAAGGAAAGGTCACTGACTTTATGCTGAATGGCTCCGAGATAAAGACATGGGGTGTGAAAGGCAAGTTAATGTCTTCTTCTCTGTCATATCTCTGTTATTAATCACTATGACAATATTTCACAAGACTCAACTGGAATTGACTTTTTTTTTTTGAGGAAGTGTCTTACTGGAGATGAGCAAATATATTCGAGTGGAATTGAATTCTATTCGAATGTTACAAAAATCCACGTTCACCAAAATGGGGAATTCTTGTAACTGCTAATTCTTCTAAACCATAAAGTGCCATCAAAAGTTTAGAAGAAAATGAAGTACCATATGTTTCGGACTATAAGAGGGACTTTTCCTGCCAAAAATTTGGGAGAAAAATGAGGGGTGCACCTTATAAGTTGAATGTTGCTCACCAGGAGTGGTGGAGAATGGTCACAGGAAGCAGGGACAATGCTGCGAGCTGTGGTTGCTGTGCTGGTGCTCACTGCAGGTGGTGAAGCAGGGGTCATCCTGAAAAAGAAGATGGTGCTGGCTTCAAATAATGGTGTCTGGAGTCAGTGCGTGTGGAGATGGAGCTCTCGGCTAAAAGATCTTCACACGTACCGCCTCCAGCCCACTAATCTCCTAGCAGAAATGGCGCCCGGATGTGGCACATGCGCAGATAACATCTCAGCTTGCCATTGAGCTGATAGCTCAATCTGCGCATGCGCCGACTCCAGGCACCATTTCTATGAAGCCTGCACCGCTGATAGTTTCTGGATGTTCCCTGCCTCACAGCTCCCGCAGCGAGCATCCAGGACACTTGCTGCACCACCCGCAGCATCACCCTTCTCCACTACTGCCCCTGCCTCCTGTGACCCTGCTCCACCATTGCTGCTTCCCCCTGGTAAGAAACCATCAGATTATAAGACAAACTCCATTTTTCTTTCCTTTTTTTTCTTATTAAACAAAAATTACTGTAATAATATTTATATTTTTATTAGTTATGAGCGAGCACTACCATGTTCTGGAGCTCGGTACTCGTAAAGAGCAGTTGGACGCTCTGATGGGCGCAACTCGAGTACCCAAGTAAAATGTAAGTCAATGGGGAACTCCAGGATTTTCCCAAGTCCTATACTTATGGATTATCCCGGAATCTCTCAATGGTTGGCAACCCAGCCTCCGCTCTGGTATTTCGCATCTTCTGATCCCCCTCCACTCATACTAAAACCCCACCAGAATCGTCCTGAGCCTCATCAGAGCCGAAAGTCCTGGATCACTGTGAGAGGCCCGGGGTGATTATGCGGATGTGTGGGAAAAGTCATGGCTTATCAGAGCCCAAAGTTTCGGATCAGCGTAAGAGGTTTGTAGATCTTAGTGCAAGCGTTAGGAGTCAATAGTATAATTATTATACTGGGAATCTTATTTTAAGACTACAGAAGAGGGAAAAGAGTTTTTGAAAAGGAATGAGACTAAAGAAAAAGACCAGAAAAGCCATCTTTGCTAAAAATTTCTAAATTGCTGTTTCATTATAGAGGTAGAAGACCAAACATGACGTTGTGCCAAATTTTACATATGATTAATACCAATAACTATATTGGGGTCCATAGGGGTAATTTCAGTATCATTAGAAGCAGTCTAGATTTTTCCTTCTGTGACAGTGGTTGCTCACCCAAACAATCAGAGCAATTGTAAAGGAAAGATATACAGGATTTCACTGTTTCATTGGAGAGACAAGAAGACTCCACTGAAAAATAGCTTGATTTCTCAGGGTTTATTTAAAACTGAATTTAATTTTTAGTTTTCTTTTGGACAGGGGCAGATGATACTGCCAAATAAATAGTAATAGGGTATTTAGAGTGTTTCTTTTCAGATATGATTAGCGTAGAGAGTGCAGTCAGATAAATATTGAAATAAGTACAATATTTTCTGTACTCATCTTTTAGAAAAGTGGATCTCAAACGTTTAATGTAATGTAAAATTCCAAAATCAGATAGTAATTAATCACCCAAAGGGTCTAGTGTACACTCATTGTTGCATTGGTTTTAGTCTTATGGTTGCAGTGGTGACTTCACATCAACAGCTCACATCACAGCTGCAGCCAATCACTGCGCTCAATGACTCATGCAGTCAATGTTGGCCAAGCTGTTGAGTTATGTGATTGGCTGCAGGCAAGACTAGAGCAGTGGCAGAAAGTCAACGCTGCACCCATGGGGGTGAGCACTATGTGATGTTGTTATATTACATTACAGAAAAATGTCTGGAGTCTCCACTTCTAAAAGTGGATGTCCCGCCCCAGCAGCAGATCGAACCGCTCGGATCCGGGGGTAGTGTCCGATTGTGGCTCGAGGGTCTCCGGACCCGGGGGCTTAGGGGCCACACTCTAAAGTAAAAGGGGGATATTTACAAGGAAGTTATAGTTCGTGACGCCACCGGTGGTGTGCAGTAATTGGGGGTACCACCGCTGCCGTTGGGAGTACCCAGTGTGATGGAGTGGGTCAGCAAGGTGTCGTTGCCCTCCATGGGTAGGGGTAGGCCCCGGGACTCTGGATAATGTTATTAGGTGCCGTGAAGGGGAAATCACTCAGGTACTCACTCAGCCAATAAACAGACGCTGAGAACTGGGTAAACCAAGTCTCTGGGTGCCGCTGCCTCTCCAAGGAGAGCTTGTCCAGGTCCCGTCCCCTATAGTGCTGCCTGGTGATCTGTGAACTGCCTCCTGGCACAAAGTTTAAATTCACTGTAGTGGCCCAATAGTCTGGAACTTGCTGGGCCCTGCTCCCCACTGTGGCTAAGTGTGGGAGCCTGCTCTCAGTGCTCACACTTGGGATTTTAGTGGGCTGCTTGTATGGAAGGCCCTATCCTTTTTGTTGCGCTAGTGCCCCGATTCTGGAGCAAGTGGGAACAGTCCATAAGGGCTCCGTTCTCCACAGGTTAATTGTCTGGTTGCCTAAAGCTTCTCCCCAACCTAGGGTCTGTGTACCCCGCTGTGCCTTCAGTCCCGAACCAGTGATAGGACCAGACTGCTGACCGTTCTTTTTAACAGGTCCAGGCACCTTGCCTCAATCCCCTGCGACTGGGGCTCTATGTCCAGACAACCGTCTGCAACCTAGATAGCTTCTCCTGGGAGCCACTACTCCCAACCTCCTCCACTTCACTACTCCTCTACACAACTCCTCTACACTCCTCACCTCCCCCTTTTCCTGACCCCTATGTGGGCGACCCTATTCAGCTCAAGCCGCCCACTGGTGTGTCTGGTGGGTGTGGTGCAGGGTGTATCTAGGATTTGATTTGCTGTTGGATGCAGCACTATAAGATGGGTACCCAGAACCACGAGGGATTTAAATACTGCACTAAAGAGAAAGAGCGTGCAGTACCCTGTGACGACTTGATAGTCCAGGGGCGTAACATAGAAAACCCCTTTAGGCTCTGTGCGCACTGGGAAATGAAATTTCCTTGAGAGAATTCCGCATGCTCTCAAAGATTACCGCACCCGCGGTAAAAAACCGCGGGAAACCGCACCCGAAAACCGCATGCGGTTTGCCGCGGTTTGCCGCGGTTTTACCGCGGTATTATTCGCGGTATTGCCGCGGTTTTGCCGCGTGCGGGTTGGGATGTGCTTTATTGCATTCAATGCAATAAAGCACATTGAAGAAAAAAAAAAAAAAATACATTTAATTCTGATAGTAGTTAGACAGAAGAATAGATAGAGGGATAGATAGATAGACAGACAGATAGATAGAGGGATAGATAGAGGACAGATCGCTGCATTTCCCACGGTCGGCAGTGAGTTCACATTACCGGCCGTGGGAAATGACCGGTAATTACCTCTGCTGTCTGCTGCATTCAGCCTGTGTCTGTGACAGTCGCGGCTGGATGTCAGCAGTGCAGGACGCAGGAGCCGGAGCTTTGGATTATGCCGGAGCTTTGTTTGGGGGGGTTAATAAAATGGTTAACGAGGCTTGTTGGTTTTATTTAAAATAAAGGATTTTTCGGTGTCTGTGTTTTTTTCACTTTACTTACGGGTTGATCATGTCAGCTGTCACATAGACGCTGCCATGATCAAGCCTGGGGTTAATGGCGGTGGTCCCCCACCAACATTAACCCCTTGTATTACCTTGCCACCACTGCTACACGGTGGCAAGAAGAGCCGAGGACACGCCGGTGCTGCCGCATATTGCATGCGACAGTCCCGGGGCAGCTGCGGCTGATATTCTCGGCTGCGGGAGGGGGAGTGAGGCGGGGGACATTACCCCTGCCCCTCTCCCTCCCCAGCCTGAGGATACCGGGCCGCCGCTGTGTGCTTACCTCGGCTGGAAGGTAAATATGCAGCGGAGCCCACGTTCTTTTTTTCCTATATTTCCGTTTTCTTTCTATGTGTGTTCTATGTGTCTGTGTCTATGTGTTCTATGTCTGTGATGTGTCTGTGTGTGTGTGATGTGTGTGTGTTTACTCTGCACGGCTTCCTCTTCCTGTAATAACATCACTTCCCTGCAAAACCGCAGACAGGCGATGCACATTACCGGAGGTAAACCGCGAAATACCGCAGGGAATAACGCAGGAAAACGCAGTGAACCGCACAGAATTTGCTGCCTGCGTTATTCCCTGCGGGATTTCATGATTAACATTGAGTCAATGGAGTGAAATCCCGCAGCGATGTGCGGAAAAGAAGTGACATGCACTTGTTTTTGCTGCGGGAATCCCGCAGCAAAACAAGCAGCTGTCAAATTCCGCCTAGTGCGCACAGGATTTTTTTTCTCCATAGGATTTGCTGGTGATTCACTGCAGAGATGTTATGAACATTTTCTGCAGCGAAACATGCAGCAAATCCGCGAAAAATCCGCGGCAAAATCCGGTAAGTGCGCACATAGCCTTAAACAGTACTCGGCGAGTGTTTTCATCATATTTATAAGTTGCCTCTTGGAGGCAGGAATTATCTCCTACCCTGGCAGCCAATAATCAAAAGGTAATATCATGGCATAGGAAGGCAGGAAATAATGGCATCTAAACTGTCATGTGGTGTTCAGCGTTGCACTTGTTGAGTGTCATGGCAGAGTCATACTCTGTTGACACTGCAGTGTCTGACAAATAGCCTGAGATCACTTACTTGCATTGCCTGTCTTGGGCGTCAGCTGATTCTGGCATCACTGTTCTTCAGTACAGCAGGAGTTAATCACTGCTGGTTTATGATCATCTGCTGGGAGCTCAGGCTGCTGATTACCACCAGCTGCCCTCACCCTTTATAAAGCTGGGTTCACACTAAGCGACAGCGACAACGACGTCGCTGTTACGTCACCATTTTCGGTGACGTAACAGCGACCTTGTAAGTCGCTGTTATGATCGCTGCTTAGCTGTCAAACACAGTAGAAGCAGCGATCATAACGTCGCTGTGCTACATGTGCAGAGAGCAGGGAGCCGCGCTTAGCGCTGGCTCCTTGCTCTCCTAGGTACAGTACACATCGGGTTAATTAACCCGATGTGTGCTGCAGCTACATGTCACACTGCAGAGAGCAGGGAGCCGCGCGCACTGCTTAGCGCTGGCTCCTTGCTCTCCTTGCTACAGTATACATCAGGTTAATTACCTGATGTGTACTGCAGCCACATGTGCACAGAGCAGGAGCCGGCGCTGGCAGCAAGAGCGGAGGCTGGTAACGAAGGTAAATATCGGGTAACCAGGGAAAGGTCTTCCCTTGGTTACCCGATGTTTACAGTGGTTACGGCTTACCGCAGCTGCCAGACGCCGGCTCCCTGCTCCCTGCTCGCTTCATTTCGTCGCTCTCTCGCTGTCACACACAGCGATGTGTGTGTCACAGCGGGAGAGTGACGACCAAAAAATGAAGCTGGACATTAAGCAACGACCGGCGACCTCACAGCAGGGGCCAGGTCGTTGCTGGATGTCACACACAGCGACAGCGACGGGACGTCGCTGCAGCGTCACAGAAAATGGTGACGTAGCAGCGACGTCGTTGTCGTTGTCGCTGTGTGTGACACCAGCTTAAGGCTCTGGAGACTGGGGCTGAGTGCCGGATATAGCTTTGCTTCCTGGTTCATGTGGTTATCCTGTCATATGGTGTTCTACAAGTTGCGGTTTCGCGTGGTGTGTGAGTCCTCCAGTTGTGTGCTTATTTCCTATCTTTTTGCATTACTCCCCAGTTCATATACTGTCACCCCTTTGTTTTTACATGGAGTGTATGCGAGTTTTCATTTAACCTTATATGTGCCTGCTAAATTGTGGTGTTTTGGTTACTAGGTTTCCATCCCGTTCCCATGGTGGAGGGGAGTAGTGGCAGGGCTTGAGCAGGAGACAGAGTCACACTGGGGGCTCGAACCTGGCTATCATCGAGCCTACCTACGAGATAAGGGACAGTGCAGGGGCCACAGTCTTAGGGTCAGCCTAGGAGCCCCTGTTCTATCTGTACATGCCCCGTGACACAGATAATACTCTACAAACCTTCTGCAAGGTTGGCAATGACGTAGACTCTTCCAATACTGATGGCAGATTCCAAGGTCTTTTGTGACTTGAAATTGATAGCTCAGCCAAAGTGCAAGAACCCAAAACACCAATATTTATTTGAAAAGACTCTGGGCCCAATTGAGACTGGCATTGCAAATTACACTTTTAATGTTGGGTGCGCTGGAGTAAAATGTGCATAATTTAATCAAAGCCATTTGGCAAAAATGTTACTCCACTAAGAGACTAGAAAATAACATCTTTGGCATAAGACATGCCCCAACATTTCATGAATTTGTCAGGCCATCACCCGTCCCACCACAGCTTTGTCCACTTTCGCGGAGCTAGCCAGAAAGTGTGTGAAAATGACAAATGTCACAACATCATGTTGCACAAATATTTTTTCTAGATGTAAAGATATTTTATGCCAGAAAAGTTGTGAAAACACCTTAATGAATTGGACCCTATGGCTTCTCTTTAGGATCTTCCTTGAATCATTTGTTTGTTTGTTTTGGGTTTTTTTTAGCAGCAAACCTTACCAACTAACCATTAATTGACCTTCATGTTCCAACCTTGTGGTAAACGCTCTTTGAGGCAAGGGATCTCACCACAATTGGTAATTGTTTTAGATCTTTTTTAAGTTTCAGCTTCCCTCGTCTAGTCCCAGACAAGTAATATTGCTTTGTAATAAAGTATCATCTGTAAGGTTAGGTCATCGGTTGACCTCAATGGACTTAAGACTACCATCAACCCTAAACACTATAAATAAATGAATAAATCTTTAGTTTTATATAGCGCTAACATATTTCGCAGCGCTTTACATACATCAGGAGCACTGTCCTCATTGGGGCTCACAATCCAAATTCCCTATTAGTATGTCGTTGGAGTGTGGGAGGAAACCAGAGAACCCAGAGGAAACCCACACAAACACAGGGAGAACATACAAACTCCTTGCAGATGTTGTCCTTGGTGGGATTCGAACCCAGTGCTGCAAGACTGCAGTGCTAACTAGAGATGAGCGAACCGGTCCCGGTTCGGCTCGAGGTCGGTTCGCCGAACGGACCTCCCGTTCGAGTTCGGCTCGTCGAACGTTCGACGAACCGAACTCGAGCCAATAGGAAACAATGGCAGGCAATCACAAACACAGTAAAACACCTAGAAAACACCCTCAAAGGTGTCCAAAAGGTGACAAACAACTCAAACACATTGGAAAGTGACAAGGACATATACTCATGCGAAAACAAAACAGCTGGACAAGGAAAAAGAGGAGGACACACAGATATAGGCATGGCACGCCATTCTAAAATCATGTAAAACACCGCAAGGTGACTCCAAGCATAGTCTCCCTTTTTTTCCAAAAATTGGGCCCCACACCCACCCACCCATTCAGTGGCAGCAGTTGGGCCCCAGTTGTACAATTCACAGCTAGATTTGCAGCAAGCACATTCAAAAATACGCCATTCTTATCCGTCCCCAGGATGACACCGGGGTAGGTAGATAAAGTCTTTGCTGACCCATGACTTGTTCATCTTGGCTTCTTTTAAAAACACAGCAAGCAAGGGTTACTCCAAGCGGAGTCTCCCTTTTTTCCAAAAATTGGGCCACACAGACACCCACCCCATCAGTGGCAGCACTTGGGCCCTAGTTGCAAACAGGATGTTTTGATTTGCATCAAGCACATTCAAAAATACGCCATTCTTATCCGTCCCCAGGATGACACCGGGGTAGGTAGCAAAGTCTTTCCTGATCCCAGCTCTGTTCATCTTGGCTTCTTTTAAAAACAATGTAAGCAAGGGTTACTCCAAGCGGAGTCTCCCTTTTTTTCCAAAAATTGGGCCCCACACACACCCACCCATTCAGTGGCAGCACTTGTGCCCTAGTTGTACACTTCACAGCTAGATTTGCATCAAGCACATTCAAAAATACGCCATTCTTATCCGTCCCCAGGATGACACCGGGGTAGGTAGATAAAGTCTTTGCTGACCCATGACTTGTTCATCTTGGCTTCTTTTAAAAACAATGTAAGCAAGGGTTACTCCAAGCGGAGTCTCCCTTTTTTTCCAAAAATTGGGCCCCACACACACCCACCCATTCAGTGGCAGCACTTGTGCCCTTGTTGTACACTTCACAGCTAGATTTGCATCAAGCACATTCCAAAATACGCCATAATTAACCGTCCCCAGCATGACACCGGGGTAGGTAGCAAAGTCTTTCCTGATCTCAGCTCTGTTCATCTTGGCTTCTTTTAAAAACACAGCAAGCAAGGGTTACTCCAAGCGGAGTCTCCCTTTTTTCCAAAAATTGGGCCACACAGACACCCACCCCATCAGTGGCAGCACTTGGGCCCTAGTTGCAAACAGGATGTTTTGATTTGCATCAAGCACATTCAAAAATACGCCATTCTTATCCGTCCCCAGGATGACACCGGGGTACGTAGATAAAGTCTTTCCTGATCCCAGCTCTGTTCATCTTGGCTTCTTTTAAAAACACAGCAACCAAGGGTTACTCCAAGCGGAGTCTCCCTTTTTTTCCAAAAATTGGGCCCCACACACCCACCCAATCAGTGGCAGCACTTGTGCCCTAGTTGTACACTTCACAGCTACATTTGCATCAAGCACATTCAAAAATACGCCATAATTAACCGTCCCCAGCATGACACCGGGGTAGGTAGCAAAGTCTTTCCTGATCCCAGCTCTGTTCATCTTGGCTTCTTTTAAAAACACAGCAAGCAAGGGTTACTCCAAGCGGAGTCTCCCTTTTTTTCCAAAAATTGGGCCCCACACACCCACCCATTCAGTGGCAGCACTTGTGCCCTAGTTGTACACTTCACAGCTAGATTTGCATCAAGCACATTCCAAAATACGCCATAATTAACCGTCCCCAGCATGACACCGGGGTAGGTAGCAAAGTCTTTCCTGATCCCAGCTCTGTTCATCTTGGCTTCTTTTAAAAACACAGCAAGCAAGGGTTACTCCAAGCGGAGTCTCCCTTTTTTTCCAAAAATTGGGCCCCACACACACCCACCCATTCAGTGGCAGCACTTGTGCCCTAGTTGTACACTTCACAGCTAGATTTGCATCAAGCACATTCCAAAATACGCCATTCTTATCCGTCCCCAGGATGACACCGGGGTAGGTAGATAAAGTCTTTGCTGACCCATGACTTGTTCATCTTGGCTTCTTTTAAAAACAATGTAAGCAAGGGTTACTCCAAGCGGAGTCTCCCTTTTTTTCCAAAAATTGTGCCCCACACACACCCACCCATTCAGTGGCAGCACTTGTGCCCTAGTTGTACACTTCACAGCTACATTTGCATCAAGCACATTCCAAAATACGCCATTCTTATCCGTCCCCAGGATGACAGCGGGGTAGGTAGCAAAGTCTTTCCTGATCCCAGCTCTGTTCATCTTGGCTTCTTTTAAAAACACAGCAAGCAAGGGTTACTCCAAGCGGAGTCTCCCTTTTTTTCCAAAAATTGGGCCCCACACACCCACCCATTCAGTGGCAGCACTTGTGCCCTAGTTGTACACTTCACAGCTACATTTGCATCAAGCACATTCAAAAATACGCCATTCTTATCCGTCCCCAGGATGACACCGGGGTAGGTAGCAAAGTCTTTCCTGATCCCAGCTCTGTTCATCTTGGCTTCTTTTAAAAACACAGCAAGCAAGGGTTACTCCAAGCGGAGTCTCCCTTTTTTTCCAAAAATTGGGCCCCACACACCCACCCATTCAGTGGCAGCACTTGTGCCCTAGTTGTACACTTCACAGCTACATTTGCATCAAGCACATTCAAAAATACGCCATAATTAACCGTCCCCAGCATGACACCGGGGTAGGTAGCAAAGTCTTTCCTGATCCCAGCTCTGTTCATCTTGGCTTCTTTTAAAAACAATGTAAGCAAGGGTTACTCCAAGCGGAGTCTCCCTTTTTTCCAAAAATTGGGCCCCACACAGACACCTTATCAGTGGCAGCACTTGTGCCCTAGTTGCAAACAGGATGTTTTGATTTGCATCAAGCACATTCCAAATCAACAAGCATTTACTCTCCCCAGGATGAGACAGGGGTAGTAAATTCCTTCTGGATCCATGACTTGTTCATTTTGATGAACGTCAGTCTGTCCACATTGTCACTGGACAGACGCGTGCGCTTATCTGTCAGCACACACCCAGCAGCACTGAATACACGTTCAGAGACAACGCTGGCAGCTGGACACGACAAAATCTCCAAGGCGTAAGTTGCGAGCTCTGGCCATTTTTCTAGGTTTGAAGCCCAAAAGGAGCAAGGCTCCAGTTGCACAGTCATGGCATCGATGTTCATTTGGAGATACTCCTGTATCATCCTCTCCAGCCGTTGACTATGTGTCAGACTTGTTGTCTCTGGTGGCCTTGCAAAAGAGGGTCTAAAAAAATTATGAAAAGATTCCATAAAATTGCTGTTACCGGCACCGGTCCTACTGGTACGGGTAGACTGTTGAAGATGACGAGCCCGTCCCATGTTTGTCAAGTTACAACTGGGAGATTCCCTCCCTGCACCTGCACGGTTGTTTGGTGGAAAAGCCGAGCTAAGATCGAGTAACAGCTTCTGCTGATACTCCTGCATACGTGCGTCCCTTTCTATGGCTGGAATTATGTCACAAAATTTGGACTTGTACCGGGGATCTAATAGTGTGGCAATCCAGTAGTCATCATCACTTCTAATTTTGACAATACGACTGTCATGTTGGAGGTAGTGCAACAAAAAGGCACTCATGTGTCTTGCGCAGCCATGCGGACCAAGTCCACGCTGTGTTTGTGGCATAGAGGTGCTACCCGTTCTTTCTTCCTCTGACATCTCCCCCCAACCTCTTTCAACTGAAATTTGACCAAGGTCTCCCTCATCCGCTGAGTCTTCCATGTCCATGGACAGTTCGTCCTCCATTTCTTCATGTTCTCCTGCACCTTGCTCAACATTTCGCCTGCTACTATGCGCCCTTGTCGATCCCTGTCCCCCATGGTCCCATGCCTGCTGCGTTGGTGATGATGAACGTCTGGACCTTGGTGATGTTGTTGTCCCTTGAGCATATGAATCCTCCTGTAGTTCCTCCCCTTCATGTTGTCCCACCCCCTGACTCCGAATAGTGTTTAGCGTGTGCTCCAGCATGTAAATGACTGGAATCGTCATGCTGATAATGGCATTGTCAGAGCTAAACATATTCGTCGCCATGTCGAAACTGTGCAGAAGGGTGCATAGGTCCTTGATCTGAGACCACTCCATCAGGGTGATCTGCCCCACCTCTGCATCTCGTTGGCCCAGGCTATACGTCATAACGTATTGCACCAGGGCTCTGCGGTGCTGCCACAGTCGCTGTAACATGTGGAGAGTTGAATTCCAGAGTGTCGCCACATCGCATTTCAGGCGATGAACCGGCAGGCCGAAAGACTTCTGGAGCGATGCAAGTCGCTCTGCTGCGGCGCTTGAACGGCGGAAGTGAGCTGACAGTTTTCGTGCCCTGTTCAGAAGGCCATCTAGGCCGGGATAGTGTGTTAAAAATTGCTGGACGACAAGGTTCAACACGTGAGCCATACAAGGTACGTGTGTCACCTTGCCCAGGCGAAGTGCCGCACCCAGGTTTGCAGCATTGTCGCACACGGCCTTACCAGGCTGCAGGTTGAGTGGAGACAACCATTTATTAAACTCGGACCGCAGAGCTGACCACAACTCCTCAGCTGTGTGACTCTTATTCCCAAGACATGTCAAGCTAAAGACCGCCTGATGCCGTTGCGCTCTGCTGCCAGCATAGTAATGAGGGGTGCGTGATTCCTTCTGCGCAGTGAGAACGCTGGTGGCCTGACCAGGCAGGCTTGGGGCGGAGGTGGAGGACCCAGATGAGGTGGAGGATGCAGAAGCTGTGGCGGAACTTGGACAGACATAGGATTGACACACAAGTCGTGGGGACGGCAAGACTTGTGCAGCAGACCCTTCACCATCTATCACCATAGTTACCCAGTGCCCAGTCAGCGACATGTAACGTCCCTGTCCATGCTTACTGGTCCAAGTATCGGTGGTGAAATGCACCCGTTCACACACAGAGTTTCTCAAGGAAGCGGTGATGTTGTGTGCGACATGCTGGTGTAGCGCGGGCACACCTTTCTTAGAGAAGTAGTGGCGACTAGGCATCTGGTACTGGGGCACAGCGACAGACATAAGGTCTCTAAAATCCTGTGTGTCCACTAGGCGGAAAGGCAGCATTTCGGTAGCCAACAGCTTACAGAGGGATAGAGTCAACCTCTTAGCTTTGTCATGGGTCGGAGGAAGTGGCCTTTTATTTGACCACATCTGAGGGACAGAGATCTGGCTGCTGTGTGTAGACGGTGTTGAGTAGGGTGTCCCTGGAAAAATGCAGGTTTGTGAGGAAAGTGCAGGCGGAGACATGATGTTGCCTTGATCCAACGTTGGTGCTATCGATGTCTGAGAGAGCTGTACACACTCACTTGTTTCCCCTTCCAAACCAACTGACGACCTTACAAGCAAACTGCCTGTTGTGGTTACAGTGGTGGAAGTTTTGCGTGGAAAAACAGGTGTGACAGCTGTCCCCACAGTCCTAGAAGATGAAGAGCGCGCGGATGCACTGGAAGGGGCGGGCGGTGGATGGTTCGCTCCGCTAGGCCGCATTGCAGCACGGTGAGCTTCCCACCGGGACTTATGATATTTATTCATGTGACGATTCATGGAAGAAGTTGTCAAACTGCTGAGGTTTTGACCTCTACTAAGAGAATCATGACAAATGTTACATATCACATGATTTGGGCGATCTTTTTCGATGTCAAAAAAGGACCAGGCTAGGCAAGGCTTAGAGGCCATGCGACCTGTTGATCCACCCCGAATAATGCTCATAGGCAGAGTGGTGGCTGAGGATGCAGTTGTAGACGTGCTACCAGTGCTCCGACTCTGTCCAGGAAGGCGCAAGGTAACTTCGTCGTCGGTTGCATCCTCCTCCACCGCCTCTGTTGACCTCCTCGAGTGCCTGACTGGGGGTTGACAGTAGGTGGGATCTAGAACGTCATCATCAATTGTTGTGTTTGCACTCCCCTCCCCCTCAGACCGAGCCTCTTCTTGCCCTGACCGAATATTTAAGTTGTCATCCCAATCGGGTATCTGCGTCTCATCTTCATCAGTATGTTCCTCATTGTCTATAACCACAGGTGTTACAGTTTGTGACAAAGGGTCAACATTATGCTCAGAAACTTGGTCCTCACGGCCTGAATCAGAGTCACAAAGGTTCTGGGCATCACTGCAGACCATTTCCTGTTCTGTACTCACTGTAGCTTGGGAGCAGACCTCTGATTCCCAGGCTATAGTGTGACTGAACAGCTCTGCAGACTCAGCCATCTCAGTTCCACCATACTGTGCAGGGCTGATGGAGACTTCAGAGCTAGGAGAAATCAAGTGTGATTGGGATGACAACTCAGAGGACTGGTGTTTTTTGGCTGCGGTACTTGAAGTGGCTGAGAGGGCACTTGTTGGACCACTTGAGATCCATTCAAGCATTTTCCTTTTTTGCCCATCATCTACCTTTCTTCCTGTTGTTCGTGTCCGTAAAAAAGGGAGCACATCGGATTGTCCACGGTAAGTAGTAGACATCTTACTTTTGCTGGTAGATGGTCTATCTTCAGCAGATGATAATGGAGCTTTGCCACCTTCCCCACGGACAAAACCTTTTTTGCCTTTTCCACCACGCCTCTTCCCCTTTCCACCAGCATCTGTCATTTTGCCACTCATGTTGATTGCGACAAGATTGTGGACTGAAAATGTGGTAGTAAAAATTGAGAGGTGGTGAAGATTGCAGTGGTGGTCTAGCTTTATTAACAGCAGAATAATAAAGAATAAATATCCCTGACAATGCAACTTAGTTATAATTAGTTGGAGTGTGCAACGCAGGCAGATGCGCTCTGCAAATGTCTTGGCACTAGTGGGACTATAGCAAAGTCCAATAGCCACGTATAGGATGCCACTAGGTACACTGAGTGTTTGCTAGTATAATGGCTTAGTTATAATTAGTTGGAGTGTGCAACGCAGGCAGATGCGCTCTGCAAATGTCTTGGCACTAGTGGGACTATAGCAAAGTCCAATAGCCACGTATAGGATGCCACTAGGTACACTGAGTGTTTGCTAGTATAATGGCTTAGTTATAATTAGTTGGAGTGTGCAACGCAGGCAGACGTGCTGCAAATGTCTTGGCACTAGTGGGACTATAGCAAAGTCCAATAGCCACGTATAGGATGCCACTAGGTACACTGAGTGTTTGCTAGTATAATGGCTTAGTTATAATTAGTTGGAGTGTGCAACGCAGGCAGACGTGCTGCAAATGTCTTGGCACTAGTGGGACTATAGCAAAGTCCAATAGCCACGTATAGGATGCCACTAGGTACACTGAGTGTTTGCTAGTATAATGGCTTAGTTATAATTAGTTGGAGTGTGCAACGCAGGCAGATGCGCTCTGCAAATGTCTTGGCACTAGTGGGACTATAGCAAAGTCCAATAGCCACGTATAGGATGCCACTAGGTACACTGAGTGTTTGCTAGTATAATGGCTTAGTTATAATTAGTTGGAGTGTGCAACGCAGGCAGATGCGCTCTGCAAATGTCTTGGCACTAGTGGGACTATAGCAAAGTCCAATAGCCACGTATAGGATGCCACTAGGTACACTGAGTGTTTGCTAGTATAATGGCTTAGTTATAATTAGTTGGAGTGTGCAACGCAGGCAGATGCGCTCTGCAAATGTCTTGGCACTAGTGGGACTATAGCAAAGTCCAATAGCCACGTATAGGATGCCACTAGGTACACTGAGTGTTTGCTAGTATAATGGCTTAGTTATAATTAGTTGGAGTGTGCAACGCAGGCAGATGCGCTCTGCAAATGTCTTGGCACTAGTGGGACTATAGAAAAGTCCAATAGCCACGTATAGGATGCCACTAGGTACACTGAGTGTTTGCTAGTATAATGGCTTCGTTATAATTAGTTGGAGTGTGCAATGCAGGCAGATGCGCTCTGCAAATGTCTTGGCACTAGTGGGACTAAAGCAAAGTCCAATAGCCACGTATAGGATGCCACTAGGTACACTGAATGTTTGCTAGTATAATGGCTTAGTTATGATTAGTTGAAGTGTGCAGAGGACAAGAGGGTACAGTGGCAGGATTGTGGTGCTCTGGGTAGAGGAATGGAAGCCTGCCTTTCTATTCCCTCCTAATGGTGAAATGCAGGGAGGAAATCCCTGACCTTGGCTGCACAGACGCTGGCGCTGTTTTCAGGACCTGTCACCTTAACTCTGACCCTGCCGGTTTGAGCCCTTAAAAGGACTGCTATAAAGTGCTCTCCCTATGCTGTCTAACGCTGTGTATGCAGCGCATACAGCTGTATCGGCTATAGGACTCAGGATGACGGAGCTGCGACAGTGATGTCTGACACCAAAGACGCAGAAGGCAGATAATGGCGTCCGTGAAGAAAATGTCCGGTTTTATAATGCAGGGACATGTGACATGCAGATCCTATCACACATGCCGTTGCTTCTCTGGCTCAAAGTCCACTTAGCTGTGTGTGTGTCTGTGATTGGCTGACATGCTGGCCCGCCCCACAAGACGCGCGCGCTTAGGGAAGGAAGACAAGAAAAAAAAAAAAAATGGCGATCGCCATTATAGAAACAGCAGTGATCTGAAGGCGCTGTTCACGCACACTATACACTGAAATGTGATAATAGTTTGATTCACAGAGTGACTTACACTATTACAGCAGAAACCAAGCTATGATTTAGCTGTTTTTTGGCTGCTAGAACCGTTCTCGAACGTTTCTAGAACTATCGAGGTTTTGCAAAAAGCTCGAGTTCTAGTTCGATCTAGAACATGCCCCAAAATCACTCGAGCCTAGAACTGGAGAACCACGAACCACGAACCGCGCTCAACTCTAGTGCTAACCCCTTAGCCACTGTACTGCCCTATGAAACTATATGTAAATCAGGTACTCACATACTGTGCTTTGAGTATCACCAACCGCCCACTACCTCCAATGTTGTCCAAGTGACATATCATTGATACAACTGCTAAGGTGCCACTAGTACCTCAAAATGAGTGCATAGCTACTCTCAGACAGAACTATTGGACTGCAACGAGCCCATACACCATTCTTGTCCGGGGCTCTTTTCTATCTGTGTCCGTCACTGCCAATTGGGCATCATAATAAGTGTAAGGGGTACTTTGCACGTTGTGACATCGCTACTGCGATATCGTCGGGGTCAAATCGAAAGTGACGCACATCTGGAGCCGGTAACGACGTCGCAATGTGTAACGCCTAGGAGAGAAGATGAACGAGCGTGAAACAGTCAAAAATCAGTGATCTGTGTCACGTCGTTCATTTCCATAATTTCGCTGCAGCGACAGGTATGATGTTGTTCCTCGTTCCTGCGGCAGCACACATCGCTGTATATGAAGCCGCAGGAGCGAGGAACTTCTCTTTTCCTGTGTCCAGCTTGCAATGAGGAAGGAAGGAGGTGGGTGGGATGTTTACGTCCCGCTCATCTCTGCCCCGCCGCTTCTATAGGCCTCCTGCCGTGTGACGTCGCTGTGACGCCGCACGACCCACTCCCTTAGGAAGGAGGCAGGTCGCCGGCTAGAGCGACGTCGCAGGGCAGGTATGTGCATGTGAAGCTGCCGTAGCGATAATGTTCGCTACGGCAGCTATCACAAGAGATCGCATCTGCGACGGGGGTGGGGACTATCGCGCTCGGCATCGCTACAATCGGCTAGCGATGTCGCAGCGTGCAAAGTACCCCTAAATGTCAATTAAATCAATGAATATATGTTATTATAAAATCCCCTGGTAGCAATTCTCACTAGAATTGCAAAAAAAAATATTCTATTCTAAGAAATTTTCCCATTTTCCAAAATACCTATTCTACCTACCTCAACTCTCCAAAGCATTTTGTTGTTTTTTTTATTGCTGAGTTTCCCAACTCCAAGACCTTGAAGCTTTAAGAGCAGAGCAAGACAAGATTGCCTTTTGTTTGGATAGAAGAAGATGGGTGAGAAGGCCATCTCTCCGCGGGGAGTCATGCTGAGACTCACTAGTCTTGTGTGAAACTCATTCCGCTGTTAGCATGGATCAGGAAATTCTAACAGCCTGTAAAAGAGATCTGACCAGAAAGCAGAGAAGACGAAAGCCTGTCCTATGGGCTGTTACTCCTCACCTCGTGACATTTGTGCAGAGATGCATAAAAATGGCTTAGAATGTTTTGTGGGCACAAAAAATAATTAAAACACTTAATTTTTTTCTTTTTTTTAGAGAGAGGAGAAATTAACTTAATGAAGCAATCGCTATTTTAGCGGCAGTTGACTAAAGTCATTTCCACTGTGCTAAACACTGGTCATTTGCAGTCTACTTTGTATAAGAAAAAGAATCTGCAGTCAGAAATGTTCCCAAATGCAAAATAAAGAAACACATTCTTATAAGATCGAGAAGTAAGGGGGGAACTACATTGCACAGGGCTACGGAGGACGCACTGAAAGGCAGTGGGATGGAAAATGCAAGAATGTGTAGGAGAATTGGAGGAAAGCAAAATGCCAAACAACTTCTATACATACATTTTCTACATCATTTAGCATTGGAAAAGCCTCACTCTACTGATATCCTTAACGTTCAGCTATATATATCCCAACTCTTACCACTTTTAAAACATTTTTTGTCAGGCATGTTATATTAGGTTAGGTTCACATGTCCGGTATTTATTTCCGGTATTGCAAAAACAGAAATAAAATAATCTAGTTAAATAGGGACATAAATGTCCGAAAGTGTCATCAGTTTGGTGCACATCCGTCAGCAATCCACATTTATAGTAGGTTGAAAAGCTCTGTCCAGCCAAAAAATACGATGTCTAAAAGATTTGTTAATGCATAATGGAAGTGTATGGAAAATGGATCCGTTAAGAATGCATATCTTATTATTATCCTTATTTATTATTATAGCGCCATTTATTTCATGGAGCTTTACAAGTGAAAAGGGTATACATACAACAAGTACAATAATCATGATCAATACAAGGCACAGACTGTTACAGGAGGAGAGAGGAACCTGCCCGCGAGGGCTCACAGTCTACAGGATTCAGTTAATGGATCCTGTAATTTTCCCTGCGCACACCCAGAGCACCATAGCTGCATAGATCAAATTAATGGATCTGCTAAAAGCAAATAGAAATGGATGGAAAAGGAGAATTCACTTTACAAAGAATCTGTTTTAAAATGCTAACGGATCTGTTAAGAGTGCATCTGTTATGGATCAGTTAATGGATCCTGTAACTTTCACTGCGCATACCCAGAGCACCAAAGTTGTGCATCTGCTAAAAGCGAATAGAAATTGACAGCAAAAGGGTTTTAATTTTACAAAGGATCTGTTTTAAAATGCTAACAGATCCATTAAAAACACTGTCTGTTTGTGATTCATTTTTTGCAGTTCTGTTTTAACCAAATACTGGATCCTTTTTCAACAGAGGATTACTGGACATGTGAACAGAGTCTTAGGGGTACTTTGCACACTACGACATCGCAAGCCGATTGTAGTGCTGCCGAGCGCGATAGTCCCCGCCCCCGTCGCACATGTGATATCTTGTGATAGCTGCCGTAGCGAACATTATTGCTACGGCAGCTTCACATGCACTTACCTGCCCTGCGACGTCGCTCTGGCCGGCGACTAGCCTCCTTCCTAAGGGAACGGGTCGTGCGGCGTCACAGCGACGTCACACAGCAGGCGGCCAATAGAAGCAGAGGGGCGGAGATGAGCGCCACGTAAACATCCCGCCCACCTCCTTCCTTCCTCATTGCAGCCGGGACACAGGTAAGGAGATGCTCCTCGCTCCTGCGGCTTCATAAACAGCGATGTGCGCTGCCGCAGGAACGAGGAACAACTTCGTACCTGTCGCTGCAGTGACATTATGGAAATGCCCGACACTACAACGATCATACAATTTTGACACTTTTGCGCTCGTTAATCGTAGTAAAAATGATTCACATACTCCGATGTCGACAACGACGCCGGATGTACGTCACTTTCGATTTGACCACACCGGCATCGCAGCTGCGATGTCGTAGTGTGCAAAGTACCCCTAAATGACCTGTTCTTCAGATGGGGCATCATCATCAGATTAGAGCGGGTCGGACATCTGTTGTCTTATTGATTAACTGTTGACACCTTCGACGGCAGCCGGAAATAAACAATGGATGGAGAAGAACGTAAAATCCGATTTCTGTGTAGTGGCCGTTTCTGGGCAGTGCGGCTAAGTTACTATTCATTTCAATATCAGCAGAGCTCTAGCACCTTTTGTATGTGCAAATTTTATTTCTCTTTTCTTATACTTGTAACCTGTGGAATATATTGATGCTATAATATAATTTAATATCCTGTGCAGGCAAAAGTTTGACTGTTTTCTGCTTGTATTATAATTTACCATACCATACATACAAGTGTCACAATGGAATACCGTCCTAACCTATTTATGTCAATTCTTTTTTAAAGCAGGCTACAAAAACAACTGTACTGTAGTTTTCCTTATAAGAAGTTGGTACAAATGTTTTAATTTTCATTTTATAAATCAGTAGAACATGTGAAAATAAGCAACTATATAACATATGTTATCAGTCAAATAAGTTTCTTTCTCCTCCTGGAATGATCTTTCAATTCCAATTTTTGAGTAAAATCTGTATTCAATGAAAACAAACGTTTCCATTATTGTGCAGTTGGTGCTCATAAAGTTCTATCAACGGGGAAGCGAGGAGCTAGAGGTGACAGACATTCTGCTGCAAGTTCTCCTGAAACCAGTTACTGTTCTCCATAGAAATTTTTGAGCACCAACCGGGATCTCAGTAATGGGGAATTTGTATTAATTAAAAGCAGATTTTACCTATGAATTGAGAATTTTAAAAATGAAAAATCAGTCCAGGTGGAGACAAAAACAGATTTCTTTATATATAATAATTGGTACAGATTCCAGGAGATTCTGTGTTCAGATTGTTTAAACACTAAAAATATATGAACAAGGGTTACGCTTTAAACAATATCTCCTGGGATCTATATCAACTCTTCTTAATCTTTTAGATTTATAGCCTCGTATTCCTAGAACAAAAATATTAAAGAGAAAAAATTAAGTTGGTCTTTGATCTGTGTATACATAGTGTTTACCAAGATAATGACTTCCTAGAAGTTATTTCATCAAAATGTAAGAAAATGCAATTACCAGTCAAGGTAAAGACAAAAAATTGTAAAGAATAAATGATGACTACAATATGTGAAGTCTCCACTGACAACTATGATGATCAAATTCTTCATATATGAGAAAAGTGTTGTGTCAGATATTTCCAACAAGCTGGAAAACCGTATGAAATATATCAAAACTGTCACAATGACTGGAATGGAACTGGGGCTTCTAAGCTGTCCCTCAAGCTAGAGGGCCCTATGCTTTCCCTAATCTCAGGGGTACTCCTGATGGTGGAGAGGCCTGAGTCTCCTACCTGGCTCTACTCCTGACGAGTCCTGATCTGATTCCCCATCCCCCTATCCCTACGGAGGGACAGAACAGCATTGTGTTGAAAACCACAGATAAAGACAGAAAGGGAGAAACCAAAACTCTGTCATATAGCACACACACACACACGATAAAACAATAAGAGAATCAGGAGGAAACACAAGAGCAGGATGGAAGCTACAAAACAACTGGGGTAAACTTCACAACCGCTCCAAGCAATCTGCACAACTTAAGGCTGCTTTACACGCTACGATTTATCTGACGATCTCATTAGCGATGTGACACGCCCAGATCGTAGTTACAATTTGCAGAGATCGCACATAGGTGACACGTAATGATTTCACAAGCGACGCAAAATCGTTTAGCGATATATTGCTTGACCAAGGCGGTCATGTGGATGTTGTTCGTCGTTTGCAGGGTGTCAAACGTACCAATATGTCTGCTGCGATCCAAACGATGAAAAATATTTTGAAACTGAACGACTTGTCAACGATCAACAATTTTCAACCTATTTGCGATCGTTTGGAGTCGCACGTAGGTGTCACACGCAACAATGTCGCTAACGATGCCAGATGTGCGTCACGGAATCCATGACCTTGACGACATATCATCAGATAAATTGTAGCGTGTAACGCCGCCTTTAAACTAAACTTTCACCAGAGAGTCTGGGACACCACACCACACAGACCAACATAGAATAAACTATAGCTGGCATGGGTAGAAGAATTCCACCAGCATAAATAGGAGGGGAGCAGATGGTATAGGTCTCCCTATAACATGTGATTAAAGGAGCAACCAGACTAGCAGAGATTAACTTTTGCTAGTCTGCCTATGAAATAGCACACAGCAGGTCGATGTCCAAGTCTGTCTGTGTTGACCCCAGACACCAGAGAAACCATCGGGCGGAGTATGAGAATCTGGAATCTGAACAGAGTCCAGTGCCACCATGACAGTCAGCAAAGTTTGTGCAAAACTCCTTGTGACAAAAACTTAATGCCAATAGGCTCCCCAAAATGCACCAATTTATTTAAGGAGGACTAATTGGTTCTTGAATATCAGTTTTGGTGCCTATGTAATTTCTTTTTTAGAATAACTTATTCAGAAAAGGCTCAAGAGTTAATATGAATCAGTAGTGCTACAAAAGTCTCCATAGAACCTCAAGGCCCACCTCTTCCACCAAGCCTACAACCTACAATAGCCCTCAGTACAGTAGACCACTGCGCAACCAGCTCTGTCCTCACCTATTGTACCATCACCCATTCCCTGTAGACTGTGAGCCCTCGCGGGCAGGGTCCTCTCTCCTCCTATACCAGTCTGTTTTGTACTGTTAATGATTGTTGTACGTATACCCTCTTTCACTTGTAAAGCGCCATGGAATAAATGGCGCTATAATAATAAATAATAATAATAATAATATAAGCCTTGACAAAGAACCCAGTTTAATATTGAATTTCTGCCTATTTTTGTCAAGTTGTTCCTGTTCCTGGTATTCAGCTGATGGTTTTAATTATACCATGTTTGTGCAGATGCTATTGCATTTTATAGCATTTTAAAAAAAAAATTGCGGCGACCAAAAAACATAACTGTTTTATTTTCAATGGGGCAAATGGGGGGATTTAAACTTTTAGTTTTTTATTATTTCTTCATATTTTTTTACATTTTTTATTTATTTTCCTGGTAGTAATTCTTGTGCATTTCTGTTGATCAAATTGCACAAGCGATGCATTGAGCAAAAATGCACTGTTTCTTTAAGAGGATCTGCTCTGTTGGCTCTTACAGGAACTACGTCATGATAGTGACAGAGGTCATCACATGACCCGTCACTACCATGGCAACCAATGGCTCCCTGTGATTGTGTCATGAGGCATCCAATGGTGGGGGTAACGTTGCGATCCCCGCCGCAGACATTTAAATCGCTCTGTCACATTTTGACAGCACGATCTAAGTGGCAAGCAGCTGCGGGTGTATCGCGGATCCAACCGTGCCTGCTAGCCCCACATGTCTGCTGTTCAAATAAGCAGAAATGTGCAGAGATCACTACCGGCTCACTGCAGCAGCTGGCAGTGATTACCATGACATGACAAAGGATGTACTGGTACATCCTTTGTCATAAAGGGGTTAAGTCAGAGTCTCGTTCTGGCTCTTATAGATTTACATTAAGGCCAGGTGAGGTCACATGAGCGTATGTTCTCTCATGTGAAAGAATCTCATGGATTATGTTAATTACACTCAGATGAAAGTCTGATCTGAGTTTGATCAGCGTCAGCTTTGTGTGATCCGATAATCTCTCGTGACAGAATCATAGCACACCGTCAGGAGAAGATGGAAAACATAATTTCTCTATCTTCTCCATTCTGTGACTCTGTGTTAGGCAGGAGTCAAACTTGCATGTGACTTGGACAAGGATCGCATCGCACTGCCCAGACCGTCCACCGGCTCTCCTGACAGGAGCATGTTAGCTCCATAGAAATACCACAGAGGGTATCTACTTTAAAAGGTTTTTATTGTATTATAGACTCACTTAAACAAAATAGAAATACCTGAAGCTCACACGCTCAGGTCAGGAGAGCCATCGGCTCATCCCATTGGTATGAGGCGATCCTCACGTGAGTCACACGCAAGTATGACGCCAGCCTTAATCGAATGTCATACGACTGCTATCTGATGTTACAAAAGGCGATCAGATGAGTGCCTAAAACAGAACATGGTGCTTGGTGTTTTACTATTAATAATAATACTAAACAAAATTAAAAAAAAAAGAAAAAAAGAATACTCATATGGTCTAATTGTGATCAAACTTTGTATTTTTTTTTTTTTTTTGAATAATGACTATTCCCATTGCAGACTTCAGATCATACTTTGTAAATAACTAATTTTGGTTCTTCCGAAAGACTGGCACCTGAGATATAGTTGTACTTTAAGGCTATGTGCCCACGCTGCGGATTTTGGGCGGATTTTGCCGCGGATTTGCCGCGGATTTACCGCGGATTTTCCGAAAATCTGCAAAAGCGGCACTTCCAAGCCATTTCAATGGCATTTTGGAAATGCTGTGTCCATGCTGCGGATTTTTCCGCGGCGGATTTGCCGCGGATTTTGATCTGGAAAAATCTGCAGCATGTCAATTATTGTTGCGGATTTTGGTGCGGATTTTGGGTATAGAATGGGGAAAAAAAAAAAAAAAATCCGCATCAAAATCCGCGGCAATTCCGCGGCAAAAATAAGGTGCGGATTTGCCGCGAAAGTCGCGGATTTTCATGCAGAAAAATCCGCAGGTACATTCTACCTTGGACACATAGCCTAAAAGTTTTTTCTCCATACCAACCCCATATTTCACAGCTACTATATATGCTGTGTTATGGCTCAAGGACTTCTAAAATTATTTATTTTAATTCTTGTTTGCAAACTACAAATTTTTCTCACCACAAAATGAGTTACAGGTAAAACTTTGTAAAAAAATATCTGCAGCAAACTTTTAACATCAAGACAGCGTTTTACCAATGTTCTAACCCTTTTATAGCTCTGTAATGTCGACACTCTAAAATGAGCGTTGCAGGTAAACGTGAGACAATTACACTGCGGTATGTTTGCACTTAGCTCGAGAGTTTCAACAATGTGAGCAAAAGCCAGACAACAGATCTCATAGCTCCGGAGATTAGCTGTGACAACCAGCTGAGAAGAATAGCTGAAGCCAACAAAAAATTCTTATGCGACAAAAAAGTCCCATAAAAGTATACGGTAATGGGACACGTTAGAAACAATTTGACTTACATCCCTTAAATAAGTCATGAGGCACTTTTTTTCTGCTTTACTCAGCTTCTTCTGCAAAATTAGCCAGGCATTGTGAGATAATTTATTTATTTCAACATCAAATATTTTACAAAAAATAGGAGAGAAAAGAGAACATAAAATGTAGTTTACTTTTCATGTTTTAGATCTGCTATATATACTTAATATACTGAAAAATACAAAGCTGAGTGTCATGCTGGGGTGAGGGAATGCTCGGTGTGTGGCACAACAAGGGGTACACCAGGAAAAATGTAAAGGAAGGCCCTAGTGATAGGGAGAGGGGTCATGATGGGAGGGGGGCAATTTTAACACCCTTCTTCAGCAAGTACCTCCTCAAAACTAGACAGGAAAGAGGTTCCGGTTCCGGTGGGGATGGTAGAGAGAAGAGTATTCATACATTTATCCATACAGAAATTACTCTCCCTAATAATTCCCCTGGACTGCCAATCAACAACCAGATTGCGCTTAACCAGCCAGGGGAGACCCAGTAGTATAGGGGTAGGAATGTCTTCAAGAACATGACACAAAATTTGTTCATAGTAAAGGAACCCCTCTGAAAAGCTTTAAATTATGCACAAGTCGTATCAAACTTCCCTGTCTGAGAGGCGCAGAGTTAATAGCAAATATGGGGAAGAATTTCACCAGAATACTACAAAAGACACCATGAATCTGACCAAACTGATTATCCACTAAAATGGCCCCTAGCCCAGTAACCAAAAGAACAGAAATAATTTCAGTTTTCACACATATTATTATTATTATTATTACAGCGCCATTTATTCCATGGCGCTTTACATGTGAAAAGGGTATACAGTGCTGGCCAAAAGTATTGGCACCCCTGCATTTCTGTCAGATAATACTCAGTTTCTTCTTGAAAATGATTGCAATCACAAATTCTTTGGTATTATTATCTTCATTTAATTTGTCTTCAATGAAAAAAAATAAAAAAAAATTGTCGTAAAGCCAAATTGGATATAATTCCACACCAAACATAAAAAGGGGGTGGACAAAAGTATTTGCACTGTTTGAAAAATCATGTGATGCTTCTCTAATTTGTGTAATTAACAGCACCTGTAACTTACCTGTGGCACCTAACAGGTGTTAGCAATAACTAAATCACACTTGCAGCCAGTTGACATGGATTAAAGTTGACTCAACCTCTGTCCTGTGTCCTTGTGTGTGTGTACCACATTGAGCATGGAGAAAAGAAAGAAGACCAAAGAACTGTCTGAGGACTTGAGAATCCAAATTGTGAGACAGCATGAGCAATCTCAAGGCTACAAGTCCATCTCCAAAGACCTGAAAGTTCCTGTGTCTACGGTGCGCAGTGTCATCAAGAAGTGTAAAGCCCATGGCACTGTGGCTAACCTCCCTAGATGTGGAAGGAAAAGAAAAATTGACGAGAGATTTCAGCGCAAGATTGTGCAGATGGTGGAAAAAGAACCTCAACTAACATCTAAACAAGTTCAAGCTGCCCTGCAGTCCGAGGGTACAACAGTGTCAACCCGTACTATCCGTCGGCGTCTGAATGAAAAGGGACTGTATGGTAGGATACCCAGGAAGACCCCACTTCTTACCCCGAGACATAAAAAAGCCAGGCTGGAGTTTGCCAAAACTTACCTGAGAAAGCCTAAAACGTTTTGGAAGAATGTTCTGTGGTCAGATGAGACAAAAGTAGAGCTTTTTGGGAAAAGCCATCAACATAGAGTTTACAGGAAAAAAGAGGCATTCAAAGAAAAGAACATAGACCCTACAGTCAAAAATGGCGGAGGTTCCCTGATGTTTTGGGGTTGCTTTGCTGCCTCTGGCACTGGACTGCTTGACCGTGTGCATGGCATTATGAAGTCTGAAGACTACCAACAAATTTTGCAGCATAATGTAGGGCGCAGTGTGAGAAAGCTGGGTCTCCCTCAGAGGTCATGGGTCTTCCAGCAGGACAATGACCCAAAACACACTTCAAAAAGCACTAGAAAGTGGTTTGAGAGAAAGCACTGGAGACTACTAAAGTGGCCAGCAATGAGTCCAGACCTGAATCCCATAGAACATTTGGAGAGATCTCAAAATGGCAGTTTGGAGAAGGCACCCTTCAAATCTCAGGGACCTGGAACAGTTTGCCAAAGAAGAATGTTCTAAAATTCCAGCAGAGCATTGTAAGAAACTTATTGATGGTTACCGGAAGCGGTTGTTCGCAGTTATTTTGGCTAAAGGTTGTGCAACCAAGTATTAGTCTAAGGCTATGTGCCCACGCTGCGGATTTACAGCGGATTTTGCCGCGGATTTGCCGCGGATTTCCCGAAAATCTGCAGCAGCGGCACTTCCAAGCTATTTCAATGGCATTTTGGAAATGCTGTGTCCATGCTGCGGATTTTTCCGCTGCGGATTTGCCGCGGATTTTGATCCGGAAAAATCTGCAGCATGTCAATTGTTTGTTGCAGATTTGGTGCGGATTTTGGGTATAGAATGGGGAAAAAAACCAAATCCGCATCAAAATCCGCGGCAAATCCGCGGTAAATCCGCGGCAAATCCACGGCAAATCCGCGGTAAATCCGCGGCAAATCCGCACCCGCGGATTTTCAGGCAGAAAAGTCCGCAGGTACATTCTACCGTGGACACATAGCCTAAGGGGGGCTTTGCACACTAAGACATCGCAGCCCGATGCTGCGATGCCGAGTGCGATAGTGCCCGCCCCCGTCGCAGCAGCGATATGTGGTGATAGCTGGCGTAGCGAAAGTTATCGCTACGCCAGCTTCACACACACACTCACCTGCCGTGCGACGTCCCTGTGGCCGGCGACCCGCCTCCTTGTTAAGGGGGCGGGTCGTGCGGCGTCACTGCGACGTCACACGGCAGGCAGCCAATCAGAGCGGAGGGGCGGAGATGAGCAGGATGTAAACATCCTGCCCACCTCCTTCCTTCCGCATATCCTACGGAAGCCGCAGTGAGGCCGGTAGGAGACGTTCCTCGCTCCTGCGACTTCACACACAGCGATGTGTGATGCCGCAGGAGCGACGAACAACATCGGACCGTCGCGTCAGCGTAATCATGGATTACGCCGACGCTGCACCGATGATACGATTACGACGCTTTTGCGCTCGTTAATCGTATCATCCAGCCTTTACACACTGCGATGTCGCATGCGATGCCGGAAGTGCGTCATTTTCAATTTGACCCCACCGCGATCGCACCTGCGATGTCGCAGTGTGCAAAGTGCCCCTTAGGGTGCCAATTCTTTTGTCTGGCCCATTTTTGGAGTTTTGTGTGAAATGATCAATGATTTAATTTTTGTTTCATTCTCTTTTGTGTTTTTTCATTGCAAGCAAAATAAATGAAGTGAATAATACCAAAGAATTTGTGATTGCAATCATTTTCAAGAAGAAACTGAGTATTAGCTGACAGAATTGCAGGGGTGCCAATACTTTTGGCCAGCACTGTACATATAAAACAAGTACAAGAATCATGAACATTACAAAAACAGACTGGTATAGGAGGAGAGAGGACCCTTCTAACGAGGGCTCACAGTCTACAGGGAATAGGTGAGGGTACAATAGGTGAGGACAGAGCTGGTTTCACAGTGGTGTACAGTACTTGTGTAAGGGTTATTGTATGTTGTAGGCTTGTCGGAAGAGGTGTGTCTTTAGGTTCCTTTTGAAGCTTTTCACAGTACGTGACAGTCTGGTATACTGGGTAGAGCATTTCAGAGTACGGGGGAGGTGCAGGAGAAATCTTATATGCGATTGTGGGAAGAGGACATAAGTGAAGAGTAGAGAAGGAGATCTTGTGAGGATCTGAGGTTGCGTGCAGTTAGGTACCGGGAGACTAGGTCACAGATGTAAGGAGGAGACAGGTTGTGGATGGCTTTATACACTGTGTGCAGAATTATTAGTCAAATGAGTATTTTGATCACATGATACTTTTTATACATGTTGTCCTACTCCAAGCTGTATAGACTTTGAGAGCCAACTACCAATTAAGTAAATCAGGTGATGTGCATCTCTGTAATGAGGAGGGGTGTGGCGTAATGACATCAACACCCTATATAAGGTGTGCTTAATTATTAGGCAACTTCCTTTCCTTTGGTAAAATGGGTCAGAAGAGAGATTTGATAGGCTCTGAAAGTCCAAAATTGTGAGATGTCTTGCAGAGGGATGCAGCAGTCTTGAAATTGCCAAACTTTTGAAGCATGATCATCGAAAAATCAAGCGTTTCATGGCAAATAGCCAACAGGGTCGCAAGAAGCGTGTTGAGCAAAAAAGGCGCAAAATAACTGCCCATGAATTGAGGAAAATCAAGCGTGAAGCTGCCAAGATGTCATTTCTCACAAGTTTGGCCATATTTCAGAGCTGTAACGTTACTAGAGTATCAAAAAACACAAGGTGTGCCATACACAGGGACATGGCCAAGGTAAGGAACGCTGAAAAACAACCACCTTAGAACAAGAAACATAAGATAAAATGTGAAGACAGGGCCAAGAAATATCTTAAGGCCGATTTTTCAAAGGTTTTATGGACTGATGAAATCAGAGTGACTCTTGATGGGCCAGATGGATGGGCCAGAGGCTGGATCAGTAAAGGGCAGAGAGCTCCACTCCAACTCAGACGCCAGCAAGGTGGAGGTGGGGTACTGGTATGGGCTGGTATCATCAAATATGACCTTGTGGGATCTTTTTGGGTCGAGGATGGAGTGAAGATCAACTTCCAGACCTACTGCCAGTTTCTGGAAGACAACTTCTTCAAGCAGTGGTAAAGGAAGAAGTCAGTATCGTTCAAGAAAAACAAGATTTTCATGCACGACAATGCTCCATCACATGCATCCAACTACTCCACAGAGTGGCTGGCCAGTAAAGGTCTATAAGATGAAAAAATAATGACATGACCCCCTTGTTCACCTGATCTGAACCCCATAGAGAACCTGTGGTCCCTCATAAAATGTGAGATCTACAGGGAGGGAAAACAGTACACCTCTCGGAACAGTGTCTGGAGGCTGTGGTGGCTGCTGCGCACAATGTTGATCGTAAACAGATCAAGCAACTGACAGAATTAATTAATTAATTTTTTGGGGGTTTGTTTTTGCATGTCAGAAATGTTTATTTCTAAATTTTGTGCAGTTATATTGGTTTACCTGGTGAAAATAAACAAGTGAGATGGGAATATATTTATTTTTTATTAAGTTGCCTAATAAATCTGCACAGTAATAGTTACCTGCACAAACAGATATCCTCCTAAGATAGCCAAATCTAAAAAAAAACCCACTCCAACTTCCAAAAATATTAAGCTTTGATATTTTTCAATAGTCTTTTGGGTTGATTGATAACATAGTTGTTCATCAATAATAAAAAAATCCTCTAAAATACAACTTGCCTAATAATTCTGCACAGGGTGTATGTCATGGTTAGTGTTTTGAACTGGAGTCTTTGGGCAATGGGAAGCCAGTGAAGGGATTGGCAGAGTGGCAAAGCCAGGAAATAGTGAGGGGATAGGTGGATTAATCGGGCCTCAGAGTTTAGGATAGATTGGAGAGGTGCAAGAGTGTTGGAAGGGAGGCCACAGAGACGGAGGTTGCAGTAGTCAAGGCGGGAGATGATGAGGGTATGCACTAGTGTTTTTGCTGATTCTTGGTTAAGGTAAATATAAAAACCTTTGCTGGTAGGACTAACTTACATGCACGTTGTGAGGTAGCACGGTCGGCTGCACAGCAGAAGACACGGGATCCAGGCATTAAGGTTCACAGCACACGGTTTTAATGTCCAAACAAAAGTCCACAACAAAATACATGTGCCTCTCCAGCAGAGAGCTCAGGGAGTTCTGTTCACTCCCTCACACCCGGCACACCTGCCCTTGTTCCTGATTCTATTTAACCCTTCCTTCAGCCTGTAGGGAAACAGCATTAACCCTAGAGTGGATTTACTTTCTATCATGGAGTGAGCACAACCGGGGCGAGACATACCGGCCGTCATAGATAACCCCGGTCACAGTCTCACAACGTATAGAGGAGATATATACTCCCAGACTGTAATCCTCCACAAAGCCTGGGGTCAGAAGTTTTTTAGATGGATTTTTCTTTAGCAGGCCCATACCGAGGACAGGCCCCCTAAGTGCATGGGTTCATCTGGGTCCACAGGAGAGCTTTCACCCCCCTAGCCCCCCACCTGGCATTTCAACTGACGAAGGGGTCGTCACAGGTCTATCCTTGAAGCATCTATCAATCTGGATGGCTAAAGCCATAGTGGCCTCTAAAGACTCAGGTGATTGATTCATAGCCAGGAAATATTTTAGCCTTTCAGACAGACCCTGACAGAAATGGCTTCTAAGGGCAAGGTCATTCTACCTGGGGTCGGTGGCCCATCTATGGAGCTCTGAACAAGAACCTCTGCTGACCGATCTAAGTACGAGACAGATGTCCCACAGAAACATTTAATTATTTATTCTGCTTTCCTTATATAGCGCCATCAAATCCAACAGCACCTTACAGACATCATCACTGTCCCCACTGGGGCTCACAATCTAAATTGCCTATCAATATGTCTTTAGAGTGTGGGAGGAAACCGGAGAACCTGGAGGAAACCTATGCAAACGCACGGAGAACATACAAACTTCTTACAGATGTGATTTGAACCCGGGACTAGAGTTGAGCGGATTGTTAATAATCCGGGTCCGGCGGATCACTGGCGGGTTGACAAGGAAGTCTGAGATCCGAGAGAGAGAGAGAACCCGGATCTACCCCTGAAACCACGCGGATCCGGATTTTTCCAGTCCGCTGAACACTATCCGGGACCCCTAGCAATGCAAAGCCACTATGCTGCCCTTACACAAGAGTGGCACTTATTCTGAATATTAAATAATAAATTAAATACTTTTTTTTTTAATAATGGCCAACTCCTTGTCACAAACTCACATATTTATTTCATAGGAAAACAAATGATTTTTTGAATCTTTTTACTTCCATTTAAAAAAAAAGAAAAAAGAAAAGCAAACCAAAAATTTCTGTATGCTTACAAAAAGAACATACATAATATACAATATTAATTTGACTTTTCCAGCACTTCATCCCTGCAGGGTAAACCATTGCAGCCACGCGAAGTGTGATATTTGACTAGCTGGAGTCTTTCTTTTTAGCTTCTGTCAAATTCACAGTAATGGGAGGAGGTGGCGCAAAGTCTTTTGTGTTTCCTTAATAAAAATTCAAGGGAGGAATGTAGACAGGTGAGCCCGGCATAGTTTCGAGAGATCTCCAGCAGGTTTATAGACAGACGCTAAACAGCATGGTAGAGGGTTTTAACCTTTTCAGCTATGACAGTTCATGAACATATAAATCCAAATAACAGTGTCAAAGCACTATAGCCACGGAAAAATAAATATATGAATGCGATTTATATTGTTCACTTAAAACAACCTTTCTAAACTATAAAAGATTTATTCGTTGTCAGTACCGAGAATAATATACCGTATACAATAATGCATTCCACAATCCAATAACAGGCACAGTACAAAAAACAGCAAGAAAAGTACCAAAATGTACAAGGACAAAGCCAAACTATACAAACACAATACATCACATTCTATCCGAGGAATCTGTCTTCTGTTGGCCTCCAAAAAAATCAGCTAGATGGCGGGGGCCAACTGCTATACTAACTTTTTACCTTTTATAATCATATTCCATTTTTATAATAGGTGTCATTTATCTATATTTCTATAGAGGGAGTAGTTGTCACTATTGAAGGGGCAAATTGCGAGTGGCATAGTATGTGGTTGCACACTGTGGATGGCGCTCTCTGTCGGTGGGAGTGGTGCATGTGGCATCTTGTGTCTTACAACTAAATACAGATCTTCAGTGCATGAGGCTTGTGCTCATCCTTTTTTTTCCTCATGTAATTACATAGTTACATAGCTTGAAAAAAGACCTAGGTCCATCTAGTTCAACCTTCCTCCACCAGTTCTACATTTGGTCACTAAGTCACTTATAACCAACAATGTTGTGTGTACTGAGGAAATCATCCAGCCCTTTTTTAAAAGCTGTTATAGTATCTGCCATTACTACCTCTTGTGGTAGGGCATTCCACAGTCTGACCGCTCTAACTGTAAAGAACCCTTTCCTATTTAGCTGTCGGAATCGCTTTTCTTCCACTCGCAGTGAGTGCCCCCTGGTCCTTAGTACTGTCTTTGGAAGAAATAAGTCATGTGCCAGTCCTTTATATTGACCACACATGTATTTATACATATAAATGAGATCTCCTCTGAGACGTCTTTTTTCTAAGCTAAACATATTTCACTTTTTCAACCTGTCATCATATGCGAGGCCTTCCATTCCTTGTAATAGTCTAGTTACCTTTGAACTGACTCTAACTTCTGAGTTCTTTTTAAAGTGTGGAACCCAAAACTGGATACCATATACCAGTTGTGGCCTTACAAGAGATTTATAGAGGGGTAACACGTTATCTAATATCTCTTTTTATACACCCTAAAATATTGTTTACTTTTGCAGCTGCTGCTTGACATTGAGTGCTACTTCTCAGCTTATTGGTAATGAGAATACCCAAGTCTTTCTCCTGTTCTGTAGTCCCGAGTTTACCTCCATTTAATGTATATGTGCTGCCCTAGCAGCAGTCGAACTGCTCAGGTCCGGGGTTGCTGTGGCTCAAGGTTCTCCGGACTCGGGGGCTTGCGGCAACTTCAAATGTAAGGAGATATTTACAGGGGATGAATGTTCGTGACGCCACCTGCGGGTTGCGGTAAAGGGGGAGTACCGCCGCTGCCGATGGGAGTACCGGGGCAGATAGTGTGGAGCAGCCAGGTGTCAGCCCCTCCGCAGGTAGGGAAGGCCCCGGATAGTGGGTATTTGGTGAACGGGAGGCTTGGCCTTGGGAAGCAGGGTGCAGGGGACATATTACTTACTGCGGTAGTAATGGTGCTGGATCAGGTGGAATAAGCAGACACTCACACAGATGGTAAACCAAAGTCTCTAGGCACCGCAGTCTCTATGGGGGGAGCCCGTCCAGGTACTGATCCCACCTGTGTCACTTGGTAAGTCCGGAGCCCTGCCTCCATGCACAAATTGATTGACAGTTGTGGCCCCTCGGCTTGAAGCTTTCTAGGCCCCACTACTCGTGTGTATGGCAGCTGTGCTCTTGGTGGCTGGCACTTGGGATTTTAGTGGGTTGTGTATTTTGGAAAACCCTATCCCCTGCGTTGTGCTGATACCTCCAATCACTGAGCTCTTGGGGAAAGTTCATAAAGAGACTATCCTCCACAGGTTAATTACCAAGGCGCTTGAAGCTCTTCCCTGATCAAGGGTCTTGTACCCCGCCGTGCTCGGTACCGGTAAGGTGGCTGGGATTTCTGGTGCCAACAGTCCTCCTAGACTGCGTCTGTTACACTCCTGTCCAGTGTTCCTAATACCAGTCCCCAACTCCTGTGGTCCTGGACCACCATTTGCGACCCAACCTGTCGCCTCCCTGGGAGCTCCAACTCCCCTGCTCCTCACTCTCTGAGGGCTAACTCTGTTCTTTCCTCCTTCAGCTCCCCAGGAGCTACCACTCCAGGTCCTATCACTCTGAGAGCTGACACTGTTCTCACTCAATCCCTCCCACCAGTCTACCTGACCTCTAGGTAGGCGGCCGTGCTCCAACTTGACCAACCCACTGGGTGTCCGTCCAGCCCTGGTGTGACGTGTGGCTGGGACTTGTAGAGCGGATGTCAGTGACACTCTTGATGGGAACCTGGAACTATGGGGGTAGGCCCTGCACTCTGGGATACAGGATGCAGTTCCCTGTAGCACCCTGATCTAGTCAGGGGCGCTACATATACGCAGCTATAGGATTACTCCATCCTAGGTGCATTACTTTACATTTATCAATATTAAATCTCATTTGCCAAGTATCTGCCTATTCTGTAATCTCAATGATTAGGGCTCTGTAGGGCCACATCCTCACTTCTAGGACTCCTTGTTCTTTTTTATTCTGAAGATAGTCTTTAATGATATTGGCTGTATGTTTGAGGTCATGGTCCTATGGGGAGATAAGGTATGCACACCAGTGACTATGTAAGGGGAATACATGGAATAGCAGAAACTGCTGTGTGAATACTGACTTGAAAAATCCAATAGCTATATGAAGAGTGAAAATGTGAAAAATGGAATCTGCATTACTGCCATGAATATATGAATCAAGAGAAATTTAGCTACTGAATTGATCAATGCAATAGAGCCCCAACACTACGCCAAAGTATTTCTCTACGTTGGGGTCCCTAGCTTGTGTGTGTCCTCTCATGCAGTTAAAAAACTTACCGTGTATGGGAAGCTGAGACTCAAGCTATTTATGCGTATTATATGGATTGGCAATAGGTGTGGTGGGGAGGGTTCACAAACGAAAAACTACTAACAATAACGAATAACGTTTGGAACACCATTCTAAGTCTGAACTTGGTGCAAAAAACCTAAAAAAACATCACTATGGGGAGATAAGGTATGCACACCAGTGACTATGTAAGGGGAATACATGGAATAGCAGAAACTGCTGTGTGAATACTGACTTGAAAAATCCAATAGCTATATGAAGAGTGAAAATGTGAAAAATGGAATCTGCATTACTGCCATGAATATATGAATCAAGGGAAATTTAGCTACTGAATTGATCAATGCAATAGAGCCCCAACACTACGCCAAAGTATTTCTCTACGTTGGGGTCCCTAGCTTGTGTGTGTCCTCTCATGCAGTTAAAAAACTTACCGTGTATGGGAAGCTGACTTTTAACTGCATGAGAGGACACACACAAGCTAGGGACCCCAACGTAGAGAAATACTTTGGCGTAGTGTTGGGGCTCTATTGCATTGATCAATTCAGTAGCTAAATTTCTCTTGATTCATATATTCATGGCAGTAATGCAGATTCCATTTTTCACATTTTCACTCTTACATATAGCTATTGGATTTTTCAAGTCAGTGTTCACACAGCAGTTTCTGCTATTCCATGTATTCCCCTTACATAGTCACTGGTGTGCATACCTTATCTCCCCATAGTGATGTTTTTTTAGGTTTTTTGCACCCAGTTCAGACTTAGAATGGTGTTCCAAACGTTATTCGTTATTGAGGTCATGGTCCTGCTGGTAAGCCTGAGGTAGTCTAAACTACCCTAGCTTGAGGCATAGCATGGAAGCCCCCAATCCCTCGCTATCCTGCAGTCACATTGTGACATTAACTTATCAGTCCAGGGAACAAGCTACCAGTTTTCTGCTCCCCAGCAAAGTTGATACCCTTAGCCTTGTTTTCATGTCAAAGATTTAGTTTTACTACTGTTGTTCCAAGATGAACACTTCTGGCCAGATTTCTCTGAACAGTAGATAGAGATTGATGGGTTCCACTAGTTGCAACGGGTCCTAGATGTCAGCACAGCTAGATATCTTCCAATTTTGAACTGAATTAAATATGATGTGAATTCATCTGATTCACTAAGTTTCCTTGGAAGACCACTGCATCTACAGTCCTCCACGTTGTCCATTTCTTGTTGTCCTCAATGTTGAGAAATACAGACAGATACTTAACCATCATTAAATATCATCAGCGAGACCTCCGATTAGCTCCAAATTTATTTTGCAGCAAGATGACAAAGACATACAGCCAAGACCATTAAGAACTATCTTCAGTGTAAAGAAAAAGGGTTCCTCCACAGAGCCCTGATACCGCCTCCACAGAGCCCTGACCTCAATATCATCATCGATTCTGTGTGAGATTACATGAAGATAGAGAAGGATAAACTCTAGCCTATATCCACAGAACATGTGTGGTTACTTCTCCATGATGTTTGGAACAACCTCCCTGACAAGTTCCTTCAAAACTGTGCAAGATTACCTATATGATATGATGCTGTTTTAAGGCAAAGTGTGGTCACACCAAATATTTATGTGACTTAGATTTCTCTTTTGTTCACTCACTTTGCATTTTATTAATTGATAATAAGACAATTAATATTTTATTTTTGAAAACATTCTTACTTTGTAGTATTGTGTTTCCACACCTGCCTAAAACGTTTGCACAGTACTGTATGTTTGTGGTTTTCCTGGTATTTTTAGCACCACATTCGAATAATTTCACTCAACTAACAAAGTAGTTGATATTCAATTTAACTCTAAAGGGGGCTTTACATGCTTCGACATCTCTAATGCGAACTCGTTGGGGTCACGGAATTGGTGACGCACATCCGGCCGCATTAGCGATGCCGTTGCGTGTGACACCTATGAGCGATTTTGCATCGTTGGAAAAACGTGCAAAATCGCTCATCGGTGACATGGGGGTCCATTCTCAAAAATTGTTACTGCAGCAGTAACGAGGTTGTTCCTCGTTCCTGCGGCAGCACACATCGCTCCGTGTGACACCGCAGGAACGAGGAACTTCTCCTTACCTGCCTCCCGGCCGCTATGTGGAAGGAAGGAGGTGGGCGGGATGTTACGTTCCGCTCCTCTCTGCCCCTCTGATTCTATTGGGTGGCGGTTCAGTGACGCAGCTGTGACGTTGCTGTGACGCTGAACGAACCACCCCCTTAGAAATGAGGCGTTTCGCCGGTCACAGCGACGTCGCTAGACAGGTAAGTAGTGTGACGCGTCTGGGCGATGTTGTGCGGCACGGGCAGCGATTTGTCCGTGTCGCACAACAGATGGGGGCGGGTAACCACGCTAGCAATATCGGTACCGATATCGCAGCGTGTAAAGCGGCCTTAAAGTATATGTAAGCCACTAACCTGGGCTGACATTTGGCCTGGTAATATATGGGCAGCTTCTGATGGAATACTGTAACGTTTACTGAAAGAGATGCTACTGCTTGAGCAAAAGTGGATCCACTTGACAACAGGGAGAGCCAGGGCCTACCCTTTTGTGAGATAAAGACAGGGACTGTGGCAGCTGACCCCTAGGCAAAGGGTGGACTCAGGAGCAGACAGGGCTGAGTCTTAACGGTAGACAGGGACCAGGAGGGTAGCAGAGGCAGAGGGCATGGCCAGGACGGAAAGGCAGAGTCACAAGCAAGGTTGGAACCACAAGTAAGGCTGAGGCAGACGGCACGGCCAGGAAAGACAGGCAGAGTCACTAGCAAGGCTGGAACCACATGGAAGGCTGAGGCTGATGGCATGGCCAGGATAGACAGGTGAAGTCACTAGCAAAGGCTGGGACTATCGGAGTGGCAGAGTCAGAAGGCACGGGCAAGGTGGACAGGCAGAGTCTCTGGTATAGCAAGGTACATCGGGGTATCTAAACGCTGGAGGCATAGCCAGGGTGGACAGGCACAGTCTCTGATATAGGTAAAGGCCACCGGAGTAACGGCGGCTGGAGACACGGCTGGGGTGGACAGGCACAGTCTGGTATAGAAAGGGCCACCAGGGTAACTGAGGCTGGAGGCAAGACAAGGGTAGACAGGCACAATTTTTGGTATAGCAAGAGCCACGAGGGTAACTGAGGCTGGAGGCACAGCTGGCGTGGAAAGGCACAGTCTTTGGTATCAACAGGGCAGGACTGACAGGTAGGCAATACCAACAGGACAGGACGGACAAGGGGACCTGACAACTAGTTGGCTAGAGAACTGGACACTAGCTAAACTAGGGTATTGATCAGGCACCTCCCTTAGAGGGAGCATGCCTTATGTACCCAGTGCCTCTCAGCAATAGCCTGAGAGGCACTTCTTAGGAGTGCAAACTGTCCCTTTAAAAGATGGATAGCGGTGCGTGCAGACACCCTAGGAGCGGAGTGCAGGGATGCCGGGCAGCATGAAGGAAGCCAACCGCGGCACTGAGTGACAGCGCATCCCTGCAGGTGGAGGAGAGCAAAGAGTGCAGGTTGCAGCACTACAAATACACTGTAGTTATTATTGTATTGGAACAGAATATACAAGCAATGCCTAATAAAATAATAGGGAGCGCTTCTTATGACTATCAATGAATATTGGTTCATCAGCACTCCCAGGAAGACATAATTTAAAATTATAGTGGCATATAATTTACATAAAATGGCATATATCAATTCTATGATCACTCAGTAACTATAGTCTGCATTAAAATGACATATATTGAGTGTGATAATGTATAAAATACTAAAAACTAACTTCCTAACACTACCCTTTGCAAAAACATAATTCAGAAAATCATTATTCTCTATATTGGCTAAGAGCCCTTCATGTCGCATAGTTTTATATAACTTTGCAGAATCTCATTTAATTAGATATCAGAAAAATATTAATAAGACACAACCAAGGAGATAACAAAACTTTCTAAGTCGTTTTATTCTTTTTATTTTATTTTTTTTTATGCTGAATTAAATTGAAGCACATTTATACTAAAACTTTTCAAAAAGGAACGTGAATATACGGTATATGATCCTTCTAATGGCTAGATATCTGCAATGAAACATTTTTCCCACGCAGTGAAAATCAATATAATGCTGTACATTGTGAGCTGTGAGAATATAATTCAAAGCTCCAAAGGGATGCCGGCTAATATAGAGAAGCAATAACAAGTGAGGACGGAGAGATTTCGGATCCACACCTGGTACTCCTCACATTCCAGGAATATTTATCAGAAAAACTAGTTGTATCGGTCGGTGCAAATTCTTAGTCTGTATTATGCCTGACTATACACAATTCATCAATGTAGGGAACACTGGTACGCGGTGAAGATTGAATATTGCTGAATGAAACTCTTTTCTTTATTTACTATTTCTTCCTTTTTATTATAGTTACTAAACATTTGGCGGAGATTTTTTTCTTACTTTATTTTTATGTCACATATATTTTTATGCTTTACAAAGGTAAGAATATATAAAGCAATGGGTGAAATAAGGATTCAACATGTCACCAATTTTCTAAGAAAATATATTTCAATATATGCTATTGACATGAATTTCTCACCAGATATCTGTAGCAACCTATCCAATCCACACAGGCAAAATAGTCCATAAATGTAGTGATGTATAATAATGAGAAATTACAGTGGGGAAAAAAGTATTTAGTCAGCTACCAATTAGGCAGGTTCTCCCACTTAAAAATATGAGAGAGGCCTGTAATTGACATCATAGGTAGACCACAACTATGAGAGACAAAATGAGAAAACAAATCCAGAAAATCACCTTGTCTGATTTAGCAAGATTAGGTTTTTTTGCGAATTATGGTGGAAAATAAGTATTTAAGGCTGCTTTACACGTTTCAATTAAACGTGCGATCGTATCCGACCCCATCATTTGTGTGGCACGGGCAATTTGTTGCCCGTGTCACACAATGCTGTAACCCCCCGTCACACGTACTTACCTTCCATACGACCTCACTGTGGGCGGCGAACATCCACTTCCTGAAGGTGGAGGGACGTTCGGCGTCACAGCGATGTCACACAGCGGCCGGCCAATAGAAGCGGAGGGGCGGAGATGAGTGGAATGTAAACTTCCCGCCCACCTCCTTCCTTCAGCATTACCGGCGGGAGGCAGGTAAGCGGTGTTCATCGTTCCCAGGGTGTTAAACACAGCGATGTATGCTGCCTCGGGAACATTGAACAACCGGACATTCAATTTTTATAAAATGAACGACGTGTATGCGATCAACGTTTTTGCGTACAATTGGAATCGCACGTAGCTGTCACACGCTACTACAACACTAACGATGCCGGATGTGCGTCACTTACGACGTAACCCTGCCGACACATCGATAGATATATTGTAGCGTGTAAAGCCCGCTTTAGTCATCTAAAGACAGGAAAGATTTCTGGGCTCACAGACCTGTAACTTCTTAAAGAGTCTCCTTTGTCATCCACTCATTACATGTAGTAATGGAAGTTGTTTGAACTTATCAGTATAAAAGATACCTCTCCACAACCTGAAACAGTTACACTCCAAACTCCACTATGGTGAAGAACAAAGAGCTATCGAAGGACACCAGAAAAAAAAATTGTAGCCCTGCACCAGGCTGGGAAGACTGAATCTGCAATAGGCAAGCAGCTTGGTGTGATGATATCAGCTATGGGAGCTATAATGAGAAAATGGAAGACATATAAGACCACTGATAATCTCCCTTGATCTGGGGCTCCATGTTATATCTCACCCTGTGGGGTCAAAATGATCACAAGAAAAGCAAAAATCCCAGAACTACATGAGGGGACCTAGTAAATGACTTGCATAGAGCTGTGACCACCGTAAGAAAGGCTACCATCAGTAGCACACTACGCCGCCAGGGACTCAGATCATGCAGTGCCAGACGTGTTCCCTTGCTTAAGCCAGTACATGTCCAGGCCCGTGTGAAGTTTGCTTCATTGGGATTATCCAGAAGAGTATTGGGAGAATGTCATATCGTCTGATGAAACCAAAGTAGAACCTTTTGGTAGAAACATAACTCGTCATGTTTGAGCGAGACAGAATGATGAGTTGCATCCAAAGAATACCACACCTACTGTGAATCATGGGGGTGGCAACATCATGTTTTGGGGCTGTTTTTCGTCAAAGGGACTAGGACAACTGATCCATGTAAATGAAAGAATGAATGGGGCTATTTATCATGAGATTTTGAACGCAAACATCCTTCCATCGGCAAGGGCATTGAAAATTAAATGTGGCTGGGTCTTTCAGCACGATAATGATCCCAAGCACACCACCAGGGCAATGAAGGAGTGGCTTCGTAAGAAACATATCAAGGTCCTGGAGTGGCCTAGCCTGTCTCCATATCTCAACCTCATTGAAAACCCCCGGTGGCAGTTGAAAGTCTGTGTTGCCCAGCGACAGGCCCAAAACATCACTTATCTAGAGGAGATCTGCATGGAGGAATGGGCCAATATACCACCAACAGTGTGTACCAACCTTGTGAAGACTTAGAGAAAACGTTTGACCTCTGTTATTGCCAACAAAGGATATATAACAAAATATTGAGATGAACTTTTGTTAATGACCAAATACTTATTTTTCACCATAATTTACAAAATAAATCTTGCCAAATCAGACGCGGTGATTCTCTGGATTTGTTTTCTCATTTTGTCTAGAATGGTTGTGGTCTACTTATGATGTCAATTACAGGCCTCTCTTATCTTTTTAAGTGGGAGAACTTGCACAATTGGTGGCTGACTAAATACTTTTCCCCTACTGTATACAGAAAAAAAACTATTGAATATGCTTACAGAAATGTATTTAATACTTTGCACAAAAGCCTTTGTTGGTGTTGACATCTTCAAGATGCCTCCTGTAGGGAGAAACTAGTGGCATGCATTGCTCAAGTGTGATTTTGGCCCATTCTTCCACACAAACACTCTTCAAATCCTGAAGGTTCGATGGGCTCCTTCTATGAACTCTGAACTTCAATTCCTTCCATAAATTTTCTATTGGATGCAGGTCAAGTGATTCTAGCATTCTAGCAGCTTTATTTTCTTTCTCTGAAACCAATTGCTAGTTTCCATAGATGTGTGTTTGGGATCATTGTCTTGCTTAAATTTCCTCCCTTGTTTCATCTTCATCATCCTGGTAGATGGAAGCAGATTTTTATCTAGAATGTCTCAGTATATTTGTATATTCATATTTCCTTCAATTATATGAACTTTGCCAGTGCCATATGCTAAAAAACAGCCGCACACCATGAAGTTCCCACCTCCAAACTATACCATTGGTATGGTGTTTTGGGGGGCGATATACAGTGCCTTTTGGCCTC